>NC_133138.1:96980353-97588858 GCF_048418815.1 Hemitrygon akajei | reverse complement strand
CTGCTGCTGTTGACGGGAGACTGCCGTTTGAGTTCTGATGAGATCTCTCTGCTGCTGGTGAGGGGAGACTGCTGTTTGATTTCTGGTGGGATCTCTCTAATGCTGTTGAAGGGAGACTGCCATTTGATTTCTGGTGGGATCTCTCTGCTGCTGGTGAGGGGAGACTGCTGTTTGATTTCTGGTGGTATCTCTCTGCTGCTGGTGAGGGGAGACTGCCGTTTGATTTCTGGAGGGATCTCTCTGCTGCTGGTGAGGGGAGACTGCCGTTTGATTTCTGGTGGGATCTCTCTGCTGCTGGTAAGGGGAGACTTCTTTTGATTTCTGGTGGGATCTCTCTGCTGCTGTTGACGAGAGACTGCCTTTTGATTTCTGCTGGGATCTCTCTGCTGCTGGTGAGGGGAGACTGCCCTTTGATTTCTGGTGAGATCTCTCTGCTGCTGGTGAGGGGAGACTACCGTTTGATTTCTGGTGGGATCTCTCTCCAGCTGGTGAGGGGAGACTGCCGTTTGATTTCTGGTGGGAACTATCTGATGCTGGTGAGGGGAGACTGCCGTTTGATTTCTGCTGGGATCTCTCAGCTGCTGGTGAGGGGAGACTGCCATTTGATCACTGGTGAGATCTCTCTGCTGCTGGTGAGGGGAGACTGCCGTTTAATTTCTGGTGGGATCTCTCTTCTGCTGGTGAGGGGAGTCTGCCGTTTGATTTCTGGTGAGGTCTCTCTGCTGCTGGAGAGCAGAGACTGCCTTTTGATTTCTGTTGGGATCTCTCTGCTGCTGTTGACGGGAGACTGCCGTTTGAGTTCTGATGAGATCTCTCTGCTGCTGGTGAGGGGAGACTGCTGTTTGATTTCTGGTGAGGTCTCTCTGCTGCTGGTGAGCGGAGACTGCCGTTTGATTTCTGTTGGGATCTCTCTGCTGCTGTTGACGAGAGACTGCCGTTTGAGTTCTGATGAGATCTCTCTGCTGCTGGTGAGGGGAGACTGCTGTTTGATTTCTGGTGGGATCTCTCTAATGCTGTTGAAGGGAGACTGCCATTTGATTTCTGGTGGGATCTCTCTGCTGCTGGTGAGGGGAGACTGCTGTTTGATTTCTGGTGGTATCTCTCTGCTGCTGGTGAGGGGAGACTGCCGTTTGATTTCTGGTGAGATCTCTCTGCTGCTGGTGAGGGGAGACTGCCGTTTGATTTCTGGAGGGATCTCTCTGCTGCTGGTGAGGGGAGAATGCCGTTTGATTTCTGGTGGGATCTCTCTGCTGCTGGTAAGGGGAGACTTCTTTTGATTTCTGGTGGGATCTCTCTGCTGCTGTTGACCAGAGACTGCCGTTTGATTTCTGCTGGGATCTCTCTGCTGCTGGTGAGGGGAGACTGCCCTTTGATTTCTGGTGGTATCTCTCTGCTGCTGGTGAGGGGAGACTGCTGTTTGATTTCTGGTGGGATCCCTCTGCTGCTGGTGAGGGGAGACTGCCGTTTGAGTTCTGATGAGATCTCTCTGCTGCTGGTGAGGGGAGACTATCATTTGATTTCTGGTGGGATCTCTCTGCTGCTGGTGAGGGGAGACTGCCGCTTGATTTCTGGTGAGATCTCACTGCTGCTGGTGAGGGGAAACTGCCGTTTGATTTCTGGTCGGATCTCTCTGCTGCTGGTGAGGGGAGACTGCCGTTTGAATTCTGTTGGGATCTCTCTGCTGCTGTTGACGAGAGACTGCCGTTTGATTTCTGGTGGTATCTCTCTGCTGCTGGTGAGGGGAGACTGCTGTTTGATTTCTGGTGGGATCTCTCTGCTGCTGGTGAGGGGAGACTGCTGTTTGATTTCTGGTGGGATCTCTCTGCTGCTGGTGAGGGGACACTGCCGTTTGATTTCTTGTGGGATCTCTCTGCTGCTTGTGAGGGGAGTCTGCCGTTTGATTTCTGGTGGGAACTATCTGCTGCTGGTGAGGGGAGACTGCCGTTTGATTTCTGGTGAGATCTCTCTGCTGCTGGTGAGGGGAGACTGCCGTTTGAGTTCTGATGAGATCTCTCTGCTGCTGGTGAGGGGAGACTGCTGTTTGATTTCTGGTGGGATCTCTCTAATGCTGTTGAAGGGAGACTGCCATTTGATTTCTGGTGGGATCACTCTGCTGCTGGTGAGGGGAGACTATCGTTTGATTTCTGCTGGGATCTCTCTGCTGCTGGTGAGGGGAGACTGCCGCTTGATTTCTGGTGAGATCTCACTGCTGCTGGTGAGGGGAAACTGCCGTTTGATTTCTGGTCGGATCTCTCTGCTGCTGGTGAGGGGAGACTGCCCTTTGATTTCTGGTGAGATCTCTCTGCTGCTGGTGAGGGGAGACTACCGTTTGATTTCTGGTGGGATCTCTCTCCAGCTGGTGAGGGGAGACTGCCGTTTGATTTCTGGTGGGAACTATCTGATGCTGGTGAGGGGAGACTGCCGTTTGATTTCTGGTGGGATCTCTCTGCTGCTGGTGAGGGGAGACTGCTGTTTGATTTCTGGTGGTATCTCTCTGCTGCTGGTGAGGGGAGACTGCCGTTTGATTTCTGGTGAGATCTCTCTGCTGCTGGTGAGGGGAGACTGCCGTTTGCTTTCTGGAGGGATCTCTCTGCTGCTGGTGAGGGGAGACTGCCCTTTGATTTCTGGTGAGATCTCTCTGCTGCTGGTGAGGGGAGACTACCGTTTGATTTCTGGTGGGATCTCTCTCCAGCTGGTGAGGGGAGACTGCCGTTTGATTTCTGGTGGGAACTATCTGATGCTGGTGAGGGGAGACTGCCGTTTGATTTCTGGTGAGATCTCTCTGCTGCTGGTTAGGGGAGACTGCCATTTGATCACAGGTGAGATCTCTCTGCTGCTGGTGAGGGGAGACTGCCGTTTAATTTCTGGTGGGATCTCTCTTCTGCTGGTGAGGGGAGTCTGTCGTTTGATTTCTGGTGAGGTCTCTCTGCTGCTGGAGAGCAGAGACTGCCGTTTGATTTCTGTTGGGATCTCTCTGCTGCTGTTGACGGGAGACTGCCGTTTGAGTTCTGATGAGATCTCTCTGCTGCTGGTGAGGGGAGACTGCTGTTTGATTTCTGGTGGGATCTCTCTAATGCTGTTGAAGGGAGACTGCCATTTGATTTCTGGTGGGATCTCTCTGCTGCTGGTGAGGGGAGACTGCTGTTTGATTTCTGGTGGTATCTCTCTGCTGCTGGTGAGGGGAGACTGCCGTTTCATTTCTGGAGGGATCTCTCTGCTGCTGGTGAGGGGAGACTGCCGTTTGATTTCTGGTGGGATCTCTCTGCTGCTGGTAAGGGGAGACTTCTTTTGATTTCTGGTGGGATCTCTCTGCTGCTGTTGACGAGAGACTGCCTTTTGATTTCTGCTGGGATCTCTCTGCTGCTGGTGAGGGGAGACTGCCCTTTGATTTCTGGTGAGATCTCTCTGCTGCTGGTGAGGGGAGACTACCGTTTGATTTCTGGTGGGATCTCTCTCCAGCTGGTGAGGGGAGACTGCCGTTTGATTTCTGGTGGGAACTATCTGATGCTGGTGAGGGGAGACTGCCGTTTGATTTCTGCTGGGATCTCTCAGCTGCTGGTGAGGGGAGACTGCCATTTGATCACTGGTGAGATCTCTATGCTGCTGGTGAGGGGAGACTGCCGTTTAATTTCTGGTGGGATCTCTCTTCTGCTGGTGAGGGGAGTCTGCCGTTTGATTTCTGGTGAGGTCTCTCTGCTGCTGTAGAGCAGAGACTGCCGTTTGATTTCTGTTGGGATCTCTCTGCTGCTGTTGACGGGAGACTGCCGTTTGAGTTCTGATGAGATCTCTCTGCTGCTGGTGAGGGGAGACTGCTGTTTGATTTCTGGTGAGGTCTCTCTGCTGCTGGTGAGCGGAGACTGCCGTTTGATTTCTGTTGGGATCTCTCTGCTGCTGTTGACGAGAGACTGCCGTTTGAGTTCTGATGAGATCTCTCTGCTGCTGGTGAGGGGAGACTGCTGTTTGATTTCTGGTGGGATCTCTCTAATGCTGTTGAAGGGAGACTGCCATTTGATTTCTGGTGGGATCTCTCTGCTGCTGGTGAGGGGAGACTGCCGTTTGATTTCTGGAGGGATCTCTCTGCTGCTGTTGAGGGGAGACTTCTTTTGATTTCTGGTGGGATCTCTCTGCTGCTGTTGACGAGAGACTGCCGTTTGATTTCTGCTGGGATCTCTCAGCTGCTGGTTAGGGGAGACTGCCATTTGATCACTGGTGAGATCTCTCTGCTGCTGGTGAGGGGAGACTGCCGTTTAATTTCTGGTGGGATCTCTCTTCTGCTGGTGAGGGGAGTCTGCCGTTTGATTTCTGGTGAGGTCTCTCTGCTGCTGGAGAGCAGAGACTGCCGTTTGATTTCTGTTGGGATCTCTCTGCTGCTGTTGACGGGAGACTGCCGTTTGAGTTCTGATGAGATCTCTCTGCTGCTGGTGAGGGGAGACTGCTGTTTGATTTCTGGTGGGATCTCTCTAATGCTGTTGAAGGGAGACTGCCATTTGATTTCTGGTGGGATCTCTCTGCTGCTGGTGAGGGGAGACTGCTGTTTGATTTCTGGTGGTATCTCTCTGCTGCTGGTGAGGGGAGACTGCCGTTTGATTTCTGGAGGGATCTCTCTGCTGCTGGTGAGGGGAGACTGCCGTTTGATTTCTGGTGGGATCTCTCTGCTGCTGGTAAGGGGAGACTTCTTTTGATTTCTGGTGGGATCTCTCTGCTGCTGTTGACGAGAGACTGCCTTTTGATTTCTGCTGGGATCTCTCTGCTGCTGGTGAGGGGAGACTGCCCTTTGATTTCTGGTGAGATCTCTCTGCTGCTGGTGAGGGGAGACTACCGTTTGATTTCTGGTGGGATCTCTCTCCAGCTGGTGAGGGGAGACTGCCGTTTGATTTCTGGTGGGAACTATCTGATGCTGGTGAGGGGAGACTGCCGTTTGATTTCTGCTGGGATCTCTCAGCTGCTGGTGAGGGGAGACTGCCATTTGATCACTGGTGAGATCTCTCTGCTGCTGGTGAGGGGAGACTGCCGTTTAATTTCTGGTGGGATCTCTCTTCTGCTGGTGAGGGGAGTCTGCCGTTTGATTTCTGGTGAGGTCTCTCTGCTGCTGGAGAGCAGAGACTGCTGTTTGATTTCTGTTGGGATCTCTCTGCTGCTGTTGACGGGAGACTGCCGTTTGAGTTCTGATGAGATCTCTCTGCTGCTGGTGAGGGGAGACTGCTGTTTGATTTCTGGTGAGGTCTCTCTGCTGCTGGTGAGCGGAGACTGCCGTTTGATTTCTGTTGGGATCTCTCTGCTGCTGTTGACGAGAGACTGCCGTTTGAGTTCTGATGAGATCTCTCTGCTGCTGGTGAGGGGAGACTGCTGTTTGATTTCTGGTGGGATCTCTCTAATGCTGTTGAAGGGAGACTGCCATTTGATTTCTGGTGGGATCTCTCTGCTGCTGGTGAGGGGAGACTGCTGTTTGATTTCTGGTGGTATCTCTCTGCTGCTGGTGAGGGGAGACTGCCGTTTGATTTCTGGTGAGATCTCTCTGCTGCTGGTGAGGGGAGACTGCCGTTTGATTTCTGGAGGGATCTCTCTGCTGCTGGTGAGGGGAGACTGCCGTTTGATTTCTGGTGGGATCTCTCTGCTGCTGGTAAGGGGAGACTTCTTTTGATTTCTGGTGGGATCTCTCTGCTGCTGTTGAGCAGAGACTGCCGTTTGATTTCTGCTGGGATCTCTCTGCTGCTGGTGAGGGGAGACTGCCCTTTGATTTCTGGTGTTATCTCTCTGCTGCTGTTGACGAGAGACTGCTGTTTGATTTCTGGTGGTATCTCTCTGCTGCTGGTGAGGGGAGACTGCTGTTTGATTTCTGGTGGGATCTCTCTGCTGCTGGTGAGGGGAGACTGCTGTTTGATTTCTGGTGGGATCTCTCTGCTGCTGGTGAGGGGACACTGCCGTTTGATTTCTTGTGGGATCTCTCTGCTGCTTGTGAGGGGAGTCTGCCGTTTGATTTCTGGTGGGAACTATCTGCTGCTGGTGAGGGGAGACTGCCGTTTGATTTCTGGTGAGATCTCTCTGCTGCTGGTGAGGGGAGACTGCCGTTTGAGTTCTGATGAGATCTCTCTGCTGCTGGTGAGGGGAGACTGCTGTTTGATTTCTGGTGGGATCTCTCTAATGCTGTTGAAGGGAGACTGCCATTTGATTTCTGGTGGGATCACTCTGCTGCTGGTGAGGGGAGACTATCGTTTGATTTCTGGTGGGATCTCTCTGCTGCTGGTGAGGGGAGACTGCCGCTTGATTTCTGGTGAGATCTCACTGCTGCTGGTGAGGGGAAACTGCCGTTTGATTTCTGGTCGGATCTCTCTGCTGCTGGTGAGGGGAGACTGCCGTTTGAATTCTGTTGGGATCTCTCTGCTGCTGTTGACGAGAGACTGCCTTTTGATTTCTGGTGGTATCTCTCTGCTGCTGGTGAGGGGAGACTGCTGTTTGATTTCTGTTGGGATCTCTCTGCTGCTGGTGAGGGGAGACTGCCGTTTGATTTCTTGTGGGATCTCTCTGCTGCTTGTGAGGGGAGTCTGCCGTTTGATTTCTGGTGGGAACTATCTGCTGCTGGTGAGGGGAGACTGCCGTTTGATTTCTGGTGAGATCTCTCTGCTGCTGGTGAGGGGAGACTGCCGTTTGAGTTCTGATGAGATCTCTCTGCTGCTGGTGAGGGGAGACTGCTGTTTGATTTCTGGTGGGATCTCTCTGCTGCTGGTGAGGGGAGACTGCTGTTTGATTTCTGGTGGGATCTCTCTGCTGCTGGTGAGGGGACACTGCCGTTTGATTTCTTGTGGGATCTCTCTGCTGCTTGTGAGGGGAGACTGCCGTTTGATTTCTGGTGGGAACTATCTGCTGCTGGTGAGGGGAGACTGCCGTTTGATTTCTGTTGAGATCTCTCTGCTGCTGGTGAGGGGAGACTGCCGTTTGAGTTCTGATGAGATCTCTCTGCTGCTGGTGAGGGGAGACTGCTGTTTGATTTCTGGTGGGATCTCTCTAATGCTGTTGAAGGGAGACTGCCATTTGATTTCTGGTGGGATCACTCTGCTGCTGGTGAGGGGAGACTATCGTTTGATTTCTGGTGGGATCTCTCTGCTGCTGGTGAGGGGAGACTGCCGCTTGATTTCTGGTGAGATCTCTCTGCGGCTGGTGAGGGGAGACTGCCGTTTGAATTCTGTTGGGATCTCTCTGCTGCTGTTGACGAGAGACTGCCGTTTGATTTCTGTTGGGATCTCTCTGCTGCTGGTGAGGGGAGACTGCCGTTTGATTTCTTGTGGGATCTCTCTGCTGCTTGTGAGGGGAGTCTGCCGTTTGATTTCTGGTGGGAACTATCTGCTGCTGGTGAGGGGAGACTGCCGTTTGATTTCTGGTGAGATCTCTCTGCTGCTGGTGAGGGGAGACTGCCGTTTGAGTTCTGATGAGATCTCTCTGCTGCTGGTGAGGGGAGACTGCTGTTTGATTTCTGGTGGGATCTCTCTGCTGCTGGTGAGGGGAGACTGCTGTTTGATTTCAGGTGGGATCTCTCTGCTGCTGGTGAGGGGACACTGCCGTTTGATTTCTTGTGGGATCTCTCTGCTGCTTGTGAGGGGAGACTGCCGTTTGATTTCTGGTGGGAACTATCTGCTGCTGGTGAGGGGAGACTGCCATTTGATTTCTGTTGAGATCTCTCTGCTGCTGGTGAGGGGAGACTGCCGTTTCAGTTCTGATGAGATCTCTCTGCTGCTGGTGAGGGGAGACTGCTGTTTGATTTCTGGTGGGATCTCTCTAATGCTGTTGAAGGGAGACTGCCATTTGATTTCTGGTGGGATCACTCTGCTGCTGGTGAGGGGAGACTATCGTTTGATTTCTGGTGGGATCTCTCTGCTGCTGGTGAGGGGAGACTGCCGCTTGATTTCTGGTGAGATCTCTCTGCGGCTGGTGAGGGGAGACTGCCGTTTGAATTCTGTTGGGATCTCTCTGCTGCTGTTGACGAGAGACTGCCGTTTGATTTCTGTTAGGATCTCTCTGCTGCTGGTGAGGGGAGACTGCTGTTTGATTTCTGGTGGTATCTCTCTGCTGCTGGTGAGGGGAGACTGCCGTTTGATTTCTGGTGGGATCTCTCTGCTGCTGGTGAGGGGAGACTGCTGTTTGATTTCTGGTGGGATCTCTCTGCTGCTGGTGAGGGGACACTGCCGTTTGATTTCTTGTGGGATCTCTCTGCTGCTTGTGAGGGGAGACTGCCGTTTGATTTCTGGTGGGAACTATCTGCTGCTGGTGAGGGGAGACTGCCGTTTGATTTCTGGAGGGATCTCTCTGCTGCTGGTGAGGGGAGACTGCCGTTTGATATCTGGTGAGATCTCACTGCTGCTGGTGAGGGGAAACTGCCGTTTGATTTCTGGTGGGATCTCTCCGCTGCTGGTGAGGGGAGACTGCCGTTTGATTTCTGGTGGGATCTCTCTGCTGCTGGTGAGGGGAGACTATCGTTTGATTTCTGGTGGGATCTCTCTGGTGCTGTTGACGAGAGACTGCCGTTTGATTTCTGTTGGGATCTCTCTGCTGCTGGTGAGGGGAGACTGCTGTTTGATTTCTGGTGGTATCTCTCTGCTGCTGGTGAGGTGAGACTGCCGTTTGATTTCTGGTGGGATCTCTCTGCTGCTGGTGAGGGGAGACTGCTGTTTGATTTCTGGTGGGATCTCTCTGCTGTTGGTGAGGGGACACTGCCGTTTGATTTCTTGTGGGAACTTTCTGCTGCTGGTGAGGGGAGACTGCCGTTTGATTTCTGGTGGGAACTATCTGCTGCTGGTGAGGGGAGACTGCCGTTTGATTTCTGGTGAGATCTCTCTGCTGCTGGTGAGGGGAGGCTGCCGTTTGATTTCTGGAGGGATCACTCTGCTGCTGGTGAGGGGAGACTGCCGTTTGATTTCTGGTGGGATCTCTCTGCTGCTGGTAAGGGGAGACTTCTTTTGATTTCTGGTGGGATCTCTCTGCTGCTGTTGACGAGTGACTGCCGTTTGATTTCTGCTGGGATCTCTCTGCTGCTGGTGAGGGGAGACTGCTCTTTGATTTCTGGTGAGATCTCTCTGCTGCTGGTGAGGGGAGACTGCCGTTTGATTTCTGGTGGGATCTCTCTCCAGCTGGTGAGGGGAGACTGCCGTTTGATTTCTGGTGGGAACTATCTGCTGCTGGTGAGGGGAGACTGCCGTTTGATTTCTGGTGAGATCTCTCTGCTGCTGGTGAGGGGAGACTGCCGTTTGATTTCTGGAGGGATCTCTCTGCTGCTGGTGAGGGGAGACTGCCGTTTGATTTCTGGTGGGATCTCTCTGCTGCTTGTGAGCGGAGACTTCTTTTGATTTCTGGTGGGATCTCTCTGCTGCTGTTGACGAGAGACTGCCGTTTGATTTCTGCTGGGATCTCTCAGCTGCTGGTGAGGGGAGACTGCCATTTGATCACTGGTGAGATCTCTCTGCTGCTGGTGAGGGGAGACTGCCGTTTGATTTCTGGTGGGATCTCTCTTCTGCTGGTGAGGGGAGTCTGCCGTTTGATTTCTGGTGAGGTCTCTCTGCTGCTGGTGAGCAGAGACTGCCGTTTGATTTCTGTTGGAATCTCTCTGCTGCTGTTGACGGGAGACTGCCGTTTGAGTTCTGATGAGATCTCTCTGCTGCTGGTGAGGGGAGACTGCTGTTTGATTTCATGTGGGATCTCTCTAATGCTGTTGAAGGGAGACTGCCATTTGATTTCTGGTGGGATCTCTCTGCTGCTGGTGAGGGGAGACTATCGTTTGATTTCTGGTGGGATCTCTCTGCTGCTGTTGACGAGAGACTGCTGTTTGATTTCTGTTGGGATCTCTCTGCTGCTGGTGAGGGGAGACTGCTGTTTGATTTCTGGTGAGGTCTCTCTGCTGCTGGTGAGCGGAGACTGCCGTTTGATTTCTGTAGGGATCTCTCTGCTGCTGTTGACGAGAGACTGCCGTTTGAGTTCTGATGAGATCTCTCTGCTGCTGGTGAGGGGAGACTGCTGTTTGATTTCTGGTGGGATCTCTCTAATGCTGTTGTAGGGAGACTGCCACTTGATTTCTGGTGGGATCTCTCTGCTGCTGGTGAGGGGAGACTGCTGTTTGATTTCTGGTGGTATCTCTCTGCTGCTGGTGAGGGGAGACTGCCGTTTGATTTCTGGAGGGATCTCTCTGCTGCTGGTGAGGGGAGACTGCCGTTTGATTTCTGGTGGGATCTCTCTGCTGCTGGTAAGGGGAGACTTCTTTTGATTTCTGGTGGGATCTCTCTGCTGCTGTTGACGAGAGACTGCCGTTTGATTTCTGCTGGGATCTCTCTGCTGCTGGTGAGGGGAGACTGCCCTTTGATTTCTGGTGGGATCTCTCTGCTGCTGGTGAGGGGAGACTGCCTTTTGATTTCTGGTGACATCTCTCTGCTGCTGGTGAGCGGAGACTGCCGTATGATCTCTGGTGGGATCTCTCTGCTGTTGGTGAGGGGAGACTGCCATTTGATTTCTGGTGGGATCTCTGATGCTGGTGAGAGGAGACTGCCATTTGATTTCTGGTGGGATTTCTCTGCTGCTGGTGAGGGGAGACCATTTGATTTCTGCTGGGATCTCTCTGCTGCTGTTGACGAGAGACTGCTGTTTGATTTCTGGTGAGATCTCTCTGCTGCTGGTGAGGGCAGACTGCCATTTGATGTTTGGTGGGATCTCTCTGCTGCTGGTGTGGGGAGACTGCCATTTGATTTCTGGTGGTATCTCTCTGCTGCTGGTGAGGGGAGACTGCCGTTTGATTTCTGGTGAGATCTCTCTGCTGCTGGTGAGGGGAGACTGCCGTTTGATTTCTGGAGGGATCTCTCTGCTGCTGGTGAGGGGAGACTGCCGTTTGATTTCTGTTGGGATCTCTCTGTTGCTGTTGACGAGAGACTGCCGTTTGAGTTCTGATGAGATCTCTCTGCTGCTGGTGAGGGGAGACTGCTGTTTGATTTCTGGTGGGATCTCTCTAATGCTGTTGAAGGGAGACTGCCATTTGATTTCTGGTGGGATCTCTCTGCTGCTGGTGAGGGGAGACTGCCGTTTGATTTCTGGTGGGATCTCTCTCCAGCTGGTGAGGGGAGACTGCCGTTTGATTTCTGGTGGGAACTATCTGATGCTGGTGAGGGGAGACTGCCGTTTGATTTCTGGTGAGATCTCTCTGCTGCTGGTGAGGGGAGACTGCCGTTTGATTTCTGGAGGGATCTCTCTGCTGCTGTTGAGGGGAGACTTCTTTTGATTTCTGGTGGGATCTCTCTGCTGCTGTTGACGAGAGACTGCCGTTTGATTTCTGCTGGGATCTCTCAGCTGCTGGTTAGGGGAGACTGCCATTTGATCACTGGTGAGATCTCTCTGCTGCTGGTGAGGGGAGACTGCCGTTTAATTTCTGGTGGGATCTCTCTTCTGCTGGTGAGGGGAGTCTGCCGTTTGATTTCTGGTGAGGTCTCTCTGCTGCTGGAGAGCAGAGACTGCCGTTTGATTTCTGTTGGGATCTCTCTGCTGCTGTTGACGGGAGACTGCCGTTTGAGTTCTGATGAGATCTCTCTGCTGCTGGTGAGGGGAGACTGCTGTTTGATTTCTGGTGGGATCTCTCTAATGCTGTTGAAGGGAGACTGCCATTTGATTTCTGGTGGGATCTCTCTGCTGCTGGTGAGGGGAGACTGCTGTTTGATTTCTGGTGGTATCTCTCTGCTGCTGGTGAGGGGAGACTGCCGTTTGATTTCTGGAGGGATCTCTCTGCTGCTGGTGAGGGGAGACTGCCGTTTGATTTCTGGTGGGATCTCTCTGCTGCTGGTAAGGGGAGACTTCTTTTGATTTCTGGTGGGATCTCTCTGCTGCTGTTGACGAGAGACTGCCTTTTGATTTCTGCTGGGATCTCTCTGCTGCTGGTGAGGGGAGACTGCCCTTTGATTTCTGGTGAGATCTCTCTGCTGCTGGTGAGGGGAGACTGCCGTTTGATTTCTGGTGGGAACTATCTGATGCTGGTGAGGGGAGACTGCCGTTTGATTTCTGCTGGGATCTCTCAGCTGCTGGTGAGGGGAGACTGCCATTTGATCACTGGTGAGATCTCTCTGCTGCTGGTGAGGGGAGACTGCCGTTTAATTTCTGGTGGGATCTCTCTTCTGCTGGTGAGGGGAGTCTGCCGTTTGATTTCTGGTGAGGTCTCTCTGCTGCTGGAGAGCAGAGACTGCCGTTTGATTTCTGTTGGGATCTCTCTGCTGCTGTTGACGGGAGACTGCCGTTTGAGTTCTGATGAGATCTCTCTGCTGCTGGTGAGGGGAGACTGCTGTTTGATTTCTGGTGAGGTCTCTCTGCTGCTGGTGAGCGGAGACTGCCGTTTGATTTCTGTTGGGATCTCTCTGCTGCTGTTGACGAGAGACTGCCGTTTGAGTTCTGATGAGATCTCTCTGCTGCTGGTGAGGGGAGACTGCTGTTTGATTTCTGGTGGGATCTCTCTAATGCTGTTGAAGGGAGACTGCCATTTGATTTCTGGTGGGATCTCTCTGCTGCTGGTGAGGGGAGACTGCTGTTTGATTTCTGGTGGTATCTCTCTGCTGCTGGTGAGGGGAGACTGCCGTTTGATTTCTGGTGAGATCTCTCTGCTGCTGGTGAGGGGAGACTGCCGTTTGATTTCTGGAGGGATCTCTCTGCTGCTGGTGAGGGGAGAATGCCGTTTGATTTCTGGTGGGATCTCTCTGCTGCTGGTAAGGGGAGACTTCTTTTGATTTCTGGTGGGATCTCTCTGCTGCTGTTGACCAGAGACTGCCGTTTGATTTCTGCTGGGATCTCTCTGCTGCTGGTGAGGGGAGACTGCCCTTTGATTTCTGGTGTTATCTCTCTGCTGCTGTTGACGAGAGACTGCTGTTTGATTTCTGGTGGTATCTCTCTGCTGCTGGTGAGGGGAGACTGCTGTTTGATTTCTGGTGGGATCCCTCTGCTGCTGGTGAGGGGAGACTGCTGTTTGATTTCTGGAGGGATCTCTCTGCTGCTGGTGAGGGGACACTGCCGTTTGATTTCTTGTGGGATCTCTCTGCTACTTGTGAGGGGAGTCTGCCGTTTGATTTCTGGTGGGAACTATCTGCTGCTGGTGAGGGGAGACTGCCGTTTGATTTCTGGTGAGATCTCTCTGCTGCTGGTGAGGGGAGACTGCCGTTTGAGTTCTGATGAGATCTCTCTGCTGCTGGTGAGGGGAGACTATCGTTTGATTTCTGGTGGGATCTCTCTGCTGCTGGTGAGGGGAGACTGCCGCTTGATTTCTGGTGAGATCTCACTGCTGCTGGTGAGGGGAAACTGCCGTTTGATTTCTGGTCGGATCTCTCTGCTGCTGGTGAGGGGAGACTGCCGTTTGAATTCTGTTGGGATCTCTCTGCTGCTGTTGACGAGAGACTGCCGTTTGATTTCTGGTGGTATCTCTCTGCTGCTGGTGAGGGGAGACTGCTGTTTGATTTCTGGTGGGATCTCTCTGCTGCTGGTGAGGGGAGACTGCTGTTTGATTTCTGGTGGGATCTCTCTGCTGCTGGTGAGGGGACACTGCCGTTTGATTTCTTGTGGGATCTCTCTGCTGCTTGTGAGGGGAGTCTGCCGTTTGATTTCTGGTGGGAACTATCTGCTGCTGGTGAGGGGAGACTGCCGTTTGATTTCTGGTGAGATCTCTCTGCTGCTGGTGAGGGGAGACTGCCGTTTGAGTTCTGATGAGATCTCTCTGCTGCTGGTGAGGGGAGACTGCTGTTTGATTTCTGGTGGGATCTCTCTAATGCTGTTGAAGGGAGACTGCCATTTGATTTCTGGTGGGATCACTCTGCTGCTGGTGAGGGGAGACTATCGTTTGATTTCTGGTGGGATCTCTCTGCTGCTGGTGAGGGGAGACTGCCGCTTGATTTCTGGTGAGATCTCACTGCTGCTGGTGAGGGGAAACTGCCGTTTGATTTCTGGTCGGATCTCTCTGCTGCTGGTGAGGGGAGACTGCCCTTTGATTTCTGGTGAGATCTCTCTGCTGCTGGTGAGGGGAGACTACCGTTTGATTTCTGGTGGGATCTCTCTCCAGCTGGTGAGGGGAGACTGCCGTTTGATTTCTGGTGGGAACTATCTGATGCTGGTGAGGGGAGACTGCCGTTTGATTTCTGGTGGGATCTCTCTGCTGCTGGTGAGGGGAGACTGCTGTTTGATTTCTGGTGGTATCTCTCTGCTGCTGGTGAGGGGAGACTGCCGTTTGATTTCTGGTGAGATCTCTCTGCTGCTGGTGAGGGGAGACTGCCGTTTGATTTCTGGAGGGATCTCTCTGCTGCTGGTGAGGGGAGACTGCCCTTTGATTTCTGGTGAGATCTCTCTGCTGCTGGTGAGGGGAGACTACCGTTTGATTTCTGGTGGGATCTCTCTCCAGCTGGTGAGGGGAGACTGCCGTTTGATTTCTGGTGGGAACTATCTGATGCTGGTGAGGGGAGACTGCCGTTCGATTTCTGGTGAGATCTCTCTGCTGCTGGTGAGGGGAGACTGCCGTTTGATTTCTGGAGGGATCTCTCTGCTGCTGTTGAGGGGAGACTTCTTTTGATTTCTGGTGGGATCTCTCTGCTGCTGTTGACGAGAGACTGCCGTTTGATTTCTGCTGGGATCTCTCAGCTGCTGGTTAGGGGAGACTGCCATTTGATCACTGGTGAGATCTCTCTGCTGCTGGTGAGGGGAGACTGCCGTTTAATTTCTGGTGGGATCTCTCTTCTGCTGCTGAGGGGAGTCTGCCGTTTGATTTCTGGTGAGGTCTCTCTGCTGCTGGAGAGCAGAGACTGCCGTTTGATTTCTGTTGGGATCTCTCTGCTGCTGTTGACGGGAGACTGCCGTTTGAGTTCTGATGAGATCTCTCTGCTGCTGGTGAGGGGAGACTGCTGTTTGATTTCTGGTGGGATCTCTCTAATGCTGTTGAAGGGAGACTGCCATTTGATTTCTGGTGGGATCTCTCTGCTGCTGGTGAGGGGAGACTGCTGTTTGATTTCTGGTGGTATCTCTCTGCTGCTGGTGAGGGGAGACTGCCGTTTGATTTCTGGAGGGATCTCTCTGCTGCTGGTGAGGGGAGACTGCCGTTTGATTTCTGGTGGGATCTCTCTGCTGCTGGTAAGGGGAGACTTCTTTTGATTTCTGGTGGGATCTCTCTGCTGCTGTTGACGAGAGACTGCCTTTTGATTTCTGCTGGGATCTCTCTGCTGCTGGTGAGGGGAGACTGCCCTTTGATTTCTGGTGAGATCTCTCTGCTGCTGGTGAGGGGAGACTACCGTTTGATTTCTGGTGGGATCTCTCTCCAGCTGGTGAGGGGAGACTGCCGTTTGATTTCTGGTGGGAACTATCTGATGCTGGTGAGGGGAGACTGCCGTTTGATTTCTGCTGGGATCTCTCAGCTGCTGGTGAGGGGAGACTGCCATTTGATCACTGGTGAGATCTCTCTGCTGCTGGTGAGGGGAGACTGCCGTTTAATTTCTGGTGGGATCTCTCTTCTGCTGGTGAGGGGAGTCTGCCGTTTGATTTCTGGTGAGGTCTCTCTGCTGCTGTAGAGCAGAGACTGCCGTTTGATTTCTGTTGGGATCTCTCTGCTGCTGTTGACGGGAGACTGCCGTTTGAGTTCTGATGAGATCTCTCTGCTGCTGGTGAGGGGAGACTGCTGTTTGATTTCTGGTGAGGTCTCTCTGCTGCTGGTGAGCGGAGACTGCCGTTTGATTTCTGTTGGGATCTCTCTGCTGCTGTTGACGAGAGACTGCCGTTTGAGTTCTGATGAGATCTCTCTGCTGCTGGTGAGGGGAGACTGCTGTTTGATTTCTGGTGGGATCTCTCTAATGCTGTTGAAGGGAGACTGCCATTTGATTTCTGGTGGGATCTCTCTGCTGCTGGTGAGGGGAGACTGCCGTTTGATTTCTGGAGGGATCTCTCTGCTGCTGTTGAGGGGAGACTTCTTTTGATTTCTGGTGGGATCTCTCTGCTGCTGTTGACGAGAGACTGCCGTTTGATTTCTGCTGGGATCTCTCAGCTGCTGGTTAGGGGAGACTGCCATTTGATCACTGGTGAGATCTCTCTGCTGCTGGTGAGGGGAGACTGCCGTTTAATTTCTGGTGGGATCTCTCTTCTGCTGGTGAGGGGAGTCTGCCGTTTGATTTCTGGTGAGGTCTCTCTGCTGCTGGAGAGCAGAGACTGCCGTTTGATTTCTGTTGGGATCTCTCTGCTGCTGTTGACGGGAGACTGCCGTTTGAGTTCTGATGAGATCTCTCTGCTGCTGGTGAGGGGAGACTGCTGTTTGATTTCTGGTGGGATCTCTCTAATGCTGTTGAAGGGAGACTGCCATTTGATTTCTGGTGGGATCTCTCTGCTGCTGGTGAGGGGAGACTGCTGTTTGATTTCTGGTGGTATCTCTCTGCTGCTGGTGAGGGGAGACTGCCGTTTGATTTCTGGAGGGATCTCTCTGCTGCTGGTGAGGGGAGACTGCCGTTTGATTTCTGGTGGGATCTCTCTGCTGCTGGTAAGGGGAGACTTCTTTTGATTTCTGGTGGGATCTCTCTGCTGCTGTTGACGAGAGACTGCCTTTTGATTTCTGCTGGGATCTCTCTGCTGCTGGTGAGGGGAGACTGCCCTTTGATTTCTGGTGAGATCTCTCTGCTGCTGGTGAGGGGAGACTACCGTTTGATTTCTGGTGGGATCTCTCTCCAGCTGGTGAGGGGAGACTGCCGTTTGATTTCTGGTGGGAACTATCTGATGCTGGTGAGGGGAGACTGCCGTTTGATTTCTGCTGGGATCTCTCAGCTGCTGGTGAGGGGAGACTGCCATTTGATCACTGGTGAGATCTCTCTGCTGCTGGTGAGGGGAGACTGCCGTTTAATTTCTGGTGGGATCTCTCTTCTGCTGGTGAGGGGAGTCTGCCGTTTGATTTCTGGTGAGGTCTCTCTGCTGCTGGAGAGCAGAGACTGCCGTTTGATTTCTGTTGGGATCTCTCTGCTGCTGTTGACGGGAGACTGCCGTTTGAGTTCTGATGAGATCTCTCTGCTGCTGGTGAGGGGAGACTGCTGTTTGAATTCTGGTGAGGTCTCTCTGCTGCTGGTGAGCGGAGACTGCCGTTTGATTTCTGTTGGGATCTCTCTGCTGCTGTTGACGAGAGACTGCCGTTTGAGTTCTGATGAGATCTCTCTGCTGCTGGTGAGGGGAGACTGCTGTTTGATTTCTGGTGGGATCTCTCTAATGCTGTTGAAGGGAGACTGCCATTTGATTTCTGGTGGGATCTCTCTGCTGCTGGTGAGGGGAGACTGCTGTTTGATTTCTGGTGGTATCTCTCTGCTGCTGGTGAGGGGAGACTGCCGTTTGATTTCTGGTGAGATCTCTCTGCTGCTGGTGAGGGGAGACTGCCGTTTGATTTCTGGAGGGATCTCTCTGCTGCTGGTGAGGGGAGACTGCCGTTTGATTTCTGGTGGGATCTCTCTGCTGCTGGTAAGGGGAGACTTCTTTTGATTTCTGGTGGGATCTCTCTGCTGCTGTTGACCAGAGACTGCCGTTTGATTTCTGCTGGGATCTCTTTGCTGCTGGTGAGGGGAGACTGCCCTTTGATTTCTGGTGTTATCTCTCTGCTGCTGTTGACGAGAGACTGCTGTTTGATTTCTGGTGGTATCTCTCTGCTGCTGGCGAGGGGAGACTGCTGTTTGATTTCTGGTGGGATCTCTCTGCTGCTGGTGAGGGGAGACTGCTGTTTGATTTCTGGTGGGATCTCTCTGCTGCTGGTGAGGGGACACTGCCGTTTGATTTCTTCTGGGATCTCTCTGCTGCTTGTGAGGGGAGTGTGCCGTTTGATTTCTGGTGGGAACTATCTGCTGCTGGTGAGGGGAGACTGCCGTTTGAGTTCTGATGAGATCTCTCTGCTGCTGGTGAGGGGAGACTGCCGTTTGAATTCTGTTGGGATCTCTCTGCTGCTGTTGACGAGAGACTGCCTTTTGATTTCTGGTGGTATCTCTCTGCTGCTGGTGAGGGGAGACTGCTGTTTGATTTCTGTTGGGATCTCTCTGCTGCTGGTGAGGGGAGACTGCCGTTTGATTTCTTGTGGGATCTCTCTGCTGCTTGTGAGGGGAGTCTGCCGTTTGATTTCTGGTGGGAACTATCTGCTGCTGGTGAGGGGAGACTGCCGTTTGATTTCTGGTGAGATCTCTCTGCTGCTGGTGAGGGGAGACTGCCGTTTGAGTTCTGATGAGATCTCTCTGCTGCTGGTGAGGGGAGACTGCTGTTTGATTTCTGGTGGGATCTCTCTAATGCTGTTGAAGGGAGACTGCCATTTGATTTCTGGTGGGATCATTCTGCTGCTGGTGAGGGGAGACTATCGTTTGATTTCTGGTGGGATCTCTCTGCTGCTGGTGAGGGGAGACTGCCGCTTGATTTCTGGTGAGATCTCACTGCTGCTGGTGAGGGGAAACTGCCGTTTGATTTCTGGTCGGATCTCTCTGCTGCTGGTGAGGGGAGACTGCCGTTTGAATTCTGTTGGGATCTCTCTGCTGCTGTTGATGAGAGACTGCCGTTTGATTTCTGTTAGGATCTCTCTGCTGCTGGTGAGGGGAGACTGCTGTTTGATTTCTGGTGGTATCTCACTGCTGCTGGTGAGGGGAGACTGCTGTTTGATTTCTCGTGGGATCTCTCTGCTGCTGGTGAGGGGACACTGCCGTTTGATTTCTTGTGGGATCTCTCTGCTGCTTGTGAGGGGAGACTGCCGTTTGATTTCTGGTGGGAACTATCTGCTGCTGGTGAGGGGAGACTGCCGTTTGATTTCTGGTGAGATCTCTCTGCTGCTGGTGAGGGTAGACTGCCGTTTGATTTCTGGAGGGATCTCTCTGCTGCTGGTGAGGGGAGACTGCCGTTTGATTTCTGGTGAGATCTCACTGCTGCTGGTGAGGGGAAACTGCCGTTTGATTTCTGGTGGGATCTCTCTGCTGCTGGTGAGGGGAGACTGCCGTTTGATTTCTGGTGGTATCTCTCTGCTGCTGGTGAGGGGAGACTATCGTTTGATTTCTGGTGGGATCTCTCTGGTGCTGTTGACGAGAGACTACCGTTTGATTTCTGTTGGGATCTCTCTGCTGCTGGTGAGGGGAGACTGCTGTTTGATTTCTGGTGGTATCTCTCTGCTGCTGGTGAGGTGAGACTGCCGTTTGATTTCTGGTGGGATCTCTCTGCTTCTGGTGAGGGGAGACTGCTGTTTGATTTCTGGTGGGATCTCTCTGCTGTTGGTGAGGGGACACTGTCGTTTGATTTCTTGTGGGAACTATCTGCTGCTGGTGAGGGGAGACTGCCGTTTGATTTCTGGTGGGAACTATCTGCTGCTGGTGAGGGGAGACTGCCGTTTGATTTCTGGTGAGATCTCTCTGCTGCTGGTGAGGGGAGACTGCCGTTTGATTTCTGGAGGGATCTCTCTGCTGCTGGTGAGGGGAGACTGCCGTTTGATTTCTGGTGGGATCTCTCTGCTGCTGGTAAGGGGAGACTTCTTTTGATTTCTGGTGGGATCTCTCTGCTGCTGTTGACGAGTGACTGCCGTTTGATTTCTGCTGGGATCTCTCTGCTGCTGGTGAGGGGAGACTGCTCTTTGATTTCTGGTGAGATCTCTCTGCTGCTGGTGAGGGGAGACTGCCATTTGATCACTGGTGAGATCTCTCTGGTGCTGGTGAGGGGAGTCTGCCGTTTGATTTCTGGTGAGGTCTCTCTGCTGCTGGTGAGGGGAGACTACCGTTTGATTTCTGGTGGGATCTCTCTCCAGCTGGTGAGGGGAGACTGCCGTTTGATTTCTGGTGGGAACTATCTGATGTTGGTGAGGGGAGACTGCCGTTTGATTTCTGGTGAGATCTCTCTGCTGCTGGTGAGGGGAGACTGCCGTTTGATTTCTGGAGGGATCTCTCTGCTGCTGGTGAGGGGAGACTTCTTTTGATTTCTGGTGGGATCTCTCTGCTGCTGTTGACGAGAGACTGCCGTTTGACTTCTGCTGGGATCTCTCAGCTGCTGGTGAGGGGAGACTGCCATTTGATCACTGGTGAGATCTCTCTGCTGCTGGTGAGGGGAGACTGCCGTTTGATTTCTGGTGGGATCTCTCTTCTGCTGGTGAGGGGAGTCTGCCGTTTGATTTCTGGTGAGGTCTCTCTGCTGCTGGTGAGCAGAGACTGCCGTTTGATTTCTGTTGGGATCTCTCTGCTGCTGTTGACGGGAGACTGCCGTTTGAGTTCTGATGAGATCTCTCTGCTGCTGGTGAGGGGAGACTGCTGTTTGATTTCAGGTGGGATCTCTCTAATGCTGTTGAAGGGAGACTGCCATTTGATTTCTGGTGGGATCTCTCTGCTGCTGGTGAGGGGAGACTATCGTTTGATTTCTGGTGAGATCTCTCTGCTGCTGGTGAGCGGAGACTGCCGTTTGATTTCTGTTGGGATCTCTCTGCTGCTGTTGACGAGAGACTGCCGTTTGAGTTCTGGTGAGATCTCTCTGCTGCTGGTGAGGGGAGACTTCTTTTGATTTCTGCTGGGATCTCTCTGCTGCTGGAGAGGGGAGACTGCCCTTTGATATCTGGTGGGATCTATCTGCTGCTGGTGAGCGGAGACTTCTTTTGATTTCTGGTGGGATCTCTCTGCTGCTGTTGACGAGAGACTGCCGTTTGATTTCTGCTGGGATCTCTCAGCTGCTGGTGAGGGGAGACTGCCATTTGATCACTGGTGAGATCTCTCTGGTGCTGGTGAGGGGAGTCTGCCGTTTGATTTCTGGTGAGGTCTCTCTGCTGCTGGTGAGGGGAGACTACCGTTTGATTTCTGGTGGGATCTCTCTCCAGCTGGTGAGGGGAGACTGCCGTTTGATTTCTGGTGGGAACTATCTGATGCTGGTGAGGGGAGACTGCCGTTTGATTTCTGGTGAGATCTCTCTGCTGCTGGTGAGGGGAGACTGCCGTTTGATTTCTGGAGGGATCTCTCTGCTGCTGGTGAGGGGAGACTTCTTTTGATTTCTGGTGGGATCTCTCTGCTGCTGTTGACGAGAGACTGCCGTTTGATTTCTGGTGGGATCTCTCTTCTGCTGGTGAGGGGAGTCTGCCGTTTGATTTCTGGTGAGGTCTCTTTGCTGCTGGTGAGCAGAGACTGCCGTTTGATTTCTGTTGGGATCTCTCTGCTGCTGTTGACGGGAGACTGCCGTTTGAGTTCTGATGAGATCTCTCTGCTGCTGGTGAGGGGAGACTGCTGTTTGATTTCAGGTGGGATCTCTCTGCTGTTGGTGAGGGGACACTGTCGTTTGATTTCTTGTGGGAACTATCTGCTGCTGGTGAGGGGAGACTGCCGTTTGATTTCTGGTGGGAACTATCTGCTGCTGGTGAGGGGAGACTGCCGTTTGATTTCTGGTGAGATCTCTCTCCTGCTGGTGAGGGGAGACTGCCGTTTGATTTCTGGAGGGATCTCTCTGCTGCTGGTGAGGGGAGACTGCCATTTGATTTCTGGTGGGATCTCTCTGCTGCTGGTGAGGGGAGACTATCGTTTGATTTCTGGTGAGATCTCTCTGCTGCTGGTGAGCGGAGACTGCCGTTTGATTTCTGTTGGGATCTCTCTGCTGCTGTTGACGAGAGACTGCCGTTTGAGTTCTGATGAGAACTCTCTGCTGCTGGTGAGGGGAGACTGCTGTTTGATTTCTGGTGGGATCTCTCTAATGCTGTTGAAGGGAGACTGCCATTTGATTTCTGGTGGGATCTCTCTGCTGCTGGTGATGGGAGACTGCTTTTTGATGTCTGGTGGTATCTCTCTGCTGCTGGTGAGGGGAGACTGCCGTTTGATTTCTGGTGAGATCTCTCTGCTGCTGGTGAGGGGAGACTTCTTTTGATTTCTGCTGGGATCTCTCTGCTGCTGGAGAGGGGAGACTGCCCTTTGATATCTGGTGGGATCTATCTGCTGCTGGTGAGCGGAGACTTCTTTTGATTTCTGGTGGGATCTCTCTGCTGCTGTTGACGAGAGACTGCCGTTTGATTTCTGCTGGGATCTCTCAGCTGCTGGTGAGGGGAGACTGCCATTTGATCACTGTTGAGATCTCTCTGGTGCTGGTGAGGGGAGTCTGCCGTTTGATTTCTGGTGAGGTCTCTCTGCTGCTGGTGAGGGGAGACTACCGTTTGATTTCTGGTGGGATCTCTCTCCAGCTGGTGAGGGGAGACTGCCGTTTGATTTCTGGTGGGAACTATCTGATGCTGGTGAGGGGAGACTGCCGTTTGATTTCTGGTGAGATCTCTCTGCTGCTGGTGAGGGGAGACTGCCGTTTGATTTCTGGAGGGATCTCTCTGCTGCTGGTGAGGGGAGACTTCTTTTGATTTCTGGTGGGATCTCTCTGCTGCTGTTGACGAGAGACTGCCGTTTGATTTCTGCTGGGATCTCTCAGCTGCCTGTGAGGGGAGACTGCCATTTGATCACTGGTGAGATCTCTCTGCTGCTGGTGAGGGGAGACTGCCGTTTGATTTCTGGTGGGATCTCTCTTCTGCTGGTGAGGGGAGTCTGCCGTTTGATTTCTGGTGAAGTCTCTCTGCTGCTGGTGAGCAGAGACTGCCGTTTGATTTCTGTTGGGATCTCTCTGCTGCTGTTGACGGGAGACTGCCGTTTGAGTTCTGATGAGATCTCTCTGCTGCTGGTGAGGGGAGACTTCTTTTGATTTCTGGTGGGATCTCTCTGCTGCTGTTGACGAGAGACTGCCGTTTGATTTCTGCTGGGATCTCTCAGCTGCCTGTGAGGGGAGACTGCCATTTGATCACTGGTGAGATCTCTCTGCTGCTGGTGAGGGGAGACTGCCGTTTGATTTCTGGTGGGATCTCTCTTCTGCTGGTGAGGGGAGTCTGCCGTTTGATTTCTGGTGAGGTCTCTCTGCTGCTGGTGAGCAGAGACTGCCGTTTGATTTCTGTTGGGATCTCTCTGCTGCTGTTGACGGGAGACTGCCGTTTGAGTTCTGATGAGATCTCTCTGCTGCTGGTGAGGGGAGACTGCTGTTTGATTTCAGGTGGGATCTCTCTGCTGTTGGTGAGGGGACACTGTCGTTTGATTTCTTGTGGGAACTATCTGCTGCTGGTGAGGGGAGACTGCCGTTTGATTTCTGGTGGGAACTATCTGCTGCTGGTGAGGGGAGACTGCCGTTTGATTTCTGGTGAGATCTCTCTGCTGCTGGTGAGGGGAGACTGCCGTTTGATTTCTGGAGGGATCTCTCTGCTGCTGGTGAGGGGAGACTGCCATTTGATTTCTGGTGGGATCTCTCTGCTGCTGGTGAGGGGAGACTATCGTTTGATTTCTGGTGAGATCTCTCTGCTGCTGGTGAGCGGAGACTGCCGTTTGATTTCTGTTGGGATCTCTCTGCTGCTGTTGACGAGAGACTGCCGTTTGAGTTCTGATGAGAACTCTCTGCTGCTGGTGAGGGGAGACTGCTGTTTGATTTCTGGTGGGATCTCTCTAATGCTGTTGAAGGGAGACTGCCATTTGATTTCTGGTGGGATCTCTCTGCTGCTGGTGATGGGAGACTGCTTTTTGATTTCTGGTGGTATCTCTCTGCTGCTGGTGAGGGGAGACTGCCGTTTGATTTCTGGTGAGATCTCTCTGCTGCTGGTGAGGGGAGACTTCTTTTGATTTCTGCTGGGATCTCTCTGCTGCTGGAGAGGGGAGACTGCCCTTTGATATCTGGTGGGATCTATCTGCTGCTGGTGAGCGGAGACTTCTTTTGATTTCTGGTGGGATCTCTCTGCTGCTGTTGACGAGAGACTGCCGTTTGATTTCTGCTGGGATCTCTCAGCTGCTGGTGAGGGGAGACTGCCATTTGATCACTGTTGAGATCTCTCTGGTGCTGGTGAGGGGAGTCTGCCGTTTGATTTCTGGTGAGGTCTCTCTGCTGCTGGTGAGGGGAGACTACCGTTTGATTTCTGGTGGGATCTCTCTCCAGCTGGTGAGGGGAGACTGCCGTTTGATTTCTGGTGGGAACTATCTGATGCTGGTGAGGGGAGACTGCCGTTTGATTTCTGGTGAGATCTCTCTGCTGCTGGTGAGGGGAGACTGCCGTTTGATTTCTGGAGGGATCTCTCTGCTGCTGGTGAGGGGAGACTTCTTTTGATTTCTGGTGGGATCTCTCTGCTGCTGTTGACGAGAGACTGCCGTTTGATTTCTGCTGGGATCTCTCAGCTGCCTGTGAGGGGAGACTGCCATTTGATCACTGGTGAGATCTCTCAGCTGCTGGTGAGGGGAGACTGCCGTTTGATTTCTGGTGGGATCTCTCTTCTGCTGGTGAGGGGAGTCTGCCGTTTGATTTCTGGTGAGGTCTCTCTGCTGCTGGTGAGCAGAGACTGCCGTTTGATTTCTGTTGGGATCTCTCTGCTGCTGTTGACGGGAGACTGCCGTTTGAGTTCTGATGAGATCTCTCTGCTGCTGGTGAGGGGAGACTGCTGTTTGATTTCAGGTGGGATCTCTCTAATGCTGTTGAAGGGAGACTGCCATTTGATTTCTGGTGGGATCTCTCTGCTGCTGGTGAGGGGAGACTATCGTTTGATTTCTGGTGGGATCTCTCTGCTGCTGTTGACGAGAGACTGCTGTTTGATTTCTGTTGGGATCTCTCTGCTGCTGGTGAGGGGAGACTGCTGTTTGATTTCTGGTGAGGTCTCTCTGCTGCTGGTGAGCGGAGACTGCCGTTTGATTTCTGTTGGGATCTCTCTGCTGCTGTTGACGAGAGACTGCCGTTTGAGTTCTGATGAGAACTCTCTGCTGCTGGTGAGGGGAGACTGCTGTTTGATTTCTGGTGGGATCTCTCTAATGCTGTTGAAGGGAGACTGCCATTTGATTTCTG
This sequence comes from Hemitrygon akajei, assembly GCF_048418815.1. NCBI lineage: Eukaryota > Metazoa > Chordata > Chondrichthyes > Myliobatiformes > Dasyatidae > Hemitrygon > Hemitrygon akajei. The sequence goes on along the minus strand of NC_133138.1, from coordinate 97,564,039 downwards.
GTGGGATCTCTCTGCTGCTGGTGATGGGAGACTGCTTTTTGATTTCTGGTGGTATCTCTCTGCTGCTGGCGAGGGGGGACTGCCGTTTGATTTCTGGTGAGATCTCTCTGCTGCTGGTGAGGAGAGAATTCTTTGGATTTCTGCTGGGATCTCTCTGCTGCTGGAGAGGGGAGACTGCCCTTTGATTTCTGGTGGGATCTCTCTCCTGCTGGTGAGGGGAGACTGCCGTTTGATTTCTGGTGGGAACTCTCTGCTGCTGGTGAGGGGAGACTGCCGTTTGATTTCTGGTGGGATCTCTCTTCTGCTGGTGAGGGGAGTCTGCCGTTTGATTTCTGGTGAGGTCTCTCTGCTGCTGGTGAGCGGAGACTGCCGTTTGATTTCTGGTGGGATCTATCTGCTGCTGTTGACGAGAGACTGCCGTTTGATTTCTGGTGGGATCTCTCTGCTGCTGGTGAGGGGAGACTGCCGTTTTTTGATTTCTTTTGAGATCTCTCTGCTGCTGGTGAGGGGAGACTGCCGTTTGATTTCTGGTGGGATCTCTCTGCTGCTGGTGAGGGGAGACTGCTGTTTGATTTCTGGTGGGATCTCTCTGCCGCTGTTGACGAGAGACTGCCGTTTGATTTCTGGTGGGATCTCTCTAATGCTGTTGAAGGGAGACTGCCATTTGATTTCTGGTGGGATCACTCTGCTGCTGGTGAGGGGAGACTGCCGCTTGATTTCTGGTGAGATCTCACTGCTGCTGGTGAGGGGAAACTGCCGTTTGATTTCTGGTCGGATCTCTCTGCTGCTGGTGAGGGGAGACTGCCGTTTGAATTCTGTTGGGATCTCTCTGCTGCTGTTGACGAGAGACTGCCGTTTGATTTTTGGTGGTATCTCTCTGCTGCTGGTGAGGGGAGACTGCTGTTTGATTTCTGGTGGGATCTCTCTGCTGCTGGTGAGGGGAGACTGCTGTTTGATTTCTGGTGGGATCTCTCTGCTGCTGGTGAGGGGACACTGCCGTTTGATTTCTTGTGGGATCTCTCTGCTGCTTGTGAGGGGAGTCTGCCGTTTGATTTCTGGTGGGAACTATCTGCTGCTGGTGAGGGGAGACTGCCGTTTGATTTCTGGTGAGATCTCTCTGCTGCTGGTGAGGGGAGACTGCCGTTTGAGTTCTGATGAGATCTCTCTGCTGCTGGTGAGGGGAGACTGCTGTTTGATTTCTGGTGGGATCTCTCTAATGCTGTTGAAGGGAGACTGCCATTTGATTTCTGGTGGGATCACTCTGCTGCTGGTGAGGGGAGACTATCGTTTGATTTCTGGTGGGATCTCTCTGCTGCTGGTGAGGGGAGACTGCCGCTTGATTTCTGGTGAGATCTCACTGCTGCTGGTGAGGGGAAACTGCCGTTTGATTTCTGGTCGGATCTCTCTGCTGCTGGTGAGGGGAGACTGCCGTTTGAATTCTGTTGGGATCTCTCTGCTGCTGTTGATGAGAGACTGCCGTTTGATTTCTGTTAGGATCTCTCTGCTGCTGGTGAGGGGAGACTGCTGTTTGATTTCTGGTGGTATCTCACTGCTGCTGGTGAGGGGAGACTGCTGTTTGATTTCTCGTGGGATCTCTCTGCTGCTGGTGAGGGGACACTGCCGTTTGATTTCTTGTGGGATCTCTCTGCTGCTTGTGAGGGGAGACTGCCGTTTGATTTCTGGTGGGAACTATCTGCTGCTGGTGAGGGGAGACTGCCGTTTGATTTCTGGTGAGATCTCTCTGCTGCTGGTGAGGGGAGACTGCCGTTTGATTTCTGGAGGGATCTCTCTGCTGCTGGTGAGGGGAGACTGCCGTTTGATTTCTGGTGAGATCTCACTGCTGCTGGTGAGAAGAAACTGCCGTTTGATTTCTGGTGGGATCTCTCTGCTGCTGGTGAGGGGAGACTGCCGTTTGATTTCTGGTGGGATCTCTCTGCTGCTGGAGAGGGGAGACTATCGTTTGATTTCTGGTGGGATCTCTCTGGTGCTGTTGACGAGAGACTACCGTTTGATTTCTGTTGGGATCTCTCTGCTGCTGGTGAGGGAAGACTGCTGTTTGATTTCTGGTGGTATCTCTCTGCTGCTGGTGAGGTGAGACTGCCGTTTGATTTCTGGTGGGATCTCTCTGCTGCTGGTGAGGGGAGACTGCTGTTTGATTTCTGGTGGGATCTCTCTGCTGTTGGTGAGGGGACACTGTCGTTTGATTTCTTGTGGGAACTATCTGCTGCTGGTGAGTGGAGACTGCCGTTTGATTTCTGGTGGGAACTATCTGCTGCTGGTGAGGGGAGACTGCCGTTTGATTTCTGGTGAGATCTCTCTGCTGCTGGTGAGGGGAGACTGCCGTTTGATTTCTGGAGGGATCTCTCTGCTGCTGGTGAGGGGAGACTGCCGTTTGATTTCTGGTGGGATCTCTCTGCTGCTGGTAAGGGGAGACTTCTTTTGATTTCTGGTGGGATCTCTCTGCTGCTGTTGACGAGTGACTGCCGTTTGATTTCTGCTGGGATCTCTCTGCTGCTGGTGAGGGGAGACTGCTCTTTGATTTCTGGTGAGATCTCTCTGCTGCTGGTGAGGGGAGACTGCCATTTGATCACTGGTGAGATCTCTCTGGTGCTGGTGAGGGGAGTCTGCCGTTTGATTTCTGGTGAGGTCTCTCTGCTGCTGGTGAGGGGAGACTACCGTTTGATTTCTGGTGGGATCTCTCTCCAGCTGGTGAGGGGAGACTGCCGTTTGATTTCTGGTGAGATCTCTCTGCTGCTGGTGAGGGGAGACTGCCGTTTGATTTCTGGAGGGATCTCTCTGCTGCTGGTGAGGGGAGACTTCTTTTGATTTCTGGTGGGATCTCTCTGCTGCTGTTGACGAGAGACCGCCGTTTGACTTCTGCTGGGATCTCTCAGCTGCTGGTGAGGGGAGACTGCCATTTGATCACTGGTGAGATCTCTCTGCTGCTGGTGAGGGGAGACTGCCGTTTGATTTCTGGTGGGATCTCTCTTCTGCTGGTGAGGGGAGTCTGCCGTTTGATTTCTGGTGAGGTCTCTCTGCTGCTGGTGAGCAGAGACTGCCGTTTGATTTCTGTTGGGATCTCTCTGCTGCTGTTGACGGGAGACTGCCGTTTGAGTTCTGATGAGATCTCTCTGCTGCTGGTGAGGGGAGACTGCTGTTTGATTTCAGGAGGGATCTCTCTAATGCTGTTGAAGGGAGACTGCCATTTGATTTCTGGTGGGATCTCTCTGCTGCTGGTGAGGGGAGACTATCGTTTGTTTTCTGGTGGGATCTCTTTGCTGCTGGTGAGCGGAGACTGTCGTTTGATTTCTGTTGGGATCTCTCTGCTGCTGTTGATGAGAGACTGCCGTTTGAGTTCTGATGAGAACTCTCTGCTGCTGGTGAGGGGAGACTGCTGTTTGATTTCTGGTGGGATCTCTCTAATGCTGTTGAAGGGAGACTGCCATTTGATTTCTGGTGGGATCTCTCTGCTGCTGGTGATGGGAGACTGCTTTTTGATTTCTGGTGGTATCTCTCTGCTGCTGGTGAGGGGAGACTGCCGTTTGATTTCTGGTGAGATCTCTCTGCTGCTGGTGAGGGGAGACTTTTGATTTCTGCTGGGATCTCTCTGCTGCTGGAGAGGGGAGACTGCCCTTTGATATCTGGTGGGATCTATCTGCTGCTGGTGAGCGGAGACTTCTTTTGATTTCTGGTGGGATCTCTCTGCTGCTGTTGACGAGAGACTGCCGTTTGATTTCTGCTGGGATCTCTCAGCTGCTGGTGAGGGGAGACTGCCATTTGATCACTGGTGAGATCTCTCTGGTGCTGGTGAGGGGAGTCTGCCGTTTGATTTCTGCTGAGGTCTGCTGCTGGTGAGGGGAGACTACCGTTTGATTTCTGGTGGGATCTCTCTCCAGCTGGTGAGGGGAGACTGCCGTTTGATTTCTGGTGGGAACTATCTGATGCTGGTGAGGGGAGACTGCCGTTTGATTTCTGGTGAGATCTCTCTGCTGCTGGTGAGGGGAGACTGCCGTTTGATTTCTGGAGGGATCTCTCTACTGCTGGTGAGGGGAGACTTCTTTTGATTTCTGGTGGGATCTCTCTGCTGCTGTTGACGAGAGACTGCCGTTTGATTTCTGCTGGGATCTCTCAGCTGCTGGTGAGGGGAGACTGCCATTTGATCACTGGTGAGATCTCTCTGCTGCTGGTGAGGGGAGACTGCCGTTTGATTTCTGGTGGGATCTCTCTTCTGCTGGTGAGGGGAGTCTGCCGTTTGATTTCTGGTGAGGTCTCTCTGCTGCTGGTGAGCAGAGACTGCCGTTTGATTTCTGTTGGGATCTCTCTGCTGCTGTTGACGGGAGACTGCCGTTTGAGTTCTGATGAGATCTCTCTGCTGCTGGTGAGGGGAGACTGCTGTTTGATTTCAGGTGGGATCTCTCTAATGCTGTTGAAGGGAGACTGCCATTTGATTTCTGGTGGGATCTCTCTGCTGCTGGTGAGGGGAGACTATCGTTTGATTTCTGGTGGGATCTCTCTGCTGCTGTTGACGAGAGACTGCTGTTTGATTTCTGTTGGGATCTCTCTGCTGCTGGTGAGGGGAGACTGCTGTTTGATTTCTGGTGAGGTCTCTCTGCTGCTGGTGAGCGGAGACTGCCGTTTGATTTCTGTTGGGATCTCTCTGCTGCTGTTGACGAGAGACTGCCGTTTGAGTTCTGATGAGAACTCTCTGCTGCTGGTGAGGGGAGACTGCTGTTTGATTTCTGGTGGGATCTCTCTAATGCTGTTGAAGGGAGACTGCCATTTGATTTCTGGTGGGATCTCTCTGCTGCTGGTGATGGGAGACTGCTTTTTGATTTCTGGTGGTATCTCTCTGCTGCTGGTGAGGGGAGACTGCCGTTTGATTTCTGGTGAGATCTCTCTGCTGCTGGTGAGGTGAGAATTCTTTGGATTTCGGCTGGGATCTCCTTGCTGCTGGAGAGGGGAGACTGCCCTTTGATTTCTGGTGGGATCTCTCTCCTGCTGGTGAGGGGAGACTGCCGTTTGATTTCTGGTGGGAACTCTCTGCTGCTGGTGAGGGGAGTCTGCCGTTTGATTTCTGGTGAGGTCTCTCTGCTGCTGGTGAGCGGAGACTGCCGTTTGATTTCTGGTGGGATCTATCTGCTGCTGTTGACGAGAGACTGCCGTTTGATTTCTGGTGGGATCTCTCTGCTGCTGGTGAGGGGAGACTGCCGTTTTTTGATTTCTGGTGAGAGCTCTCTGCTGCTGGTGAGGGGAGACTGCCGTTTGATTTCTGGTGGGATCTCTCTGCTGCTGGTGAGGGGAGACTGCTGTTTGATTTCTGGTGGGATCTCTCTGCCGCTGTTGACGAGAGACTGCCGTTTGATTTCTGGTGGGATCTCTCTGCTGCTGTTGACGAGAGACTGCCGTTTGATTTCTGCTGGGATCTCTCTGCTGCTGGTGAGGGGAGACTGCCTTTTGATTTCTGGTGAGATCTCTCTGCTGCTGGTGAGGGGAGACTGCCGTTTGATTTCTGGTGAGATCTCTCTGCTGCTGGTGAGGGGAGACAGCCATTTGATTTCTGGAGGGATCTCTCTGCTGCTGGTGAGGGGAGACTGCCGTTTGATTTCTGGTGGGATCTCTCTGCTGCTGGTAAGGGGAGACTTCTTTTGATTTCTGGTGGGATCTCTCTGCTGCTGTTGACGAGAGACTGCCGTTTGATTTCTGCTGGGATCTCTCTGCTGCTGGTGTGGGGAGACTGCCCTTTGATTTCTGGTGGGATCTCTCTGCTGCTGGTGAGGGGAGACTGCCATTTGATCACTGGTGAGATCTCTCTGCTGCTGGTGAGGGGAGACTTCTTTTGATTTCTGGTGAGATCTCTCAGCTGCTGGTGAGGGGAGACTGCCCTTTGATTTCTGGTGGGATCTCTCTCCTGCTGGTGAAGGGAGACTGCCGTTTGATTTCTGGTGAGATCTCTCTGCTGCTGGTGAGGGGAGACTGCCGTTTGATTTCTGGTGGGATCTCTCTTCTGCTGGTGAGGGGAGTCTGCCGTTTGATTTCTGGTGAGGTCTCTCTGCTGCTGGTGAGCGGAGACTGCCGTTTGATTTCTATTGGGATCTATCTGCTGCTGTTGACGAGAGACTGCCGTTTGATTTCTGGTGGGATCTCTCTGCTGCTGGTGAGGGGAGACTGCCGTTTGATTTCTGGTGGGATCTCTCTGCTGCTGGTGAGGGGAGACTGCTGTTTGATTTCTGGTGGGATCTCTCTGCCGCTGTTGACGAGAGACTGCCGTTTGATTTCTGGTGGGATCTCTCTGCTGCTGTTGACGAGAGACTGCCATTTGATTTCTGGTGGGATCTCTCGGCTGCTGGTGAGGGGAGACTTCGTTTGATTTCTGGTGGGATCTCTCTGCTGCTGTTGACGAGAGACTGCCGTTTGATTTCTGGTGAAATCTCTCTGCTGCTGGTGAGGGGAGACTGCCGTTTGATTTCTGGTGGGATCTCTCTGCTGCTGGTGAGGGGAGACTGCCGTTTGATTTCTGGTGGGATCTTTCTGCTGCTGGTGAGGGGAGACTGCCATTTCATTTCTGGTGGGATCTCTCTGCTGCTGGTGAGGGGAGACTGCCGTTTTTTCATTTCTGGTGTGATCTCTCTACTGCTGGTGAGGGGAGACTGCCGTTTGATTTCTGGTGGGATCTTTCTGCTGCTGGTGAGGGTAAACTGCCGTTTGATTTCTGGTGGGATCTCTCTGCTGCTGGTGTGGGGAGACTGCCATTTGATTTCTGGTGAGATCTCTCTGCTGCTGGTGAGGGGAGACTATCGTTTGATTTCTGGTGGGATCTCTCTGGTGCTGGTGAGGGGAGACTGCCGTTTGATTTCTGGTGGGAATTCTCTGCTGCTGGTGTTGGGAGACTGCCGTTTGATTTCTGGTGGGATCTCTCTGCTGCTGCTGACCAGAGACTGCTGTTTGATTTCTGGTGGGATCTCTCTGCTGCTGGTGAGGGGAGACTGCTGTTTTTTGATTTCTGTTGAGATCTCTTTGCTGCTGGTGAGGGTTGACTCCCGTTTGATTTCTGGTGAGATCTCTCTGCTGCTGGTGAGCGGAGACTGCCGTTTGATCTCTGGTGGGATCGCTCTGCTGCTGTTGACGAGAGACTGCCGTTTGATTTCTGGTGAGATCTCTCTGCTACTGGTGAAGGGAGACTGCCATTTGATTTCTGGTGGGATCTCTCTGCTGCTGTTGACGAGTGACTGCCGTTTGATTTCTGGTGGGATCTCTCTGCTGCAGGTGAGGGGAGTCTGCCGTTTGATTTCTGGTGGGATCTCTCTACTGCTGGTAAGGGGAGACGGCCGTTTGATTTCTGGTGAGATCTCTCTGCTGCTGGTGAGGGGAGACTGCCATTTGATTTCTGGTGGGATCTCTCTGCTGCTGTTGACGAGAGGCTGCCGTTTGATTTCTGGTGGGATCTCTCTGCTGCTGGTGAGGCGAGACTGCCGTTTGATTTCTGGTGGGATCTCTCTAATGCTGCTGAGGGGAGACTTCCGTTTGATTTCTGTTGGGATCTCTCTGCTGCTGGTGAGGGGAGACTGCCGTTTGATCTCTGGTGGGATCTCTCTGCTACTGTTGACGAGAGACTGCGGTTTGATTTCTGTTGGGATCTCTCTGCTGCTGGTGAGGGGAGACTGCTGTTTGATTTCTGGTGGTATCTCTCTGCTGCTGGTGAGGGGAGACTGCCGTTTGATTTCTGGTGGGATATCTCTGCTGCTGGTGAGGGGAGACTTCCGTTTGATTTCTGGTGGGATCTCTCCGCTGCTGGTGAGGGCAGACTGCCGTTTGATCTCTGGTGGGATCTCTCTGCTGCTGTTGAGGGGAGACTGCCCTTTGATTTCTGGTGTTATCTCTCTGCTGCTGTTGACGAGAGACTGCTGTTTGATTTCTGGTGGTATCTCTCTGCTGCTGGTGAGGGGAGACTGCTGTTTGATTTCTGGTGGGATCTCTCTGCTGCTGGTGAGGGGAGACTGCTGTTTGATTTCTGGTGGGATCTCTCTGCTTCTGGTGAGGGGACACTGCCGTTTGATTTCTTGTGGGATCTCTCTGCTGCTTGTGAGGGGAGTCTGCCGTTTGATTTCTGGTGGGAACTATCTGCTGCTGGTGAGGGGAGACTGCCGTTTGATTTCTGGTGAGATCTCTCTGCTGCTGGTGAGGGGAGACTGCTGTTTGAGTTCTGATGAGATCTCTCTGCTGCTGGTGAGGGGAGACTGCTGTTTGATTTCTGGTGGGATCTCTCTAATGCTGTTGAAGGGAGACTATCGTTTGATTTCTGGTGGGATCTCTCTGCTGCTGGTGAGGGGAGACTGCCGCTTGATTTCTGGTGAGATCTCACTGCTGCTGGTGAGGGGAAACTGCCGTTTGATTTCTGGTCGGATCTCTCTGCTGCTGGTGAGGGGAGACTGCCGTTTGAATTCTGTTGGGATCTCTCTGCTGCTGTTGACGAGAGACTGCCGTTTGATTTCTGTTAGGATCTCTCTGCTGCTGGTGAGGGGAGACTGCTGTTTGATTTCTGGTGGTATCTCTCTGCTGCTGGTGAGGGGAGATTGCTGTTTGATTTCTGGTGGTATCTCTCTGCTGCTGGTGAGGGGAGACTGCTGTTTTTTGATTTCTGTTGAGATCTCTTTGCTGCTGGTGAGGGTTGACTCCCGTTTGATTTCTGGTGAGATCTCTCTGCTGCTGGTGAGCGGAGACTGCCGTTTGATCTCTGGTGGGATCGCTCTGCTGCTGTTGACGAGAGACTGCCGTTTGATTTCTGGTGAGATCTCTCTGCTACTGGTGAAGGGAGACTGCCATTTGATTTCTGGTGGGATCTCTCTGCTGCTGTTGACGAGTGACTGCCGTTTGATTTCTGGTGAGATCTCTCTGCTGCTGGTGAGTGGAGACTTCCGTTTGATTTCTGGTGGGATCTCTCTGCTGCTGGTGAGGGGAGACTGCCGTTTGATTTCTGGTGGGATCTCTCTGCTGCTGTTGACGAGAGGCTGCCGTTTGATTTCTGGTGGGATCTCTCTGCTGCTGGTGAGGGGAGACTGCCGTTTGATTTCTGGTGGGATCTCTCTAATGCTGCTGAGGGGAGACTTCCGTTTGATTTCTGTTGGGATCTCTCTGCTGCTGGTGAGTGCAGACTGCCGTTTGATCTCTGGTGGGATCTCTCTGCTGCTGTTGACCAGAGACTGCCGTTTGATTTCTGCTGGGATCTCTCTGCTGCTGGTGAGGGGAGACTGCCCTTTGATTTCTGGTGTTATCTCTCTGCTGCTGTTGACGAGAGACTGCTGTTTGATTTCTGGTGGTATCTCTCTGCTGCTGGTGAGGGGAGACTGCTGTTTGATTTCTGGTGGGATCTCTCTGCTGCTGGTGAGGGGAGACTGCTGTTTGATTTCTGATGAGATCTCTCTGCTGCTGGTGAGGGGAGTCTGCCGTTTGATTTCTGGTGGGAACTATCTGCTGCTGGTGAGGGGAGACTGCCGTTTGATTTCTGGTGAGATCTCTCTGCTGCTGGTGAGGGGAGACTGCTGTTTGAGTTCTGATGAGATCTCTCTGCTGCTGGTGAGGGGAGACTGCTGTTTGATTTCTGGTGGGATCTCTCGAATGCTGTTGAAGGGAGACTATCGTTTGATTTCTGGTGGGATCTCTCTGCTGCTGGTGAGGGGAGACTGCCGCTTGATTTCTGGTGAGATCTCACTGCTGCTGGTGAGGGGAAACTGCCGTTTGATTTCTGGTCGGATCTCTCTGCTGCTGGTGAGGGGAGACTGCCGTTTGAATTCTGTTGGGATCTCTCTGCTGCTGTTGACGAGAGACTGCCGTTTGATTTCTGTTAGGATCTCTCTGCTGCTGGTGAGGGGAGACTGCTGTTTGATTTCTGGTGGTATCTCTCAGCTGCTGGTGAGGGGAGATTGCTGTTTGATTTCTGGTGGTATCTCTCTGCTGCTGGTGAGGGGAGACTGCTGTTTTTTGATTTCTGTTGAGATCTCTTTGCTGCTGGTGAGGGTTGACTCCCGTTTGATTTCTGGTGAGATCTCTCTGCTGCTGGTGAGCGGAGACTGCCGTTTGATCTCTGGTGGGATCGCTCTGCTGCTGTTGACGAGAGACTGCCGTTTGATTTCTGGTGAGATCTCTCTGCTACTGGTGAAGGGAGACTGCCATTTGATTTCTGGTGGGATCTCTCTGCTGCTGTTGACGAGTGACTGCCGTTTGATTTCTGGTGAGATCTCTCTGCTGCTGGTGAGTGGAGACTTCCGTTTGATTTCTGGTGGGATCTCTCTGCTGCTGGTGAGGGGAGACTGCCGTTTGATTTCTGGTGGGATCTCTCTGCTGCTGTTGACGAGAGGCTGCCGTTTGATTTCTGGTGGGATCTCTCTGCTGCTGGTGAGGGGAGACTGCCGTTTGATTTCTGGTGGGATCTCTCTAATGCTGCTGAGGGGAGACTTCCGTTTGATTTCTGTTGGGATCTCTCTGCTGCTGGTGAGGGGAGACTGCCGTTTGATCTCTGGTGGGATCTCTCTGCTACTGTTGACGAGAGACTGCGGTTTGATTTCTGTTGGGATCTCTCTGCTGCTGGTGAGGGGAGACTGCTGTTTGATTTCTGGTGGTATCTCTCTGCTGCTGGTGAGGGGAGACTGCCGTTTGATTTCTGGTGGGATCTCTCTGCTGCTGGTGAGGGGAGACTTCCGTTTGATTTCTGGTGGGATCTCTCTGCTGCTGGTGAGGGCAGACTGCCGTTTGATCTCTGGTGGGATCTCTCTGCTGCTGTTGACCAGAGACTGCCGTTTGATTTCTGGTGGGATCTCTCTGCTGCTGGTGAGGGGAGACTGCTGTTTGATTTCTGGTGGGATCTCTCTGCTGTTGGTGAGGGGACACTGTCGTTTGATTTCTTGTGGGAACTATCTGCTGCTGGTGAGTGGAGACTGCCGTTTGATTTCTGGTGGGAACTATCTGCTGCTGGTGAGGGGAGACTGCCGTTTGATTTCTGGTGAGATCTCTCTGCTGCTGGTGAGGGGAGACTGCCGTTTGATTTCTGGAGGGATCTCTCTGCTGCTGGTGAGGGGAGACTGCCGTTTGATTTCTGGTGGGATCTCTCTGCTGCTGGTAAGGGGAGACTTCTTTTGATTTCTGGTGGGATCTCTCTGCTGCTGTTGACGAGTGACTGCCGTTTGATTTCTGCTGGGATCTCTCTGCTGCTGGTGAGGGGAGACTGCTCTTTGATTTCTGGTGAGATCTCTCTGCTGCTGGTGAGGGGAGACTGCCATTTGATCACTGGTGAGATCTCTCTGGTGCTGGTGAGGGGAGTCTGCCGTTTGATTTCTGGTGAGGTCTCTCTGCTGCTGGTGAGGGGAGACTACCGTTTGATTTCTGGTGGGATCTCTCTCCAGCTGGTGAGGGGAGACTGCCGTTTGATTTCTGGTGGGAACTATCTGATGCTGGTGAGGGGAGACTGCCGTTTGATTTCTGGTGAGATCTCTCTGCTGCTGGTGAGGGGAGACTGCCGTTTGATTTCTGGAGGGATCTCTCTGCTGCTGGTGAGGGGAGACTTCTTTTGATTTCTGGTGGGATCTCTCTGCTGCTGTTGACGAGAGACCGCCGTTTGACTTCTGCTGGGATCTCTCAGCTGCTGGTGAGGGGAGACTGCCATTTGATCACTGGTGAGATCTCTCTGCTGCTGGTGAGGGGAGACTGCCGTTTGATTTCTGGTGGGATCTCTCTTCTGCTGGTGAGGGGAGTCTGCCGTTTGATTTCTGGTGAGGTCTCTCTGCTGCTGGTGAGCAGAGACTGCCGTTTGATTTCTGTTGGGATCTCTCTGCTGCTGTTGACGGGAGACTGCCGTTTGAGTTCTGATGAGATCTCTCTGCTGCTGGTGAGGGGAGACTGCTGTTTGATTTCAGGAGGGATCTCTCTAATGCTGTTGAAGGGAGACTGCCATTTGATTTCTGGTGGGATCTCTCTGCTGCTGGTGAGGGGAGACTATCGTTTGTTTTCTGGTGGGATCTCTTTGCTGCTGGTGAGCGGAGACTGTCGTTTGATTTCTGTTGGGATCTCTCTGCTGCTGTTGACGAGAGACTGCCGTTTGAGTTCTGATGAGAACTCTCTGCTGCTGGTGAGGGGAGACTGCTGTTTGATTTCTGGTGGGATCTCTCTAATGCTGTTGAAGGGAGACTGCCATTTGATTTCTGGTGGGATCTCTCTGCTGCTGGTGATGGGAGACTGCTTTTTGATTTCTGGTGGTATCTCTCTGCTGCTGGTGAGGGGAGACTGCCGTTTGATTTCTGGTGAGATCTCTCTGCTGCTGGTGAGGGGAGACTTTTGATTTCTGCTGGGATCTCTCTGCTGCTGGAGAGGGGAGACTGCCCTTTGATATCTGGTGGGATCTATCTGCTGCTGGTGAGCGGAGACTTCTTTTGATTTCTGGTGGGATCTCTCTGCTGCTGTTGACGAGAGACTGCCGTTTGATTTCTGCTGGGATCTCTCAGCTGCTGGTGAGGGGAGACTGCCATTTGATCACTGGTGAGATCTCTCTGGTGCTGGTGAGGGGAGTCTGCCGTTTGATTTCTGGTGAGGTCTCTCTGCTGCTGGTGAGGGGAGACTACCGTTTGATTTCTGGTGGGATCTCTCTCCAGCTGGTGAGGGGAGACTGCCGTTTGATTTCTGGTGGGAACTATCTGATGCTGGTGAGGGGAGACTGCCGTTTGATTTCTGGTGAGATCTCTCTGCTACTGGTGAGGGGAGACTGCCGTTTGATTTCTGGAGGGATCTCTCTACTGCTGGTGAGGGGAGACTTCTTTTGATTTCTGGTGGGATCTCTCTGCTGCTGTTGACGAGAGACTGCCGTTTGATTTCTGCTGGGATCTCTCAGCTGCTGGTGAGGGGAGACTGCCATTTGATCACTGGTGAGATCTCTCTGCTGCTGGTGAGGGGAGACTGCCGTTTGATTTCTGGTGGGATCTCTCTTCTGCTGGTGAGGGGAGTCTGCCGTTTGATTTCTGGTGAGGTCTCTCTGCTGCTGGTGAGCAGAGACTGCCGTTTGATTTCTGTTGGGATCTCTCTGCTGCTGTTGACGGGAGACTGCCGTTTGAGTTCTGATGAGATCTCTCTGCTGCTGGTGAGGGGAGACTGCTGTTTGATTTCAGGTGGGATCTCTCTAATGCTGTTGAAGGGAGACTGCCATTTGATTTCTGGTGGGATCTCTCTGCTGCTGGTGAGGGGAGACTATCGTTTGATTTCTGGTGGGATCTCTCTGCTGCTGTTGACGAGAGACTGCTGTTTGATTTCTGTTGGGATCTCTCTGCTGCTGGTGAGGGGAGACTGCTGTTTGATTTCTGGTGAGGTCTCTCTGCTGCTGGTGAGCGGAGACTGCCGTTTGATTTCTGTTGGGATCTCTCTGCTGCTGTTGACGAGAGACTGCCGTTTGAGTTCTGATGAGAACTCTCTGCTGCTGGTGAGGGGAGACTGCTGTTTGATTTCTGGTGGGATCTCTCTAATGCTGTTGAAGGGAGACTGCCATTTGATTTCTGGTGGGATCTCTCTGCTGCTGGTGATGGGAGACTGCTTTTTGATTTCTGGTGGTATCTCTCTGCTGCTGGTGAGGGGAGACTGCCGTTTGATTTCTGGTGAGATCTCTCTGCTGCTGGTGAGGTGAGAATTCTTTGGATTTCTGCTGGGATCTCCTTGCTGCTGGAGAGGGGAGACTGCCCTTTGATTTCTGGTGGGATCTCTCTCCTGCTGGTGAGGGGAGACTGCCGTTTGATTTCTGGTGGGAACTCTCTGCTGCTGGTGAGGGGAGACTGCCGTTTGATTTCTGGTGGGATCTCTCTTCTGCTGGTGAGGGGAGTCTGCCGTTTGATTTCTGGTGAGGTCTCTCTGCTGCTGGTGAGCGGAGACTGCCGTTTGATTTCTGGTGGGATCTATCTGCTGCTGTTGACGAGAGACTGCCGTTTGATTTCTGGTGGGATCTCTCTGCTGCTGGTGAGGGGAGACTGCCGTTTTTTGATTTCTGGTGAGAGCTCTCTGCTGCTGGTGAGGGGAGACTGCCGTTTGATTTCTGGTGGGATCTCTCTGCTGCTGGTGAGGGGAGACTGCTGTTTGATTTCTGGTGGGATCTCTCTGCCGCTGTTGACGAGAGACTGCCGTTTGATTTCTGGTGGGATCTCTCTGCTGCTGTTGACGAGAGACTGCCGTTTGATTTCTGCTGGGATCTCTCTGCTGCTGGTGAGGGGAGACTGCCTTTTGATTTCTGGTGAGATCTCTCTGCTGCTGGTGAGGGGAGACTGCCGTTTGATTTCTGGTGGGATCTCTCTGCCGCTGTTGACGAGAGACTGCCGTTTGATTTCTGGTGGGATCTCTCTGCTGCTGTTGACGAGAGACTGCCATTTGATTTCTGGTGGGATCTCTCGGCTGCTGGTGAGGGGAGACTTCGTTTGATTTCTGGTGGGATCTCTCTGCTGCTGTTGACGAGAGACTGCCGTTTGATTTCTGGTGAAATCTCTCTGCTGCTGGTGAGGGGAGACAGCCATTTGATTTCTGGAGGGATCTCTCTGCTGCTGGTGAGGGGAGACTGCCGTTTGATTTCTGGTGGGATCTCTCTGCTGCTGGTAAGGGGAGACTTCTTTTGATTTCTGGTGGGATCTCTCTGCTGCTGTTGACGAGAGACTGCCGTTTGATTTCTGCTGGGATCTCTCTGCTGCTGGTGTGGGGAGACTGCCCTTTGATTTCTGGTGGGATCTCTCTGCTGCTGGTGAGGGGAGACTGCCATTTGATCACTGGTGAGATCTCTCTGCTGCTGGTGAGGGGAGACTTCTTTTGATTTCTGGTGAGATCTCTCAGCTGCTGGTGAGGGGAGACTGCCCTTTGATTTCTGGTGGGATCTCTCTCCTGCTGGTGAAGGGAGACTGCCGTTTGATTTCTGGTGAGATCTCTCTGCTGCTGGTGAGGGGAGACTGCCGTTTGATTTCTGGTGGGATCTCTCTTCTGCTGGTGAGGGGAGTCTGCCGTTTGATTTCTGGTGAGGTCTCTCTGCTGCTGGTGAGCGGAGACTGCCGTTTGATTTCTATTGGGATCTATCAGCTGCTGTTGACGAGAGACTGCCGTTTGATTTCTGGTGGGATCTCTCTGCTGCTGGTGAGGGGAGACTGCCGTTTGATTTCTGGTGGGATCTCTCTGCTGCTGGTGAGGGGAGACTGCTGTTTGATTTCTGGTGGGATCTCTCTGCCGCTGTTGACGAGAGACTGCCGTTTGATTTCTGGTGGGATCTCTCTGCTGCTGTTGACGAGAGACTGCCATTTGATTTCTGGTGGGATCTCTCGGCTGCTGGTGAGGGGAGACTTCGTTTGATTTCTGGTGGGATCTCTCTGCTGCTGTTGACGAGAGACTGCCGTTTGATTTCTGGTGAAATCTCTCTGCTGCTGGTGAGGGGAGACTGCCGTTTGATTTCTGGTGGGATCTCTCTGCTGCTGGTGAGGGGAGACTGCCGTTTGATTTCTGGTGGGATCTTTCTGCTGCTGGTGAGGGGAGACTGCCATTTCATTTCTGGTGGGATCTCTCTGCTGCTGGTGAGGGGAGACTGCCGTTTTTTCATTTCTGGTGTGATCTCTCTACTGCTGGTGAGGGGAGACTGCCGTTTGATTTCTGGTGGGATCTTTCTGCTGCTGGTGAGGGTAAACTGCCGTTTGATTTCTGGTGGGATCTCTCTGCTGCTGGTGTGGGGAGACTGCCATTTGATTTCTGGTGAGATCTCTCTGCTGCTGGTGAGGGGAGACTATCGTTTGATTTCTGGTGGGATCTCTCTGCTGCTGGTGAGGGGAGACTGCCGTTTGATTTCTCGTGGGAATTCTCTGCTGCTGGTGTTGGGAGACTGCCGTTTGATTTCTGGTGGGATCTCTCTGCTGCTGCTGACCAGAGACTGCTGTTTGATTTCTGGTGGGATCTCTCTGCTGCTGGTGAGGGGAGACTGCTGTTTTTTGATTTCTGTTGAGATCTCTTTGCTGCTGGTGAGGGTTGACTCCCGTTTGATTTCTGGTGAGATCTCTCTGCTGCTGGTGAGCGGAGACTGCCGTTTGATCTCTGGTGGGATCGCTCTGCTGCTGTTGACGAGAGACTGCCGTTTGATTTCTGGTGAGATCTCTCTGCTACTGGTGAAGGGAGACTGCCATTTGATTTCTGGTGGGATCTCTCTGCTGCTGTTGACGAGTGACTGCCGTTTGATTTCTGGTGGGATCTCTCTGCTGCAGGTGAGGGGAGTCTGCCGTTTGATTTCTGGTGGGATCTCTCTACTGCTGGTAAGGGGAGACGGCCGTTTGATTTCTGGTGAGATCTCTCTGCTGCTGGTGAGGGGAGACTGCCATTTGATTTCTGGTGGGATCTCTCTGCTGCTGTTGACGAGAGGCTGCCGTTTGATTTCTGGTGGGATCTCTCTGCTGCTGGTGAGGCGAGACTGCCGTTTGATTTCTGGTGGGATCTCTCTAATGCTGCTGAGGGGAGACTTCCGTTTGATTTCTGTTGGGATCTCTCTGCTGCTGGTGAGGGGAGACTGCCGTTTGATCTCTGGTGGGATCTCTCTGCTACTGTTGACGAGAGACTGCGGTTTGATTTCTGTTGGGATCTCTCTGCTGCTGGTGAGGGGAGACTGCTGTTTGATTTCTGGTGGTATCTCTCTGCTGCTGGTGAGGGGAGACTGCCGTTTGATTTCTGGTGGGATATCTCTGCTGCTGGTGAGGGGAGACTTCCGTTTGATTTCTGGTGGGATCTCTCCGCTGCTGGTGAGGGCAGACTGCCGTTTGATCTCTGGTGGGATCTCTCTGCTGCTGTTGAGGGGAGACTGCCCTTTGATTTCTGGTGTTATCTCTCTGCTGCTGTTGACGAGAGACTGCTGTTTGATTTCTGGTGGTATCTCTCTGCTGCTGGTGAGGGGAGACTGCTGTTTGATTTCTGGTGGGATCTCTCTGCTGCTGGTGAGGGGAGACTGCTGTTTGATTTCTGGTGGGATCTCTCTGCTTCTGGTGAGGGGACACTGCCGTTTGATTTCTTGTGGGATCTCTCTGCTGCTTGTGAGGGGAGTCTGCCGTTTGATTTTGGTGGGAACTATCTGCTGCTGGTGAGGGGAGACTGCCGTTTGATTTCTGGTGAGATCTCTCTGCTGCTGGTGAGGGGAGACTGCTGTTTGAGTTCTGATGAGATCTCTCTGCTGCTGGTGAGGGGAGACTGCTGTTTGATTTCTGGTGGGATCTCTCTAATGCTGTTGAAGGGAGACTATCGTTTGATTTCTGGTGGGATCTCTCTGCTGCTGGTGAGGGGAGACTGCCGCTTGATTTCTGGTGAGATCTCACTGCTGCTGGTGAGGGGAAACTGCCGTTTGATTTCTGGTCGGATCTCTCTGCTGCTGGTGAGGGGAGACTGCCGTTTGAATTCTGTTGGGATCTCTCTGCTGCTGTTGACGAGAGACTGCCGTTTGATTTCTGTTAGGATCTCTCTGCTGCTGGTGAGGGGAGACTGCTGTTTGATTTCTGGTGGTATCTCTCTGCTGCTGGTGAGGGGAGATTGCTGTTTGATTTCTGGTGGTATCTCTCTGCTGCTGGTGAGGGGAGACTGCTGTTTTTTGATTTCTGTTGAGATCTCTTTGCTGCTGGTGAGGGTTGACTCCCGTTTGATTTCTGGTGAGATCTCTCTGCTGCTGGTGAGCGGAGACTGCCGTTTGATCTCTGGTGGGATCGCTCTGCTGCTGTTGACGAGAGACTGCCGTTTGATTTCTGGTGAGATCTCTCTGCTACTGGTGAAGGGAGACTGCCATTTGATTTCTGGTGGGATCTCTCTGCTGCTGTTGACGAGTGACTGCCGTTTGATTTCTGGTGAGATCTCTCTGCTGCTGGTGAGTGGAGACTTCCGTTTGATTTCTGGTGGGATCTCTCTGCTGCTGGTGAGGGGAGACTGCCGTTTGATTTCTGGTGGGATCTCTCTGCTGCTGTTGACGAGAGGCTGCCGTTTGATTTCTGTTGGGATCTCTCTGCTGCTGGTGAGGGGAGACTGCCGTTTGATTTCTGGTGGGATCTCTCTAATGCTGCTGAGGGGAGACTTCCGTTTGATTTCTGTTGGGATCTCTCTGCTGCTGGTGAGGGCAGACTGCCGTTTGATCTCTGGTGGGATCTCTCTGCTGCTGTTGACCAGAGACTGCCGTTTGATTTCTGCTGGGATCTCTCTGCTGCTGGTGAGGGGAGACTGCCCTTTGATTTCTGGTGTTATCTCTCTGCTGCTGTTGACGAGAGACTGCTGTTTGATTTCTGGTGGTATCTCTCTGCTGCTGTTGAGGGGAGACTGCTGTTTGATTTCTGGTGGGATCTCTCTGCTGCTGGTGAGGGGAGACTGCTGTTTGATTTCTGATGAGATCTCTCTGCTGCTGGTGAGGGGAGTCTGCCGTTTGATTTCTGGTGGGAACTATCTGCTGCTGGTGAGGGGAGACTGCCGTTTGATTTCTGGTGAGATCTCTCTGCTGCTGGTGAGGGGAGACTGCTGTTTGAGTTCTGATGAGATCTCTCTGCTGCTGGTGAGGGGAGACTGCTGTTTGATTTCTGGTGGGATCTCTCGAATGCTGTTGAAGGGAGACTATCGTTTGATTTCTGGTGGGATCTCTCTGCTGCTGGTGAGGGGAGACTGCCGCTTGATTTCTGGTGAGATCTCACTGCTGCTGGTGAGGGGAAACTGCCGTTTGATTTCTGGTCGGATCTCTCTGCTGCTGGTGAGGGGAGACTGCCGTTTGAATTCTGTTGGGATCTCTCTGCTGCTGTTGACGAGAGACTGCCGTTTGATTTCTGTTAGGATCTCTCTGCTGCTGGTGAGGGGAGACTGCTGTTTGATTTCTGGTGGTATCTCTCTGCTGCTGGTGAGGGGAGATTGCTGTTTGATTTCTGGTGGTATCTCTCTGCTGCTGGTGAGGGGAGACTGCTGTTTTTTGATTTCTGTTGAGATCTCTTTGCTGCTGGTGAGGGTTGACTCCCGTTTGATTTCTGGTGAGATCTCTCTGCTGCTGGTGAGCGGAGACTGCCGTTTGATCTCTGGTGGGATCGCTCTGCTGCTGTTGACGAGAGACTGCCGTTTGATTTCTGGTGAGATCTCTCTGCTACTGGTGAAGGGAGACTGCCATTTGATTTCTGGTGGGATCTCTCTGCTACTGGTGAAGGGAGACTGCCATTTGATTTCTGGTGAGATCTCTCTGCTGCTGGTGAGTGGAGACTTCCGTTTGATTTCTGGTGGGATCTCTCTGCTGCTGGTGAGGGGAGACTGCCGTTTGATTTCTGGTGGGATCTCTCTGCTGCTGTTGACGAGAGGCTGCCGTTTGATTTCTGGTGGGATCTCTCTGCTGCTGGTGAGGGGAGACTGCCGTTTGATTTCTGGTGGGATCTCTCTAATGCTGCTGAGGGGAGACTTCCGTTTGATTTCTGTTGGGATCTCTCTGCTGCTGGTGAGGGGAGACTGCCGTTTGATCTCTGGTGGGATCTCTCTGCTACTGTTGACGAGAGACTGCGGTTTGATTTCTGTTGGGATCTCTCTGCTGCTGGTGAGGGGAGACTGCTGTTTGATTTCTGGTGGTATCTCTCTGCTGCTGGTGAGGGGAGACTGCCGTTTGATTTCTGGTGGGATCTCTCTGCTGCTGGTGAGGGGAGACTTCCGTTTGATTTCTGGTGGGATCTCTCTGCTGCTGGTGAGGGCAGACTGCCGTTTGATCTCTGGTGGGATCTCTCTGCTGCTGTTGACCAGAGACTGCCGTTTGATTTCTGCTGGGATCTCTCTGCTGCTGGTGAGGGGAGACTGCCCTTTGATTTCTGGTGTTATCTCTCTGCTGCTGTTGACGAGAGACTGCTGTTTGATTTCTGGTGGTATCTCTCTGCTGCTGGTGAGGGGAGACTGCTGTTTGATTTCTGGTGGGATCTCTCTGCTGCTGGTGAGGGGAGACTGCTGTTTGATTTCTGGTGGGATCTCTCTGCTTCTGGTGAGGGGACACTGCCGTTTGATTTCTTGTGGGATCTCTCTGCTGCTTGTGAGGGGAGTCTGCCGTTTGATTTCTGGTGGGAACTATCTGCTGCTGGTGAGGGGAGACTGCCGTTTGATTTCTGGTGAGATCTCTCTGCTGCTGGTGAGGGGAGACTGCCGTTTGAGTTCTGATGAGATCTCTCTGCTGCTGGTGAGGGGAGACTGCTGTTTGATTTCTGGTGGGATCTCTCTAATGCTGTTGAAGGGAGACTGCCATTTGATTTCTGGTGGGATCACTCTGCTGCTGGTGAGGGGAGACTATCGTTTGATTTCTGGTGGGATCTCTCTGCTGCTGGTGAGGGGAGACTGCCGCTTGATTTCTGGTGAGATCTCACTGCTGCTGGTGAGGGGAGACTGCCGTTTGATTTCTGGTGAGATCTCTCTGCTGCTGGTGAGGGGAGACTGCCGTTTGAGTTCTGATGAGATCTCTCTGCTGCTGGTGAGGGGAGACTGCTGTTTGATTTCTCGTGGGATCTCTCTGCTGCTGGTTAGGGGGCACTACCGTTTGATTTCTTGTGGGATCTCTCTGCTGCTTGTGAGGGGAGACTGCCGTTTGATTTCTGGTGGGAACTATCTGCTGCTGGTGAGGGGAGACTGCCGTTTGATTTCTGGTGAGATCTCTCTGCTGCTGGTGAGGGGAGACTGCCGTTTGATTTCTGGAGGGATCTCTCTGCTGCTGGTGAGGGGAGACTGCCGTTTGATTTCTCGTGAGATCTCACTGCTGCTGGTGAGGGGAAACTGCCGTTTGATTTCTGGTGGGATCTCTCTGCTGCTGGTGAGGGGAGACTGCCGTTTGATTACTGGTGGGATCTCTCTGCTGCTGGTGAGGGGAGACTATCGTTTGATTTCTGGTGGGATCTCTCTGGTGCTGTTGACGAGAGACTGCCGTTTGATTTCTGTTGGGATCTCTCTGCTGCTGGTGAGGGGAGACTGCTGTTTGATTTCTGGTGGTATCTCTCTGCTGCTGGTGAGGGGAGACTGCTGTTTGATTTCTGGTGAGATCTCTCTGCTGCTGGTGAGGGGAGACTGCCGTTTGACTTCTGGAGGGATCTCTCTGCTGCTGGTGAGCGGAGACTTCTTTTGATTTCTGGTGGGATCTCTCTGCTGCTGTTGATGAGAGACTGCCGTTTGATTTCTGGAGGGATCTCTCTGCTGCTGGTGAGCGGAGACTTCTTTTGATTTTTGGTGGGATCTCTCTGCTGCTGTTGACGAGTGACTGCCGTTTGATTTCTGCTGGGATCTCTCTGCTGCTGGTGAGGGGAGACTGCCGTTTGATTTCTGTTGGGATCTCTCTGCTGCTGGTGAGCGGAGACTTCTTTTGATTTCTGGTGGGATCTCTCTGCTGCTGTTGACGAGAGACTGCCGTTTGATTTCTGCTGGGATCTCTCAGCTGCTGGTGAGGGGAGACTGCCATTTGATCACTGGTGAGATCTCTCTGGTGCTGGTGAGGGGAGACTGCCGTTTGATTTCTGGTGGGTTCTCTCTTCTGCTGGTGAGGGGAGTCTGCCGTTTGATTTCTGGTGAGGTCTCTCTGCTGCTGGTGAGGGGAGACTACCGTTTGATTTCTGGTGGGATCTCTCTCCAGCTGGTGAGGGGAGACTGCCGTTTGATTTCTGGTGGGAACTATCTGATGCTGGTGAGGGGAGACTGCCGTTTGATTTCTGGTGAGATCTCTCTGCTGCTGGTGAGGGGAGACTGCCGTTTGATTTCTGGAGGGATCTCTCTGCTGCTGGTGAGGGGAGACTTCTTTTGATTTCTGGTGGGATCTCTCTGCTGCTGTTGACGAGAGACTGCCGTTTGATTTCTGCTGGGATCTCTCAGCTGCTGGTGAGGGGAGACTGCCATTTGATCACTGGTGAGATCTCTCTGCTGCTGGTGAGGGGAGACTGCCGTTTGATTTCTGGTGGGATCTCTCTTCTGCTGGTGAGGGGAGTCTGCCGTTTGATTTCTGGTGAGGTCTCTCTGCTGCTGGTGAGCAGAGACTGCCGTTTGATTTCTGTTGGGATCTCTCTGCTGCTGTTGACGGGAGACTGCCGTTTGAGTTCTGATGAGATCTCTCTGCTGCTGGTGAGGGGAGACTGCTGTTTGATTTCAGGTGGGATCTCTCTAATGCTGTTGAAGGGAGACTGCCATTTGATTTCTAGTGGGATCTCTCTGCTGCTGGTGAGGGGAGACTATCGTTTGATTTCTGGTGGGATCTCTCTGCTGCTGTTGACGAGAGACTGCTGTTTGATTTCTGTTGGGATCTCTCTGCTGCTGGTGAGGGGAGACTGCTGTTTGATTTCTGGTGAGGTCTCTCTGCTGCTGGTGAGCAGAAACTGCCGTTTGATTTCTGTTGGGATCTCTCTGCTGCTGTTGACGAGAGACTGCCATTTGATTTCTGTTGGGATCTCTCTGCTGCTGGTGAGGGGAGACTGCTGTTTGATTTCTGGTGGTATCTCTCTGCTGCTGGTGAGGTGAGACTGCCGTTTGATTTCTGGTGGGATCTCTCTCCTGCTGGTGAGGGGAGACTGCCGTTTGATTTCTGGTGGGAACTCTCTGCTGCTGGTGAGGGGAGACTGCCGTTTGATTTCTGGTGGGATCTCTCTTCTGCTGGTGAGGGGAGTCTGCCGTTTGATTTCTGGTGAGGTCTCTCTGCTGCTGGTGAGCGGAGACTGCCGTTTGATTTCTGGTGGGATCTATCTGCTGCTGGTGACGAGAGACGGCCGTTTGATTTCTGGTGGGATCTCTCTGCTGCTGGTGAGGGGAGACTGCCGTTTTTTGATTTCTGGTGAGATCTCTCTGCTGCTGGTGAGGGGAGACTGCCGTTTGATTTCTGGTGGGATCTCTCTGCTGCTGGTGAGGGGAGACTGCTGTTTGATTTCTGGTGGGATCTCTCTGCCGCTGTTGACGAGAGACTGCCGTTTGATTTCTGGTGGGATCTCTCTGCTGCTGTTGACGAGAGACTGCCGTTTGATTTCTGCTGGGATCTCTCTGCTGCTGGTGAGGGGAGACTGCCCTTTGATTTCTGGTGAGATCTCTCTGCTGCTGGTGAGGGGAGACTGCCGTTTGATTTCTGGTGAGATCTCTCTGCTGCTGGTGAGGGGAGACAGCCGTTTGATTTCTGGAGGGATCTCTCTGCTGCTGGTGAGGGGAGACTGCCGTTTGATTTCTGGTGGGATCTCTCTGCTGCTGGTGAGGGGAGACTGCCGTTTGATTTCTGGTGGGATCTCTCTGCTGCTGTTGACGAGAGACTGCCGTTTGATTTCTGCTGGGATCTCTCTGCTGCTGGTGACGGGAGACTGCCCTTTGATTTCTGGTGGGATCTCTCTGCTGCTGGTGAGGGGAGACTGCCATTTGATCACTGGTGAGATCTCTCTGCTGCTGGTGAGGGGAGACTTCTTTTGATTTCTGGTGAGATCTCTCAGCTGCTGGTGAGGGGAGACTGCCCTTTGATTTCTTGTGGGATCTCTCTCCTGCTGGTGAAGGGAGACTGCCGTTTGATTTCTGATGGGAACTCTCTGCTGCTGGTGAGGGGAGACTGCCGTTTGATTTCTGGTGGGATCTCTCTTCTGCTGGTGAGGGGAGTCTGCCGTTTGATTTCTGGTGAGGTCTGTCTGCTGCTGGTGAGCGGAGACTGCCGTTTGATTTCTGGTGGGATCTATCTGCTGCTGTTGACGAGAGACTGCCGTTCGATTTCTGGTGGGATCTCTCTGCTGCTGGTGAAGGGAGACTGCCGTTTTTTGATTTCTGGTGAGATCTCTCTGCTGCTGGTGAGGGGAGACTGCCGTTTGATTTCTCGTGGGATCTCTCTGCTGCTGGTTAGGGGGCACTACCGTTTGATTTCTTGTGGGATCTCTCTGCTGCTTGTGAGGGGAGACTGCCGTTTGATTTCTGGTGGGAACTATCTGCTGCTGGTGAGGGGAGACTGCCGTTTGATTTCTGGTGAGATCTCTCTGCTGCTGGTGAGGGGAGACTGCCGTTTGATTTCTGGAGGGATCTCTCTGCTGCTGGTGAGGGGAGACTGCCGTTTGATTTCTCGTGAGATCTCACTGCTGCTGGTGAGGGGAAACTGCCGTTTGATTTCTGGTGGGATCTCTCTGCTGCTGGTGAGGGGAGACTGCCGTTTGATTACTGGTGGGATCTCTCTGCTGCTGGTGAGGGGAGACTATCGTTTGATTTCTGGTGGGATCTCTCTGGTGCTGTTGACGAGAGACTGCCGTTTGATTTCTGTTGGGATCTCTCTGCTGCTGGTGAGGGGAGACTGCTGTTTGATTTCTGGTGGTATCTCTCTGCTGCTGGTGAGGGGAGACTGCTGTTTGATTTCTGGTGAGATCTCTCTGCTGCTGGTGAGGGGAGACTGCCGTTTGACTTCTGGAGGGATCTCTCTGCTGCTGGTGAGCGGAGACTTCTTTTGATTTCTGGTGGGATCTCTCTGCTGCTGTTGACGAGAGACTGCCGTTTGATTTCTGGAGGGATCTCTCTGCTGCTGGTGAGCGGAGACTTCTTTTGATTTTTGGTGGGATCTCTCTGCTGCTGTTGACGAGTGACTGCCGTTTGATTTCTGCTGGGATCTCTCTGCTGCTGGTGAGGGGAGACTGCCGTTTGATTTCTGTTGGGATCTCTCTGCTGCTGGTGAGCGGAGACTTCTTTTGATTTCTGGTGGGATCTCTCTGCTGCTGTTGACGAGAGACTGCCGTTTGATTTCTGCTGGGATCTCTCAGCTGCTGGTGAGGGGAGACTGCCATTTGATCACTGGTGAGATCTCTCTGGTGCTGGTGAGGGGAGACTGCCGTTTGATTTCTGGTGGGTTCTCTCTTCTGCTGGTGAGGGGAGTCTGCCGTTTGATTTCTGGTGAGGTCTCTCTGCTGCTGGTGAGGGGAGACTACCGTTTGATTTCTGGTGGGATCTCTCTCCAGCTGGTGAGGGGAGACTGCCGTTTGATTTCTGGTGGGAACTATCTGATGCTGGTGAGGGGAGACTGCCGTTTGATTTCTGGTGAGATCTCTCTGCTGCTGGTGAGGGGAGACTGCCGTTTGATTTCTGGAGGGATCTCTCTGCTGCTGGTGAGGGGAGACTTCTTTTGATTTCTGGTGGGATCTCTCTGCTGCTGTTGACGAGAGACTGCCGTTTGATTTCTGCTGGGATCTCTCAGCTGCTGGTGAGGGGAGACTGCCATTTGATCACTGGTGAGATCTCTCTGCTGCTGGTGAGGGGAGACTGCCGTTTGATTTCTGGTGGGATCTCTCTTCTGCTGGTGAGGGGAGTCTGCCGTTTGATTTCTGGTGAGGTCTCTCTGCTGCTGGTGAGCAGAGACTGCCGTTTGATTTCTGTTGGGATCTCTCTGCTGCTGTTGACGGGAGACTGCCGTTTGAGTTCTGATGAGATCTCTCTGCTGCTGGTGAGGGGAGACTGCTGTTTGATTTCAGGTGGGATCTCTCTAATGCTGTTGAAGGGAGACTGCCATTTGATTTCTGGTGGGATCTCTCTGCTGCTGGTGAGGGGAGACTATCGTTTGATTTCTGGTGGGATCTCTCTGCTGCTGTTGACGAGAGACTGCTGTTTGATTTCTGTTGGGATCTCTCTGCTGCTGGTGAGGGGAGACTGCTGTTTGATTTCTGGTGAGGTCTCTCTGCTGCTGGTGAGCAGAAACTGCCGTTTGATTTCTGTTGGGATCTCTCTGCTGCTGTTGACGAGAGACTGCCATTTGATTTCTGTTGGGATCTCTCTGCTGCTGGTGAGGGGAGACTGCTGTTTGATTTCTGGTGGTATCTCTCTGCTGCTGGTGAGGTGAGACTGCCGTTTGATTTCTGGTGGGATCTCTCTCCTGCTGGTGAGGGGAGACTGCCGTTTGATTTCTGGTGGGAACTCTCTGCTGCTGGTGAGGGGAGACTGCCGTTTGATTTCTGGTGGGATCTCTCTTCTGCTGGTGAGGGGAGTCTGCCGTTTGATTTCTGGTGAGGTCTCTCTGCTGCTGGTGAGCGGAGACTGCCGTTTGATTTCTGGTGGGATCTATCTGCTGCTGGTGACGAGAGACGGCCGTTTGATTTCTGGTGGGATCTCTCTGCTGCTGGTGAGGGGAGACTGCCGTTTTTTGATTTCTGGTGAGATCTCTCTGCTGCTGGTGAGGGGAGACTGCCGTTTGATTTCTGGTGGGATCTCTCTGCTGCTGGTGAGGGGAGACTGCTGTTTGATTTCTGGTGGGATCTCTCTGCCGCTGTTGACGAGAGACTGCCGTTTGATTTCTGGTGGGATCTCTCTGCTGCTGTTGACGAGAGACTGCCGTTTGATTTCTGCTGGGATCTCTCTGCTGCTGGTGAGGGGAGACTGCCCTTTGATTTCTGGTGAGATCTCTCTGCTGCTGGTGAGGGGAGACTGCCGTTTGATTTCTGGTGAGATCTCTCTGCTGCTGGTGAGGGGAGACAGCCGTTTGATTTCTGGAGGGATCTCTCTGCTGCTGGTGAGGGGAGACTGCCGTTTGATTTCTGGTGGGATCTCTCTGCTGCTGGTGAGGGGAGACTGCCGTTTGATTTCTGGTGGGATCTCTCTGCTGCTGTTGACGAGAGACTGCCGTTTGATTTCTGCTGGGATCTCTCTGCTGCTGGTGACGGGAGACTGCCCTTTGATTTCTGGTGGGATCTCTCTGCTGCTGGTGAGGGGAGACTGCCATTTGATCACTGGTGAGATCTCTCTGCTGCTGGTGAGGGGAGACTTCTTTTGATTTCTGGTGAGATCTCTCAGCTGCTGGTGAGGGGAGACTGCCCTTTGATTTCTTGTGGGATCTCTCTCCTGCTGGTGAAGGGAGACTGCCGTTTGATTTCTGATGGGAACTCTCTGCTGCTGGTGAGGGGAGACTGCCGTTTGATTTCTGGTGGGATCTCTCTTCTGCTGGTGAGGGGAGTCTGCCGTTTGATTTCTGGTGAGGTCTGTCTGCTGCTGGTGAGCGGAGACTGCCGTTTGATTTCTGGTGGGATCTATCTGCTGCTGTTGACGAGAGACTGCCGTTCGATTTCTGGTGGGATCTCTCTGCTGCTGGTGAAGGGAGACTGCCGTTTTTTGATTTCTGGTGAGATCTCTCTGCTGCTGGTGAGGGGAGACTGCCGTTTGATTTCTGGTGGGATCTCTCTGCTGCTGGTGAGGGGAGACTGCTGTTTGATTTCTGGTGGGATCTCTCTGCTGCTGGTGAGGGGAGACTGCCATTTGATTTCTGGTGGGATCTCTCTGCCGCTGGTGAGGGGAGACTGCCGTTTGATTTCTGGTGGGATCTCTCTGCTGCTGGTGAGGGGAGACTGCCGTTTGATTTCTGGTGGGATCTTTCTGCTGCTGGTGAGGGGAGACTGCCATTTCATTTCTGGTGGGATCTCTCTGCCGCTGGTGAGGGGAGACTGCCGTTTGATTTCTGGTGGGATCTCTCTGCTGCTGGTGAGGGGAGACTGCCGTTTGATTTCTGGTGGGATCTTTCTGCTGCTGGTGAGGGGAGACTGCCATTTCATTTCTGGTGGGATCTCTCTGCTGCTGGTGAGGGGAGACTGCCGTATTTTCATTTCTGGTGTGATCACTCTACTGCTGGTGAGGGGAGACTGCCGTTTGATTTCTGGTGGGATCTTTCTGCTGCTGGTGAGGGTAAACTGCCGTTTGATTTCTGGTGGGATCTCTCTGCTGCTGGTGTGGGGAGACTGCCATTTGATTTCTGGTGAGATCTCTCTGCTGCTGGTGAGGGGAGACTATCGTTTGATTTCTGGTGGGATTTCTCTGCTGCTGGTGAGGGGAGACTGCCGTTTGACTTCTGGTGGGAATTCTCTGCTGCTGGTGAGGGGAGACTGCCGTTTGATTTCTGGTGGGATCTCTCTGCTGCTGCTGACCAGAGACTGCTGTTTGATTTCTGTTGGGATCTCTCTGCTGCTGGTGAGGGGAGACTGCTGTTTTTTGATTTCTGTTGAGATCTCTTTGCTGCTGGTGAGGGTTGACTCCCGTTTGATTTCTGGTGAGATCTCTCTGCTGCTGGTGAGCGGAGACTGCCGTTTGATCTCTGGTGGGATCGCTCTGCTGCTGTTGACGAGAGACTGACGTTTGATTTCTGGTGAGATCTCTCTGCTACTGGTGAAATGAGACTGCCATTTGATTTCTGGTGGGATCTCTCTGCTGCTGTTGACGAGTGACTGCCGTTTGATTTCTGGTGAGATCTCTCTGCTGCTGGTGAGTGGAGACTTCCGTTTGATTTCTGGTGGGATCTCTCTGCTGCAGGTGAGGGGAGTCTGCCGTTTGATTTCTGGTGGGATCTCTCTACTGCTGGTAAGGGGAGACGGCCGTTTGATTTCTGGTGAGATCTCTCTGCTGCTGGTGAGGGGAGACTGCCGTTTGATTTCTGGTGGGATCTCTCTGCTGCTGTTGACGAGAGGCTGCCGTTTGATTTCTGGTGGGATCTCTCTGCTGCTGGTGAGGGGAGACTGCCGTTTGATTTCTGGTGGGATCTCTCTAATGCTGCTGAGGGGAGACTGCCGTTTGATTTCTGGTGGGATCTCTCTGCTGCTGGTGAGGGGAGACTTCCGTTTGATTTCTGGTGGGATCTCTCTGCTGCTGGTGAGGGGAGACTGCCGTTTGATCTCTGGTGGGATCTCTCTGCTACTGTTGACGAGAGACTGCGGTTTGATTTCTGTTGGGATCTCTCTGCTGCTGGTGAGGGGAGACTGCTGTTTGATTTCTGGTGGTATCTCTCTGCTGCTGGTGAGGGGAGACTGCCGTTTGATTTCTGGTGGGATCTCTCTGCTGCTGGTGAGGTGAGACTTCCGTTTGATTTCTGGTGGGATCTCTCTGCTGCTGGTGAGGGCAGACTGCCGTTTGATCTCTGGTGGGATCTCTCTGCTACTGTTGACGAGAGACTGCCGTTTGATTTCTGTTGGGATCTCTCTGCTGCTGGTGAGGGGAGACTGCTGTTTGATTTCTGGTGGTATCTCTCTGCTGCTGGTGAGGGGAGACTGCCGTTTGATTTCTGGTGGGATCTCTCTGCTGCTGGTGAGGGGAGACTTCTTTTGATTTCTGGTGGGATCTCTCTGCTGCTGTTGACGAGAGACTGCTGTTTGATTTCTGTTGGGATCTCTCTGCTGCTGGTGAGGGGAGACTGCTGTTTGATTTCTGGTGAGGTCTCTCTGCTGCTGGTGAGCGGAGACTGCCGTTTGATTTCTGTTGGGATCTCTCTGCTGCTGTTGACGAGAGACTGCCGTTTGAGTTCTGATGAGATCTCTCTGCTGCTGGTGAGGGGAGACTGCTGTTTGATTTCTGGTGGGATCTCTCTAATGCTGTTGAAGGGAGACTGCCATTTGATTTCTGGTGGGATCTCTCTGCTGCTGGTGAGGGGAGACTGCTGTTTGATTTCTGGTGGTATCTCTCTGCTGCTGGTGAGGGGAGACTGCCGTTTGATTTCTGGTGAGATCTCTCTGCTGCTGGTGAGGGGAGACGTTTGATTTCTGGTGGGATCTCTCTCCTGCTGGTGAGGGGAGACTGCCGTTTGATTTCTGGTGGGAACTCTCTGCTGCTGGTGAGGGGAGACTGCCGTTTGATTTCTGGTGGGATCTCTCTTCTGCTGGTGAGGGGAGTCTGCCGTTTGATTTCTGGTGAGGTCTCTCTGCTACTGGTGAGCGGAGACTGCCGTTTGATTTCTGGTGGGATCTATCTGCTGCTGTTGACGAGAGACTGCCGTTTGATTTCTGGTGGGATCTCTCGGCTGCTGGTGAGGGGAGACTGCCGTTTTTTGATTTCTGGTGAGATCTCACTGCTGCTGGTGAGGGGAGACTGCCGTTTGATTTCTGGTGGGATCTCTCTGCTGCTGGTGAGGGGAGACTGCTGTTTGATTTCTGGTGAGATCTCTCTGCCGCTGTTGACGAGAGACTGCCGTTTGATTTCTGTTGGGATCTCTCTGCTGCTGTTGACGAGAGACTGCCGTTTGATTTCTGGAGGGATCTCTCTGCTGCTGGTGAGGGGAGACTGCCATTTGATTTCTGGTGGGATCTCTCTGCTGCTGGTAAGGGGAGACTTCTTTTGATTTCTGGTGGGATCTCTCTGCTGCTGTTGACGAGAGACTGCCGTTTGATTTCTGCTGGGATCTCTCTGCTGCTGGTGAGGGGAGACTGCCCTTTGATTTCTGGTGGGATCTCTCTGCTGCTTGTGAGGGGAGACTGCCGTTTGATTTCTGGTGGGATCTCTCTCCAGCTGGTGAGGGGAGACTGCCGTTTGATTTCTGGTGGGAACTATCTGCTGCTGGTGAGGGGAGACTGCCGTTTGATTTCTGGTGAGATCTCTCTGCTGCTGGTGAGGGGAGACTGCCGTTTGATTTCTGGAGGGATCTCTCTGCTGCTGGTGAGGGGAGACGTCTTTTGATTTCTTGTGGGATCTCTCTGCTGCTGTTGACGAGAGACTGCCGTTTGATTTCTGCTGGGATCTCTCAGCTGCTGGTGAGGGGAGACTGCCATTTGATCACTGGTGAGATCTCTCTGCTGCTGGTGAGGGGAGACTGCCGTTTGATTTCTGGTGGGATCTCTCTTCTGCTGGTGAGGGGAGTCTGCCGTTTGATTTCTGGTGAGGTCTCTCTGCTGCTGGTGAGCAGAGACTGCGGTTTGATTTCTGTTGGGATCTCTCTGCTGCTGTTGACGGGAGACTGCCGTTTGAGTTCTGATGAGATCTCTCTGCTGCTGGTGAGGGGAGACTGCTGTTTGATTTCAGGTGGGATCTCTCTAATGCTGTTGAAGGGAGACTGCCATTTGATTTCTGGTGGGATCTCTCTGCTGCTGGTGAGGGGAGACTATCGTTTGATTTCTGGTGGGATCTCTCTGCTGCTGTTGACGAGAGACTGCTGTTTGATTTCTGTTGGGATCTCTCTGCTGCTGGTGAGGGGAGACTGCTGTTTGATTTCTGGTGAGCTCTCTCTGCTGCTAGTGAGCGGAGACTGCCGTTTGATTTCTGTTGGGGTCTCTCTGCTGCTGTTGACGAGAGACTGCCGTTTGAGTTCTGATGAGATCTCTCTGCTGCTGGTGAGGGGAGACTGCTGTTTGATTTCTGGTGGGATCTCTCTAATGCTGTTGAAGGGAGACTGCCATTTGATTTCTGGTCGGATCTCTCTGCTGCTGGTGAGGGGAGACTGCTGTTTGATTTCTGGTGGTATCTCTCTGCTGCTGGTGAGGGGAGACTGCCGTTTGATTTCTGGTGAGATCTCTCTGCTGCTGGTGAGGGGAGACTTCTTTTGATTTCTGCTGGGATCTCTCTGCTGCTGTTAACGAGAGACTGCCATTTGATTTCTGGTGGGATCTTTCTGCTGCTGGTGAGGGGAGACTGCTGTTTGATTTCTGGTGGGATCTCTCTGCTGCTGTTGACGAGAGACTGCCGTTTGATTTCTGTTGGGATCTCTCTGCTGCTTGTGAGGGGAGACTGCCGTTTTTTGATTTCAGTTGAGATCTCTCTGCTGCTTGTGAGGGTTGACTCCCGTTTGATTTCTGATGAGATCTCTCTGCTGCTGGTGAGCGGAGACTGCCGTTTGATCTCTGGTGGGATCTCTCTGCTGCTGTTGACGAGAGACTGGCGTTTGATTTCTCGTGAGATCTCTCTGCTGCTGGTGAAGGGAGACTGCCATTTGATTTCTGGTGGAATCTCTCTGCTGCTGTTTACGAGTGACTGCCGTTTGATTTCTGGTGAGATCTCTCTGCTGCTGGTGAGGGGAGACTGCTGTTTGATTTCTGGTGAGATCTCTCTGCCGCTGTTGACGAGAGACTGCCGTTTGATTTCTGTTGGGATCTCTCTGCTGCTGTTGACGAGAGACTGCCGTTTGATTTCTGGAGGGATCTCTCTGCTGCTGGTGAGGGGAGACTGCCATTTGATTTCTGGTGGGATCTCTCTGCTGCTGGTAAGGGGAGACTTCTTTTGATTTCTGGTGGGATCTCTCTGCTGCTGTTGACGAGAGACTGCCGTTTGATTTCTGCTGGGATCTCTCTGCTGCTGGTGAGGGGAGACTGCCCTTTGATTTCTGGTGGGATCTCTCTGCTGCTTGTGAGGGGAGACTGCCGTTTGATTTCTGGTGGGATCTCTCTCCAGCTGGTGAGGGGAGACTGCCGTTTGATTTCTGGTGGGAACTATCTGCTGCTGGTGAGGGGAGACTGCCGTTTGATTTCTGGTGAGATCTCTCTGCTGCTGGTGAGGGGAGACTGCCGTTTGATTTCTGGAGGGATCTCTCTGCTGCTGGTGAGGGGAGACGTCTTTTGATTTCTTGTGGGATCTCTCTGCTGCTGTTGACGAGAGACTGCCGTTTGATTTCTGCTGGGATCTCTCAGCTGCTGGTGAGGGGAGACTGCCATTTGATCACTGGTGAGATCTCTCTGCTGCTGGTGAGGGGAGACTGCCGTTTGATTTCTGGTGGGATCTCTCTTCTGCTGGTGAGGGGAGTCTGCCGTTTGATTTCTGGTGAGGTCTCTCTGCTGCTGGTGAGCAGAGACTGCGGTTTGATTTCTGTTGGGATCTCTCTGCTGCTGTTGACGGGAGACTGCCGTTTGAGTTCTGATGAGATCTCTCTGCTGCTGGTGAGGGGAGACTGCTGTTTGATTTCAGGTGGGATCTCTCTAATGCTGTTGAAGGGAGACTGCCATTTGATTTCTGGTGGGATCTCTCTGCTGCTGGTGAGGGGAGACTATCGTTTGATTTCTGGTGGGATCTCTCTGCTGCTGTTGACGAGAGACTGCTGTTTGATTTCTGTTGGGATCTCTCTGCTGCTGGTGAGGGGAGACTGCTGTTTGATTTCTGGTGAGCTCTCTCTGCTGCTAGTGAGCGGAGACTGCCGTTTGATTTCTGTTGGGGTCTCTCTGCTGCTGTTGACGAGAGACTGCCGTTTGAGTTCTGATGAGATCTCTCTGCTGCTGGTGAGGGGAGACTGCTGTTTGATTTCTGGTGGGATCTCTCTAATGCTGTTGAAGGGAGACTGCCATTTGATTTCTGGTCGGATCTCTCTGCTGCTGGTGAGGGGAGACTGCTGTTTGATTTCTGGTGGTATCTCTCTGCTGCTGGTGAGGGGAGACTGCCGTTTGATTTCTGGTGAGATCTCTCTGCTGCTGGTGAGGGGAGACTTCTTTTGATTTCTGCTGGGATCTCTCTGCTGCTGTTAACGAGAGACTGCCATTTGATTTCTGGTGGGATCTTTCTGCTGCTGGTGAGGGGAGACTGCTGTTTGATTTCTGGTGGGATCTCTCTGCTGCTGTTGACGAGAGACTGCCGTTTGATTTCTGTTGGGATCTCTCTGCTGCTTGTGAGGGGAGACTGCCGTTTTTTGATTTCAGTTGAGATCTCTCTGCTGCTTGTGAGGGTTGACTCCCGTTTGATTTCTGATGAGATCTCTCTGCTGCTGGTGAGCGGAGACTGCCGTTTGATCTCTGGTGGGATCTCTCTGCTGCTGTTGACGAGAGACTGGCGTTTGATTTCTCGTGAGATCTCTCTGCTGCTGGTGAAGGGAGACTGCCATTTGATTTCTGGTGGAATCTCTCTGCTGCTGTTTACGAGTGACTGCCGTTTGATTTCTGGTGAGATCTCTCTGCTGCTGGTGAGTGGAGACTGCCGCTTGATTTCTGGTGGGATCTCTCTGCTGCTGGTGAGGGGAGACTGCCTTTTGATTTCTGGTGGGATCTCTCTACTGCTGGTAAGGGGAGACTGCCGTTTGATTTCTGGTGGGAACTCTCTGCTGCTGGTGAGGGGAGACTGCCATTTGATTTCTGGTGAGATCTCTCTGCTGCTGGTGATGGGAGACTGCCGTTTGATTTCTCGTGAGATCTCTCTGCTGCTGGTGAAGGGAGACTGCCATTTGATTTCTGGTGGAATCTCTCTGCTGCTGGTGAGGGGAGACTGCCGTTTGATTTCTGGTGGGATCTTTCTGCTGCTGGTGAGGGGAGACTGCCATTTCATTTCTGGTGGGATCTCTCTGCTGCTGGTGAGGGGAGACTGCCGTTTTTTCATTTCTGGTGTGATCTCTCTACTGCTGGTGAGGGGAGACTGCCGTTTGATTTCTGGTGGGATCTTTCTGCTGCTGGTGAGGGTAAACTGCCGTTTGATTTCTGGTGGGATCTCTCTGCTGCTGGTGTGGGGAGACTGCCATTTGATTTCTGGTGAGATCTCTCTGCTGCTGGTGAGGGGAGACTATCGTTTGATTTCTGGAGGGATCTCTCTGCTGCTGGTGAGGGGAGACTGCCGTTTGATTTCTGGTGGGAATTCTCTGCTGCTGGTGAGGGGAGACTGCCGTTTGATTTCTGGTGGGATCTCTCTGCTGCTGCTGACCAGAGACTGCTGTTTGATTTCTGGTGGGATCTCTCTGCTGCTGGTGAGGGGAGACTGCTGTTTTTTGATTTCTGTTGAGATCTCTTTGCTGCTGGTGAGGGTTGACTCCCGTTTGATTTCTGGTGAGATCTCTCTGCTGCTGTTGAGCGGAGACTGCCGTTTGATTTCTGGTGGGATCTCTCTGCTGCTGTTGACGAGTGACTGCCGTTTGATTTCTGGTGAGATCTCTCTGCTACTGGTGAAGGGAGACTGCCATTTGATTTCTGGTGGGATCTCTCTGCTGCTGTTGACGAGTGACTGCCGTTTGATTTCTGGTGAGATCTCTCTGCTGCTGGTGAGTGGAGACTTCCGTTTGATTTCTGGTGGGATCTCTCTGCTGCAGGTGAGGGGAGTCTGCCGTTTGATTTCTGGTGGGATCTCTCTGCTGCTGGTAAGGGGAGACGGCCGTTTGATTTCTGGTGAGATCTCTCTGCTGCTGGTGAGGGGAGACTGCCGTTTGATTTCTGGTGGGATCTCTCTGCTGCTGTTGACGAGAGGCTGCCATTTGATTTCTGGTGGGATCTCTCTGCTGCTGGTGAGGGGAGACTGCCGTTTGATTTCTGGTGGGATCTCTCTAATGCTGCTGAGGGGAGACTGCCGTTTGATTTCTGGTGGGATCTCTCTGCTGCTGGTGAGGGGAGACTTCCGTTTGATTTCTGGTGGGATCTCTCTGCTGCTGGTGAGGGGAGACTGCCGTTTGATCTCTGGTGGGATCTCTCTGCTGCTGGTGAGGGGAGACTGCCGTTTGATTTCTGGTGGGAATTCTCTGCTGCTGGTGAGGGGAGACTGCCGTTTGATTTCTGGTGGGATCTCTCTGCTGCTGCTGACCAGAGACTGCTGTTTGATTTCTGGTGGGATCTCTCTGCTGCTGGTGAGGGGAGACTGCTGTTTTTTGATTTCTGTTGAGATCTCTTTGCTGCTGGTGAGGGTTGACTCCCGTGTGATTTCTGGTGAGATCTCTCTGCTGCTGTTGAGCGGAGACTGCCGTTTGATTTCTGGTGGGATCTCTCTGCTGCTGTTGACGAGTGACTGCTGTTTGATTTCTGGTGAGATCTCTCTGCTACTGGTGAAGGGAGACTGCCATTTGATTTCTGGTGGGATCTCTCTGCTGCTGTTGACGAGTGACTGCCGTTTGATTTCTGGTGAGATCTCTCTGCTGCTGGTGAGTGGAGACTTCCGTTTGATTTCTGGTGGGATCTCTCTGCTGCAGGTGAGGGGAGTCTGCCGTTTGATTTCTGGTGGGATCTCTCTACTGCTGGTAAGGGGAGACGGCCGTTTGATTTCTGGTGAGATCTCTCTGCTGCTGGTGAGGGGAGACTGCCGTTTGATTTCTGGTGGGATCTCTCTGCTGCTGTTGACGAGAGGCTGCCGTTTGATTTCTGGTGGGATCTCTCTGCTGCTGGTGAGGGGAGACTGCCGTTTGATTTCTGGTGGGATCTCTCTAATGCTGCTGAGGGGAGACTGCCGTTTGATTTCTGGTGGGATCTCTCTGCTGCTGGTGAGGGGAGACTTCCGTTTGATTTCTGGTGGGATCTCTCTGCTGCTGGTGAGGGGAGACTGCCGTTTGATCTCTGGTGGGATCTCTCTGCTACTGTTGACGAGAGACTGCTGTTTGATTTCTGTTGGGATCTCTCTGCTGCTGGTGAGGGGAGACTGCTGTTTGATTTCTGGTGAGGTCTCTCTGCTGCTGGTGAGCGGAGACTGCCGTTTGATTTCTGTTGGGATCTCTCTGCTGCTGTTGACGAGAGACTGCCGTTTGAGTTCTGATGAGATCTCTCTGCTGCTGGTGAGGGGAGACTGCTGTTTGATTTCTGGTGGGATCTCTCTAATGCTGTTGAAGGGAGACTGCCATTTGATTTCTGGTGGGA
The DNA here is from genome assembly GCF_048418815.1 of Hemitrygon akajei. Lineage (NCBI taxonomy): Eukaryota > Metazoa > Chordata > Chondrichthyes > Myliobatiformes > Dasyatidae > Hemitrygon > Hemitrygon akajei. The sequence continues at coordinate 97,527,824 of NC_133138.1, read as the reverse complement.
TCTCTCTGCTGCTGGTGAGGGGAGACTGCTGTTTGATTTCTGGTGGTATCTCTCTGCTGCTGGTGAGGGGAGACTGCCGTTTGATTTCTGGTGAGATATCTCTGCTGCTGGTGAGGGAGACTTCTTTTGATTTCTGCTGGGATCTCTCTGCTGCTGTTAACGAGAGACTGCCATTTGATTTCTGGTGGGATCTTTCTGCTGCTGGTGAGGGGAGACTGCTGTTTGATTTCTGGTTGGATCTCTCTGCTGCTGTTGACCAGAGACTGCCGTTTGATTTCTGTTGGCATCTCTGCTGCTTGTGAGGGGAGACTGCCGTTTTTTGATTTCAGTTGAGATCTCTCTGCTGCTTGTGAGGGTTGTCTCCCGTTTGATTTCTGATGAGATCTCTCTGCTGCTGGTGAGCGGAGACTGACGTTTGATCTCTGGTGGGATCTCTCTGCTGCTGTTGACGAGAGACTGCCGTTTGATTTCTCGTGAGATCTCTCTGCTGCTGGTGAAGGGAGACTGCCATTTGATTTCTGGTGGAATCTCTCTGCTGCTGTTTACGAGTGACTGCCGTTTGATTTCTGGTGAGATCTCTCTGCTGCTGGTGAGTGGAGACTGCCGCTTGATTTCTGGTGGGATCTCTCTGCTGCTGGTGAGGGGAGACTGCCTTTTGATTTCTGGTGGGATCTCTCTACTGCTGGTAAGGGGAGACAGCCGTTTGATTTCTGGTGGGATCTCTGCTGCTTGTGAGGGGAGACTGCCGTTTTTTGATTTCAGTTGAGATCTCTCTGCTGCTTGTGAGGGTTGACTCCCGTTTGATTTCTGATGAGATCTCTCTGCTGCTGGTGAGCGGAGACTGACGTTTGATCTCTGGTGGGATCTCTCTGCTGCTGTTGACGAGAGACTGCCGTTTGATTTCTCGTGAGATCTCTCTGCTGCTGGTGAAGGGAGACTGCCATTTGATTTCTGGTGGAATCTCTCTGCTGCTATTTACGAGTGACTGCCGTTTGATTTCTGGTGAGATCTCTCTGCTGCTGGTGAGTGGAGACTGCCGCTTGATTTCTGGTGGGATCTCTCTGCTGCTGGTGAGGGGAGACTGCCTTTTGATTTCTGGTGGGATCTCTCTACTGCTGGTAAGGGGAGACAGCCGTTTGATTTCTGGTGGGAACTCTCTGCTGCTGGTGAGGGGAGACTGCCATTTGATTTCTGGTGAGATCTCTCTGCTGCTGGTGATGGGAGACTGCCGTTTGATTTCTCGTGAGATCTCTCTGCTGCTGGTGAAGGGAGACTGCCATTTGATTTCTGGTGGAATCTCTGCTGCTGTTTACGAGTGACTGCCGTTTGATTTCTGGTGGGATCTCTCTGCTGCTGTTGATGAGAGACTGCCGTTTGATTTCTGGTGAGATCTCTCTGCTGCTGGTGAGGGGAGACTGCCGTTTGATTTCTGGTGGGATCTCTCTGCTGCTGATGAGGGGAGACTGCTGTTTGATTTCTGGTTGGATCTTTCTGCTGCTGGTGAGGGGAGACTGCCGTTTGATTTCTGGTGGGATCTCTCTGCTGCTGGTGAGGGGAGACTGCCGTTTGATTTCTGATGAGATCTCTCCGCTTCTGGTGAGGGGAGACTGCCATTTGATTTCTGGTGGGATCTCTCTAATGCTGTTGAAGGGATACTGCCATTTGATTTTCTGGTGGGATCTCTCTGAAGCTTTTGATGAGAGACTGCCGTTTGATTTCTGGTGAGATCTCTCTGCTGCTGGTGAGGGGAGACTGCCGTTTGATTTCTGGTGGTATCTCTCTGCTGCTGGTGAGGGGAGACTGCCGTTTGATTTCTGGTGGGATCTCTCTGCTGCTGTTGACAAGAGACTTCCGTTTGATTTCTGGTGGGATCTCTCTGCTGCTGGTGAGGGGAGACTGCCGTTTGATTTCTGGTGGGATCTCTTTGTTGCTGGTGAGGAGAGTCTGCCATTTGATTTCTGGTGGGATCTCTCTGCTGCTGGTGAGGAGAGACTGCCGTTTTTTGATTTCTGGTGAGATCTCTCTGCTGCTGGTGAGGGGAGACTGCCGTTTGATTTCTGGTGGGATCTCTCTGCTGCTGGTGATGGGAGACTGCTGTTTGATTTCTGGTGAGATCTCTCTGCCGCTGTTGACGAGAGACTGCCGTTTGATTTCTGTTGGGATCTCTCTGCTGCTGTTGACGAGAGACTGTCGTTTGATTTCTGGAGGGATCTCTCTGCTGCTGGTGAGGGGAGACTGCCGTTTGATTTCTGGTGGGATCTCTCTGCTGCTGGTAAGGGGAGACTTCTTTTGATTTCTGGTGGGATCTCTCTGCTGCTGTTGACGAGAGACTGCCGTTTGATTTCTGCTGGGATCTCTCTGCTGCTGGTGAGGGGAGACTGCCCTTTGATTTCTGGTGGGATCTCTCTGCTGCTGGTGAGGGGAGACTGCCGTTTGATTTCTGGTGGGATCTCTCTCCAGCTGGTGAGGGGAGACTGCCGTTTGATTTCTGGTGGGAACTATCTGCTGCTGGTGAGGGGAGACTGCCGTTTGATTTCTGGTGAGATCTCTCTGCTGCTGGTGAGGGGTGACTATCGTTTGATTTCTGGTGGGATCTCTCTGCTGCTGTTGACGAGAGACTGCTGTTTGATTTCTGTTGGGATCTCTCTGCTGCTGGTGAGGGGAGACTGCTGTTTGATTTCTGGTGAGGTCTCTCTGCTGCTGGTGAGCGGAGACTGCCGTTTGATTTCTGTTGGGATCTCTCTGCTGCTGTTGACGAGAGACTGCCGTTTGAGTTCTGATGAGATCTCTCTGCTGCTGGTGAGGGGAGACTGCTGTTTGATTTCTGGTGGGATCTCTCTAATGCTGTTGAAGGGAGACTGCCATTTGATTTCTGGTGGGATCTCTCTGCTGCTGGTGAGGGGAGACTGCCGTTTGATTTCTGGTGAGATCTCTCTGCTGCTGGTGAGGGGAGACTTCTTTTGATTTCTGCTGGGATCTCTCTGCTGCTGTTAACGAGAGACTGCCATTTGATTTCTGGTGGGATCTTTCTGCTGCTGGTGAGGGGAGACTGCTGTTTGATTTCTGGTTGGATCTCTCTGCTGCTGTTGACCAGAGACTGCCGTTTGATTTCTGTTGGGATCTCTGCTGCTTGTGAGGGGAGACTGCCGTTTTTTGATTTCAGTTGAGATCTCTCTGCTGCTTGTGAGCGGAGACTGCCGTTTGATCTCTGGTGGGATCTCTCTGCTGCTGTTGACGAGAGACTGCCATTTGATTTCTCGTGAGATCTCTCTGCTGCTGGTGAAGGGAGACTGCCATTTGATTTCTGGTGGAATCTCTCTGCTGCTGTTTACGAGTGACTGCCGTTTGATTTCTGGTGAGATCTCTCTGCTGCTGGTGAGTGGAGACTGCCGCTTGATTTCTGGTGGGATCTCTCTGCTGCTGGTGAGGGGAGACTGCCTTTTGATTTCTGGTGGGATCTCTCTACTGCTGGTAAGGGGAGACAGCCGTTTGATTTCTGGTGGGAACTCTCTGCTGCTGGTGAGGGGAGACTGCCATTTGATTTCTGGTGAGATCTCTCTGCTGCTGGTGATGGGAGACTGCCGTTTGATTTCTCGTGAGATCTCTCTGCTGCTGGTGAAGGGAGACTGCCATTTGATTTCTGGTGGAATCTCTCTGCTGCTGTTTACGAGTGACTGCCGTTTGATTTCTGGTGAGATCTCTCTGCTGCTAGTGAGTGGAGACTGCCTTTTGATTTCTGGTGGGATCTCTCTGCTGCTGGTGAGGGGAGACTGCCTTTTGATTTCTGGTGGGATCTCTCTACTGCTGGTAAGGGGAGACTGCCGTTTGATTTCTGGTGGGAACTCTCTGCTGCTGGTGAGGGGAGACTGCCATTTGATTTCTGGTGAGATCTCTCTGCTGCTGGTGATGGGAGACTGCCGTTTGATTTCTGGTGGGATCTCTCTGCTGCTGGTGAGGGGAGACTGCCATTTGATTTCTGGTGGGATCTCTCTAATTCTGTTGAAGGGATACTGCCATTTGATTTTCTGGTGGGATATCTCTGAAGCTTTTGATGAGAGACTGCCGTTTGATTTCTGGTGAGATCTCTCTGCTGCTGGTGAGGGGAGACTGCCGTTTGATTTCTGGTGGTATCTCTCTGCTGCTGGTGAGGGGAGACTGCCGTTTGATTTCTGGTGGGATCTCTCTGCTGCTGGTGAGGGGAGACTGCCGTTTGATTTCTGGTGGGATCTCTTTGTTGCTGGTGAGGAGAGTCTGCCATTTGATTTCTGGTGGGATCTCTCTGCTGCTGGTGATGGGAGAGTGCCATTTGATTTCTGGTGGGATCTCTCTGCTGCTGGTGAGGGGAGACTGCCGTTTGATTTCTGGTGGGATCTCTCTGCTGCTGGTGAGGGGAGACTGCCGTTTGATTTCTTGTGAGATCTCTCTGCTGCTGGTGAGCGGAGACTGTCGTTTGATTTCTGGTGGGATCTCTCTGCTGCTGGTGAGGGGAGACTGCCATTTGACTTCTGGTGGGATCTCTCTGCTGCTGTTGACGAGAGACTGCCGTTTGATTTCTGGTGGGATCTCTCTGCTGCTGTTAACGTGAGACTGCCATTTGATTTCTGGTGGGATCTTTCTGCTGCTGGTGAGGGGAGACTGCTGTTTGATTTCTGGTGGGATCTCTTTGCTACTGTTGACCAGAGACTGCCGTTTGATTTCTGTTGGGATCTCTCTGCTGCTGGTGAGGGGAGACTGCCATTTGATTTCTCGTGGGATCTCTCTGCTGCTGGTGAGGGGAGACTGCCGTTTGATTTCTGGTGGGATCGCTCTGCTGCTGGTAAGGGGAGACTGCCGTTTGATCTCTGGTGGGATCGCTCTGCTGCTGTTGACGAGAGACTGCCGTTTGATTTCTGGTGAGATCTCTCTGCTACTGGTGAAGGGAGACTGCCATTTGATTTCTGGTGGGATCTCTCTGCTGCTGTTGACGAGTGACTGCCGTTTGATTTCTGGTGAGATCTCTCTGCTGCTGGTGAGGGGAGACTGCCGTTTGATTTCTGGTGGGATCTCTCTACTGCTGGTGAGAGGAGACTGCCGTTTGATTTCTGGTGAGATCTCTCTGCTGCTGGTGAGGGGTGACTGCCGTTTGATTTCTGGTGGGATATCTCTGCTGCTGGTGAGGGGAGACTGCCATTTGATTTCTGGTGGGATCTCTCTTCTGCTGCTGGTGAGGGGAGACTGCCGTTTGATTTCTGGTGGGATATCTCTGCTGCTGGTGAGGACAGTCTGCCATTTGATTTCTGGTGGGATCTCTCTACTGCTGGTAAGGGGAGACAGCCGTTTGATTTCTGGTGGGAACTCTCTGCTGCTGGTGAGGGGAGACTGCCATTTGATTTCTGGTGAGATCTCTCTGCTGCTGGTGATGGGAGACTGCCGTTTGATTTCTCGTGAGATCTCTCTGCTGCTGGTGAAGGGAGACTGCCATTTGATTTCTGGTGGAATCTCTCTGCTGCTGTTTACGAGTGACTGCCGTTTGATTTCTGGTGAGATCTCTCTGCTGCTAGTGAGTGGAGACTGCCTTTTGATTTCTGGTGGGATCTCTCTGCTGCTGGTGAGGGGAGACTGCCTTTTGATTTCTGGTGGGATCTCTCTACTGCTGGTAAGGGGAGACTGCCGTTTGATTTCTGGTGGGAACTCTCTGCTGCTGGTGAGGGGAGACTGCCATTTGATTTCTGGTGAGATCTCTCTGCTGCTGGTGATGGGAGACTGCCGTTTGATTTCTGGTGGGATCTCTCTGCTGCTGGTGAGGGGAGACTGCCATTTGATTTCTGGTGGGATCTCTCTAATTCTGTTGAAGGGATACTGCCATTTGATTTTCTGGTGGGATATCTCTGAAGCTTTTGATGAGAGACTGCCGTTTGATTTCTGGTGAGATCTCTCTGCTGCTGGTGAGGGGAGACTGCCGTTTGATTTCTGGTGGTATCTCTCTGCTGCTGGTGAGGGGAGACTGCCGTTTGATTTCTGGTGGGATCTCTCTGCTGCTGGTGAGGGGAGACTGCCGTTTGATTTCTGGTGGGATCTCTTTGTTGCTGGTGAGGAGAGTCTGCCATTTGATTTCTGGTGGGATCTCTCTGCTGCTGGTGATGGGAGAGTGCCATTTGATTTCTGGTGGGATCTCTCTGCTGCTGGTGAGGGGAGACTGCCGTTTGATTTCTGGTGGGATCTCTCTGCTGCTGGTGAGGGGAGACTGCCGTTTGATTTCTTGTGAGATCTCTCTGCTGCTGGTGAGCGGAGACTGTCGTTTGATTTCTGGTGGGATCTCTCTGCTGCTGGTGAGGGGAGACTGCCATTTGACTTCTGGTGGGATCTCTCTGCTGCTGTTGACGAGAGACTGCCGTTTGATTTCTGGTGGGATCTCTCTGCTGCTGTTAACGTGAGACTGCCATTTGATTTCTGGTGGGATCTTTCTGCTGCTGGTGAGGGGAGACTGCTGTTTGATTTCTGGTGGGATCTCTTTGCTACTGTTGACCAGAGACTGCCGTTTGATTTCTGTTGGGATCTCTCTGCTGCTGGTGAGGGGAGACTGCCATTTGATTTCTCGTGGGATCTCTCTGCTGCTGGTGAGGGGAGACTGCCGTTTGATTTCTGGTGGGATCGCTCTGCTGCTGGTAAGGGGAGACTGCCGTTTGATCTCTGGTGGGATCGCTCTGCTGCTGTTGACGAGAGACTGCCGTTTGATTTCTGGTGAGATCTCTCTGCTACTGGTGAAGGGAGACTGCCATTTGATTTCTGGTGGGATCTCTCTGCTGCTGTTGACGAGTGACTGCCGTTTGATTTCTGGTGAGATCTCTCTGCTGCTGGTGAGGGGAGACTGCCGTTTGATTTCTGGTGGGATCTCTCTACTGCTGGTGAGAGGAGACTGCCGTTTGATTTCTGGTGAGATCTCTCTGCTGCTGGTGAGGGGTGACTGCCGTTTGATTTCTGGTGGGATATCTCTGCTGCTGGTGAGGGGAGACTGCCATTTGATTTCTGGTGGGATCTCTCTTCTGCTGCTGGTGAGGGGAGACTGCCGTTTGATTTCTGGTGGGATATCTCTGCTGCTGGTGAGGACAGTCTGCCATTTGATTTCTGGTGGGATCTCTCTACTGCTGGTAAGGGGAGACAGCCGTTTGATTTCTGGTGGGAACTCTCTGCTGCTGGTGAGGGGAGACTGCCATTTGATTTCTGGTGAGATCTCTCTGCTGCTGGTGATGGGAGACTGCCGTTTGATTTCTCGTGAGATCTCTCTGCTGCTGGTGAAGGGAGACTGCCATTTGATTTCTGGTGGAATCTCTCTGCTGCTGTTTACGAGTGACTGCCGTTTGATTTCTGGTGAGATCTCTCTGCTGCTAGTGAGTGGAGACTGCCTTTTGATTTCTGGTGGGATCTCTCTGCTGCTGGTGAGGGGAGACTGCCTTTTGATTTCTGGTGGGATCTCTCTACTGCTGTTAAGGGGAGACTGCCGTTTGATTTCTGGTGGGAACTCTCTGCTGCTGGTGAGGGGAGACTGCCATTTGATTTCTGGTGAGATCTCTCTGCTGCTGGTGATGGGAGACTGCCGTTTGATTTCTGGTGGGATCTCTCTGCTGCTGGTGAGGGGAGACTGCCATTTGATTTCTGGTGGGATCTCTCTAATTCTGTTGAAGGGATACTGCCATTTGATTTTCTGGTGGGATATCTCTGAAGCTTTTGATGAGAGACTGCCGTTTGATTTCTGGTGAGATCTCTCTGCTGCTGGTGAGGGGAGACTGCCGTTTGATTTCTGGTGGTATCTCTCTGCTGCTGGTGAGGGGAGACTGCCGTTTGATTTCTGGTGGGATCTCTCTGCTGCTGGTGAGGGGAGACTGCCGTTTGATTTCTTGTGAGATCTCTCTGCTGCTGGTGAGCGGAGACTGTCGTTTGATTTCTGGTGGGATCTCTCTGCTGCTGGTGAGGGGAGACTGCCATTTGACTTCTGGTGGGATCTCTCTGCTGCTGTTGACGAGAGACTGCCGTTTGATTTCTGGTGGGATCTCTCTGCTGCTGTTAACGTGAGACTGCCATTTGATTTCTGGTGGGATCTTTCTGCTGCTGGTGAGGGGAGACTGCTGTTTGATTTCTGGTGGGATCTCTTTGCTACTGTTGACCAGAGACTGCCGTTTGATTTCTGTTGGGATCTCTCTGCTGCTGGTGAGGGGAGACTGCCATTTGATTTCTCGTGGGATCTCTCTGCTGCTGGTGAGGGGAGACTGCCGTTTGATTTCTGGTGGGATCGCTCTGCTGCTGGTAAGGGGAGACTGCCGTTTGATCTCTGGTGGGATCGCTCTGCTGCTGTTGACGAGAGACTGCCGTTTGATTTCTGGTGAGATCTCTCTGCTACTGGTGAAGGGAGACTGCCATTTGATTTCTGGTGGGATCTCTCTGCTGCTGTTGACGAGTGACTGCCGTTTGATTTCTGGTGAGATCTCTCTGCTGCTGGTGAGGGGAGACTGCCGTTTGATTTCTGGTGGGATCTCTCTACTGCTGGTGAGAGGAGACTGCCGTTTGATTTCTGGTGAGATCTCTCTGCTGCTGGTGAGGGGTGACTGCCGTTTGATTTCTGGTGGGATATCTCTGCTGCTGGTGAGGGGAGACTGCCATTTGATTTCTGGTGGGATCTCTCTTCTGCTGCTGGTGAGGGGAGACTGCCGTTTGATTTCTGGTGGGATATCTCTGCTGCTCGTGAGGACAGTCTGCCATTTGATTTCTGGTGGGATCTCACTGCTGCTGGTGACGGGAGACTGCCATTTGATTTCTGGTGGTATCTCTCTGCTGCTGGTGAGGGGAGACTGCCGTTTGATTTCTGGTGGGATCTCTCTGCTGCTGTTGACAAGAGACTGCCGTTTGATTTCTGGTGAGGTCTCTCTGTTGCTGGTGAGCGGAGACTGCCGTTTGATTTCTGTTGGGAACTCTCTGCTGCTGTTGACGAGAGACTGCCGTTTGAGTTCTGATGAGATCTCTCTGCTGCTGGTGAGGGGAGTCTGCTGTTTGATTTCTGGTGGGATCTCTCTAATGCTGTTGAAGGGAGACTGCCATTTGATTTCTGGTGGGATCTCTCTGCTGCTGGTGAGGGGAGACTATCGTTTGATTTCTGGTGGGATCTCTCTGCTGCTGGTGAGGGGAGACTGCCGTTTGATTTCTGGTGGGAATTCTCTGCTGCTGGTGAGGGGAGACTGCCGATTGATTTCTGGTGGGATCTCTCTGCTGCTGTTAACGAGAGACTGCCATTTGATTTCTGGTGGGATCTTTCTGCTGCTGGTGAGGGGAGACTGCTGTTTGATTTCTGGTGGTTGCTCTCTGCTGCTGTTGACGAGAGACTGCCGTTTGATTTCTCATAAGATCTCTCTGCTGCTGGTGAAGGGAGACTGCCATTTGATTTCTGGTGGAATCTCTCTGCTGCTGTTTACGAGTGACTGCCGTTTGATTTCTGGTGAGATCTCTCTGCTGCTGGTGAGTGGAGACTGCCGTTTGATTTCTGGTGGGATCTCTCTGCTGCTGGTGAGGGGAGACTGCCTTTTGATTTCTGGTGGGATCTCTCTACTGCTGGTAAGGGGAGACTGCCGTTTGATTTCTGGTGGGAACTCTCTGCTGCTGGTGAGGGGAGACTGCCATTTGATTTCTGGTGAGATCTCTCTGCTGCTGGTGATGGGAGACTGCCGTTTGATTTCTGGTGGGATCTCTCTGCTGCTGGTGAGGGGAGACTGCCGTTTGATTTCTGGTGGGATCTCTCTGCTGCTGATGAGGGGAGACTGCCGTTTGATTTCTGGTTGGATCTTTCTGCTGCTGGTGAGTGGAGACTGCCGTTTGATTTCTGGTGGGATCTCTCTGTTGCTGGTGAGGGGAGACTGCCATTTGCTCACTGGTGAGATCTCTCTGCTGCTGGTGAGGGGAGACTGCCGGTTGATTTCTGGTGGGATCTCTCTCCTGCTGGTGAGGGGAGACTGCCGTTTGATTTCTGGTTGGATCTTTCTGCTGCTGGTGAGTGGAGACTGCCGTTTAATTTCTGGTGGGATCTCTCTGCTGCTGGTGAGGGGAGACTGCCATTTGCTCACTGGTGAGATCTCTCTGCTGCTGGTGAGGGGAGACTGCCGGTTGATTTCTGGTGGGATCTCTCTCCTGCTGGTGAGGGGAGACTGCCGTTTGATTTCTGATGATATCTCTCTGCTGCTGGTGAGGGGAGACTGCCATTTGATTTCTGGTGAGATCTCTCTGCTGCTGGTGAGGGGAGACTGCTGTTTGATTTCTGGTGAGATCTCTCTGCTGCTGGTGAGGTGTGACTGTCTTTTGATTTCTGGTGGGATCTCTCTGCTGCTGTTGACGAGAGACTGCCGTTTGATTTCTGATGAGATCTCTCCGCTTCTGGTGAGGGGAGACTGCCATTTGATTTCTGGTGGGATCTCTCTAATGCTGTTGAAGGGATACTGCCATTTGATTTTCTGGTGGGATCTCTCTGAAGCTTTTGATGAGAGACTGCCGTTTGATTTCTGGTGAGATCTCTCTGCTGCTGGTGAGGGGAGACTGCCGTTTGATTTCTGGTGGGATCTCTCTGCTGCTGTTGACAAGAGACTTCCGTTTGATTTCTGGTGGGATCTCTCTGCTGCTGGTGAGGGGAGACTGCCGTTTGATTTCTGGTGGGATCTCTCTGTTGCTGGTGAGGAGAGTCTGCCATTTGATTTCTGGTGGGATCTCTCTGCTGCTGGTGATGGGAGACTGCCATTTGATTTCTGGTGGGATCTCTCTGCTGCTGGTGAGGGGAGACTGCCGTTTGATTTCTGGTGGGATCTCTCTGCTGCTGGTGAGGGGAGACTGCCGTTTGATTTCTTGTGAGATCTCTCTGCTGCTGGTGAGCGGAGACTGCTGTTTGATTTCTGGTGGGATCTCTCTGCTGCTGTTGAGGGGAGACTGCCATTTGACTTCTGGTGGGATCTCTCTGCTGCTGTTGACGAGAGACTGCCGTTTGATTTCTGGTGGGATCTCTCTGCTGCTGTTAACGTGAGACTGCCATTTGATTTCTGGTGGGATCTTTCTGCTGCTGGTGAGGGGAGACTGCTGTTTGATTTCTGGTGGGATCTCTTTGCTGCTGTTGACCAGAGACTGCCGTTTGATTTCTGTTGGGATCTCTCTGCTGCTGGTGAGGGGAGACTGCTGTTTGATTTCTGGTGGGATCTCTTTGCTGCTGTTGACCAGAGACTGCCGTTTGATTTCTGTTGGGATCTCTCTGCTGCTGGTGAGGGGAGACTGCTGTTTGATTTCTGGTGGGATCTCTTTGCTGCTGTTGACCAGAGACTGCCGTTTGATTTCTGTTGGGATCTCTCTGCTGCTGGTGAGGGGAGACTGCTGTTTGATTTCTGGTGAGATCTCTCTGCCGCTGTTGACGAGAGACTGCCGTTTGATTTCTGGTGGGATCTCTCTGCCGCTGGTGAGAGGAGACTGCCGTTTGATTTCTGGTGAGATCTCTCTGCCGCTGTTGACGAGAGACTGCCGTTTGATTTCTAATGGGATCTCTCTGCTGCTGGTGAGGGGAGACTGCCGTTTGATTTCTGGTGGGATCTCTCTGCTGCTGGTGAGGGATAGGGCTGACATTATGCCCACGAATGTTACCCAGTTTTTCTGTAGTTTGGATATAGACTTGGTCTATTAACTTCTTTTTCGGTCTTATATTTTTTATATTCTGTGTTTCTCGCCTGATCTTTCTGTGTTGTTTGTTTGTGGTTGATAGGAACTTGCAGGTTGATGTGCCTGTTCTATTTTAGGGTTTTTTTTTGAGCGGGGAGGTCAGAAGGGATTGGGGATTGATTATCAAGCAGCTTTTCTTTTCCTTCTTTGTTCTGTGGCTATCCAGAAGAAACATTTCGGAGTTGTATTCTTTGTAATAAGATCCTTTGATCCTTCGAAGCTTCGATATCAAGAAGAGGTTGCAAGACATCTCCTACCCAGAGTTATATTTTTCGCAGGTGAGGACCAAGTGCACCTTGACTAGTATGCTGTCGATTTGTCTAATTCTCTGTCCTTCTAAACCATATGCACATTTATGGTTATTAGTCGATAGTGTTTTGCATTTCCTATATCCAATAAGAATTCTGCACATGCAGCTCAAATCAATAAGTTAGCATAGAAGCCATGTGTATTTTTTCTACTATCATGGCAAGCAAGAGCTTCAGGGAAGGGTTTTGTCATTTTTTTTTACTGTGACAGCACAATTATTCCAACAGAAATGTTGAAAACGTGTCTTCAAATTAGGCAGGGAATTCAATGTTCTGTGAGCTTCTTCCTTTTGCCCACCTCATTGCCAGTGCCAACTATTTTTAGCCTAATATCCACTCTGACACTGACACTGTTTTAAGGGACTAACCTTGGAAGTGTGACTCAGGTGCATATCGTGAATTCCAGTCCAGCTTCTTCTGCTGGTTCATCGATGTTGGCAGTTAACTCACTTGCAGTTGCTGTAGCTGTTGACTAGCGATCAATGTCCATTGGCCCATGTTTATCAACAAGTAGTGATTTTATTTGGATTGCAACATCCTGTTCCACTTGTTTGGTGGTTCACTCTAGCTCACTATAGGTCACAACATGTTCAGTCCATTTTAGTTTTGTCAACTTCATCATTTTGGCAACATTTTGTTTCAAGCCATCCACACAAGTAGATTCCAAGGGACCATATGCAGAGTCCGCAATACTACCTTCATTTATGTCCAAAACTCCTGAATAATTATGTTCATTTTCTCAAACATCCTCACAATTCTTTTGCTTGAAATCAACCACTTTCCTCGAATCATTCCACATTGGGGTCTGTTCTTTCAACCATCTCTTAATAACATCCATAGTATGTATATTTTGTTTCTCTTCTCCTATGCTGCTGCCAACTCTATAACTCAAAATTTAGATACCATCATATGGGTGCATTTGTCTATGTTCTTAATACACTGAAGCTCAGTCCAGGTCTTTAAATTGCCTTTTTAGAAGGTAGAACTTCCTTAGACCACTTACCAATCTTTTCTGCTTCAGGTGGTTGATGTTAAACCATCTGCCTCCTTTCATAGGTTTGATCTCCAGCCTTATGTGTCTTCTCTCTCTTGGTCTACATTGGAGCAAGCCGTGATAAGGCTGCTAATCCTGTTGTTTCATCACTGTCATCACCACTTGAGCCAATATCAGTTCAGTGCCACCATTCGAATTCCTTGGAATTCAAATGGTGGCACTGTCTCAGAGAACTGTACAAAATAGGGGGTGTTTTCCAAGAAGAAATGTCACTGGTAGGACCCCTGAATTGAAGTCCCTGTTGAACTTTGTTTCAAAGCTGCATACACAGCACTTCAATTAAATTACACCGAACATGTTGGGTTTATTTTGTTCATTCAGTTAATGAAGAAATTTGCTCTTTAGTTTTTTTTTAAACGGTCTCTATCACTTTATCTAGCACTTTATCCACATTTCTTTTTATTTCCCTAACTGATCAGTTAACTCACAGATTCATTTCTCAAACTGAACACATTAGCTTAAACTATTCTAACACAGCACATTCATGGCTTCTTAACAATGATACAATTGCCATCTCCCAGTTTGTCTGAGGTCATTATCTGGATCTTATCCTAAACTTTCGCAAGATCAGCTGAGAGCCAGCAACCACAGAGTCGATTGCTCTGCATCCAAGATTCAATAAATTGCAACCAAAGTATTTCACCATACCCCACTGGCTTGTACAAAGTTAATTTAAGCATAATATTAAATTCAGTGCAGTATCTGTTTTTTTTTCAGAATAGCAATGTATAGTGGTCTCCTTACACTTAAACTTCCATGAAGCAGTGCATGGTGTATTAGAAATAATATATTGTCTCAGAAAATTTGAAATTAAAGGAAGCTCTTACCTCCTTTTAAGTTTAGGCATGGAAAATTTCCATTTTGTTTGGGATCCATCCAAGTCCTTAAATCTTTGCAACCATCCTGCCAACTTTGCCAAATAGTTGGATTTTCTTTAACTTTTTTGATCCAATGTTCTTTCAGAGGAAGGCATAGAACTTGTTGCTTCATAATTGTTTATTAAGTGCTAAGAGAACAAAGGAATTGGAAACAGTGAATAGCAAGAATCGAGTAGGGATGGCTGGAAAGAACAAAGTGAAGAAAAGTTGGTGAGCCAGCATGCTCAGCTCTTCTTATACCATAGCTAAGCAGGCATTCCTTCAAATCTGTAGTTAAGAGTTAACCAATCAAGTAGCCCTATTTAAATAATATGATACCAAAGAAGCATGCAGAAAGAATTTGAACTGTAACCATTAGAGAATACACTGAACAAACCCCCCCTCCCTCTCACTACTGAAATAGTGAGTTTGTGGTTCATTGTCCATTTAAAAATCCGATGGTGGAGGGGAAGAAGTTGTTCCTGAAACTTTGAGTGTGTGTCTTCAGACTCCTGCAGCTCCTCCCTGATGGTAACAAGGAGAAGAGGGCATCTGCTGGATGTTGGGGGTACTTAATGATGGATGCCGCCTTTTTGAAACATCACCTTTTGAAAGTGTACTCAATACTTGGAGCAGGGGTTCACAACTTGGGGTTAATTAACCCCTTGGTAAATGGTAGGGGTCTGTGGCATAAGAAAGACTGTGAACTGCTGCTGGGAGGATGATGCCCTATTTGTAGCTGGCTGAGTTTACAATTTTCTGCAGCTTTTCCAATCCTGTGCAGTGCACCCTCCATACGAGACAGCAATGTAACCTGTTAAAATGCTCTCCACAGTATGGTAAATCTATAAAGATTTGTGACTCTGTGATGGCATGCTAAGTCTCCTCAAACTCCAAATGAAATCAGAGTTAGTGTTCTGCTGATATCGCTTGCAGTGTGTTCTTTGGACTCTGGAAAAAACTATCTGCCAAGCCATTTGTGAATGTGTCTTATTCCATTCATTTTGAGGAATGAGTGAAACTGGTCCACTGTCACTGACTAAATGTTCTGGAACTCCAGCTCTTGTGAAGGGACTTCTCAACACATCAGCAGTGTGCAAGGCTGTAGTGGAGGCTACTGGGAAATCCAGCCACTTTGCAGCTTCATTAACTACCACCAAGAAATTGTGCCCGTGAATGGTCCGGCAAAATCCACATGAATCTTCTGCCAGGGCAATGTAGGCCATTCCCAGGGATGATACTCTTGGCATCTTCTGAATGTATTGGCATCCCAAGCAGTGCATGGCAAGTTGGCCGATCTGCTGATCTATCCCAAGCCACCCGGCAACGCTTCAAGCTAATGCTTTCATTTTGACCACACCTAATGACCAACAGGTAGCTCCTCCAACACTTTAGCTCTCAGCCTGGATGGTACAACAACTCTCAATCCCTATATGAGGCAGCCTCCATCAAGGGCAAGTTCATTTCAGTGCTAGTGAAAACAGCACTGCAGGGACTGCAAAACTCAGCAAGGGTGATGAGGCAGAGTACAGGGCTACGGTGGGAAACGTTGTCACATGGTGTGAGCAGAATCATCTGCAGCTTAATGTGAAAAAGACAAAGGAGCTGGTGGTGGACCTGAGGAGGGTTAAGGCACTGGTGACCCCTGTTTCCATCCAAGGGGTCAGTGTGGACATAGTGGAGGATTACAAATACCTGGGGATATGAATTGACAATAAACTGGACTGGTCAAAGAACACTGAGGCTGTCTACAAGAAGGGTCAGAGCCGTCTCTATTTCCTCAGGAGACTGAGGTCCTTTAACATCTGCCAGGCGATGCTGAGGATGTTCTATGAGTTTGTGGTGGCCAGTGCTATCATGTTTGCTGTTGTGTGCTGGGGCAGCAGGCTGAGGGTAACAGACACCAACAGAATCAACAAACTCATTTGTAAGGCCAGTGATGTTGTGGGGGTGGAACTGGACTCTCTGACGGTGGTGTCTGAAAAGAGGATGCTGTCCAAGTTGCATGCCATCTTGGACAATGTCTCCCATCCACTCCATAATGTACTGGTTAGGCACAGGAGTACGTTCAGCCAGAGACTCATTCCACCGAGATGCAACACAGAGCATCATAGGAAGTCATTCCTGCCTGTGGCCATCAAACTTTACAACTCCTCCCTCAGAGTGTCAGACACCCTGAGCCAATAGGCTGGTCCTGGACTTATTTCCACTTGGCATGATTAACTTATTATTATTTAATTACTTAGGGTTTTATATTGCTATATTTCTACACTATACTTGGTTGGTGTGACTGTAACAAAACCCAATTTCCCCCGGGATCAATAAAGTATGTCTGTCTGTCTGTCAAACGGGGTAACTGGAGTTTTTGCTGCACATTCCAGCCATTTTGGTGGCCATGTAGAGCTGAGACAGTGTGGGCTCTTTTCTGGTTTCCCTATTAGATCTTTTCTGTCATAATAAGGGAGACTTTCAATTTGAGTTAAGGAGAATACATCAAGCAGTCACTTTTTTTGCAAATATTTCTGGTATTTCCTTTTCCAAGAGTAAAATGGACAATCTGTGGCAACCCACTTTCTGCGCAGGCGAACCGGCTCACAAATAGCCAGCGCGCGGGGAGAAACTTTGGTAATGCACCTCTGGTGTCATTTCCGCCCGGAGAGGGCGGGCGCTAGGGATTAAATGCCAGCGCCGCGAAGTTTGAATAAACTAGTCTCGAAACGACTTACCGACTGCGTGTCGTTATTTCAACTCTGTGTGTAGCACATCGCTACATTGGTGACCCCGACGGTCCAAATGGGATTTGGACCAAAGATGACCAACTCTTCATCTGTTCACGCAGTTTCGCTAAAACTGTCGACTTTCTGGACGCTGCGACCACGTGTGTGGTTCAGCCAAGCAGAAGCCTAGTTCCAGATTCAGCAGATATCCTCTGATTCCACGCGTTACTACCACATGGTGAACGCTCTTGACCAGGAGACGGCTGCCCAGGTTGCGGATTTCATACAGTTGCCCCCGGAAGAAGGCAAATATGAAGCATTCAAGGCGCTGCTCATTGGGACCTTTGGCCTCTCACGGCGTGAGCGGGGTGTCCGCCTGCTTCACCTGGACTGTTTGGGAGGCAGACTGCCGTCAGCATTGATGAACGAGATGCTGGCCCTGGCTGACGGACACAAGCCCTGCCTCATGTTCGAGCAAGCGTTCCTAGAGCAACTGCCCAAGGACATACATCTGTTGCTGGCCGACGCAGACTTCAGCGACCCCCGGAAGGTGGCGGCCCAGGCAGACATGCTGTGGAAACCCAAGAGGGAGAGCATGGCGTCCGTCGGTCAGATTACCAGACCACGCGCCCAACAGCGGACCAGACCAGGCCCGGCAGTGGGTTGCACACAACACAGAGGCAGGAGTGAGGAGGACAGTGAACAGTGGTGTTTCTACCACCAGCGGTGGGGCACAGGAGCCCGCCGTTGTCGCCCGCCCTGCAAGGGCCAGGGCCAGCTGCCGCTAATGACTATGGCGGCTGGCCACCAGGACAGCCTCTTGTACGTCTGGGACAAACAGTTGGGATGCTGCTTCTTGGTCGACACCGGAGCGGAAATCAGCATCTTGCCCCCGACGGGGTATGACACCCGCAACAGGAAGCCAGGACCCACCCTGAGGGCTGCAAACGGCAGCACGATACGGACCTACGGCACCTGCACAGTGCAGCTGTAGTTCAGCGCCAGCCGGTTCACGTGGGACTTCACACTGGCCGCCGTGGCCCAACCACTCCTGGGGGCGGACTTCTTGCGAGCTCACAGCCTGCTGGTCGACTTGCAAGGGAAAAGACTGGTACATGCCGAGACTTTCCAGACGTTCTCCCTGGGTGAAGCCAAGTTGCCGGCCCCACACCTGGACTCCATCACGCTGTTGGACAACGAATTCACCAGAATCCTGGTGGACTTCCCATCGATTCTGGCACCACAGTTCACGGCAGCCATGCCCAGACACGGGGTTCAGCACCACATTCCGACCCAGGGACCACCCCTCCATGCCCGCGCACGAAGGCTCCCCCTGGAAAAGCTCAGCCTGGCGGAGGAGTTCAAGAGGATGGAGGAATTGGGGATCGTACGGAGGTCTGACAGCCCATGGGCCTCCCCCCTGCACATGGTGCCCAAAGCAGCCGGGGGTTGGAGACCATGCGGCGACTACCACAGACTGAACGAGGCTACAACTCCAGACTGCTACCCCATGCCGCACATACAGGACTTTGCAGCAAACCTGCACGGGGCAAGAATCTTTTCCAAAGTAGACCTCATCCAGGGATACCATCAAATCCCGGTGCACCCTGAAGACATCCCCAAAACAGCAGTCATCACCCCGTTCGGCCTGTTCAAGTTCCTCCGAATGCCGTTCGGCCTGAAGAACACTGCACAAATGTTCCAGCGGCTAATGGATGCGGTGGGACGCGACCTGGACTTTGCGTTCATCTATTCAAACGAGAGGACATGATTTGAGAGTTAGGGGGCAAAAGTTTAAGGGAAACACGAGGGGGTATTTCTTTACTCAGAGAGTGATAGCTGTGTGGAATGAGCTTCCTGTAGAAGTAGTAGAGGCCAGTTCAGTTGTGTCATTTAAGGTAAAATTGGATAGGTATACGGACAGGAAAGGAGTGGAGGGTTATGGGCTGAGTGCAGGTAGGTGGGACTAGGTGAGATTAAGAGTTTGGCACGGACTAGGAGGGCCGGAATGGCTTGTTTCCGTGCTGTGATTGTTATATGGTTATATGGTTATTTGGACGACATCCTTATAGCCAGCAGTAGTCATCAGGAGCATCTGTCCCACCTCCGCCAGCTCTACTCCCGCCTGAGTGATTTCGGCCTCACGATCAACCTGGCCAAATGCCAGTTCGGTCTCGATACCATCGACTTCCTGGGCCACAGGATTGCCAAAGACGGGGCAACACCTCTGCCCGCCAAGGTAGACGCGATCCGCCACTTTGACAGGCCCAACACGGTCAAAGGCCTGCAGGAGTTCGTTGGTATGGTGAACTTCTACCACCGTTTCCTCCCCTCAGCAGCCCGTATCATGTGCCCTTTGTACACCCTGATGTTGGGTAAAGGCAAGGACATTACTTGGGACGAGGAGGCTGCGGCCGCTTTCGTTAAAGCCAAGGAAGCCTTGGCAGATGCCGCGATGCTGGTGCACCCCAGAATGGACGTTCCAACTGCCCTCACGGTGGACGCATCCGACACAGCAGTCGGTGGGGTGCTGGAGCAGCTCATCGAGGGGCTCCAGCAACCCCTGGCGTTCTTCAGCAAGCACCTACAACCACCCGAACTCAAGTACAGTGATTTTGACCGGGAACTGTTGGCACTGTATCTGGCAATCCGGCATTTCAGGTACTTCTTGGAAGGCAGGCCGTTCACCACATTCATGGACCACAAACCGTTGACCTTCCCGTTCACGAAAGTGTCTGATCCCTGGTCGGCTTGCCAGCAGCGACATCTGTCCTACATCTCCGAGTACACGACGGACATCCAGCATGTCTCAGGAAAGGACTATGTCGTGGTGGACGCACTCTCCAGACCATCTGTCCAGGCCCTATCCCTGGGGGTGGACTATGCAGCACTGGCAGAGGCGCAGCAGGTAGACGACGAGATGCCCAGCTACAGGACCGCAGTCTCGGGTTTGCAGCTGCAGGACTTTCTCGTAGGCCCAGGTGAGAGGACCCTCCTGTGCAACGTGGCAACCGGCCAACCTCGCCCCATCGTCCCGGCAGCCTGGAGGCGGCGAGTTTTCGACTCCATACACGGATTGACGCACCCATCTATCAGGACAACCGTCCGGCTGGTCTCCAGCAAGTTCGCGTGGCATGGACTTTGCAAGCAGGTCAGTGAATGGGCCAGAACGTGTGCACAGTGCCAAACAGCCAAGGTGCAGCGGCACACTAAAGCCCCGCCACAGCAGTTCGAACCCACACACCGGAGGTTCAACCACATTCACGTGGATATCATGGGCCCCCTACCAGTGTCCCGAGGAGCGCGGTACCTCCTAACTATGGTAGACCGGTTCACGAGGTGGCCAGAGGCGGTCCCGCTCACCGACACATCTGCTGATTCCTGCGCCCGAGCACTGATTGCAACCTGGGTAGCACGCTTCGGGGTACCGGCCCACATTATCTCCGACAGAGGCGCCCAGTTCACCTCCAGCCTGTGGTCAGCTGTGGCCAGCCTGTTGGGAACGCAGCTACACCACACTACTGCCTACCACCCACTGTTGAACGGACTAGTGGAACGCTTCCACCGTCACTTGAAGTCGGCTCTCATGGCCCACCTGAGAGGACCTAACTGGGTGGACGAGCTTCCCTGGGTCCTGCTTGGAATTCGTACAGTGCCCAAAGAGAATCTGCACGCCTCGTCGGCCGAATTGGTGTACGGCGCACCCCTGGCCGTCCCAGGAGAGTTCATACCAGCCCCAAGGGGGCAAGAGGAAGAACCCACAGCAGTCCTGGACAGACTACACGAAAGGCTCGGCAACCTGGCCCCCGTACCGACTTCACAGCACGGATGGACCCCGACCCATGTACCCAACGACCTGCAGAACTGTAAGTTTGTGTTTGTACAAAGAGGTGGGCACCGGGCACCGCTACAGCGGCCGTACGAGGGGCCGTTCAAGGTGATCAACAACAACGGGTCCACGTATGTTCTGGACATTAGGGGGAGAGAGGAGGTTTTCACGGTGGACCGACTCAAACCAGCCCATGTGGACTTGGCGCAGCCGGTCGAGGTTCAGGCACCACGGCGCAGAGGCAGACCTCCCAAACAGAGGCTGATCCAGACTGGGGACATTGGGGGGTGTATCATCGGTTCTGTGGGTGCGTTATGTGGCGACCCACTTTCTGCGCAGGTGAACCGGCTCACAAATAGCCGGCGTGCAGGGGGAGACTTTGGTATTGCACCTCTGATGTCATTTCTGCCCAGAGAGGGTGGGCGGTAGGGATTAAATGCCAGCACCGTGAAGTTTGAATAAACTAGTCTCGAAACGACTTACCGACTGCGTGTCGTTATTTCAACGCTGTGTATAGCACATCGCTACAAATCCATCAGCATTACTTGATTAATCGTCCTCTTCAATTTGATCTTGTAATTGTATCCTCCAAGAAACAGTGCCCATCTCTGTGTTCGTGTTGCTGTTGTTCCGTGGACTGAAAATGGATTGAGACGATCAGTCATGAAGGTAAACTCTCTCCCATACAAATACTGGTTAATATGTTTTACTCACCAAAGCAGACTGAAGACCTCAAGGCATAATTTTTCTCTGTAAGGGAACATGATGCAAAGGCTTTTCACTTCTATCACTCATTACATGTGACATGACTGCACCTATGCCATAAGGTAAGGCGTTCCAGCCAAGCTTCACTGGACGATGTAGAATATAATGTGTCAGTACTGTGTCTGTTGTCACCATTCCCTTTACCTTTTGGAAAGCCACCTCACTCTGCTTTGTCCATCGCCATTTCTTCCCGATCTGCAGTAATGAGTTCAAGGGGTGGAGCCCAGTAGCCAGGTTTGGCTGGAACCTGTTGTAGTCATTGAAAATTCCTAAAAAGAACCACAACTGCGACACACTCTTTGACCTTGTGGCATCCACCACTGCTTGAATTTTTCTCAGCACATGTGCAAATCTTGTGTGTCAATTGTATATCTACAGTACATGATGTTTGGTTTAAAGAATTCACATTTGCCACATTCTGCTCTGAGCTCATAATCTTCTAATCTTTTAAACACTGTTCTGATGTTTTGGAGATATACCTTGTCATCCTCACCAGTAACAATCATCTCATCCAGGTAACCCTGCGTGACTGGGCAGCCTTGCTTCACCTGGTCCATAGAGTGCAGGTACACATGCTAATCCAAAAATTATAGCAATAATCAGAGATTGATAGGTTCTTGATTGGACATGGTATCAAAGATTACGGGGAGAAGGCTGGGAACTGGTGTTGAGGAGGAGATGGCGAAAGGGGATCAGCCATGATTGAATGATGGAGCATACTCAATGGGCCAGATGGCCTAATTCTGCTCCTACGTCTTATGGTTTTATGGTCAATAAAGTCCTTTGTGAATGGTTATGGTGAGAAATAACGTGTTCTCTTCTCCCATCTCCATCTGCAAGTAAGCCTCAGCTAAGTACACTTTGCTGAACTGACTCCCTCTAGCAAGGTTTGCAATGATACCCTCTAACCTGGGCAGAGGGTATTGATCTACTTTCAGCATTGTGTTGATGGAAATCACCACAGATCCTCACAGACCCATTCTTCTTGACTGCTGGGACCACTGGCATTGCCCATGCATTCCACTCAACCTTAACCCTAATCCTAACCTTGGAAAGAATTCCTTCAGCTTTCATCTGATCTAACTCACTGGCTACTTTATCATGGATGGTATGAGGAAGCAGACAGGCATTGAAAAACTTGGGTCTGGCATTTTTATTTAACACTATTTTGCCTTTTTTATGGTTGAGTTTTCTATTACCATCCTTGAACACTGCTATGGTATCATCCAGTACCTTTCTTAATTTGCCTTCAGTTGGTTTTATTGAAGGGATTGTGCTGGAAGGATCCCCAATCCATTTGTAGTTGTCTTAGCCAATCAATGCTTGTCCTCCTGTTTTGTTTAACCACATATAAGCCCAATGTGGCTTCTGAGTTGTTGTATTTCATTATTATGAATATCATTCCCACAGAAGTTATCTTTTTCTACTATAAATTCTCAGTTGGATATCTGGCTTCAGTTCATTATCTTTGAAATGCCATTCAAACTCATTTTCTGAAATAACTGAACCAATTAAATTTTAATTAATTTGCCATTCATTTCTTATATAAGCCATATTGCTCATCTTTTGTTAATTTTCATGTTAGAAATCTTAATGCTACATAGTCCTGTGTCACTTTCATCAGTAGCATAAAATTAATGCTCTTTTGAACTTGACTTCTTTTTCTTTATCTCTTCCCTGTGCAGTCCATTTATATTTGTCTGCTCTTTGTATATGTCCTGCTTTGTTGCATTTTCTACAAGTTTCACCTTTAACTACGCATTGGTCTGGTGTGCATGAGCTCCTACCCCAACAGTGACACAATTTGTTTGGCCAGACATTGTAATTTTGTTCACACTGGGTTTCCTTCCTGATCAATTGCATCGCTATCTCTCTATCTACTGTTACCATTGATACAGCAATATTAACTGCTCTTCTAAATGTAAGTTAAAGTCATAGGATTATAGAGAAGTACAGCACAGAAACAGGTCCTTTGGCCCATCTAATCCATGCTAAAATCATTTAAGCTGCCTACATCCATTGATCTGCACTGGGGCCAGAGCCCTCCATATCATTTTCATCCATATACTTATCGAGACTTCACAAATCAAACTTGCATGCACCACTTGGGCTGGCTGTTCATTTCACACTCTCACAACCCTCTGAGTGAAGAAATTTCCTCTCATGTTCCCCTTAATCTTCTCACCTTTCACCCTTAACCCATGACCTCTAGTTGAAGTCCCACCCAACCTCAGTAGAAAATGCCTGCTTGCATTTACCCTATCTATTCCCCTCACAATTTTGTATATCTCTATCAAATTTCCTCTCAATCTTCTACTTTCTAAAGAAAACAGTCCTAACCTATTCAATCTTTCCTTATAACTGATGTCCTCCAGACCCAGCAACATCCCTGTAAATTTCCTCTGCATTCTTTCAACCTTGTTTACATCTTTCCTGATTTATGAAGGCTAATGTACCAAAAGCTTTCTTTACAACCTAACTACCTATGACACCACTTACCACAAATTATGGATCACTTTGTTCTATTACACTCCTCAGTGCCCTGCAGTTCAATATGTAAGAACTACCCTGGTTGGTCCTACCAAAGTGCAAAACTTTGTACTTGTCTACATTAAGTTCCATCTGCTATGTTTCAGCCCATTTTTCCAGCTGATGCAGATTTCTCTAAAAGCCATGATAGTCTTCCTCACTGACAACCCAATCTTGGTGTTATCCTGAAATGTGCTGATCCAGTTAACCACAATATCATCCCGATCATTGATATAAATGACAAACAACAAAATACACAGCACAGATCCTTGTGGCACACCACAGACCTCCAGGTAGAGAGGCAACTATCTACAATTACTCTCTGGCTTCTCCCACAAAGCCAATGTCTAATCCAATTTACTAACTCTTCCTAAATGCTGTGCAACTGAAATTCCTCCATATTCCTGTCTAGTAGTCTCTTAAATTTCACTAGTGTATCTGCCTCCACCACAGACTCAAGCAGTGCATTCCACACACCAGCACCCTCTAAAGTAAAAAACCTTCCTCTAATATCCCCCTTTAACTTCCCTCCCCTTACCTTAAAGCCATGTCCTCTTGTACTGAGCAGTGGTGCCCTGGGGAAGAGGTGCTGGCTGTCTACTCTATCTATTCCTCTTAATATCTTGTACACCTCTATCATGTCTCCTCTCATCCTCCTTCTCTCCAAAGACTAAAGCCCAAGCTCCCTTAATCTCTGATCATAATCCATACTCTCTAAACCAGGCAGCATCCCGGTAAATCTCCTCTGTACCCTTTCCAATGCTTCCACATCCTTCCTATAGTGAGGCAACCAGAACTGGACACAGTACTCCAAGTGTGGCCTAACCAGAGTTTTATAGAGCTGCATCATTACATTGCAACTCTTAAACTCTATCCCTTGACTTATGAAAGCTAACACCCCATAAGCTTTCTTAACTACCCTATCTACCTGTGAGGCAACTTTCAGGGATCTGTGGACACGTACCCCCAGATCCCTCTGCTCCTCCACACTACCAAGTATCCTGCCATTTACTTTGTACTCTGCCTTGGAGTTTGTCCTTCCAAAGTGTACCACCTCACACTTCTCCGGGTTGAACTCCATCTGCCATTTCTCAGCCCACTTCTGCATTCTATCAATGTCTCTCTGCAATCTTCGACAATCCTCTACACTATCTACAACACCACCAACCTTTGTGTTGTCTGCAAACTTGCCAACCCACCCTTCTACCCCCACATCCAGGTCGTTAATAAGAATCATGAAAAGTAGAGGTCCCAGAACCAATCCTTGTGGGACACCACTAGTCACAACCCTCCAATCCAAATGTACTCCCTCCACCACGACCCTCTGCTTTCTGCAGGCAAGCCAATTCTGAATCCACCTGGCCAAACTTCCCTGGATTCCATGCCTTCTGACTCTCTGAATAGGCCTACCGTATGGAACCTTATCAAATGCCTTATTAAAATCCATGTAGATCACATCCACTGCACTACCCTCATCTATATGCCCGGTCACCTCCTCAAAGAGCTCTATCAGGCTTGTTAGACACAATCTGCCCTTCACAAAGCCATGTTGACTGTCCCTGATCAGACCATTGCAAGACCCTGCTGTGGATAGTGAGGTCAGCTGAGAAGAGCATTGGGGTCTCTCTTCCTGCCATTACAGAGATTTACTCTACATGTTGCATCTGCAAAGCAAACAGCATTATGAAGGACCCCATCACCCCTCATACAAACTCTTCTCCCTCCTGCCATCTGGGAAAAGGCACCAAAGCATTCGGGCTCTCACGACCAGACTATGTAACAGTTTCTTCCCCCAAGCTATCAGACTCCTCAATACCCAGAGCCTGGACTGACACCTTACTGCCCTGTTGTCTTGTTTATTATTTATTGTAATGCCTGCACTGTTTTGTGCACTTTATGCAGTCCTGGGTAGGTCTGTAGTCTAGTGTAGTTTTTTTGTGTTGTCTTTTTATGTAGTTCAGTCTAGTTTTTGTACTGTGTCATGTAACACCATGGTCCTGAAAAAACGTCTCATTTTTACTGTGTACTGTACCAGCAGTTATGGTCGAAATGACAGTAAAAGTGACTTGACTTGACCTGACCATGATTCTCTAAATGCCCATAGATCCTATCTCTAAAAATCTTTTCCAACAGCTCTCCCACCATAGACATAAGGCTCACTGGTCTATAATTACCCGGACTATCCCTACTACCTTTTTTGAACAAGGGGATGACATTCACCTCCCGTGAACAACGAGGACATAAAGATCCTAGCCAGAGGCTCAGCAATCTCTTCCCTCGCCTCGTGGAGCAGCCTGGGGTAACCTAAAGTGTCCTGCAATCAACAATGATTTCAGTTCTAACTGTTCCTGCATTATTTTCACAGTATTAGCAAATGTCAGTACCTCCAGTCTTTTTGTGTGTTTCCCCCTAGCTGTCAGTCTGTGGTTTTGTATTCCACGTGCTCCTGTCCCCGCTCCTGCTCTACTCCGGCCCCTGTATCACTGAGTACTCCGTCTCTCACCTGTTTCTCATTATTACCTGTATTGCTGCCACCTGTGTCTCATTGTGCTCCACCTATCATCTGCCTCTCTGTTTATTGCTCAGTGTATTTCAGTCCTGTGTTTTCACCTGTTTGTTGCCAGATTGTGCCAGTGAATTTTCCTGAGCCTTTCCAGTATTTGTATCTGTACTCTGTCTGTCTTAATATCAACTCTGCCTGTTTCCTGATTCTGGTTTTCGAATTTCTCTGGATGTTTTGATCTCTGCCTGAACTTTGATGCCAACTTTGTTTGCACCTTGGGATTTGTTATTCAATTAATATCACTGTGTGCACAGTAGTGGGTCTGCAATTGGATCCCTGCTCCAGCGTCCTGACAGCAAAACTCATTTCAGCTGTTTTGCTTGGAGCAGTTGAACTTGAGAGCAAACAGTATGCCTTTAATCCCAATGCACTCAGCAAAATTGATATTCTTTTCTCAATAGCTTCAAAATACTGTTCAATTAGCTCAGCATACATGAACAAGTTTTCCCTTGAGCAATCTTTCCAATGTAACCATCCCTTTCTGCTCAGTTTGAAAATGTTTAGTATTACCCAATACTTACTCTTTATGAATCCATGAATTCTTCCATTTTCTGACTTTCTTTTTAACCCGGCCATTCCTGCATTGTGCTGTTCTGTTTTTTTTTTGCTCATCTGTTTGTTATTGTGCATTTTATTAACTCTGACATCTTGCTGCACTTCAATAGATCAGTAGATGTCGGGTTCATTTAAGAAATACCTCATTGCTACTGTTATGCTTTGTAGCTTTAAAACATTAAACTAATGCAAAGGCAAATACAAATACAAGTGTCAAGTTTGTTCTTTACTTTCAGCGAGTTGCCTCGTATCACATGGTAGTGACAAGACACATGCAATTCATGTACTTTTACATATAAATTATATAAACAATAAAGAATGATTTAACAAACAATATACTTACAAGATTACTGAAATATTAAATACACAACTTACTTGATAACAGTGTTGTTCCACTGGTTCCTGAGATAACATTGGTGTCATTGTTCGGAGACTTCGTTAAGCTGGCCTGCTGATCATGGTACTCAGCTTTCCAGTGTGGCAGAGAACTCATGGACAACATTTGACTGCTAGATGTTCCAGGTTGTGTGAGCAGTATAGAGACAGAACCACCACATCTATGCACCATGATGAGTTAATCATAAAGCATACTCCACCTCCTCTATCTTTAAAAGACTGAGTTGTCTTCCCTTTGTGGAGAATGATGAAGCCATCGGTGGAGGTTAGCCATGTTTCTGTAAAACAAAGTACACAGCAGTTCCTGATGTACAATCTTGCTATGAGATTTTCAGTTCTATTTTCCAGAGACTGTACGTTAACTAGCAGGATAGTCAGGAGTGGGAGTCTGAATCCTTTGTGTTTCAATCATACCTATAGACTGGCACAGCTTCCCTGCTTTCATTTTCATAAGTGGGACCTGCACTCGCAACTCAAATCTGCTTCCCAGGCTCCTCACATTTTGAATATTGATAGATTTTTTAAACATCTTAAAACAATGTTGCTTACAGAAATACCCATGGCTGTGACTGTGGATTGCAGCAGCAGTCCTAAATATGAATATTCCCAGCACGAAAGTGTCCTGACTTATCAGTACCACCTTGGCTCAAGACAGGATAGGTACCAGGATGGCACCAAAGACAACAGCTGCAGTGGTAAGAGCAAGCAAATAGATGTTTCAGCAGGCCTGGGCCTGGTTCAACTGTCAAAGACTGGGAAAAGGGTAGGTTTGGTAGCCTGTCTGTTGTGGTTTCTGGGACTCGATCTATTACGCTGACTTGTTCAGGTGGGAAAGGAAAACAAGTGACCTCTGACTTTCAGACCATGAGTTCTGAGTGCCACATCACCCAACTCCCAATCCTTGCTGAAGCAGAGACTGATGGATGAGGAAGGGCGGCAACTGTATCTCACCAGGAGTCATAAGTCATAAGCCATTACTTTTGCCTATATAATTTATGTATGTTATAGCTAGCACTAATACTATGGATTGGATGTTCTATGTTGGCATCTTGCATATGATTAAATTTGATACAGTCAGCATCGCTTGTGTTACAGACAGCCTATACCACAATAGTGATCATAAATGACTTAATACTGTAAGTCATACTTAGATCATAAATATTAATTACCACTCAGTACTTAAAACTCATAGAATTGCAGAAGGTTTCATAAAGCCCCATTTTCTTAAGAATAACTTTTAAGCTAAAATTTTTGAAAATGAATTACGTCAGAAACGTTCTTCACTTATTAGAATTGCAGACAATATAAACGAATAAACTTAAGTGTATATTGTTTATAAAAGCTAAAAAAACTTTTGTTATTGGCAAAGCGAAGCACATATCAAAAATCATCTGTACTACAAATAGCAACATGTTCTCCCAATTTAATCTATAAAACATGGTAATATTTAATTATTTAAATCCTTGATTTTCTACATTTATTCATTTGAAGCTTTTTTTTGCACTAAGCGCCAAATGTTACGAACAGCACTTTAATGGAATAAATTTGCTTTGATCCCTGTAGCAGTCTCTAAATAATTTATCACAGGTTATTGCCTTAATTCAGGAGAGGAATTGAGCAATAAAGGCAGATGAAAACACTACAGTTGAAACACCTAAGGGCCTGCTGACTCCTTTGACATGGGTCTTTTGTTGGAATTATTTAGAGGTTATTAAGATGTGTCACCAGAATTAAGAGCACACTGAAAAGCTGAGGACAGCCATCTTAATTCTAAAGACAAAACATAATGACCCTTAACCCCTATTGCTTCTTGGCTGGTTTAAATGCAAGCATCATAAACTCCCACACTGCAGTATCATCTTACCTCTGTTTTACTTTTGGAAAAAAATATATGTATATTGATAACATTCAGGCTGTGTACTCAAAATGCCTTTCTTTAAATGTTTATTTTTTATATTCACTGGAATGTCTTTGTTCTTTTCCTTCAAGGGTGCTGAATCCTGCTGGCTCACACATGTTGTTTACCAGTACCCCATACCTCAATCAGCAGACATTACTATTTATGAATCCAAACGACAGCAGTTAGCAGTTACTTCAGCCATGTAGAGCTTGGGTGTATCTTTATGCTGAGACCTCACAAAATAACAGCTTCTATTTTTGGCCAGGCAGCATCTATAGGAAGAAGTACAGTCGACATTTCAGGCCGAGACCCTTCGTCAGAATGTCTCGGCCAGAAACGTCAGCTGTACTTCTCCCTATAGATACTGCCTGGCCTGCTGCGTTCCACCGGCATTTTGTGTGTGTTGCTTGGATTTCCAGCATCTGCAGATTTCCTCGTGTATGAGCTTCAATTTTCAATACCTTTAGCTGAGGCTGATGAGGTATCAGGTTCACAAAGTCTAGAACACTACAGCACAGAAACTTTTCTGCCCATCCAATCTGTGCTGGACTGTTATTTTGCCAAGTGACATAACGCACAGCTGGACCATTGCCCTCTGTTACAAGAATCACCCTTTGTAATAATGATCGATCAGTGAGGCACAGAGAATCTGTACTTACCAACAAGTAACTTCTATTGTTTCAACTAAAAAGGCATGTGGGTTTACTAATGATCCATAGGTGTGCACCCTACTAGAACCCCTGACCCACCATGAATGGTCAATAAAGAGAAGAGATATTCCCTGGGAAAGGAGTCTATGCTGATAAGGTGTTCCTTGTGGTCCTGATCTCCAATGTCTCCGATGGTCCGAAGGGTCCTCCTTATCCACGAGGATTGGCCTCTGGCTGCTGGAGAGTTATCGCCCCTGCGTATTTGTAGCTCCCGAGTCTTATACTGTTCCTCATTAATCGAACCATTGGGCCCCCATCCCATTGGCTCAAGGTCACCTGACCTACCTGGGTCACCTTCTTACTGGTCATTGTACAGGTTTACAACCAAAATTGTTCTGTGGCTCTGCCCACCCCAGCCTTGTGTATTTGTGTCTTTACTGGTCCAAACCAGTTAAATGAGGCAGCCCAGACAGAGTCTAATGAGATTACCGATTGCAGATCTGGCATTTTACGTAACAAGTAGCTACTCCTCTGAGAATGGTCTCAGGTATATTGCTCTGACTAGACTGTCCCAGAGTCAAGAATCAGCTCAGAGTCCACACCCTTTACATGTTTGTTTGAGAATGGTCTCAGGCTTAGCAGATCATTACCTGAAGCTTCCTGTGTCCACATTCCGTTGCTCTGATTAGATTATCCAAGAACGAGAATCAGTTCAGAGTCCACAGAATGGGGGGAAACAACAGGACTGGTTTGTCTGCTTCCCCTGTCCTGATTAGACTGTAGTTTCTTCTGGCCAACACCTCCATACCTCTCCCTTCCATCTATGTACCCAAACTTCTCTTAAATGTTGTAATTAAACTCACATCCACCACGTGCACTGTTAGCTGGTTTACTCACAGTACCCTCTGAGTGAAGAAGATGTTCCTTTTCCATATTTCACGTTTCAACCTTAATCCTGCTTGCATTTACCCTATCTATAACCCTCATAATTTTGTGTACCTGTATCAAATTGTCCTCTGTTCCAGGGAATGAAGTTGAAACCTATTCAACCAATTCAAGTCCTGGATCCCTTGTAAATTTTCTCTGAGCTTATTTACATCTTCCCTGTAGGTAGGTGACCAAAACTGCACACAATACTCCAAATTTATCCTGTACTTAATAACGCAAAAATGAAGCAACACACACAAAATGCTGGAAGAAGTACAGTCGACGTTTCGGGCCGAGACCCTTCGTCAGGACTAACCCTAACCCTAACACTAGTTAGTCCTGATGAAGGGTCTCAGCCTGAAATGTCGATTGTACTTCTTCCCATAGATGCTGCCTGGCCTGCTGCATTCCACCAGCATTTTGTATGTGTTCCTGTACTTAATACTTGGATTTATGAAGGCCAATGTGCTAAAGCTCTCTTTATAACTCTACCTAGCTGTGATGCCACTTTAAAGGAATTATGGATCTGTATCCCTCAGTTCTGTCGCATTCCTCAATGCCCTACCGCACACTATGCAAACCCTACACTAGTTTGCCCTCCTAAAGTTCAACAGCTCACACTTGTCTGCATTAAATTCATCTGCCATATTTCAGTCCATATTTCCAGCTGCTCCAGATCACACTTTGATAGCCTTCCTCACCCTAATTCTGGTGTCATCTGCAAATTTGCTAATCCAGTTTACTAAACAAGAGCAAGGTTTGATCAAAGCGGCAGGGCCTGGGTCCAAGAGCAAAGAATGACCTGAGGTTGGAACGATTTAAGCACTGGGCTGGATTTCAAAGGTCAGGGTGTTGGGGCCAGAGGCGAGGGATGACCCCATTCAACTGGCTGCTTGGCAAGGTTCACTTGTCTCTGCAGTGAACTGAAGAGCAGTTATCATAGTGAAGAATTGGTGAAGAAAGCTTTTGGTATGCTGGCCTTTATAAAACAGAGCATTGAGTGTAGGAGTTGGGATGTAATGTTAAAATTGTACAAGGCATTGGTAAGGCCGAATTTGGAGTATGAATTATAGGAAAGTTTTCACCAAAATAGAGAGAGTACAGAGAAGATATACTAGAATGTTACCTAGGTTTCAGCACCTAAGTTACAGGGAAAGGTTGAACAAGTTAGGTCTTTATTCTTTGAAGCATAGAAGATTGAGGGGGGACTTGATAGAGGTATTTAAAATAATGAGGGGGATAGATCGAGTTGACATGGATAGGTTTTTTACTTTGAGAGTAGGGGAGATTCAAACAAGAGGACATGAGTCGAGAGTTAGGAGGCAGAAGTTTTAAGGTAACATGAGGGTGAATTTCTTTACTCAGAGAGTGGTAGCTGTGTGGAATGAGCTTCCAGTAGAAGTGGTAGAGGCAGGTTCGGTATTGTCATTTAAAGTAAAATTGTATAGATATATGGATAGGAAAGGAATAGAGGGTTATGGGCTGAGTGTGGGCCAGTGGGACTAGGTGAGTGTAAGCGTTGGCATGGACTAGAAGGGCCGAGATGGCCTGTTTCCATGCTGTGATTGTTATATGGTTATATATAGTGTGGGCTCATTTTTGCGAAATTCAATTCAAAATGTTATTTCCTTACTTTTATCGTTTGCACGATTTTTTTCTCTGCACACTGAGAGTTGGAGGGTCTTCTTTTGTTTTAATGGGTTCTGTGGGGTTTCTTTGTTTAGTGGCTACCTGTAGGGAGACGAATCTCAAGATTGTATAAACTATACATGCTTTGATAATAAATGTATTTTTAACTTTGAACTTTTGAACGCATTATCGTAAGAGTCATTAATATAGATGACAATGCCATGGTCCTGGAGTTACATTGTTTTGTTTTTACTGTGTACTGTACCAGCAATTTATGATTGAAATGACAATAACAAGCTGCTTGATTTGACTAACAATCGTGAACCCAACATGGACTTGCCCACCCTAATTTGACTCAAGACAGGAAGCACCTTCTCTTGTGTGATCCAGATACAGTACGTGACCTCGCTCGTCTTTTGCAATGGTTATATAGGCTCTGTGCCTGTCTCCCAAGAAAATAGAGATGCAAAAAATGCATCCAAGACCTCCCTCATCTCGTTTAGCTCCATGCATAGATGAGCACGTTGATCTTCAGGCGGACCAATTTTATCCCTTGCTTTCCTTTTGTTCTTAATACATCTGAAGAAACTCTTGAGATTCTCCTTCACCTTGTCTGCCACGTGCCTTCTGATTTCACTCTTGGATTTCTCATATACCTTAAGTGTCTCATTTGTTCCTTGCTGCCTATAGCTGCTATGCATCTCTTTCTTCGTAACTTAGTCCTCAATAGCTCTTGAAAACTATGCCAAAAAATGGTTAGCCTTGCCTTCTATTTAAATAATATAAAAACTCTCAATATTGCACTTTTGAAGGCTTCCCACTTACCGAACATCCCTTCATCAGAAAACATAGGAACATAGAAAACCTACAGCACAATACAGGCCCTTCAGCCCACAATGCTGTGCCAAACATGTACAAATGTTTGTACTTACTTCAGTAATTACCCAGGGTTACCCATAGCTCTCTACTTTTCTAAACTCCATGTACCTATCGAGGAGCCTCTTAAGAGCCTATCGTATCCGCCTCCACCACTGTCACCAGCAGCCCATTCGACACACTCACCACTCTCTGCGTAAAAAACTTATCCCTGACATCCCCTCTGTACCTACTTCCGAGCACCTTAAAACTATGCACTTTTGTATTAGCCATTTCAGCTCTGGGAAAAAGCCTCTGACTATCCACATGATCAATGCTTATCATCTTATACACCTCTATCAGGTCACCTCTCATCCTCCATCTCTCCAAGGAGAAAAAGCCAAGTTCACTCAACCTATTCTCATAGGGCATGCTCCCAATCCAGGCAACATCCTTGTAAATCTCCTCTGCATCCTTTCTATAGTTTCCACATCCTTCCTATAGTGAGGTGACCAGAACTGAGCACAGTACGCCAAGTGGGGTCTGACCAGGGTCATATACAACTGTAACAATACAACTTGAACTCAATCCCATGGTTGATGAAGGACAATGCACAGTATGCCTTCTTAACCACAGAGTCAACCTGTGCAGCATCTTTGAGCGTCCCAGGGACTCGGACCCCAAATCCCTCTGATCCTCCACGCTGCCAAGAATCTTACCATTAATACTATATTCTGTCATCATATTTGACCTTCCAAAATGAATCATTTCACTCTTATCTGGGTCGAACTCTATCTGCCACTTCACAGCCCAGTTTTGCATCCTATCAATGTCCCGTTGTAACCTCTGACAGCTCCACAACACCCCCAACCTTTGTGTCATCAGCAAATTTACTAACCCATCCCTACACTTCTTCATCCAGGTCACTTACAAAAATCACGAAGAGAAGGGGTCCCAGAACAGATCCCTGAGGTCAGAATATGACTCGTTTACAACCACTCTTTGCCTTTTCTGGGCAAGCCAATTCTGGATCTACAAAGCAAGGTCCCCTTGGATCCCATGCCTCCTTACTTTCTCAATAAGGTTTACATGGGGTATCATATAACCATATAACAATTACAGCACGGAAACAGGCCATCTCGGCCCTTCTAGTCCATGCCGAACGGTTACTCTCACCTAGTCCCACTGACCCGCACTCAGCCCATAACCCTCCATTCCTTTCCTATCCATATACCTATCCAATTTTACTTTAAATGACAATATCAAACCTGCCTCTACCACTTCTACTGGAAGCTCATTCCACACAGCTACCACTCTCTGAGTAAAGAAGTTCCCCCTCATGTTACCCTTAAACTTCTGCCTCCTAACTCTCGACTCATGTCCTCTTGTTTGAATCTCCCCTACTCTCAATGGAAAAAGCCTATCCACATCAACTCTATCTATCCCCCTCATAATTTTAAGTACCTCTATCGTCCCCCCTCGACCTTCTATGCTCCAAAGAATAAAGACCTAACTTGTTCAACCTTTCCCTGTAACTTAGGTGCTGAAACCCAGGTAACATTCTAGTAAATCTTCTCTGTACTCTATTTTGTTGACATCTTTCCTATAATTCGCTGACCAGAACTGTACACAATACTCCAAATTCGGCCTTACCAATGCCATATACAATTTTAACATTACATCCCAATTCCTATACTCAATTCTCTGATTTATAAAGGCCAACATACCAAAAGCTTTCTTCGCCACTCTATCCACATGGGATTCCACCTTCAGGAAACTATGCACCATTATTCCTAGATCACTCTGTTCTACTGCATTCTTCAATGCCCTACCATTTACCATGTATGTCCTATTTGGATTATTCCTACCAAAATGTAGCACCTCACACTTATCAGCATTAAACTCCATCTGCCATCGTTCAGCCCACTCTTCTAACTGGCCTAAATCTCTCTGTAAGCTTTGAAAACCTATTTCATTATCCACAATGCCACCTACCTTAGTATCATCTGCATAGTTTCTAATCCAATTTACCATCCCATCATCCAGATCATTAATGTGCAGGCAGTCCCCGGGTTACGTACGAGTTCCATTCCTCAGTCCGTCTTTAAGTCGGACTTGTACGTAAGTCGAAACAAGTACATCCGGTATTATTTCGCGTCAGTTAGTCAAACATTTGTCTTAGTATATAGTATATATTTTACCTTTCTATGCATATAAAACATTTAAGAAACTTATGTATTCCAATAATTAAACCATCACGTTGCTTAGTAATAACTGTAGCTTTCATTGGGGCAGGGCTTTTCACATACTCCATTATTCTCACTTTATCCTTTAAAATTGTTCCGATCGTTGACCAACTGCAGCCTAACACTTTTCCAATGACTGATGGTGTTTCACCTCTTTCCAAATGCTTTATTATTTCCACTTTATTTTCAATCGCAATCGCTTCCCGTCAATGGAACAGAAACACTGTGGGCGGTGGGTCCCGAGTTCTGCCGGCTCCTGAGGTCCACCGCACTGAGACAGGCTAAATGGGAAAAGTGGGGGCTGTGCTGGGTTTGGGTATTTGACCCTCCACAATATTCTTCGTGGGAATTTAAACTGGAGGTGGAAGAGTGTTTTTCTTAAACGAGGTTGAGTTGTGAGCTCGACATCAACCCGGCACGGATGGTACGGGAGTCACTGGATCGACATCAACCTGGCACAGGAGCGGTCTGTCACTGGATCAAACTTGGAAACCTTCTTTCTCCAGCCTGGCGCTAATCTCACTGCGCCATCAGCCGACCAGAACGGGAGGGGCGGGGTCAGGGTGAATCTTACTAAGAAAAATATAAGCCAAATACAAAGTTAAACACTCAACACAGTGTCAATGGCAACGACTTAACATGGCGAACGGCGTCACGATCCAACTTAAAATGGCGGACAGCATTCTCCTTCCTTGGTTCGTAAGTACGAGTTGTCCGTAAGTCGGTCGATCGTAACTCGGGGACTACCTGTAAATGACAAACAACATTGGATCCAGTACAGATCCCTGAGGCACACGACTAGTCACCGGCCTCCAACCTGACAAACAGTTATCCACCGCTACTCTCTGGCATCTCCCATCCAGCCACTGTTGAATCCATTTTACTACTTCAATATTAATACCTAACGATTGAACCTTCCTAACTAACCTTCCGTGTGGAACCTTGTCAAAGGCCTTACTGAAGTCCATATAGACAACATCCACTGTTTTACCCTCATCAACTTTCCTAGTAACCTCTTCAAAAAAAATCAATAAGATTTGTCAAACATGACCTTCCACACACAAATCCATGTTGACTGTTCCTAATCAGACCTTGTCTATCCAGATAATTATATACACACTATCTCTACGAATACCTTCCATTAATTTACCCACCACTGACGTCAAACTGGCAGGCCTATAATTGCTAGGTTTACTCTTAGAACCCTTTTTAAACAATGGAACCACATGAGCAATATGCCAATCCTCCAGCACCATCCCCATTTCTAATCACATTTGAAATATTTCTGTCAGAGCCCCTGCTATTTCTACACTAACTTCCCTCAAGGTCCTAGGGAATATCCTGTCAGGATCCGGAGATTTATCCACTTTTAGTTTCCTTAAAAGCACCAGTACTTCCTCCTCTTCAATTGGCATTGTTTCCATAATTTCCCTACTTGTTTCCCTTACCTTACACAATTCAATATCCTTCTCCTTAGTGGATACTGAAGAAAAGAAATTGTTCAAAATCTCCCCCATCTCTGTCGACTCCACATGTAGCTGTCCACTCTGATTCTCCAAGGGACCAATTTTGTCCCTCACTATCCTTTTGTTATTAATATAACTGTAGAAACCCTTCGGATTTATTTTCACCTTACTTGCCAAAGCAACCTCACATCTTTTAGTTTTTCTAATTTCTTTCTTAAGATTCTTCTTACATTCTTTATTTTCCTCGAGCACCTCATTTACTCCATGCTGCCTATATTTATTGTAGATATCTCTCTCTTTCCAAACCAAGTTTCCAATATCCCTTGAAAACCATGGCTCTCTCAAACTTTTAACACTTCCTTTCAACCTGACAGGAACATAAAGATTCTGTACCCTCAAAATTTCACCTTTAAATTACCTCCATTTCTCTATTACATCCTTCCTATAAAATAAATTGTCCCACTCAACTCCTAAATCCTTTTCCATCTCCTCAAAGTTAGCCCTTCTCCAATCAAATATCTCAACCCTGGGTCAAGTCCTATCCTTCTCCATAATTATAGTGAAACTAATGGCATTGTGATCACTGGACCCGAAGTGCTCCCCAACAAATACCTCCATCACCTGACCTAGTTCATTCCCTAACAGAAGATCCAACACTGCCCCTTCTCTAGTTGGTACCTCTATCTATTGCTGCAAAAAACAATCCTGCACTTATTTTACAAACTCCAAACCATCCATCCCTTTTACAGTATGGGCTTCCCAGTCTATGTGTGGAAAATTAAAATCTCCCACAATCATGACCCTGTGCTTACTACAAATATCTGCTATCTCCTTACAAATTTGCTCCTCCAATTCTCGGTCCCCATTAGGTGGTCCATAATACACCCCTATAAGTGTTACTACAACTTTTCCATTCCTCAATTTCACCCAAATAGTCTCTCTAGACGAGCCTTCTAATCTATCCTGCCAGAGCACCGCTGTAATATTTTCTCTGCAAGCAATGCAACACCTCCCCCTCTTGTCCCTCCGATTCTATCAGACAGACAGACATACTTTATTGATCCCGGGGGAAATTGGGTTTCGTTACAGCCGCACCAATCAAGAAGACTGTAGAAATATAGCAATATAAAACCATAAATAATTAAATAATAATAAGTAAATTATTCCAAGTGGAAATAAGTCCAGGACCAGCCTATTGGCTCAGGGTGTCTGACACTCCGAGGGAGGAGTTGTAAAGTTTGATGGCCACCGGCAGGAATGACTTCCTATGATGCTCAGTGTTACATCTCGGTGGAATAAGTCTCTGGCTGAATGTACTCCTGTGCCTAACCAATACATTATGGAGTGGATGGGAGACATTGTCCAAGATGGCATGCAACTTGGACAGCATCCTCTTTTCAGACACCACCATCAGAGAGTCTAGTTCCACCCCCACAACATCACTGGCCTTACGAATGAGTTTGTTGATTCTGTTGGTGTCTGCTACCCTCAGCCTGCTGCCCCAGCACACAACAGCAAACATGATAGCACTGGCCACCACAGACTCGTAGAACATCCTCAGCATCGTCCGGCAGATGTTAAAGGACCTCAGTCTCCTCAGGAAATAGAGACAGCTCTGACCCTTCTTGTAGACAGCCTCAGTGTTCTTGGACCAGTCCAGTTTATTGTCAATATCACACATGAAGCAACGAAATCCAGGAATATTTAGTTGCCAATCATACCCCTCCTGCAACCATGTTTCACTAATAGCTACAACATCATATTTCCAGGTATCAATCCATGCTCTAAGCTCATCCACCTTTCTTACAATGCTCTTAGCATTAAAATAAATGCATTTAAGAAATTCTCCACCTCTTCCTCTCTGTTTATCTCTAACAGTACAAAGAACTTTACTGTCTTCTTTTTCTTCCTTCTCCCATACATCTGTTCCTACACTCTGGTTCCCCTCCCCCCTCGTATCTAGTTTAAATCCACTGGAGCCTCTCTAGCAAACCTACCTGCAAGAATATTTGTCCCCATCCAGTTCAGATGTAAACCGTCCCGCTGGAACAGGTCCCACCTTCCCTGGAAAACTGCCCAATTATCTATAAATCTGAAGCCCTCCCTCCTGCACCATGTCTTCAGCCACGTGTTGATCTGCACTATCTTACTATTTCTAAACCCACCTGCACGGGGCACTGGTAGCAACCCTGAGATTGCTATCCTGGAGATCCTGTCCTTTAACTTGGCACCTAGCTCCCTAAACTCACCTTTCAGGACCTCCTCACTCTTCCTACCCACGTCATTGGTCCCTACATGGACCACGACATCTGGCTGCTCACCCTCCCTCTTGAGAATACTGAGAACTCGATCCGAGATATCACGGACCCTGGCACCAGGGAGGCAACAGACCATCTGGGATTCTCGATCTCTTCCACAAAACCTCCTATCTGTCCCCCTAACTATCGAATCCCCTATCACTACTGCTCTCCTCTTTTCCCTCCTCCTCTTCTGAGCTGAGGGTCCAGTCTCGGTGCCAGAGACGCAACCACTGCAACTTCTCCCTGGTAGGTCGTCCCCACCAACAGTATCCAAAACGGTATACTTATTGTTGATGGGAACGGCCACAGGGGAGCTCTGCTCTTCCTGTCTATTCCCCTTCCCTCTCCTGACAGTCACCCAACTACCTGTCTCCTGACTCCTAGGGGTGACTATCTCCCTGAAACTCCTGTTTATTTCTGCCTCTGCCTCCCGAATGATCCGAAGTTCATCCAGCTCCAGTTCCCTAACACGGTTTGTCAGGAGCTGTAGCTGCCCCATCAAATGTCTTACTGAAATCCATATACACTACATCTACTGCTCTTCCTTCATCAATGTGTTTAGTCACATCCTCAAAAAATTCAATCAGGCTTGTGAGGCATAACCTGCCTTTGACAAAGCTATGCTGACTATTCCTAATCATAATATGCCTCACCAAATGTTCATAAATCCTGCCTGTCAAGATCTTCTCCATCAGCTTACCGACCACTGAAGTAAGACTCACTGGTCTATACTTCTTGGGCTATTTCTACTCCCTTTCTAGAATAAGGGAACAACATCTGCAACCCTCCAATCCTCTAGAACCTCTCCTGTCCCCATTGATGATGCAAAGATCATTGTCAGAGGCTCAACCATCTACTCCCTCACCTCCCACAGTAGCCTGGGGTATATCTCGTCTGGTCCCGGAGATTTATCCAACTTGATGCTTTCTAAAATCTCCAGCACATCCTCTTTCTTAATGTCTATCTGCTCAAGCTTTTCAGTCCACTGTCAGTCAACCCTACAATTGCCAAGATGTTTTTCTGTAGTGAATACTGAAGCAAAGTATTCTCTAAGTACCTTTGCTATCTCCTCCAGTTCCATACATACATTTCCACTATCACACTTGATTAGTCCTATTCTCACACATCTTATCCTAAAACAACCTAACCCAATTTGCAAAATTGATCTTTTTTTCCAATTTAGAATTTCAACCCAATAACCAGTCCTATCCTCTAGAAACTGATGGACTTCAAAGTGTTCCCCTACACCTATTTCTGTCACCTGCCTTGTCTCCAGCCCTAATAGTAGATACAGTATTGTGCTCTTTCTCGTTGAGAGCTCATTAAGGAAACTTTCTGGAATACATTTGACAAGATCTATCCCATCTGGTACCTTTGCAGTATTGGAGTCCCAATTGATATGTGGAAATCTAAAAATCACCTAATATCACAAACTTATTTTTCTTGCAATTCTCTACTTCCTCTCTACATGTTACACGGAGGCGATGGAGGAGAGCCCAAGTGCAGGACACTGGCACGTTGACTCAGTTGGGGAGGCTGGCATAGAGCAGGAAACCAAAGGGATCTTGACAAGGAGACAGGATTCACAGGGACTCTCTAGAACTAGAGCGAAACTTAGAACTAACGGTTCTAATCAGAACAGGGAACAAAGTATCACATGAGAATTGACCAACGAGCTGGCAACCTGTGATAGAGTCATCCTCGTATTTATTTCCCAGTCTCTGATGAAAGCCAGGTGTACGATTATTGGATAACTAGCAGCAATTGACTAAAATTGGGGCATGATCAGGGAGAAAGACGTGTTAAAGGGGAACGGCCAACCAGAACCATGACAGTGACCCCACCCTCAGTGGGAGCCTCCCGGCGATCCTCCAGGCCTGTCCGGATGGTCCCGATGGAAGTCCTGGATGAGGGAAGGGTCTAGGATAAAGGAGCGGGGGACCCAGGAACGTTCTTCAGGCCCGTACCCCTCCCAGTCCACCAGGTATTGCAGGCCCCTGCCCTGATGGCACACATCTAGCAGTTGTCGGACGGTGTATGCCGGATGGTTGTCGATGAGCCGGGCAGGGGGGCGGGGGAGGAGTCTCAGCTGGGGGACACAAAGGGCTGACGGAGACTGGTTTCAACTGAGAAACATGAAAGGTTGGGTGAATACGCATGGACTTAGGCAGCATGAGGCGGACCGCTGTGGGGTTGATAATCCTTTTGATCTTGAATGGTCCCAGGAAGCGGGGGGGGGGGGGGGGGTGGTGGGGAGTTTCCTAGGTTCGCATTTGAGCGGGATGTCCTTAGCGGAAAGCCACACCATCTGCCCCGGTTGGTACTCTGGTGCTGGAG
Organism: Hemitrygon akajei; assembly: GCF_048418815.1. Lineage (NCBI taxonomy): Eukaryota > Metazoa > Chordata > Chondrichthyes > Myliobatiformes > Dasyatidae > Hemitrygon > Hemitrygon akajei. Next base: position 97,486,232 of record NC_133138.1, on the reverse strand, counting down.
TCCGGTGTCGGTCGACCGTTTTCTTATTTCGGTTTGTCGATCTGAGTATGGCCGTGCGAGTCTCCTCCCAAACCTTCCGGCACCAATCAACATGGTCCCGGACCGACGGTACCGCGATCTCCTCCTGAGCGGGGAACAGCGGGGAGTAGTACCCAAGGGAGCACTCGAACGGGGACCTGCCAATGGCAGAGCTCACCAGGGAGTTGTGGGCGTACTCAACCCACGGGAGGTGGTCGCTCCAGGTTGACGGGTGGTTTGCCGTTAAGCAACGTAACGTCACCTCCAGGTCTTGGTTGACCCGTTCGTCTGGGGGTGGAAGCCGGATGACAGGCTGGCCATTGCTCCTCGACAGGAGGCTCTCCGTACCTGCGAGACGAACTGGGGACCCCGATCGGAGACGATGTCCGCGGGGATTCCGTGGAGGCGGAAGACGTGGCCGACTAGAAGATCTGCGGTTTCTTGCGAGGAAGGGAGTTTAGGGAGGGCCACAAAATGCACCGCCTTGGAGAATCAGTCTACCACGGTGAGGACAGTTGTGTTTCCGCGGGAAGGGGGAAGACCACGGGTGCAGACGGAACATGTGGAAACATAGGAACGGGTGTCAGCGTCCATGGAGGGCCACCAGAAATGCCTCTTTAGGAGGATTAGGGTCTGATTGGCTCCGGGATGGCAGGCGAAGTGAGAAGTGTACCCCCACTGGAGAACCTGTGATCAAACAGCATCAGGTACGAAGAGGCGATTGGGGGGTCCGGTGCCTGGGTCGGGTTGTGTCCTTTGGACCTCTTTGACTTTGGACTCGATCTCCCAGCTGAGGGCAGCTACTACACAGGATGGTGGAAGGATGGTCTCGGGGTTGGGAAGGTGCTCCTCGGAAACATATTGGCGAGAGAGGGCACCGGGCTTCCCGTTCTTGGACCCCGGACGATAGGTGAGGGAGAACCTGAACCGGCCAAAAAATAATGCCCAATGGGAATTCAGGCATTTGGCGGTCTGGATAAATTGAAGGTTCTTGTGATCTGTCCAGACGATAAATGGGTGTTCCGCCCCTTCCAACCAATGCCTCCACTCCAACGCCAGTTTGACTGCTAGTAGCTCCCGGTTCCCCACATCGTAGTTTCGTTCAGCGGGAGAAGAAGGCACAGGGATGTAGTTTCTGATCCGGGCCCGAACGTTGGGACCGTACCGCTCCCACCCCGGAGTCAGAGGCGTCAACCTCCACAATGAACTGACAGGAGGAGTCCGGTTGAATCAGAACGGGAGCAGATGTGAAACGCCTCTTCAGTTTGGCGAATGCTGAGTCCGCCTCGGAGTTCCAAAGGAAAGGGGTGGCAGGTGAGGTAAGTCGGGTGAGGGGAGCCACCACCTGACTGTAGTTTCTGATGAACCAGCAATAGAAGTTCGCAAACCCCAGGAACCGTTGGAGTTGCTTGCGGTCCGTGGGTTTGGGCCACTCCGCCTCAGCCCGGATCTTCCCAGGATCAGCTCTCACCTGTCCCCTCTCAATGATAACCTAGGAAGCTGACCGAGGGGACGTGGAATTCACATTTCTCTGCCTTTACGAATAACTTATTCTCCCCCAGCCTCTGCAGGACTTGACGGACATGGTGCACGTGTTGCTGGGGACTGCTGGAAAAGATCAGGATGTCATCCAGGTAGACAAACACAAAGTGGTTAATGAAGTCTCTTAGTACATCTTTAATCAAGACTTGAAAAACTGCAGGGGCATTGGTGAGGCCAAAATGCATGACTAAGTACTCGAAGTGGCCTAACAGGGTATTGAAAGCCATCTTCCACTCGTCCCCCTCCCTTATCCGGACCAAATGGTCGGCACTTTGTAGGTCCAACTTCGAGAAGATGGTGGCTCCATGAAGTGGCTCGAACGCAGAACTCATAAGAGGCAGTGGTACTTGTTCTAAATGGTGATATGATTTAGGCCTCGGTAATCGATGCAGGGATGGAGAGAGCCATTCTTCTTCCCCACAAAGAATCCAGCGCCCACCGGAGAGGATGAGGGTTGAATAATGCCCGCCACGAGAGACTCACTAATATATTTCTCCATGGCTTCTTTCTCAGGCTGGGACAAGTTATACAGGCGACTGGTAGGAACGAGGCCCCGGGGAGAAGGTCGATAGCGCAGTCATACAAACGGTGTGGGGGCAGGGAAAGAGCACGTTGCTTGCTGAATACCTGTTCCAGGTCGTGGTATTCTGTGAGAACTCTGGACAAGTCGAGGGTTTCAAAGACGGGCTGGGTCATTGTCTCCTCCCTCGGGGATAGGGCCGACTGCAGACAGGTGGCGTGGCAAAACAGGCTCCAACTGGCTATCCTCCCGGTAGACCAATCAATGCAAGGATTATGGCGGCGTAACCAGGGGTATCCAAGTACTATCGGGGCTTGGGGAGAGGAGATTAGGTTAAATTGTATCTGCTCCCGATGATTCCCAGAGAGGATCAAAGACAGTGGTGGAGTACGGTGAGTGACTCGAGCCGGAAGTCTTCCGTCCAGTGCCCAGGCTCCAGAGGGGTAGACAACGGCCCCCAAGGAATTCCGGCCTGGGCAGCTATGTCTTCATCCAACAGAATCCACTCAGCACCGGAGTCTATCAAGGTAGACAAGGACAGGGACTGTTGGTTGTAGGTTCCAGTAGCTTGGATCTGCATCCGGGCTTGGGGAACTGAAGGGAGTGTCGTCTGATTCACCAGAACAGTTGGAGTGGGGGCTACACTAGGAGCGGACGGGGAAGAGAGGCTGGCCAAAGATGGTAAGATGGGCCGTAGGATGACCCGAGGAGCAGGGTGACCGGTCTTTTCTCTCAGACGTTCTCGAGGTCGATTATCTACCCTGGTGGCTAGAGAGACCAAAGAGTCCAGGCTGTTCGTGTCATTCCTGGCTGATAATTCATCTTCTATCTTGTCAGAGAGACCCCGTCAAAACAATTCCTGTAGTGCTTCGTCATTCCACCCAGAGCCGGCCACTAATGTTCGGAACTCTACGGAGTATTTCGCTACGCTTCGCGAGCCCTGACAGAGAGTCAGAAGGTGCCTAGTGGCGTCCTTCCCACGAATGGGCTGTTCAAAAACCTTCCTCATTTCGGAGACGAAGGTGGAGAAGGAGGAACAGACCTCTGGCCGGTTGTCCCAGATCTCGGTGGCCCATGAGAAGGCATCCCCTCGTAACAGCCCCATGATGTACGCAATTTTTGATCTCTCCGTGTTGTACGTACGTGTCTGTTGCTCAAAAGCCAGAGAGCACTGCAGTAAGAAAGCCCGGCACTTCCCGAGGTCCCCAGTGTAGGGTTCTGGTTCGGGTACGTAAGGCTTTCGAGGTGATTGTGTTGCTGAGTCAAGGGGTGTAGCCATCCCAGGCTGTGCGGTTTGGTCAGACTGGGTTCTCGGAAGGGACGGAGTTAGGGGAGCGGATACCCGGTCAACCTGCTCACTGACCACCTTTACATCCTCGGATAGGGCACGAAGATCTTTCATGACTTCTCTGAGTCGTTGATCATGTATGTCCAGTAGGGAGCCCTGGCTAACGAGGGCCTGTTGCACCGGGTCTGTGTCCACTGGGTTCATTCTGGCCAGTTCGTCTGTTACGCGGGGGTGACGGAGGAGAACCCAAGTGCAGGACACAGGCACGTCAACTCAGTTGGGGAGGCTGGTGTAGACCTGAACGTAGAGCAGGAAACCAGAGGGATCTTGACAAGGAGACGGGATTCACAGGGACTCTCTAGAAACTAGAGTGGAGCGGAGAACTAACGGTTTTAATCGGAACAGGGAATGAAGTATCACACGAGAATTGACCAACAAACTGGCAACCTGTGATAGAGTCATCCTCGTATTTATTTCCCAGTCTCTGATGAAAGCCAGGTGTACGATTATTGGGTAACTAGCAGCAATTGACTGAAATTGGGGCATGATCAGGGAGAAAGAAGTGTTAAAGGGGAACGGCCAACCGGAACCATGACACTACATCCCACTCAGTGTTGGGTGGTCTATAATATAATACTATTAATGTGTTTATCCCTTTCTTATTTCTCAGTTCCACCCATATATCCTCAGTAGATGAGCCCTCCAGTCTGCCTGTCTAAGCACAGGCATGTCATTTTCCCTGATTAATCATGTCATTCCTCCCTCTTTCATTCTTCACCCTCTAGCATAACTGGAGCATCAGACTGCCAGTCCAGTCCTTCCTGCAACCAGGTTTCACTGTTGTCTATAAAATCATAATTCAATGTGCTGATCCAAGCTCTAAATTCAGTTGTTTTACATAGAATACTGCTTGCACTGAAAAAGATGCAAATCAGAACATTTGTCCTACCATGCTTGACTTTTCAATTCCCGTCTTTGTATGTAGGCTTAACATCTACTTTCTCCACAACCAGTACACTATATGCCCTGGTATTCTCTTTGCAAGCTCTGCAAAACTAGTTTAAACACTCTGGAGCAACATGAGCAAATCTACTTACAAGTATTTTGGTCCCTCTCCAGTTCAGGAGATGTTTTAAACTATCACATTTCTAGACAGGAAACAAACGAATTTCAGTAAAACCAGGAGCATTGGATGAGTAAGTTGGTAGGAGTTCATGTACACCAACACTTTCCATCTGGGACATGTGAATCAATTGAGAGATGAAACAATTGTCGAAATTATAGTGCAGAGAGAAATATTGTACATCCTGTACCGCATGTAGATTTCCAAGTTTAACATCCTCTTCTCTTTTCCTGTTTCCTTTCATAACATTTTTCAATCCAATCTCCTTTCATATGAACTGTTTCATTAGGTATTAAAGGTAAAACAGTTCATTTTCTATCCTTCCACAAGTATCTGTTCATCTTTAGAAGGAAGTTTTCTCTTTCAATAATTAGCAATTTAGCCAGCAGAGTTTCAAAATTTAATTTTAATTAGATCCACCCATAATCCTGCTAATCAAGTAAGAAGTTTCGCTTACTTCACTTCCTTGCTCAAGTGCAAGTTCAAGCTGAACTGTATTGTCATCTGACTGTGTAATAACCTTCAACTTGGGCTTCAACTTCAACTTTTACACCGGGTCTCACCAATATACAGGAGGCCACACTGGGAGGACATTTCACCTGTGAGTCTGTTGGCATCATATACTGTGTCCGGTGCTCCTGGTATAGTTTCCTCTATATCGGTGAGACCTGACGTAGTTTGGGAAACCACTTCACTGAGCACCTACTCTTCATCTGCCAGAAAAAGCCAGATCTCCCAGTGGACACCTATTTTAATTCCACTTCCCATTCCCATTCCAATATGTCTATCCATGGCCTCCTCCACTGGTGTGATGAGGCCACACTTAGGTTGGAGGAACAACACCTCATATTCCATTTGGGTAGTCTCCAACCTGATGGTATAAACAACAAGTTCTCAAACTTCCAGTAATGACCCCCTCCCCCCCTTTACCATTTCCCATCCCCTTTTCCTTCTTTCACATTATCTCCTTGCCCACCCATCACCTCACTCTGGTGCTCCTCCCCCTTTTCTTTCTTCCATGGCCTCTGTCTCTTTTAACAATTTACTTCCCAGCTCTTTGCTTCATTCCTCCCACTTCAGGGTTCACCTATTGCCTTGTTTTTCTCTCTTCCCTCTCCCCACCTTTTAAATCTAATCCTCAGTTTTTTTTTCTCCAGTCCTGCCAAAGGGTTTTGGCCCGAAACTTTGATTGTTTAATCTTTTCCTAGATGCTGTCTGGCCTGCAAAGTTCCTCCAGCATTTTGTGTGTGTTGCTACATCAGTCTTCACAGTGTAAGACTCTAGCAGTATACCAGAAATTCACGAGTGTCACAGGGCAGAAGTGAATGTAGTTGCTATTACTAAGGAGAAGGTGCTTGGGAATCTGAAATGTCTGAAGATAAATAAGTCACCTGAAACAGATGGACTACACCCCATGATTCTGAAGGCCGTAGATGAAGAGACTGAGGAGGCACTAGTAATGATCTGTCAAGATTCTCTAGATTCTGGAATGGTTCTAGAAGACCAGAAAATTACAAATTGCAACCACAGGAAGAAGGAAGAGAGGCTGAAAAAAGGAAACTATAAGCCAGTTGGCCTGACTTCAGTGGTTGGGAAGATGTTGGATGTTGGGAAGGGTGAGGTTTCAGGGTACTTGGAGGCACATGATAAAGTAGGCTAAATTTTCCTTAAGAAGTAATCTTGACTGACAAATCTGTTGGAATTCTTTGAGGAAGTAACAAGCAGGATAGAGAAAGAAGAGTCAGTGGATATTGTATATGTAGATTTTTGGAGGCCTTTGACAAGGTGCCACACATAAGGCACATTTAATGTGATAAGAGTTCATACTATCACATGGAAGAGACTCAGTTGGATTGGCTGACTGGCAGGAGGCAAAGAGTGGGAATAAGTGGGGATTTTTCTAGTTGGCTGCTGATAACTAGTGGTGTTCCACAGGGGTCTATGTTGGGACTGATTCTTTTTATGTTATATGTCAATGATTTTGTGACTAGATTTGTGGCCAGGTTTGCAGACAATACAAAGATAGGTGGAGGGGCAACAACGTTGAAGAAGCATGGAGCTTGCAGAGGGACTTAGACAGATTGAGAGAAATGGCAAGGATGTGGAAGATGGAATATAGTGCAGGGAAGTGTATGCTCATGCACATGGGAAGAAGGAATATAGGTGTAGACTATTTTCTAAATGGGTAGAGAACTCAATAATCAGAGACACATGGGACTTGGGAGCTCTCATGCAGGATTCCCTAAAGGTTAATTCGTAGGTTGAGTTGGTGGTGAGGAAGGCAAATATAATCTTAGCATTCATTTTAAGAGGACTAGAAAATAAAAACAAGGATATTTTATAAGGCTGAGGCTTTATAAGGCATTGGTCAGACAGCACTTGGAGTGTTATGAGCAGTTTTGGGCCCCTATTCTAAGAAAAAATGCCACTAATGAAGAGATTTGGTATAAATGGTGAAGGTTTTGAGCTGATGATAATCCAGAGAGGAATACTTCCTGGTGGAGGAGGTGAGATATTCTTTTCATGCCCAGTGTGACGATTTTTAATTCCCATTCAGTTAACAGACCCTGGTATAAATTGAACAGATCAGAGGCGTGGCGTACTCCATCAGGGGTTTCTCCACAATTGTTTATTCGGCCAGAACTATTTTAAACAAGTTCATACCAGATATCTACATCTACACTAATCATATGAAAGGAGCAAATTCAGAAAATTCTCCACGTTCTGGCTTGTCTTTAGTGGCAGAAACAACAAATGGAACAGTACTGAGAGCTAGTTTCAAATCCTTCAGGCCAAAGGTCATCTGTCTTGCCAGAGGACCTTGGGAAGAACTGTGCAAAGTTGCTTTTGAAGAGATTCTTCCAAATCATGTTGAAGATTGAAACCCAGCCCGTGGAAGAAAGGAAAGATGGAGAGTTGTATGGGAGCTGGTTTCTTGAATATCAGTCAGATTGTCACATAGGAACAACCATTGTTGAATTTCTATTTGATATGGTTATTTTTATATTAAAACATTGGAAAACCTTCACCTAAGAAAAGAAAATTTGTGGAATGGGCTGCCGGTGACTGTGGTGGAGATGGATACAATAGGGTCTTTTAAGAGGCTCTTGCATAGGTACATGGAGCATAGAAAAATCAAAGGCTATGGATAACCCTAGGTAATTTCTGAAGTAAGTACAGGTTCAGCACAGCATTGTGGGCTGAAGGGCCTGTATTGTGCTGTGGGTTTTCTATGTTTCTAAGATATGCTAGTATTGGAGAGGGTCCAAAAGAGATTCACAAGAATTATTCCAGGAATGAAAGGGAAAGGATGTGAGGAGTGTTTGATGGTTCCTGACTAGTACTGTCTGGAGTTTAAAATGACATCCAGTGGATGTGGAGAGAATGCTTCATATAGTGGGGGAATCTAGGGTCACAGGGCACTGCCTCAGAATAGAGGGACACCCATTTAGAAAAGAGATGAGGAAGAACTTCTTTAGCCAAAAAATAGTGCATGTGAGGAATTCATTGCCACAGACGGCTGTGGAGATCATTGGCTATATTCAAAGCAAAGTTAATATATTCTTGATTAGTCAGGGCATCAAAAGTTATGGGGAGAAGGCAGAAGAGTGGGGTTGAGAGGAATAATGAGTCACCCATGATGAAATGGCACAACAGCCCCAACAGGCTGAATGGCCTAATTTTGCTCCTACACCTTATCATATAAAATTAAATTAAAAACTTTTCTCCGGACCACAGTGCACCCACAAAACATAAATCACACACAGCACATAAAACAAAATATTGTCATAAATATATTAATAAAATATAATTCAAAATGCATGTAGTCTACAGCACAGGTAAACAGCTCACTCTTACCCAGGTTGGCAGTCCTAGTCCTGATGCTTCTGTACCTGGCAGACTCTATAAAATCTTCTTCCCTCAGACTGTGAGACTAAGGAATACCCTGCCACCACTGAGGTCTCATCACTACGACGGTGAGCTGTTTACTGTTTCCTTGCGGTCCGATGCCTTGCAGCTTCCATACCACACAATTATGCAGCCAGCAGGGCATACTTAATGGACTCCTGTAGAAAGTTACAAACAAGAAAGAATCTGCAGATGCTGGAAATCCGAGCGACAGACACAAAATGTTGAAGGAACTCAGCAGGCCAGGCAGCATCTATGGAAAAAAGTACAGTTGCCATTTTGGGCCAAGACGTCGACTGTGCTTCTTTCCATAGATGCTGCCTGGCCTGCTGAGTTCCTCCAGCATTTTGTGTGTGTTTCCTGTAGAAAGTTGTTAGAATAGGAGCCTTATACACCCTAGTCTCATCAGAAAGAGTAGGTTGTGCCTTCTTGACTAACGAGGGGGTGTTGTGGGTCCAGGTTATGTGCACACCAAGGAACTTTGTGCGCTTCACTCTCACCCGCTGATGTGCAGAGGAGAGTAATCAACCCATGGAAGTCCACAGTCATCTCCTTTGTCTTGCCCATGTTGAGACTCTGGTTGTTCTCACACAATTTGACAACCCTCTCTACCTCCTCTCAATATGTCAACTCTTCATTTTTGCTAAAGAGGCCAACCACTGCAGTATCCTCAGCAAACTTGATGTGGTTTAGGCTAGATCTGGCGGTGCAGTCTTGGGTACCCAGGGGCTGAGCACACATTCCTGGGGGGGGGGGCACCAGTTCTCCACGTGATGGAGCATGAGAAGTTGCTGCCAACTCGGACTGACCGCGGTTCTTCCATCAAGAAGTTCAAGGTCCAGGTACATAGAGGGGTGTTGAATCCCAATGAGGACAGACAGCAGCCTCTGAAGTATGATCATGCCAACTACCGAGCAGAAGTAGATGAAGCGTTATTTTCTGTGAGACAGGCCCGTGGCTATAGAATCATCAGTGGACTGGTTTGAGTGCCAGGTGAACTCGAAAGGATCCAATGTAGCTGGAAGGTGGGATTTTATACAATCTATTACCAACAGCTCAAAAAACTTCATCACTGTTTAGTCAGCGTCACTTTGGCCAGTTGCCATTGTTCCCTCGGCCACTGGAATGACGGTGGATGCCTTGAAGCCTGAAGGAAGAGTGAAAGGTTTTGAAGAAATGTTAAGATATTATGAACCTCCGTTAGCTGGGTCACACAGTCGCTCAGCACCTAAGCAGGTATGTTGTCCGAACTCTGCAGCTTTGCGTGGGTTTACTCTGGCTAGGATCCTCCTCTCCTCAGCTGCAGTCAGACAGGGTGCTGTTCCTTGGGGGGACACGGTTTCCGGAATTCGGCATATCAGGAAGAGAGGCAGCTCTGTCATTGATGTGAAGGGTGGACTTGTAATCTGTTATGGTTTGTATACCTTGCCACATGTGCCACGTGTCCCTGATATCACAAAGCTGTCTCTGAATTTTCTGTGAGTGCACACACTTTACCTTCCTGGTGGCATGGGAGAGCATGGCCTTTCCTGACCTTAGAGTCATCCTATGCCCTGATCTGAAGGCAGTGTCCTGATTCCTAAGCAATACACGACCCACTGCAGTCAGCCAGATTTTTATGATTTGCCCTGGCAGTGCAGTGTTTAATCATGGTAATATCCTCACCGATCCCCATACTCATTATTGCTGACAATTATTACTCTTTGAGCATGCAATGCTGAGCTGGCACCTCCTGCCAAGGTCCTGATCTCCCCGTAAACTGGTTTGACTCAATGATCTGCAGATAGAACTGATAGCCAGAGACTTTTCCCAGGCTGGAAATAATGAATATAAGGGACATCATTTTAAAGTGATTAGAGGAAAATATAGGGGAATGTCAGAGCTATGTTCTTTGCACATAGACTGGTGGGGGAGTGGGACACTTTGTCAGAGGTGGTGGCAGACTAAGTACATTAGGGGCATTTCAGAAAATCTTGAAAAGGCACAAGGATGATAGAAAAGTGGGGGAGCACGCAGAAGGAAAGGGTTAGCTTGAGCTTAGATTGGTGTTGTGATTGGCACAACATATGTTCCATGTTCCCTCTTTTGATCTTTAAGGTCCACTCTTTACTCCAGGTTCAATGTTACTTCCTTTAATAGGTTCATTCTAACTTACCTCAATTTGCTTCTTATCCAAAATACACAGAACAATTATTGCACATTAGCAAAATTCATCTTGTTCACAGTCAGCCACATATCTATTAGATTAGAGCTGTGCCATCTGCTGCATTTCCATACTCAGCCACTGAGGGAGTCAGAGGTGTGGAGACTGACTGAGCTACCAACAGCTTCCCTGGGTGGCTGTGCAATTTGTTACAATATATTTTGCAGATTTTAGTTAAATAAAACACTTTAATTTTAACTGCATGTAAAATACCAACAAAGTACTCCTTATTTGTTATGAAGTACATCATTTTCTGGGTAAGGTATGTGTTATTAATTTGGGATTAATAATACTTGCAATTTCTTATGTTTTTTATTGTCTGATCATAGCAGGGGTAAAGTATTTACAGAGGAATGGAAGCAAGCTCAAAACTAGAACTGAGCATTGAAATTTGTTTCTATAGCGGAGTTGAAGTAACTTCCAACCACATCTTTTCCCATCCTGTTTCTTATCTTTCATTGCTATAGCGATTGGGTAACTTATTCCAGCTGGTTATTTATACCACTAAACTGTGTAATAACTTGCACTTTAGGTGCTTTCTCCCTTTAATATACTTTTGTTTCAGCTTCTCTGTGATATTTATTTGTTTGTCTTTAAGGGAAACAGCAGCATAATCATAGCAGAACAAGCAGGGAGCATGCAAATCGAAACTGACTAAATTAGCTGGAGAATAATGGCTACTGATAGTGATAGCAGTAGCCTCTGTTTGGTTAGTATTTTCAGTATCGTAAAAACCCTCCCAAATAAAATGAAAATTTAAGAGTTTTCCTACACATTAAAATAAGGAAATTTGCTCATAGTTTGGTCTTACTTAATGTCTCTTGGACATTTGCACTTCAAAATTATTTTTACAAATTCTTAGATTCAACTGACTGCATGTTTTTTATCATTTGACCACCAGGTTTCTATTTTTCTTTAAAAATGGAAAAGTATATATAGAGGTTTAAATCTCAGAACTTTAATTTAAGATGTGCACAGTATTTTGAAATGTCCATTTTGGTTGTAAGCTAATAATAATCTTTACATCTTAGGAGAGAGGGCATTGATGATCATTGTTTGTTGACTTTTGTGGAAACATTTATTGCCTATTTCCAGTTGCTCTGAGGGGAGTTAAAGTTCAAAGTTCAAAATAAATTATATTGCCAAAGTACGTGTAAGTCCGATAACCATAAGAGAATCATTGAAAAATGGTTTCACAAGAGGATACAGGTTTAAGGTACTAGGGAGTAGGTACAGAGGAGAGTTTGAGGTAAGTTTTTTACTCAGAGAGTGGTGAGTGCGTGGAATGGGCTGCCAGCAACGGGGTCTTTTAAGAGACTTTTAAGATAGGTACATGGAGCTTAGTAAAATAGAGGGCTATAGGTAAGCCTAGTAATTTCTAAAGCAGGAATGTGTTCAGCACAACTTTGTGGGCTGAAGGGCCTGTATTGTGCTGTAAGTTTTCTATGTTTCTATCACACAGACAGGGTGGACAACCAGTGCGCAAAAGCTAACAGACTGCGCAAATACAAAAGAAATAAATGAAATATTAACAGTAAATAAATAAACAATAAATATTGAGAACATGAAATAAAGAGTCCTTGAAAGTGTGTCCATATGTTGTGGGAACAGTAAAGTAACCAGGCAAGTGAAGTTGAGAGAAGCTGGTTGATCTCATTGTGTGCAACTGGAGTCACTTCAGAACCAGACCAATTAGAGATGACATGTTGCAATTAGGTTTACAGTAACCGGCAACTTTTATGTCATTTTCTGCCTATAAGCAAACAAATTTCAAGGTGTATAATTTATACACAATAAATGTACTTTGAAACTTTGATTTACTGTGCCAGCCCATCAATTCCTATACTTATTGAATTCAGTTTCACATCTTGGCATAGACAATAGACAATAGATACAGGAGTAGGCCATTTGAGCCAGCACCACCATTCAATGTGATTATGGCTGATCATCCACAATCAGTATCCTGTTCCTGCCTTCTTCCCATATCCCTTGACTCCACTATCTTTAAGAGCTCTATCTTGAAAGCATCCAGAGAACTGGCCTCCACTGCCTTCTGAGGCAGAGCATTCCATAGATCTACAACTCTCTGGGTGAAAAAGATTTTCCTGAACTCCATTCTAAATGCCTTACCCCTTATTCTTAAACTGTGGCCTCTGGTTCTGGACTCCCCCAACATCGGGAACATGTTTCCTGCCTCTAGTGTGTCCAATCCCTTAATAATCTTACATGTTTCAATGAGATCCCCTCTCATCCTTCTAAATTCCAGTGTATACAAGCCCAGTCGCTCCAATCTTTCAACATATGACAGTCCTGCCATCCCAGGAATTAACCTCGTGAACCTATGCTGCACTCCCTCAATAGCAAGAATGTCCTTCCTCAAATTTGGAGACCAAAACTGAACACAATACTCCAGGTGTGGTCTCACCAGGGCCCTGTACAACTGCAGAAGGACCTCTTTGCTCCTATACTCAACATCCCTTGTTATGAAGGCCAACAAGCCATTAGCTTTCTTCACTGCCTGCTGTACCTGCGTGCTTACTTTCAGTGACTGATGAACAAGGACACCTAGATCTCATTGTACTTCCCCTTTACCTACTTGACACCATTCAGGTAAAAATCTGCCTTCCTGTTCTTGCCACCAAATTGGATAACCTCACATTTATCTACATTAAACTGCATCTGCCATGCATCTGCCCACTCACCCAACCTGTCCAAGTCACCCTGCATTCTCCTAACATTCTCCTCATATTTCACACTGCCACCCACTGTGTCATCTGCAAATTTGTGAATGTTACTTTTAATCCCTTCATCTAAATCATTAATGTATATTGTAAATAGCTGTGGTCCCAGTACCGAGCCTTGCAGTACCCCACTAGTTACTGCCTGCCATTCTGAAAAGGACCCATTAATCCCTACACTTTGTTTCCTGTCTGCCAACCAATTTTCTATGCATGTTAGCACCCTACCCCCAATACCATGTGCTCTAATTTTGCCCACTAAACTTCTATGTGGGACCTAATCAAAGGCTTTCTGAAAGTCCAGGTACAATACATCCACTGGCTCTCCCTTGTCCATTTTCATAGTTACATCCTCAAAAAATTCCAGAAGATTAGTCAAGCATGATTTTCCCTTCATAAATCCATGCTGACTCAGACCGATCCTGTTACTGCTATCCAAATGTGCTGCTATTTCATCTTTTATAATTGACTCCAGCATCTTCCCCACCACTAATGTCAGGCTAACTGGTCTATAATTCCCTGTTTTCTCTCTCCCTCCTTTCTTAAAAAGTGGGATAACATTAGCTACCTTCCAATCCTCAGGAACTGATCCTGAATCTATAGAACATTGGAAAATGATTACCAATGCTTCCACAATTTCTAGAGCCACCTCCTTAAGTACCCTGGGATGCAGACCATCAGGCCCTGGGAATTTATCAGCCTACAGTCCCATCAATCTACCCAACACCATTTTCTGCCTAATGTGAATTTCCTTCAGTTCCTCCGTTACCCTGGGTCCTCTGGCCACTATTACATCTGAGAGATTGTCTGTGTCTTCCCTAGTGAAGACAGATCCAAAGTACCTGTTCAACTTGTCTGCCATTTCCTTGTTCCCCATAATAAATTCACCTGTTTCTGCCTTCAAGGGCCCAACTTTGGTCTTAACTAATTGTTTCCTCTTCACATACCTAAAGAAGCTTTTACTATCCTCCTTTATATTCTTGGCTAGCCATGGTTGGATTAGGGCCTGAAATCTCTGAGTTGCTCCTCTCATACCTAAACTTAAGGAGGTTTTGAAAGCAGTAGAAGATTGTCTATTAAGAAGATATATTTCCTTCAGTGGAAGGGTTGAACAGTATTTCAGGCTTATTTCCAAGTGAGTTGAGGATAGCTGGAAGTCAAATATAAATTATATTAATTATATTCTGCCCCTAGTCTCGACAAATCCTTACTTTTTGATTTTAATTGCAATTAAAATATAAATCTGCTCATTGAAAAGATTGGAAGAATCGAAAATCAGAATATTTTTTAAATGGTGTGTGATTATTAAATGTTGGAGTTCTGTTGGAGTTGGATCAGAGTGTCTTTGTAGAACAATTACAGAAAGCTAGTCTGCAAATACAGCATGTTATCAAGCAAGTACAGAGGAGTTTAACATTTATTACAAGAAAAATTACCCTGGAAAATGAATTATTCAGGCCCATTTCTGAATTGCATGTCACTCATACAAACATTTTAACTTAAGTTAGATCGCATCAGTGAGTATTTCATGCTTATCAAGAAATAGACCATGCACACAATCAGCAGTGTTTATACTTTGCACCGTACTGATTTGCTCATACTGAGGCTAATCAGGGTGGATAAATGCCCAGGTGTTCTTTTTGAGTGTCGTGGTCCAGCCCGTGAAGTCCACATTCTGATTCACAGTCCGGTCCGTCGATTCCTTATTCCTGGTTTTCCTGTTTTCTCTTGTTCCATTGGGTGCCTTAATTGGGGCACCTGATTCTTGTTATAGGCTGACAGTATAAATACCTCTGCAAACGAAAGATTCACTGCTAGACTGGACTGTTCCCTTCCTGTGAGCAACCTTTGCCTGCCCAAGTCGAGGCTCTGTATTTTCAGTCTCCCAAGTCCTCGTCAAGGCTTCATGTTCTCTTCCTGTCCATGTGTCTTGTCCTAGCCTAGACCTGGGTTCCTAGTTCTGGGTCTTTGTCCAGGATCTGTTCCAGAGTACTGTGTTCCCTGTCCAAGTCTGAACCTCATGTCCTCGCCCAGCCCAGGAGTGCCTCACCCAGCCCTGTGCTAGATCATTCCCATCCGAATCCTCAGCAGTCATCCTGACCCTGTGTCCTAGGAAGGGCCTGGCCCTGTGCTCCAAGGAGGAGCCCCATACTCAAGAGCCTAACTAAGCCAAGTCCAAGAGCTGAGCCAGAACTAGTCTAAGAGTCTCGTCTGGTGCTGGAGATTCCTCGCCCAGTCCAGGAGTATCTCGCCCAGCCCGGTGCTGGAGTTCCCTCGTCGTGTCCAGTTGTCTCTCGTCCTGTCCAAGCCATGTCCAAGAACCTCGTCCTGTCCAAGCCATGTCCAAGAACCTCGTCCTGTCCAAGTCATGACTTTGTGTTCTTGTCCTGTGCAGGAGTTCCACATCCAGTCCTGTAGCCATGTCTCATCCTTGCCTAGATCTGGGGTCTGAGCCTGAGTCAAGACCCAGGTTCCAGGTTCCTGTCCAGCCTCTGGCTCAGAGTCCTAGCCCAGGCTCCTAGTTCCTTGTCCTGGTCCCCTGTGTCAATGTCCAGTGTCGTTTCTTCCTTACTCACCTTGGTTTTTCAATAAACCTAGTCCTGTTCCTAGTACTTTGGCATCTGTGTCTTGCATTTGGGTCAGCCACCTTGTAACATGGACCCTCTGGGAGGCGAGTGCAGAAATTGCCCACACCCCAGCAGAGATATTTAAATTATCCTTCTTGACAGAAGAGGTACCAGAGGATTGGAGGATAGCCACAGTTGTTCTGTTGTTTAAAAAAGACTTCAAACAGCAACCAGGAAATTGTAGGCCGGTGAGTCTGACATCAGTTGTGGGAAAGTTATTAGAGGGTTTTCTCTAGGACCGGATATGTAAGAATTTAGATAGATGTGGACTGATTAAGGTTAGTCAGCATGGCTTTGTGCTTGAAAGGTCATGTCTAACTAATCTTGTAGGGATTTTGGAGGCAGTTACCAGGAAAGTGGATGAAGCCAAGGCAATGGATGTTGTCTACATGGACTTTAGTAAGGCATTTGACAAGGTCCCATATGGGAAGCTGGTTAGGAAGGTTCAGCCCCTCAGCGTTCAAGTTGAGGCTTTGTGGGAAAAGTCAGAGAGTGCTAGTAGAGGGTTGCCTTTCTAACTGGAGGCCTGTGACTATGGGTATGGCACAGGGATCAGTGCTGGGTCCTTTGTTTGTCATCTATATCAATGATCTGGATGATATTATGGTTAACTGGATCAGCAAATCTGTGGCTGACACCAAGATTGGGGGTGTGGTGAAAAGACAGGAAGGCCATCATGGCCTCCAGAGGGAGCTGGATCAGCTGGAAATACAGACTAAAAAGCAGCAGATGGAATTCAATGCAGACAAGTGCCAGATCTTACACTTTGGTAGGACCAACCAGGATAGGTCTTACACAATGAACAATAAGGCACTGAGGAGTGTGGTAGAACAAAGCAATCTGGGAATATCAGGTCCATAATTCATTGAAAGCAGCATCACAGGTAGATAGGGTCGTAAAGAAAGCTTTTGGCGCATTGGCCTTCAATAATCAATGTATTGAGTACAGAAGATGGGATGCTATCTTGAAGTGTATAAGACTTGGTGAGGCCTAATTTGGAGTATTGTGTGCAGTTTTGGTCACCTACCTACAGGAAAGATATAAATAAGGTTGAAAGTTTAGAGAGAAAATTTACAAGGAAGATGCCGAGTCCGGAGGACCTGAGTTATAAGGAAAGATTGATCAGATTAGGACGCCAGCTCTTTGCACTTGCGTTGATGTCAGGCAAACCTGTTGATACCAGGGAAGCTTCAGAACTGACAGCAGGATGCTCAAGCAACTTTCAAATGTGCTTAACCTATAGCTGAGAGCTCTTTCAACTGATACAATAGCTGTGCCAGCATCATTACGGCCATTGTAGGTTGTGCTGGAGGCCTTGGGGAAGGAGGCAAACCCCTACTCCTGGAAACATAATGAATAAGAGAACTACAGGTCAGAGCTAACATCTGGCATCAAGCCTGCTCTACCATTCAATAAGAACATGGCTGATCCATGTCGACCACCTGGCCATCAAGACTGCTCTGCAGTTCAATAAAAAAATGGATGATTTTTATCCAGGATCTCTCCATATTTAGCAGAATTAATTTTCCCATCAATCTTGACCTGATTTCCAGTCACTGCAGCTGAAAAGCATCCCTATAGCATGATGTTATGTCAACTGTACTTTACAGTAGGGATGGTGTTACCTACCTGATGGACAGTGTTGGATTTACACCACATGTGCTGCCTAGTGTCGAGGCCAAAGTGTTACACTTCAGTCTCATCTGACCACTAGACCTTCTTCCACATCTTTACAGTATTTTCTAAAAAGATGCTTGCATAGTCTTTACAGCCAATAATTCTTTT
This sequence comes from Hemitrygon akajei, assembly GCF_048418815.1. NCBI lineage: Eukaryota > Metazoa > Chordata > Chondrichthyes > Myliobatiformes > Dasyatidae > Hemitrygon > Hemitrygon akajei. The sequence continues at coordinate 97,468,479 of NC_133138.1, read as the reverse complement.
TTTAGCTAGGGCTTCTTTGTTGCCACTCTTCCATAAATCACTTTTTGTGCAAGACCTTGGAGATTGTGGAGCCCTGAACTTCATTTCCAGTTACAGCCATTGACTTCCACAGCAGCTTATTCAGTGCAACAGCAGCCTCTCTTACAAGTGCCATTCTTCTCTGGTGACTACGTTTAGATGGGTGGCCTGACCTATTGTAGGTGGTATGGCTGTGGTTTCCTATTTTTGCCACATTTGCATGATGGACTGCACTGAGCTCTGAGGTATGTTCAGTGCCTTTGAGATGGTTTTGTACCCCTTCCCTGATATGTGCTTCTCTATCAATGCATGAATGGTCTCTTGTCTGAGTTTTGGTTTGGTCTGTTGAAAACCTACCATACTGTTGGACCTTAAGGAGAGAGGGGTTATTTATTGTTATGAATTTATTGAAAACGAGTGATCCTGCAGTTTTCTACATCAACAAATTGGGTGAGTTGGTAAGGAATTACAGTTTATTGCACCTGAGGAAAGTTAGCAAAGTAATTACAAAGGGGATGAATACTTTTTCAGCCTCACAATTTCATTTTTAATTTTAGTAAATTGCTTACAGGTTTTGGAATTATTCTTCTATTCTGAAATGATGTGTAATGTTTTGTAGATTAGCTCAAAAATCCTACTTCAATATATTTTAAATTTAGAAAATGAGACAGTAAAATGTGAAAATAGTTGTGTGGGTCGGATTCTTTTTCAAAGCACAGTAAGTATGATTCGGTATTGTAGATTGCCCCTAATGTGTTGTTGATTAGGAAATTAATAAGAATGTGGAGAGATTAAAAATGGATTAATGTAGGATTACTGTAAAATATGCAGACCTGTTTCCATGCTATATGACTTTATGACTCTATGGCTTAATATGACTGTCTGTTTTTGGGAAATTGTATTTTATTTGGGAAGAAATGCACAAAGCAAAACATTATTGTAACAAATTCCATTGCATAGCAGAAGTTACTACAACGAAACCTTTCCAGGAGGCATTTTTCAGGGACTCACCAGAATGCTGGCTGGAATGCAGGGCTTTAGTTACAATATGAGACTGGATAAACTGGGATTATTCTCACTGGAGTGCAGGAGGCTAAGGGATAACTTGATAGTGGTTTATAAAATTCTGAGGGGCATATATACTGTCATATATAATTGTCAAGGTCTTTTTCCAAGGGTAGTGTAGTCTAAAACTAGAGGTTTAAAATCAGTGGGGAAATACTGAAGGGCCATGCTTTTCACACCTGGTGGGTGGGTGTGTGGAACAGGCTGCCAGAGGAAGAGAGCAGGAGAGTTGGACAGTTTCTTGTGGAGTTTACGCACCAGTTTTCAAAAGTGAGCAGAGACTGTGGATTTGAAAAGCAAACACGAGGAAATCTGCAGATGCTGGAAATTCAAGCAACACACACAAAATGCTGGTGGAACGCTCCTGACGAAGGGTCTCTGCCTGAAACGTCAACAGTGCTTCTCCCTATAGACGTTACCTGGACGGCTGTGTTCCACCAGCATTTAGAGACTGTGGAAGCTAGTCTGTGGAGCAGGAGAGAGAGAGCCGGAGACACTTTCTTGTGCACACACAACACGCTGGAGGAACTCAGCAGGTCGGGCAGCATCCGTGCAAATGAACAGTCAACGTTTCGGGCCGAGACCCTTCATCAGGACTGAAAAGGGAGGGGGCAGGGGCCCTATAAAGAAGGTGGGGGGAGGGTGGGAAGGAGAAAGCTGGTAGGTGCCAGGTGAAAAACCAGTAAGGGGAAAGATCAAGGGGTGGGGAGGGGAAGCAGGGAGGGGATAGGCAGGAAAGGTGAAGAAGGAATGTAAGGGGAAAGCACTATGGGTAGTAGAAGGAGGCGGAACCATGAGGGAGGTGATAGGCAGCTGGAGGAGGAGGCAGAGTGGGAGAGTCTGTTGGAGTCATCTATTGCATCCGGTGCTCCCGGTGCGGCCTCCTCTACATCGGTGAGATCCGACACAGATTGGGGGACCGCTTTGTCGAGCACCTCCGCTCTGTCCGCCACAACAGACAGGATCTCCCAGTTGCCACCCACTTCAACTCTGCTTCACATTCCCATTCGGATATGTCCATACATGGTCTTCTCTACTGCCATGATGAGGCCAAACTCAGGTTGGAGGAGCAACACCTCAGATACCGTCTCCAGCCCCTTGGCATGAACTAAATAACCATATAACAATTACAGCATGGAAACAGGCCATCTCTGCCCTTCTAGTCCATGCTGAATGCTTACTCTCATCTAGTCCCACAGACCCACACTCAGCCCATAACCCTCCATTCCTTTCCTGTCCATATACCTATCCAATTTTACTTTAAATGACAATATCGAACCTGCATCTACCACTTCTACTGGAAGCTCATTCTACACAGCTACCACTCTCTGAGTAAAGAAGTTCCCACTCATGTTACCCCTAAATTTTTGCGCCCTAACTTTCAACTCATGTCCTCTTGTTTGAATCTCTCCTACTCTCAATGCAAAAAGCCTATCCATGTCAACTTTATCTATCACCCTCATAATTTTAAATACCTCTATCAAGTCCCCCCTCAACCTTCTACTCTCCAAAGAATAAAAACCTAACTTGTTCAACCCTTCTCTGCAACTTAGGTGCTGAAACCTAGGTAAGATTCTAGTAAATCTTCTCTGTACTCTCTCTATTTTGTTGACATCTTTCCTATAATTCAGTGACCAGAACTGTACACAATACTCCAAATTTGGCCTTACCAATGCCTTGTACAATTTTAACATTACATCCCAACTCCTATACTCAATGCTCTGATTTATAAAGGCCAGCATACCAAAAGCTTTCTTCACCACTCTATCCACATGAGATTCCACCTTCAGGGAACTGTGCACCATTATTCCAAAATCTCTCTGTTCTACTGCATTCTTCAATGCCCTACCATTTACCATGTATGTCCTACTTTGATTAGTCCTCCCAAAATGTAGCACCTCACACTTATCAGCATTAAAATCCATCCGCCATCTTTCAGCCCACTCTTCTAACTGGCCTAAATCTCTCTGCAAGCTTTGGAAACCTACTTCATTATTCACAACACCACCTATCTTAGTATCATCTGCATACTTACTGAACCAATTTACCACCCCATCATCCAGATCATTAATGTATATGACAAACAGCGTTGGACCCAGTACAGATCCCTGAGGCACACCACTAGTCACCGGCCTCCAACCTGACAAACAGTTATCCACCACTACTCTCTGGTATCTCCCATCCAGCCACTGTTGAATCCATTTTACTACTTCAATATTAATACCTAACGATTGAACCTTCCTAACTAACTTTCCGTGTGGAACCTTGTCAAAGGCTTTACTGAAGTCCATATAGACAACATCCACTCCTTTACCCTTGTCAACTTTCCTAGTAAATGCTTCAAAAAATTCAGTAAGATTTGTCAAACATGACCTTCCAAGCACAAATCCATGTTGACTGTTCCTAATCAGACCCTGTCTATCCAGATAATTATATATATCATCTCTAAGAATACTTTCCATTAATTTACCCACCACTGACATCAAACTGACAGGCCTATAATATAAATAATCTCCTCCCCTTCTTACCCCATCCCTAACGTATTTAGTTGTTTGTTTTTTTTCTCTCTCTCTGCCCATCACTCTGCCTGTTCTCCTTCTCCCTCTGGTGCTTCCTCCCCTCCCCCTTTCTTTCTCTTGAGGCCTCCCGTCCCATGATCCTTTCCCTTCTCCAGCTCTGTATCACTTTCGCCAATCACCTTTCCAGCTCTTAGCTTCATCCCACCTCCTCCGGTCTTCTCCTATCATTTCGCATTTCCCCCTCCCCCCACTACTTTCAAATCTCTTAGTATCTTTCCCTTCAGTTAGTCCTGACGAAGGGTCTCGGCCCGAAACGTCGACAGTGCTTCTCCTTGTAGGTGCTGCCTAGCCTGCTGTGTTCCACCAGCATTTTGTGTGTGTTGTTTGAATTTCCAGCATCTGCAGATTTCCTCGTGTAGGCCTATAATTGCTAGGTTTACTCTTAGAACCCTTTTTAAACAATGGAACCACATGAGCAATACGCCAATCCCTGTTTCTAATAACATTTGAAATATTTCTGTCAGCTCCCCTGCTATTTCTACACCAACTTCCTTCAAGGTCCTAGGGAAAATCCTGTCAGGATCTGGAAACTTATCCACTTTTATATTCCTTAAAAGCTCCAGGACTTCCTCTTCTTTAATCATCATAGTTTCCATAACTTCCCTACTTGTTTCCCTTACCTTACACAATTCAATATCCTTCTCCTTAGTGAATACCAAAGAAAAGAAATTGTTCAAAATCTCCCCCATCTCTTTTGGCTCCACACATAGCTGTCCATTCTGATTCTCTAAGGGACCAATTTTATCCCTCACTATCCTTTTGCTATTAATATAACTGTAGAAACCCTTTGTATTTATTTTCACCTTACTTGCCAAAGCAACCTCATATCTTCTTTTAGCTTTTCTAATTTCTTTCTTAAGATTCTTTTTACATTCTTTATATTCCTCGAGCACCTCGTTTACTCCATGCTGCCTATATTTATTGTAGATAACTCTGTTTTTCTGAACCAAGTTTCCAATATCCCTTGAAAACTATGGCTCTCTCAAACTTTTAACACTTCCTTTCAACCTGACAGGAACATAAAGATTCTGTACCCTCAAAATTTCACCTTTAAATGACCTCCATTTCTCTATTACGTCCTTCCCATAAAACAAATTGACCCAATCAACTCCTTCTAAATCCTTTCATATCTCCTCAAAGTTAGCCTTTCTCCAATCCAAAATCCCAACCCTGGGTCCAGTCCTAGCCTTCTCCATAATTATATTAAAACTAATGGCATTGTGATCACTGGACCCGAAGTGCTCCCCAGCACATACCTCCATCACCTGACCTAGTTCATTCCCTAATAGGAGATCCAACACTTCCCCTTCTCTGGTCGGTACCTCTATGTATTGCTGCAAAAGGCTATCCTGCACACATTTTACAAACTCCAAACCATCCATCCCTTTTACGATATGGGCTTCCCAGTCTATGTGTGGAAAATTAAAATCTCCCATAATCACAACCTGTGACTACAAATATCTGCTATCTCCTTACAAATTTGCTCCTCCAATTCTCACTCCCCATTAGGTGGTCTATAATACACCCCTGTAAGTGTTACTGCACCTTTCCCATTCCTCAATTCCACCCAAATAGTCTCCCTAGATGAGCCCTCTAATCTATCCTGCCAGAGCACTGCTGTAATATTTTCTCTGATAATCAATGCAACACCTCTGCCTCTTGTCCCTCTGATTCTATCACACCTGAAGCAACGAAATCCAGGAATATTTAGTTGCCAATCACACCCCTCCTGTAACCATGTTTCACTAATAGCTACAACATCATATATCCAGGTGTCAATCCATGCTCTAAGCTCATCCACCTTTCTTACAATGCTCCTAGCATTAAAATAAATGCATTTAAGAAATTCTCCATCTTTTACTCTCACTAACGGTGTAAACAACTTTACTATCTTCTTTTTCTTCCTTCTCCCATACATCTGTTCCTACATTCTGGTTCCCCTCCCCCCTCGTATCTAGTTTAAATCCACTGGAGCCTCTCAAGCAAACCTACCTGCAAGAATATTTGTCCCCCTCCAGTTCAGATGTAAACCGTCCCGCCGGAACAGGTCCCACCTTCCCTGAAAAACTGCCCAATTATCTATAAATCTGAAGCCCTCCCTCCTGCACCATGTCTTCAGCCACGTGTTGATCTGCACTATCTTACTATTTCTAAACCCACCCGCACGTGGCACTGGTAGCAATCCTGAGATTGCTATCCTGGAGGTCCTGTCCTTTAACTTGGCACCTAGCTCCCTAAACTCACCTTTCAGGACCTCCTCACTCTTCCTACCCACAACATTGGTCCCTACATGGACCACGACATCCGGCTGCTCACCCTCCCTCTTGAGAATACTGAGAACTCGATCCGAGATATCGCGGACCCTAACACCAGGGAGGCAACAGACCATCCGGGATTCTCGATCTCTTCCACAGAACCTCCCATCTGTCCCCCTAACTATCGAATCCCCTATCACTACTGCTCTCCTCTTCTCCCTCCTTCCCTTCTGAGCTGAGGGACCAGTCTCGGTGCCAGAGACACAACCACTGCAACTTGTCCCTGGTAGGTCGTCCCCACCAACAGTATCCAAAACGGTATACTTATTGTTGATGGGAACGGCCACAGGGGTGCTCTGCTCTTACTGTCTATTCCCCTTCCCTCTCCTGACAGTCACCCAACTACCTGTCTCCTGACTCCTAGGGGTGACTATCTCCCTGAAACTCCTGTCTATTTCTGCCTCTGCCTCCCGAATGATCTGAAGTCATCCAGCTCCAGCTCCAGTTCCCTAACACGGTTTGTCAGGAGCTGCAGCTGGATGCACCTTTTACAGGTGTAGTCATCAGGGACAGCTGTGCTCACCCTGACTTCCCACAAACTGCAAACCGAGCACTCGACTGACCTCGCTGCTGCCTCCATTACCTACTCCTAATCTAATTAGATTAATTAAAGCAGCTTACCCGCCCTCACCTCACCTGGAGTGAAGCTCGTCCTCAGCCTCTGCTCGCCGAAGCCTCTCGAGCCAAAGCCTTCCTACTCTGTCTCCCACTACTCCATCGCCCGCTACTATGTTGCCCGCTCCGTTAATCTGCTCGCTTTTTAAACTCACCTGCTGCCTCACGGGCCGACTTTCACATGCTTGTGCAGTCGTGCCCTGTTAAAACTGCCGAAGAAATGAACATTGAATTCTCCAACTTCCGATAATTCCCTCCCTCTCCCTTCCCCATCCCAGTTTCACTCTGCCTCCTCCTCCAGCTGCCTATCACCTCTCTCATGATTCCACCTCTTTCTACTACACATAGTGCTTTCCCCTTACATTCCTTCTTCACCTTTCCTGCCTATCCCCTCTCTGCTTCCCCTCCCCCACCCCTTACTGGTTTTTCACCTGGCACCTACCAGCCTTCTCCTTCCCACCCTCCCCCCACCTTCTTTATAGGGCCCCTGCCCCCTCCCTCTTCAGTCCTGACGAAGGGTATCGGCCTGAAACGTTGACTGCTCGTTTCCACAGATGCTGCCCGACCTGCTGAGTTCCTCCAGCGTGTTGTGCGTGTTGCTTTGACCCCAGCATCTGCAGAGTATTTTGTGTTTATTTCCTTGTGCAGTTTGCGCAGCTATATTAAAAAGCAAGCAGGAATTGTCAGGGTTTATCTGAGGAGTGAGAAGTTGCTTGAGTTATTAGTAAGTTAACAAGGGCCAATAAAAAAGTGAGGTATGAGCAGAGAGTACATTGTGGGAGAGGGCCAGAGCTAGAGTGGGAGGCTTTAGATCAACTGCCTTTGGCAAGAACAGGCAGAAGGAGGCTCTAAGTAAGTTTCTAGTAAGTTTTTTTCTGCTTTCTTTGTCTATTAGTATTAATGCTATTGCATTGAGAACGGATCCAGGGTTGGTGGTATGTTCTTTGTGTGAGATGTGGGAACTCTATATTCTCCCTGATAACTACATCTGCATGAAATGCCTTAGAGACCACATTAAGGAACTGGAGTTGAATGAGGAGGAGATACATAGGAGCTACAGGGAGGTAATTTTCATTCCTAATTTACAGGAGGCAGGAAGCAATGTGACTGTCAGGAGAGAGAAGGGGAATAGATAGATGGTGCAGAGTACCCTTGTGAACATTCCCCTCAATAATAACTATACCACTTTGGAAACTGTTGAAGGGGGAAGCCGCAGTGACTGGGTCTCTTGCACTGAGCCTGGCTTTAACTCAGAAGGGAAAGGGTGAAGAGGAGTTCAATACTGATAGTTAGAGGAGCCGAGGGAAGAATCTGTGGGCACGATAGAGACACACAGATGGTATGTTGCGTCCAAGGTGCCAGGGTCAGGGATGCCTCAGATTTGACATGAGCAGTCAGAATTTGTGTTACATATTGGTGTCAATGACATAGGTAGGAAAAGGGATGAGGTTCTGAAGAGAGAATATAGGGAGTTAGGTGGAAAGCTACAAACAAAAAACTTCAAGGGTAGTAATCTCTGGATTGCTGCCTGTGCCACATACCAGTTAGGGTAAGAATAGAATGATTTGGCAGATCACTGTGTGGCTGAGGATTTGGTGCAGGGGGCAGGGTTTCAGATTTCTACATCATTGGGATCTCTTCTGGGCAAGGTATGACATCTGCATATAGGATGGGTTACAATTGAACTTGAGGACGGCCAATATACTTGCGGGCAAATTTGCTAGAGCTGTTAGTAAGGGTTTAATTCAATTCAGCAGGGGAACGGGAACCAGAGTGATAGGGCTGAGGATAGAGGAGTTGGCATACAAGTAGATGCACTGTGTAATGTGACTGTGAGGAGGGGCAGACAGATGGTCAGGAAAAATTGCTGTCAGTGAAATGAGTTGAAGTGTAACATGGGGACAAAGTCGAAAAGAATGATGAACACAGGATTGAAGGTGTTGTATTTGAATACACGTGGTATACGGAATAAGGAAGATGAACTTGTAGTACAGGAAGATTGGAAGGTAGGATGCTGTGGGCATCACTGAGTTGTGGCTTAAAGAAGATCATAGCTGGGAGCCTAACATCTAACGATGCACATTGTATCAAAAGAGGCAGGTAAGCAGAGAATGTGGAGTGGCTCTGTTGGTAAAAAATGATATCAAATCATCAGAAAAAGGTGACATAGGATTGGCAGATGTAGAATCCTTGTGGGTAGAGTTAAGGAACTGCAAAGGTAAAAAGCCCCTGATGGGAGTGACAGTATATACAGGCCTCCAAACAGCAGACAGTAATTACAATGGGAGAGAGAAAAAGCATGCATAAAGGGCAAGATTACAATAGTCAGGGGGAATTTCAAAATGCAGGTAGATTGGGAAAATCAGGTTGATGCTGGATCCCAAGTAAGGGAATTTCTAGAATGCTTACGAGATGGCTGTTTAGAGCCTACTAGGGGAAAGACAATTATGGTTTGTTTGGATGTTATGTAATTAACCAGATTTGATTAGGGGCCTTAAGGTAATTAAACTCTTTGGGAGCAGTGATGATATCATGATAGAATTTTTCTTGAAGCTTGAGAGGGAGAAGCTCATCAGATGTATCATTATTACAGAGAAGAAAAAAGAATCACAGAGGCATGAAAGAAGAGCTGGCCAAAGTTGCTCGGAAGGTAACACTAGCAGGGATGATGTCAGGACAGCAATGGCTGGAGTTCCTAGGAGCAATTTGGAAAATTGGAAGGTACAGGAGAGATACATCCCAAAGAGGTGATCTAAAGGGAGAAATCCTTTATTTACTGAGGAAGTTCGAATGCTGTTCCAGGTCGTGGCATCAGGAACAAAATCACATGGCACCCATAACGGCTGTCCGTAAACCAATTCAGCTGCGGATAACTGCAAGTCCACTTCTGGAGAAGTTCTGAGCCCCATCAGGACCCACAGGAGACAATCATGCCAACAGTTTGAGAAGGATAAGGTAAAATCAGATGTATCAGTATTACAGTGGAGTAAAGGGATTTAAAGAGGCAGGAGATGGCTAAAACTGATTGGAAAAGAACACTAGAGGGAATGATGGCACAACAGCTATGAGTCATCGAGTCATAGAGTCATAGAAAAGTACAGCGTAGAAACAGGACGTTTGGACCATGTCAAAACTATTTAAACTGCCTACTGCTATCGACCTGCACTGGGAACTTGGCCCTCCATACCCTTACCAAACATAAAATACCTACCTCTCCAAACCTGAAATTGAGCTTGCATGCACCACTTGTTCTGGCAGCTCATTCCACACTCTCACAACCCCCAGAGTGAAGAAGTTTCCCCTGCAGCTCCCCTTAAACTTCTCACTTTTTAAGCCATGGCCTCTGGTTGTAGTCCCACGAAACCTCTGCAGAAAAAGCCTGCTTGCATTTACACTATCTATACCCCTCATAATTTTATATACCTCTAGCAAATCTTCTCTCAATCTTCTTTGTTCTGAAGAATACAAACCTAACCTTTCCTTATAGCTCAGGTCTTCCAGATCCAGCAACATCTTTGTAAATTTTACTCGTACACTTTCAAACTTATTAACATCTTTTTTGTTGGTAAGTGACCAAACTGCACACGATACTCCAAATTAGGCTTCATCAACATCATATACAATTCATCCCATCTCCTGTACTAAACATATTGATTCATAAAGGCCAATGTGCCAAAAGCTTTCTTTATGACCCTATCTACCTGTGATAGGTAGATGAACAGCTGGATTATCTGGAAGCAATTCGGAAGGTGTAGGATATATACGTCCCAAAGAGGAAGAAGTATTCTAAAGGCAGAGTGGCACAACCATGACTGACAGGACAAGTCAAAGCCAACAAAGAAGCTAAAGAGAGGGCATATAATAAAGCAAAAATTAGTGGGAAATTAGAGTATTAGGAAGCTTTTAAAAACCAACAGAATCAACTGAAAAGTTATTAAAAAGGAAAACGAACATGAAAAACTCTGCAGGTGCAGGAAATCCAAGCAACCTGCTGGAGGAACTCAGTAGGCTAGACAGCATCTTTGGAAAAGAGCAAATGGTTGATGTTTTGATCTGAGACCCTTCAGCAGGACTAGAATAAAAGATGAGGTAATCTTTCCAGTCCTGATGAAGAATCTCGTCCTGAAACATCAACTGTTTGCTCTTTTCCAAAGATGCTGCCTAGCCTGCTGAGTTCCTCCAGCATTTTATGTGTGTGTTTTAAGAAGGAAAGCTGGAATATGAAGATAAACTAGCCGATATTAAAAAAGATACCAAAAGTTTCTTCAGATACATAAAGCGTAAAAGAGAGGTGAGAGTGGATATTGGACTGCGGGAAAATAATGCTGGAGAGGTAGTAATGGGAGATGAACTGAATAAGTATTTTGCATTAGTCTTCATTGTGGAAGACATTAGCACTATGCCAGACATTCAAGACTGACAGTGGGTAGAAGTGTATGAAGTTGTCATTACTAGGGAGAAGGTTCTTGGGAAACTGAATGTTCTGAAGGTAGATAAGTCACCTGGGCCAGATGATATACACCCAGGATTCTGAAAGAGTTGGCTGAAGACATAATGGAGACATTAGTAATAATCATTCATGAATTATTAGATTCTGCAATGGACAATTGCAAATATCACTCCACTCTTTAAGAAGAAAGGAAGGCAGAAAGTAGGAAATTATAGCTTAATTAGCCTGACTTCAGTGGTGGGGAAGATGCTGGAGTCCATTATTATGGATGAAATTTTAGGGTACTTGGTTGCACTTTATAAAACAGGCCAAAATCAGCATGGTTTCCTTAAGGAGAATTATTGCCTGACAAAGCTTTTGTAATTCTTTGAGGAAATAGTGGGCAGAGCTAAAGATGGTGACAGAGAGTGACTTTTCCCAGCTCATCAGTGAAACAGCTAAATTCTTCCTTTCCTAATGTCTCTATTTACCTTTTCAGGGTATCTGGGGTGCTATTTGGATCTCTGATCTACAGCAGCACTCAAAACTGCGTATCTGCACGATGGCATGTTCCTGTTCTTGGTCCATGCCAATCAGTCGCATTTCAGTATGTCCTGGTCCAGCTAGGTCGAGTGACCCTAGGGCGTTCTGTGGCCCTGTGGACATAAATTCTTGCTGGTGTCATGAACTGATGCATAGTGGCAGCCAGAACACCGAGTAGCTGCCAGAGGGAATCAATCGATCGACCTCTCTCTTCATAATGAGGGACAGTTTGCTGGCAATTCTCAGGCTGGGGAACACAAAACAAAAAATGTTCCAGACTGACTGTAACGTGGAAATAGCAACTGTTATCTCCCCTGTTAGCCTGTGGGATGTCAAAAATTTTGGAATGAACAGTCAGTTTTTGAGGTACTGTAGATCAGGGTCTCCATTTGGGGGCTTTTCTGTTGATTGCATGGTGGATGTCTGATGCTCTATGCTAGAAAACGTGAGGAGGAGGAAGGGTTTGATGCTGATTTCTTCTATTTGGAGGATGTCTGCAGAGAGTGAGAATTTCAGGTTATATATTCTATACACTCTCTGATATTAAATGGAAGTATTGCACTTTTGAACTATTGAAATAACAAACACAATAGACACAGGAGTGTCAGTGGAGATTACATACATAGATTTTCAAAAGACCTTTGACAAGGTTCTGCACATGAGGCTGCTTAACATTTTTGGATATATGCACACTAGGGTCATGCTCCCAGTCTCATCATAGGATATATGCACACTGGGATCAAGTACCCAGTCTTATCATTGGATAAAATTACACTAGGGTAAAGTTCCAGGTCTCGTTATTTGATTTGTGCACAATACAGTCACGTTCTCAGCTATCATTGTATTCAAGTTCCCAGTCTCATCATTGGATATAATCACACTGGGGTGAAGTTCCCAGTCTCATTTTGTCATGGTCCTGACCGTTAATTTCCCATTTTCTCCTAATTCCCTTTGATTGTGACACACCTGGTTTTCATCAAGACCTGCAGTATATGAACCCTGGCTTTGCAACCACTAGTTGCCAGATCGTTGGTTTTGCCTGTGTGGTAATTAACGTTTCCTGGCCGCTTAGGATTGTGTATTCTATGTTTTGCTTCAGCACTGAGGTTTAGCTGTGTAACTCTGTCTCTCCATGCTAAGAGAAGTTTTGTCTGCCGCTTCCCTTTCTACGCTCCGTGTCAAGATCAGTTCTGCCTGTCTCCTGCCTTCCTGCACTCTCTCACATTTGCCATTCAATGCTCACGCCGCATCTACATCCTAACGCAACCTCTGTGCCTGTGTCCTGCGCTTGGGTTTGCCTCGTTCGTTGCAACAGAACGATCTGGCCACCGTGGACCCAGCGGACATGACTACCCTTCAGCAAGCCCTCGCCAGCCAGGATTCCCTACTGGGACAGTGTGACCAACTCCTCCAGCAGGTCATGGAGAACCTGTCTGCTCACATCACACAGATCGGTGACCAGGTGGACCGTGTCTCCACTCATATCACTCAACCCATTCCTGGAACCCTGTCTAACCAATCCAGACAGACTGTAGCTGCAACACCCTTCGTGTCAGCAACACCCCCGCCAAGAAAGCCTCACGTACCTGAACCAGAGCACTACGCTGGAGATTTGGGGATATGTCAGGCCTTCCTTCTTCAGTGCTCCTTGGTGTTCGAACAGCAGTAATCCACGTACTCCACGGATAAGTCAAAGATTGCATATATCATGGGGTTGTTGTGGGGAAGTGCCTTAGCGTGGGCCACAGCTGTTTGGGATAATCAACCAGATATCAGCTCTTCTTTTGCCACCTTTATCACGGAAGTGAGAAAGATCTTTGACCACCCCGTCCGTGGTAAAGACGCTGCCAAGCATCTACTCACTCTCTGCCAGGGCTCACTCACTGTTGCCAAATATTCCGTGGAGTTCTGGACTTTAGCGGCCAATTTGGAGTGGAACGATGAGGCACTCCAAGGGGTATTTCGGAATGGTCTCAGCCACATGGTGGAAGTTAAGTTGGCGGCAAGAAATGACACCGACAGCCTGGATTCCTTGATCTCCCTACCCATCTGGTTGGACAATTGTCTCCTAGAATGCCATAGGGAAAGAACTGGGCATCCACCATCTTTAGCCACTCCTCGGCACTCATTACGGAACAAGCCTCTCTCCTCCTCCTGCTCCCAGAGTAGCTCCCAACCTGACTGTTTCCAGAGGGGATCCCATGCAGCTGGGATGGAACTGCCTTTCCCCCACAGAACGATTACAGAGATTGAGAGCGGGTGAGTGTCTATATTGCGGTCAGTCTGACCACTTCTGTGCTACCTGTCCCCTATGGACAAAAAGGGAAGGCACCAGTAGATAACCAGGGGGATCCTGGTTAGCCAGACAACATTCCCTTCCATTCCTCGAACCCGGATGCAGTTGCAAACTACTTTGCGTTACAACCAATAGTCCCTGCCTCTGTCGGCAATAGTGGACTCCGGCGCAGAGGGAAACCTTTTGGATGAAAACCTAGCTTTCCAAGCCAGAATTCCTCATGAGTTGTTGAGTAACCCCCGGGAAGCCCAGGCACTGGATGGTAGACTACTGGCCCAAGTCACACGCTGCACACCACCCCTGTCTCTCTTATAGACAATAGACAATAGGTGCAGAAGTAGACCATTCGGCCCTTCGAGCCTGCACCGCCATTTTGAGATCATGGCTGATCAATTACTATCAATACCCGGTTCCTACCTTGTCCCCATATCCCTTGATTCCCCTATCCATAAGATAACTATCTAGCTCCTTCTTGAAAGCATCCAGAGAATTGGCCTCCACTACCTTCCGAGGCAGTGCATTCCAGACCCCCACAACTCTCTGGGAGAAGAAGTTTTCCTTAACTCTGTCCTAAATGACCTACCCCTTATTCTTAAACCATGCCCTCTGGTACTGGACTCTCCCAGCATCTGGAACATATTTCCTGCCTCTATCTTGTCCAATCCCTTAATAATCTAATATGTTGCAATCAGATCTCCTCTCAATCTCCTTAATTCCAGCGTGTACAAGCCCAGTCTCTCTAACCTCTCTGCGTAAGACAGTCCGGACATCCCAGGAATTAACCTTGTGAATCTACGCTGCACTTCCTCTACAGCCAGTATGTCCTTCCTTAAACCTGGAGACCAAAACTGTACACAATACTCCAGGTGTGGTCTCACCAGGGCCCTGTACAAATGCAAAAGGATTTCCTTGCTCTTGTACTCAATTCCCTTTGTAATAAAGGCCAACATTCCATTAGCCTTCTTCACTGCCTGCTGCACTTGCTCATTCACCTTCAGTGACTGATGAACAAGGACTCCTAGATCTCTTTGTATTTCTCCCTTACCTAACTCTACACTGTTCAGATAATAATCTGCCTTCCTGTTCCTACTCCCAAAGTGGATAACCTCACACTTATTCACATTAAACGTCATCTGCCAAGTATCTGTCCACTCACCCAGCCTATCCAAGTCACCCTGAATTCTCCTAACATCCTCATCACATGTCACACTGCCACCCAGCTTAGTATCATCAGCAAACTTGCTGATGTTATTCTCAATGCCTTCATCTAAATCGTTGACGTAAATCGTAAACAGCTGTGGTCCCAATACTGAGCCCTGTGGCACCCCACTAGTCACCACCTGCCATTCCGAGAAACACCCATTCACCGTTAGCCTTTGCTTTCTATCTGCCAACCAGTTTTCTATCCATGTCAAAATCTTCCCCCCAATGCGATGAGCTCTGATTTTACCCACCAATCTCCTATGTGGGACCTTATCAAATGCCTTCTGAAAATCGAGGTACGCTACATCCACTGGATCTCCCTTGTCTAACTTCCTGGTTACATCCTCAAAAAACTCCAATAGTTTAGTCAAGCATGATTTGCCCTTGGTAAATCCATGCTGGCTCGGCCCAATCCTATCACTGCTATCTAGATATGCCACTATTTCATCTTTAATAATGGACTCTAGCATCTTCCCCACTACTGATGTTAGGCTGACAGGACGATAGTTCTCTGTTTTCTCCCTCCCTCCTTTCTTAAAAAGTGGGATAACATTAGCCATTCTCCAATCCTCAGGAACTGACCCTGAATCTAAGGAACATTGAAAAATGATTACCAATGCATCCGCAATTTCCAGGGCCACCTCCTTTAGTACCCTAGGATGCAGACCATCTGGACCTGGGGATTTGTTATCTTCTCTTTCTCTCCGGGAATTATCGGGAACAGGAACGATTCAATTTAATTTCCTCTCCTCAAGCTCCTATAGTTCTTGGTTACCCCTGGTTAAGCCGCCATAACCCCCACATTGATTGGTCCACCGGGAAGTTCGTTCTGTCACTCGCTTGTCTACAATCAGCCCTTTCCCCAGTGGAAGTCACCGTGACCTCGTCTGCCCCTCAAACCCCCCAACTTATCCAAGGTTCCAGCAGAGTATCAGGATCTGGGAGAAGTGTTTAGCAAGCAACGGGCTCTTTCCCTGCCTCCTCACCACCGTTACGATTGCGCAACTGACCTTCTCCCCAGAGCCCCTCTGCCCACCAGTCGGCTGTACAACCTGTCCCAACCAGAAAGGGAAGCAATGGAGGCTTATCTAATTGACTCTCTCGCGGCTGGCAATATCCAACCCTCATCTTCCCCTGTAGGTGCAGGTTTCTTCTTTGTGGGGAAGAGAGATAGCTCACTGCACCCCTGCATTGACTATCGTGGCCTGAACAGCATCACCATAAAGAATAAATATCCACTGCCCCTTATCAACTCTGCATTCGAGTCCCTTCACGGAGCCACCATTTTCTCTAAGTTGGATCTACAGAATGCTTATCACCTGGTCAGGATAAGGGAGGGAGATGAATGGAAAACAGTTTTTAACACCCTCCTTGGTCTTTTCGAATATCTGGTCATGCCATTCAGTCTCACCAATGCCCCCGCTGTCTTCCAAGCCCTGGTAAACGACGTCCTTAGGGACTTTATAAACCATTTCAATTTTGTTTATTTGGACGACATCTTAATCTTCTCCCGCAGTCTTCAGGAGCACAACACCATGTCTGTCAAGTTCTGCAGAGGTTTTGGGAGAACAATCTATTCGTGAAGGCTGAGAATGTGAGTTTCGTACCCGTTCTGTCGGTTTCCTGGGGTACATCATCGAGACCGGGCAAGTGAGGGTGGGTCCCGAAAAGATCTAGGCAATGGCAAAGTGGCCAAAACCCACAAACACTCAAGCAACTCCAGCGATTTCTGGGGTTTGCAAACTTCTATCGTCACTTCATCAGGGATTACAGCTGGGTGGCTCACCTCTCCTTTTCACTGGACCCCGAAGCAGACTCAGCCTTCTCAGAGCTGAAGAGGTGTTTCACCTCCGCTCCCAACCTGGTCCAATCTGACCCCTCTCATTGTGGAAGTCGATGCCTCTGACTTTGGGGTGGGAGCGGTCCTCTTCCAACGCTCCGACCCAGACCAAAAACTCCATCCCTGCGCCACCTTTTCTCACTGTCTATCCCCCGCTGAACGGAACTACAATGTAGGGAACCGGGAGTTACTGGCCGTCAAACTCGCTTTGGAGGAGTGGAGGCACTGGCTGGAGGGAGCTGAACATCCATTCATTGTCTGGACAGACCACAAGAACCTTGCATACATGCAAACCACCAAATGCCTGAATTCCTGCCAAGCCCATTGGGCATTATCTTTTGGCTGTTTCAGATTCACACTCACCTATCGTCCAGGGTCCAAGAACAGGAAACCCGATGCACTCTCTCATCAATACATCTCCGAGGAGGGCCTTCCCAACCCCGAGACCATCCTGTGTGGTGGCTGCCCTCACATGGGAGATCGAATCCAAAGTTAGAGAGGCCCAACGGACTCAACCTGACCCAGGCAATGGACCATGCCTGACTCTGTTCGGTCTCAGGTTCTCCAGTGCAGGCATACTTTTTGTTTCACCTGCCATCCTGGAATCGATTGAACTCTGTTCCTTCCGAAGAGATATTTCTGGTGGCCCTCCATGGACACTGACATTCGTTCTTTTGTCTCTGCCTGTTCAGTTTGTGCCCATGGAAAAGCCTGCCACCAACCACCTGCTGGGTTGCTTCATCCCTACCTGTCCCTAGCCAGCCTTCGTCTCACATTGCACTGGATTTCATTACTGGACTACCCCCTTCACATGGGAACACTGCTGTACTCACTGTGGTGGACCGCTTCTCCAAAGCTTTGCACTTCGTAGCCCTTCCCAAACTCCCTACAGCCTGTGAAACATCCTTGTTCATCACATCTTCCGCCTTCATGGAATTCCCTCTGGCATTATTTCTGACTGGGGCCCCCAATTCGTCTCCTAAGTCTGGAGATCTTTTTGTCAAGCTCTTGAAGCCTCAGTAAGTCTGCCTTCCGGTTTCCATCCACAGACTAATGGTCAAACGGAAGGAGCAAACCAGGATTTGGAAGCAGCACTGCGCTGCATAGCCGCCAACAACCCGTCGACCTGGAGCACCCATCTCACTCGGGTGGAGTACGCCCACAACTCCCTGGTCAGCACCACCACCGGAATTTCGCCCTTTGAAGTGTAGATCCCAGTCTCATAATTGGATATAAGCACACTGTATTGTGGTTCCCAGTCTCCTCATTTGATATAATCACACTGGGGTGAAGTTCCCAGTCTCTTCATTGGATATATATGTACACTAGGGTGAAGTTACATGTCTCATCTTTGGATATATGCACACTGGGATGAAGTTCCCAGTTTCATCATTGGATATATGCACACTGGGATGAAGTTCCCAGTTTCATCATTGGATATATGCACACTGGGATGAAGTTCCCAGTTTCATCATTGGATATACACACACTAGGGTCATGTCCTCAGTCTCATCATTGGATATAATCACACTAGGAGAAGCTTCCTGACTCAT
Source organism: Hemitrygon akajei (assembly GCF_048418815.1). NCBI lineage: Eukaryota > Metazoa > Chordata > Chondrichthyes > Myliobatiformes > Dasyatidae > Hemitrygon > Hemitrygon akajei. The sequence continues at coordinate 97,450,023 of NC_133138.1, read as the reverse complement.
CATTGGAAATATGCACACTGGGGTGAAGTTCCCACTCTGATCACAGACAGACAGACAGACAGACAGACATACTTTATTGATCCGGAGGGAAATTGGGTTTTGTTACAGTCGCACCAACCAAGAATAGTGTAGAATTATAGCAATATAAAACCATAAATAATAATAAGCAAATTATGCCAAGTGGAAATTAGTCCAGGACCAGCCTATTGGCTTAGGGTGTCTGACACTCTGAGGGAGGAGTTGTAAAGTTTGAGGGCCACAGGCAGGAATGACTTCCTATGACACTCAGTGTGGCATCTCGGTAGAATGAGTCTTTGAACATATTGAATCACAGGGGTGAAGTTCCCAGTTTCATCATGGGATATAAGCACACTTGGGTGAAGTTCCCTGCCTCATCATTGGATTTATGCACACTCCGAAGAAGTTCCTGTGCTCATCATTGGATTTATGCACACAGGGGTGAAGTTGCCAGTCTCATTATTGATATAGGCACACTGGGGTGTAGATCCCTCTCTCTTCATTATATATATGCACACTGGATTCTAGAACCCAATCTCTTTATTGGATCTTCTCAGGTCAGCTGAGAAGATCATCAGGGTCTCTCTTCCTGCCATCACGGACATTTACACTACACGCTGCATCCGCAAAGGAAACAGCATTATGAAGGATCCCATGCACCCCTCATACAATCTCTTCTCCCTCCTGCCATCTGGGAAAAGGCTCCGAAGCATTCGAGCTCTCACAACCAGACTATGTAATAGTTTCTTCCCCCAAGCTATCAGACTCCTCAATACCCGAAGCCTGGACTGACACCTTGCCCTACTGTCCTGTTTATTATTTATTGTAATACCTGCAATGTTTTTGTGCACTTTATGCAGTCCAGTGTAGTGCTGTAGTCCAGTGTAGCTTTCTCTGTGTTTTTTTTTTAATTACGTAGTTCAGTCTAGTTTTTTGTACTGTGTCATGTAACACCATGGTCCTGAAAAACATTGTCTCATTTTTACTATGCACTGTACCAGCAGTTATGGTTGAAATAACAATAAAAGTTGACTTGACTTGATATAGACACTGTGGAGTGTAGTTCCGTGTTTCATCTTTGGATATATGCACATTGGTTAATGTCTTGTCATGGGATATATGTGCACTAGGGTGTATTTCCCAGTCTCTAATTGCATATATGCAAACTGGGGTGAAGCTCCCTGTCTTTTCATTGGATATTTGCACATTGGGGTATATTTGCCTGTCTCTCATTGGATATAGGCACACTAGGGTGAAGTTCCCTGTTTCATCACTGAATATATGCATACTAGGGTCAATTTCCCAGTTTCATCATGGGATATATGCACACAGGGGTGAAGTTCCCAGTCTCATCATTGGATTTATGCCCACTCCGAAGAAGTTCCTGTGCTCATCATTGGATATATATGCACACTGGCGTGAAGTTTCCTGACTCATCAATGGATATATATGTACAGTGGGGTGAAAATCCCAGTCTCATCAATGGATATAAGCACACTGGAATGAAGTTCCCAGTCTCATCATTGGATATCTGAACACAGGGGTGGAGTTCCCAGTCTCTTCGTTAGATATATGCACACTGCTGTGAAGTTCCCTGTCTCATGGTTTGATATATGCACACTTGGAAGAAGTTCCTGTGCTCATCATTGGATTTATGCACACAGGGGTGAAGTTGCCAGTCTCATCATTGATATAGGCACAATGGGTTGTAGATCCCTGTCTCTTCATAGGATATATGCACACAGGAGTGTAGTGCCCTCTTTCTTCATTGTTTATATGCACACTGGATTCTAGAACCCTCTCTCTTTATTAGATATAGGCACTGTGGAGTGTAGTTCTGTGTTTGATCTTTGGATATATGCACATTGGTTAAGTTCTCTGTCTTGTCATGGGATATATGTGCACTAGGGTGTATTTCCCAGTCTCTGATTGCATATATGCAAACTGGGGCGAAGCTCCCTGTCTCATCATTGGATATATATGTACACTGGGGTCAAGTTCCCAGTTTTTTTTTTCAAATGGGGATGTTAAGGGGGGAACAGTTGAGGGGAGGGGGAGGGCTGATATTATACTCTATTATTCTATTATACTATTCACTCTATGTAATTATCTTAAAAATTGAATTTAAAAAATATATTAAAAAAAGTTCCCAGACTCATCATGGGATATATGCACAGAGGAGTGTAGTTACCAGTCTCATCATTGAATATATATGTACACAGGGGTGAAGTTACATGACTCATCTTTGGATATATGCACACTGGGGTCAATCTCCCAGACTCATCATGGGATATATGCACACTGGTGTGAAATTCCCTGTTTCATCGTTGAATATATGCACACTGGTGTCTAGTACCCTCTCTCTTCATTGGATATATGCACAGTGGACTGCAGTTCCCTGTCTCATCATTGAATATAATCACACCGAGGTGCAGTTCCCTGACTCTTCATTGGATATATTGCCAATGGAGTGAAGATCCCAGTCTCATCATTTGATATAATCACACTGGGGTGAAATTCCCAGTTTCATCATTGGATATATGCACACTTGGAAGAAGTTCCTGCACTTATCATTGGATTTATACACACAGCGGTGAAGTTCTCTGTCTCTTCATTGGATATATGCACACTGGGGTCATGTTCTCAGTCTCATCATTGGATATACCACACTGAAGTGTAGATCCAAGTCTCATCATTGGATATAATCTCACTAGGAGAAGTTCCCTCTCTCTTCATTGGATATTTGCACACTGGGGTGAACTTCCCAGTCTCATCATGGGATATATTCACACTGCGGTGAAGTTCCCTGTCTCATCAGTGGATATATGCACAGTGGGGTGAATTTCCCAGTCTCATCAGTGGATATATACACACTGGGTTGTAGATCCCTATCTCATCATGGTATATATGCACACTGGGGTGAAGATCCCATTCTCTTCATTTCATATATGCACACTGGTGAAATTCCCAGTTTCATCATTGGATATATGCACACTGGGGTGAAGATCCCATTCTCTTCATTACATATATGCACACTGGTGAAATTCCCAGTTTCATCATTGGATATATGCACACTGGGGTGAAGTTCCCTGTCTCATCATTGGATATAACCACACTGAAGTGTAGATCCCACTCAAATCATTCGATATAATCACACTGGGTGAATTTCCGTTTCTCATCATTGGATATATGCACAATGCTGTGAAGTTCACTGTCTCATGATTGGATATATGCCCACTTGGAAGATGTTCCTGCGCTCATCATCGGATTTATGCACACAGAGAACATGACCCTACCGTGCATATATCCAATGATGAAACAGGGAACTTCACCCCAGTGTGCACTTCGGTGAAGTTCTCTGTCTCTTCATTGGATATATGCACACTGGGGTGAAGTTCCCTGTTTCATCATTGGATATATGCACGGTAGGGTCATGTTCTCAGTCTCATCATTGGATATATTCACACTAGGAGAAGCTTCCTGACTCATCATTGGAAATATGCACACTGGGGTGAAGTTCGCAGTCTCTTCATTGGATATACGCACAGTGGTGTGAAGTTCCCAGTCTCATGATTGGATATATACACACTTGGAAGATGTTCCTGCGCTCATCATCGGATTTATGCACACAGAGAACATGACCCTACCGTGCATATATCCAATGATGAAACAGGGAACTTCACCCCAGTGTGCACTTCGGTGAAATTCTCTGTCTCTTCATTGGATATATGCACACTGGGGTGAAGTTCCCTGTTTCATCATTGGATATATGCACGGTAGGGTCATGTTCTCAGTCTCATCATTGGATATATTCACACTAGGAGAAGCTTCCTGACTCATCATTGGAAATATGCACACTGGGGTGAAGTTCGCAGTCTCTTCATTGGATATACGCACAGTGGTGTGAAGTTCCCAGTCTCATGATTGGATATATACACACTTGGAAGATGTTCCTGCGCTCATCATCGGATTTATGCACACAGAGAACATGACCCTACCGTGCATATATCCAATGATGAAACAGGGAACTTCACCCCAGTGTGCACTTCGGTGAAGTTCTCTGTCTCTTCATTGGATATATGCACACTGGGGTGAAGTTCCCTGTTTCATCATTGGATATATGCATGGTAGGGTCATGTTCTCAGTCTCATCATTGGATATATTCACACTAGGAGAAGCTTCCTGACTCATCATTGGAAATATGCACACTGGGGTGAAGTTCGCAGTCTCTTCATTGGATATACGCACAGTGGTGTGAAGTTCCCAGTTTCATGATTGGATAAATACACACTGGGGTGAAGTTCCCTGTTTCATGATTGGATATATGCACACTTGGAAGAAGTTCCTGCGCTCATCATTGGATTTATGCACACAGCGGTGAAGTTCCCTGTTTCATCATTGGATATATGCACATAGGGTCATGTTCTCAGTCCCATCATTGGATATATTCACACTAGGAGAAGTTCCCTGTCTCATCATTGCATATATGCACACTGGGGTGAAGTTCCCTGTCTCATCATTGGATATATGCACACTGGGGTGAAGTTCCCTGTCTCATCATTGGATATATGCACACTGGGGTGAATTTCCCAGACTCATCATTGGATATATGCACACTGGGGTGAAGATCCCAGTCTGATCATTGGATATATGCACACTGAAGTGTAGATCCAAGTCTCATCATTGGATATAATCTCACTAGGAGAAGTTCCCTCTCTCTTCATTGGATACATGCACACTGGATTCTAGTATGATCTCTCTTCATTGGATACATGCACAGTAGAGTGTAATACCTAGTTTCGTCATTGGATATATGCACACTGTGTGAAGTTCTCTGTCTCGTCATGGGATATATGCACACTAAAGTGAATTTCCCTGTCTCTTCATTGGATATATGCACACTGGGGTGAAGTTTCCTGTCTCATCATGGGATATATGCATACTGGAGTGTATTTCACTGTCTGTTCATTGGTTATATGCACAGTGCTGTGAAGTTCCCAATTCCATCTTTGGATATATGCACACTAGGGTCATGTTCCTAGTCTCATCATTGTAAATAACCACACTGAAGTGTAGATCCCAGCCACATCATTGGATATAATCACACTGGGTGAAATTCCCTGCCTTATTATTGGAAATATGAACACTGGGAAGAAGTTCCTGTTCTCATCATTGGATGTAATCACACTAAGCTGAAGTTCCCAGACTCATCATTGGATATATGCCCATTGTAGTGTATTTCCCTGTCTCTTCATTGGATATATGCATAATGGGGTGAATTTGCCAGTTTCATCATTGGATATATGCACACTAGGGTCAAGTTCCCAGTCTCATCATGGGATTTTTTGCACACTGGGATGAAATTCCCAGTTTCGTCATTGTATATATGCACACTGGGGTGTAGTTCCTTGTCTCATCATTGGATGTATGCACACTGTCGTGTAGTTCCCTCTCTCTTCATTGGGTATATGCAGACTGGAGTGTAGTTCCTTATCTTATCATTGGATGTATGCACACTGTCGTGTAGTTCCCTCTCTCTTCATTGGGTATATGCAGACTGGAGTGTAGTTCCTTATCTAATCATTGGATGTTATGCACACTGTCGTGTAGTTCCCTCTCTCTTCATTGGGTATATGCAGACTGGAGTGTAGTTCCTTCTTCCTTCATTGGATATATGCACACTGGATGTAGAACTCTCTTCTTTGGATACATGCACTGTGGAGTGTAGTCTCGTGTTTCATCTTTAGCTATATGCCCACACTAGTGTCAGGTATGCTGTCACCATTTATTGTTACATTGTCATGTGTGAGCGGATTACCTTTAAACTCTACATCCCCGCTTTCTCACTAAATAAGTTAAATGAAAGGCAAAGATAGAGAGGAAGAAAAGTGGTTTGGTTGATTGGAATTAAAATTGGCTGCAAAACCCTTTCATATTATACAATCCTCCCAATAATCAACATTCATGCCAAGACCCTGAAAAATGTGCATTTCTTCTCATATTCTGAGAGCCACATCTGGGGGAGTGAATGTAGATGTGAAAATTCACAACAGTTGTCAGTGCACCAGCATAGCCTTTGTTAATCTGAGAAAAAAATTCTAATCTTGCTTTGACCATCAAAACATGGATGAACCATCATGAATTCCCACAACCCCTCAGTGATTTCAATCTCTGAGACCAACGTGTGAGCATTCTTCACCAGGCTGAACTGACAATAAGCCCAGGGAGAGTATCTGGCCACATGCTGATTAACTAGCTGGAGAGTTCCCTGATATCTTTAATTTCTCACTTTGACATCATGAGGTACACACCTGCTTCAAGCAGGCTTCACGTAGTAACCTGCCTCAATGACTATTGTCCAGTAACATTTACATCCACAGTGATGAATTGTTTTGAGAGGCTGGTGGACAAACATTATTAACTCCTGCCTGAAAAGTGAGTTGGATCTCTCCAATTTGCCTACCTGCACAACAACTCCACCGCAGATCCTATTTCATTTGCTCTTCATTCAACCCTACAATATCTGGACAGCAAAATGAATACATCAGGATGTTCTTTATTGATTACAGCTCAGTATCTATATTATCATGACTTCAAAAGTAATCAATATGCTTCAAGATCTAGATCTCAATACCTTCCTATACAATTGGATCCTTAATTTCCTCACTTGTAGACCCCTGTCAGTTCGGATTGACAACAACATCTCCTCCATAATCTCCATCAGTGCACTTCACCACAAGGTTGTGGGGCTGCTTAGCCCCCTGCTCTACTCGCTTTACACTTCTAACAAAGCTCCAATGCCATAATCAAGTTTGCTGATAACACCATTGTCATGGGCTGAATCACAGGTGGTGATGAATCAACGTATAGGAGGGAGATTGGAAATCTGGCTGAGTGGTGCCACAACAACAAATTCTTACTCAATGTCAGCAAGACCAAGGAGCTGATATGGACTTCAGGAGGAGGTCCATGAGCCAGTCCTCATCAGAGGATCAGAGATGGAGAGGATCAGTAACTTAAAATGTCTTGGTGTTATAATTTTCTAAGTTCAGTCCTGGGCCCAGTGTGTAAGTGCAATTACGAAGAAAGCACAGAAGCACCTATACGTCCTCAGGAGTTTACGAAGATTTGGCATGACATCTAAAACTTTGACAAATTTCTATAGATGTGTGCTGGAAATTATATTGATTGGCTACATCATAGCCTAGTGTACAAATGTCACTGCCCATGAACAGAAAACCCTACAAAAAGTAATGGATACGGCCCAGTCCATCACAGGTAAAGCCCTCCCCACCACTGAGCACATTTACATGAACTAGCATTGCAGGAAAGCAGTGTCCATCATCAGGGACTTTTACCACCCAGGTCATGCTCTCTTCTCACTGCTGCCATCAGGAAGAAGGTACAGGAGCCTCAGGACTCACACCACCAGGTTCAGGAACAGTTATTATCCTTCAAGCATCAGGCTCTTGAACCAAAGGGGATAACTTCACTCGCCCCATCACTGAACTGATATCTCAACCTTTGGACTCATTTTCAAGGGCCTTTCATCTCATCTTCCTGATATTTATTGCTTATGCATGTGTTGGCGCATGGCCAAGTGGTTAAGGCATTTGTCTAGTGATCTGAAGGTTGCTAGTTCAAGCCTTAGCTGAGGCTGCGTGTGTGTCCTTGAGTAAGGCACTTAACCACACATTGTTCTGCGATGACACCGGTGCCAAGTTGTGCGGGTCCTAATGCCCTTCCCTTGGACAACATCGGTGGCATGGAGAGGGGAGACTTGCAGCTTGGGCAAATGCCAGTCTTCCATTAAAAAAACCTTGCCCAGGCTCCTGCCCTGGAAACTTTCCAAGGTGCAAATCCATGGTCTATCGAGACTAACGGAGGCCTACACACACACACTTATGCATTTATTATTATTATTTATTTCTTTTTGTATTTGCAGTGTGATGCCTTTTGCACACTGGTCGAACACCTGGATGATGCAAACTTTTATTCTATCATGGTTATATTACACTGGACAACAAAGATTTTGCTTCCTGAATATCTTTGGTGCATCTTATGGATTTTGGGTTGCTGATTATGAAAATCACTGTGAAATTTCAATAACATGTACCATTTTTTAATCATCTGTATTTGTTATTTCAATTCATAATTCAAGTCAGAATAACTGATGTGAAGTTTAAGGAAGGCATTTTTGTTGGCCCAAAAATCAAACAGGTCATCAATAACAGGCAATTCAAAGAACTTCTGGAACCAGAGACAATCACATGGAAGGCAATCAAGGATGCTGTTGAAAATTTTCTTGACAACTGCTGAAAACCAAACTACGTGCAGCTGGTTGACAACATGCTTCAAGCAACATATGAAGTGCAACATGTCACTAAAAATTCCCATTTTGACTTCCTCGCAAATCTTGCCACTGTCAGTGACGAGCATAATGAAAGGTTTCACCAAGACAATGCAGTCATGGAGAAACAGTATCAGGGCAACTGGAATCTATCATGCTGGCTAATAATTGTTGGACACTTAAATGAGAAGCCTCAAACACTGAGTACAAATGAACATCATGAATAAAACATTTTTAGCTTAGTTGAACTACTGCAAAGTGTCAGCACGATTATGGAATTAAAGTTAATTTCTTGTTTCTCTAAATACCTACATAATACAAGTGATTTGAAATTATATTTGTGTTCGGCTTCAAGTGGTCTATCATAAACAAAAAAAAATTCTGAGGAAGCAGAATTTTTGAAAAAAATTCTTGTCCAGTGTTAAGGATTGATTGAGTATGCCCACAAGAAAATTAATCTCAGGGTTGTATATGGTGACATATATACACTCCGATAATAAATTTACTTTAAACTTTGAAATAGCCCTTAAAGATATACTACCAGTGCTGTTTCTACTGAATTTTCAAAATCGACTGTTGGGATATTTGAACTAATGTCAGTGTGCTCTTCCAAGCTGCAGCATGAAGCCTCCAATCATGCAAAACCATCTCTAGTGTGTGAGCCACCATCCCCACACCAGATACCTGACTCTCAGATGAGACACTGTGCACCAAGTTCTGTCAGGGAGAGGGATCTCCAGGAGGACAGAAGGAAAACTAAAGTCGTATTCTCAAAGTTTCCTCAAAATGTCGCAGCTCATGGGAATCTCTGGTTTCTGATTGATCAATACAGAGATGGAGCATGAGGGAAGGGATCAGGCACTTCAATTCTCTACAATGGGAACAAGAGAAGGCTTTGTACAAACAGGATAAAGAACACACAACATCCCAAAGAATCTGCCTATATGTTCCATCAAACACCGGCCCCTGCTTCGTCAGATTTGTATTCCACAAATGATGTCAATCAGCTCTATGTGTGTCAGCAGGTTATCCTTGACCCTGAGATTGAATCAAAATGAATAAACCAGGGAAACTGTTGGCTGGATTTACTGAGGTAACTCTCTGTTTGACTAATGCTTTGTGTTGCTGTTGATGATTTTCACATCAGCTCAGCATTTCTTCATCCAGACAGGAACAAGTTAAGGCTGGCAAATAAATTGTGATCCCTGCAGATTTTTGCAAAGTTTTGCAACTAGCCTACCTACGAAGCAAACACTTGTAAGGAATATAGAACAATGAATCTGTCTTCCTTCCTTCTCCTCTTTTAATACAGGATAAAGGTGACAGGTCGAGAGATACAGGGCAAGACAAATTGAGATTCTGCCCTGTTCTTCTAGTGACATCAGTAAGGAATGCAGTGGATAATGATCTAACTAAGCGCACTATACTTTTCATGAATGTGATTTTCAGATCTGTATAATGTGCTATATTTGAGCTGTAACTCCTACAAATTTGCAGATATTGCCAATGCCATGAGCTGTATTTTGAATAATAATTAGTTGGAGATAAAGAGGGGGTGTTATAGTAACAACGTTTCTTTCAATGTCAGGAATGTTGATCAGGTCGGGATGTTTGAGAGTTTCAAGTTCCTAGGAAAAAACATCAGCAATAGCCTGTTCTGGCCCAACTCTGTCATTGTCACAGTCATGAAAGCTCACCAATGCCTTTACTTTCTCAGTAGACTGAAGAAATTTGGTATGACCATGTCAACCCTTATCCATTTTTATCATACACAATAGACAGCAGCACACCTGGATGCTGGATAATAGCATGGTACGGCAACTGCTTTGCTCATTACCACAAGAAACTGCAAAGAGTTCTGGACACAGCTCAGCACATCAAGGAAACCAGCTCCCCTCCATGGACTCTGTCTAAATTTCTCACTGCATCAGTAAAGCAGCCAACATAATCTAAACTCCCCCACCCCATTGTAAACATTCTAACTTCTCCCCTCTTCTATCAGTCCAAGGATACAAAATCCTAAAAGCACAGACCACTAAGCTCAAGGACAGCTTCTACAACACTGTAATAAGACTATTGAGTAGTTCCCTAAAACAAGAAGATGGACTCTTGACCTCACAATCTGCCTCATTATGATCTTGCTTCTTATTGTTTACCTGCACTGGATTTTCTCTGTAACTCTTCCACTTTATTCTGCATTTTGTTATTATTTTACTTTGTTCTTCCTCAATGAACAGTAATTTGATCTGTATGAACAGTTTGCAAGGCAAGCTTTTTACTGTATTTTGGAGCATGTGACAATAATAAACCACTTCCGATTCCAATCATGGCTCTTAACATTCTAAAAAAAACTTTTCCTTCATTTTTCTTTCTCTCTAGTGTTTGTTCTCCTTTTCTTAATCTTATTGTCTCTTCTCTTGTGTTTTCCTTTGCTTCTCTGTTCAAGTAGTTCTATAAGACAGCTCTAATTCGTTTTAGTTATGAAATGTAATTGTGCAAATATTTCTGTCCTCTTACTGACTAAAGACTACGTTCAGGGCAATCTCTTGTCCTTCTGCCCCAGCCCTGAGAGGTAACAGCCTGAGCCAATCCAGCTGGTGGAAATGATTGTCATGCCAGACTCCTTGGTGCCAGGTGTTAAGTGGAGAAATTAGTTTCTAATAAGAAAAAGGAGAAAAAAGTGCAGGGCGGAGGTGGGGGGGGGGTAACATTGGGTCGACATTAGAACCATAGAACACTACAGCACAGAAAACAGGCTATTCAGCCCTTCTAGTCTGTGCTGAAACTTTATTCCGCTAGTCCCATTGACCTGCACCCAGTCCATAACCCTCCAGACCTCTCCCATCCATGTATCTATCCAATTTATTCTTAAAACTTAAGAGTGAGCCCGCATTTACCACGTCAGATGGCAGCTCGTTCCACACTCCCACCACTCTCTGAGTGAAGAAGTTCCCCCTAATGTTCCCTCTAAACCTTTCCCCTTTCACCCTAAAGCCATGTCCTCTCGTATTTATCTCTCTTAATCTAAGTGGAAAGAGCTTACTCACATTTGCTCTGTCCATACCCCTCATAATTTTGTAAACCTCTAACAAATGCCCCCTCATTCTTATGCGCTCCAAGGAATAAAGTCCTAATCTGTTCAATTTTTCCCTGTAATCAACTCCTGAAGACCTGGCAACATCCTAGTAAATCTTCTCTGCACTCTTTCAGTCTTACTGATATCCTTCCTATAGTTAGGTGACCAGAACTGTACACATTGCTTTCCATTTTCTTCATTTGAAAGCTGTGTGTAAAGCACTCGAGTTAGAAAGAATACAGTATAGATAGCTTTAAATAGCTGTTCATTCACATAAACAAATTAAAATTTAACACGCAATACCAGTCTCTCACACAGTATTCCAAAGTAGAAAGGCCTCTGTTTTGGTGCAACAGTGTGTCTCCTCATATTTCACTGCTTAGGCAACATGTATACTTGGGTTTGATTGAACATCATCCAACACACACCTTGCATTGTCTTCTCATGATAGCATACACTTGCACTCTCCTTCTGTGTCTGCAAAGAACCCCATGTCTAGCAACCCTTAGTTCTGCAGCCCATTCTATGAGGCAAGCTACTCGATGAGAATACACTCTGCAGAAACATGGGGTCCATGTTTGAGGACACTTAGAAAAAGATTGAAAACTTCTGAATAGTTCTTTAAAATTAAAAGGTAATAAAGGATTCAAAGCTGATAGCTTTTTTAATGCCTCATAAATTTACTAAGAAGCATAATAGCAATTAACATATTTTTTTAGAAAACCTTGGTATTTTAATGAATGTTAGCAATCCAATTATTATGAAGTAGCCACTCTGGAAGAGCTAAAGCTGATACAAGTTGTATCGACTCAGTATATTAAAAAATATCCAGAATCTGTCATCAGACCTTTTATGGGTTCTGTACTTCCAAGCTGCAGAGCCCAGACATAAGACTCTGGAACATACAGACAAGTGCATTCCATCCTGCTGTTAGTTTTCCACTGAAGAGGAGCACAATCATCCATTGTGCACTCAGGTGCATGTTTGTACTGCGTGTAAATCAGGAGACCCATTGGAAAAACTTTGAACATCGAAATTTTAAAATATTCTATTACTTCACTGCATTAACGTTTTAGAACAAAGAAATTTACAGCATATTACATGTCCTTTGGCCCACAGTGTTATGCCAACTATGTAATCTACTCTAGAGGCTGTTTAGAATTTGCCTAGCGCATAGCCATCTATTTTTCTAAGCTGCATGTACCTATCTAAGAGGATCTTAAAAGACCCAATTGTATCAGCTTTGACCACCGCCACTGGCAGTGCATTCTACATACCCATCACGATCTGTGTGGAAAACTTACCCCCGGTACCTATTTCCAAGCACCTTAAAACTATGCCCCATTGTGTTAGCCATTTCAGCCCTGGGAATAAAGCCTTGGCTATCCACACAATCAATACCCCTCAGCTTCTTATACACTTCTATCAGGTCACTTTCATTCTCCATTGTTCCAAGGAGAAAAGACCAAGTTCACTCAACCTATTCTCATAAGGTACGCCCTCCAATCCAGGCAACATCCTTGTAAATCTCCTCTGCTTTGTAGTTTCCACATCCTTCCTGTAGTGAGGTGACCAGAACTGAACACCGTATTCCAAGTGGGGTCTGACCAAGGTCTTATGTAGCTGTAACATTACCTCACGGCTATTGAATTCAATCCTACGGTTGATGAATGCCAACACACCATTCACTTTCTTAACAACACTGTCAACCTGCTTTGAGTGTCCTATTGGGACTCCAAGAACTCTCAGATCCTCCTCACTGCCAAGTGTCTTACCATTTATATTATATTCTGTCTTCAAATTTGACCTACCAAATGAACCACTTCACACTTATCTGTCACTTTTCAGCCCAGTTCTGTGTCCTATCGATGTCCTGCTGTCTTACCATTTTAAATGTGATTTTTTTTTTAAAGCTAATATTTAGATTAGTTTTCAGACTGAATTAAAAGAAGTGTTTTCTGTGTTGTATTATTCCTGTTGCACCTTTTAAATGTGTTAATGGTCTTCAATGCATATACACTGCTTTAGAAAGTATTATGGAGAGACCAAGATTAATAAGGTATCTCACCTTTATCACTCTTCTTTTTCCCTTTCCATTTTCAGTCCCAATGTAATTTCAATTTGAAATGTCAACAGTTCCTTCCATCTCCATAGATGCTGCTTGACCCGCTGAATTCTTTCAGCAGGTACTTTGTTTATGTAGTATGATATGTGCTTCCATTTTGTTATTTTCTGCTGTGTTGAGACAATTAAATCATTCAGGAATAGTAAACCTGAAACTTATGTTTCCTGTGGCTATGAGGATCAGCCCAGCCCCATTATTTTTAACAAAAGTATTATATACTGTAAGACCATAAGAGTGGAAGATCATAAGACATAGAAGCCAAATTAGGCCATTCAGCCCATCGGGTCTGCTCTGCCATTCCATCATGGCTCATTTATTATTATCCCTTTCAATCCCATACCCCTGCCTTCTTCCTGTAACACTTATGCCTTCATTAAATAAGAACGCATCAACCTGTGCCTTAAATATACCAAATGACTTGGTCTGCAACACCATCTGTGGCAATGATTTCCACAAATTTACAAGCATCTGGCTAAAGGAATGTATCCTCATCTCTGTTCTAAATGGACATTCTGAGGCGCTGCCCTCTGGTCCTAGTCTCACTCACTATAGGATATATCCACTCAATATTCAGGGAAATACTCACTCTTCTAAACTCCGGTGATTACAGGCCCAGAGCCATCAAACGCTTCATATATTTTCAGCCTTTCATTCCTGGGATCATTCTTGTAAAACTCCTCTGGACAGTCTACAATTCCAGCATGTCTTTTTCTAGATAAGGGGCCCAAAACTACTCACAACACTCCAAGTGTGGAGTGACTAATGCATTATAAAGCCTCTACATTACTTCACAAAATGAGTGCACTTCCCTTCATTATTACTGATTCAACCTGATTCTCCCAATCCTTTTGTACTTATGATTTTTGAATTTTCTCCTCATTTAGAAAATTGTCCAAGTCTTTATTCCTTCTATGAAAGAACATGACTACTACTTTCCATCTGCCACTTCTTTGACTATTCTTTCAATCTAAGTCTTAGCATTTATACTATATTCTGTCTTCAAATTGGACCTACCAAAATGAACTACTTCACGCTTATCTGGGTTGAAATCCATCTGTCACTTCTCAGCCCAGTTCTGCAGACTCCCTGCTTCCTCGACACTACCTGCCTCTCCACCTATCATTGTATCATCTGCAAACTTGGCCACAAAACCATCAATTCCTCCATTCAAATAATTGACATACAGCATGAAAAGAAGCGGTCTTAACACCAACCCGTATGGAACACCACTAGTCACTGGTAGCCAATCAGAAAAGGATCCCTTTATTCCCATTCTTTGCCTCCTGCCAATCAGCCAATGTCCTATCCATCCTAGTATCTTTCCTGTAATACCATGGGGCTCCTATCTCATGTGTGCAATTTCATGTGTGGCACCTTGTTAAAAGCCTTCTGAAAGTCCAAGTAAACACTATCCACTGAACCTCCTTTTTCTATCCTGCCTGTTCTTTACTCAATGAATTCCAACAGATTTATCAGGCATGACTTTCCCCTTAGGAAACCACTTTGGTCTAGGCATTTTGGCCTTCAAGTACACTGAAACCCCCATCCATTATTATAGACTGTAACATTTTCCCAGCCATTAAAGTCAGGCTAACTGCTCTATACTTTTCTTTCTTCTAGTTCCCTCCCTTCTTAAAGAGTGGAGTGACATTTGCAATTTCACAGTTCTCTGAAACCACTTCAGAATCCAGTGATTCTTGAAAGATCATTATTAATGTGTCCACAATATTTCAGCTACCTCTTTCAGAACCCTGGGGTGTAGTCCATCTGGTCCTGTTAACTTATCTACCTTCAGACCTTTCAACTTCCCAAGCACCTTTTCCTACAATAGGAGACAATAGGCTCTTTTAAGAGCCTCTTAGACAGGTACATGGAGCTTAGAAAAATAGTAATGACCCTCACTTTTGCCCCGTGACACTCTTGAACTTCTGACATTCTGTTAGTATCTTCTACAGTGAAGACTGATGCAAAATAAGGTTGTCAGCCATTTCTTTGTCCCCCATTACTACCTCTGGAGTGTTATATTCCCATGGTCCAATCTCGACCATCATCTCTCTTATACACTTTGAAAAAAAACTTTTTGTATCCTCTTTTGTATTATTGACTATCTTGCCTTCATATTTCATCTTTTCTTTTTTTTGCCTTAAAAGTTTCCAAATCATCTAACTTTCCAATAAATGTTGATATATTATATGCTCTCTTTTTTTCAATATTGCTATTTTTGACTTACTTTCCTTGTCAACCATGGTTGCATCCTCCTGCCTTTAGTATACTTCTTTAATGCTTAACTCAGCCTACTACTGCAATTTTGTCCTATCTTCTACTTGTCACTTTCTTGCAGTCTCATGACACACTGCATCTGGTTGTATACCAACTGTCCCCACCTCAGCCCCATCACTCTGGTTCCCATACCCCTGCCAAATAAGTTTAAACCTTCCCTAACAGCTCTAGCAAACCTGCCCACAAGGATATTGGTCCCCCTTCAGTTCAGCTGTAAACTGTCCTTTTAGTACTTTCTGCAGAAGAGATCCCAAAGATCCACAAGTTTGAAAGCCTGCCCCTGCACCAATTCTTCAGTCACGAATTCATATGCTAAATCATCCTATTCTTACCTTCACTGCCATGCTGCCCTGGGGGTCCTGCTTTTCAGCTTTCTACTTAACTCCCTATCAGAAACATGTTTAATATCAACAGCATATGTTGTGCAATATGTTAGGACAGCAGTAAGATGAAGTACATGATAAACAGACTGAAAGAGAAAAAAACAAAATAACAGTAAGTATATATGTGTCTTTAAAACAGATAAGTAATGGGGAAAAAACAGAAATAAAAGAAGTAGTGAGGTAGTGTTCAAGGTCATTTAGAAATCAGATTGCAGAGGGGAAGAAGCTGTTCCTGAATAACTGAGTGTATGCCTTCACATTTCTGTACCTCCTTCCTGATGGTAACAAGGAGAAGAAGGTGTCTTGGATAATATGGAGGCTAATACCCATGATGGAGATGACTAATTTGATAAATTTCTGTAACTTACTTTGATCTTATGCCATAGCACCCCCAACCCAGCCCTTCTGTTCAAGAAAGGGAATAGAGGCAATCCAGGAAATTATAGACTAGTGAGTCTGACTTTAGTGGTGCACAAGTTGGACACGATCCTGAGAAGCAGGATTTATGAGCATTTGGAGAGACATAATAGGATTAGGGAGAGTCAGCATGGCTTTGTCAAGGGCAGGTCGTGCCTTACAAGCCTGATTGAATTCTTTGAGGATGTAACAAATCACATTGATGAAGGTAGAGCAGTGGATGTAGAGTACATGGATTTCAGTAAGGCATTTGATAAAGTTCCCCATGCAAGGCTCCTTCAGAAAGTAAGGAGGCATGGGATCCAAGGAGACCTTGCTTTGTGGATCCAGAACTGGCTTTCCCACAGAAGGCAAAGAATGGTTGGAGATGGTTTATATTCTGCATGGAGTTCGGTGACCAGTGGTGTTCTGCAGGAATCTGTTCTGGAACCCTCCTCTTTGTGATTTTTATAAATGACCTGGATGAAGAAGTAGAAGGGTGGGTGAGTAATTTTACTGATGACACAAAGGTTGGGGGTGTTGTGGATAGTCCAGAGGCTTGTTAGATGTTACAGCCGGACATCGAGAGGATGCAAAACTGGGCTGAGAAGTGGCAGATGGAGTTCAACCCAGATAAGTGTGAAGTAGTTCATTTTGGTATGTCCAATTTGAAGACAGAATAATATAAATAGTAAGATTCTTGGCAGTGTGGGGGATCTAAGAGACCTTGGGGTCTGTGTCGATAGACATTCAAAGCTGTGGTGCAGGCTCACAGTCTTGTTAAGAATGAGTATGGTGTGTTGGTATTCATCAACCATGGAATTGAGTTCAAGGGCCGTGAGGTAATGTTACAGCTATATAGGACCTTCGTCAGACCCCACTTGGAGTACTGTGTTCAGTTCTGGTCACCTCATTACAGGAAGGATATAGATACTATAGAGAGAGTACAGAGGAGATTTACAAGGATGTTGCCTGAATTAGAGGGAATACCTTATGAGAATAGGTTGAGTGTACTTGGCCTTTTCTTCTTGGATGACGGAGGATGAGAGGTGACCTGATAGAGGTGTATAAGATGATGAGGGGCATTGATCGTGTGGATAGTCAGAGGCTTTTTCCCAGGGCTGAAATGGCTAACATGAGACGGCACAGTTTTAAGGTGCTTGGAATTAGGTTCTGAGAGAATGTCAGGAGTAAGTTTTTCAGACAGAGAGTGGTGGGTGCATGGAATGCACTGCTGACAGCGGTAGTAGAGGCAGATACAACAGGATCTTTTAAGAGCCTCTTAGACAGGTACATGGAGCTTAGAAAAATATAGGGCTATGTGTTAGGAAAATTCTCGGCAGTCTCTTGAGTAGATTACATGGTCAGCACAACATTGTGGGCCGAAGGGCCTGTAATGTGCTGTAGATTTCTATGTTCTATAACCACACCCCCACCCCATGCAGTGATGCAACCAATCAGAATGTTTTTCCGGTCATGTACAAAAGTTTTTAAGTGTTTTAGGTGACAAACCAAATCTCTTCAAACTCCTAATGAAATATAGCTACTCCCTTGCCTTATTTATAGCTGGATAAATATGCTGCATCCAGGTTAGGTCCTCAGAGATCTTGACTCCCAGGAACCTGAAATTGCTCACTCTCTCCACTTTTGATCCCTCTGTGAGGATTGGTTTGTGTTCCCTCGACTTACCCTTCCTGAAGTCCACAGTCAGCTCTTTGGTCTTGCTGACATTATTCAATATTCTCCTTAATTCTGACTTCTACCTGATACTGAAGAGATAATATATTCTCTCTTGGGAGCTGTTGGGGAGGGTTTAAAGTAATTTGCCAGGGGGTTGGGAAGCAGAGTGAAGGAACTCCAGAAAGGATGGATTGTAAAAGCAAAGATAGCGTGCAGGGAAACTATAGGGAAGGTAAGACAGATGATGGAACAAAATTGCAGCCAGCAGGGTGAGTATGCAGAATCAAAAAGGATAACAAATGTAGTACTCAAAGTTAGTTAAAGTCTGTCCTGAGCCTTATAGTCTCATCAGGCCGGTGCTTATGCCGGTTTCCGTGGCGTGAAGCAACTGAGAAAACGAGACTCCCCCGAGGATAGGTCGCCAGTCTATCGCAAGGTTAACCCCCAGCATTTTACTGATACCCATATTCAGTTGGGTGAACTGGAGCAATGTGTGGTTAAGTGCCTTGCTCAAGGACACAACACACTACCTCGGCTGGGGCTCGAAATCACAACCTTCAGATCACTAGTCCAACGCCTTAACCACTTGGCCACGCGCCACACAGTGTTATGTCTCAATGCCTGGAGTATGAGTAATAAGGTAGATGATCTTGTTGCACTTTTACAGATTGTCGGGTGTGATGTTGTAGCCATCACTGAATCGTGACTGAAGGATGGTAGTTGTGAGCTGAATGTTTAAGGTTACACATTTTATTGGAGGGATAGAAAGGTAGTTACAGGGGATGACATGGTTCTGCTGGTAAATAATTTCATCAAATCATTAGAAAGATGTGACATTAGGAAGATGTTGAATCCTTGTGGGTTGAGTTAAGAAACTGCAAGGGTTAAAGGACCGTAATAGTTATAGGCAGGCCTCCAGAGAGTATCTGAGATGTGGACCACAGATCACAACAGGAAATAGAAAAGGCGTGCCAAAAGGGCAATGTTAGGGTAGTCACGGAAGTTTTCAACATGCAGGTCGATTGGGAAAATCAGTTTGGTAATGGATCTCAAGAGAGTGAGTTTGTTGAATGTGTATGAGGTGGCTTTTTAGAGTAGTTTGTTGTTGAGCCTACTAAGGGATCAGCTATACTGGACTGGGTGTTGTGTAATGAACCGGAGGCAATTAGGGAGCTTAAGGTAAAGGAACCTTTACAAGAGTGATCACAATATGATTGAGTTCAACTTGAAATTTGATAGGGCATAGCAATATTTCATTGTGTTGATTGGACAAAGTCAGCATGGCTTCCTTCAAGGAAAATCTTACCTGAGGAACCTATTGGAATTCTTTGAGGAGATTACAAGTAGGATAGATAAAAGGGATGCAGTGGATATTGTGTATTTGGATTTTCAGAAGGCCTTTGACAAGATGTCACACATGAGGCTGTTTACCAAGTTAAGAGCCCATGGTATTACAGGAAATTTATTGGCATGGTTAGAGCACTGGCTGATTAGTTGGAGGCAGCAGGCGAGAATAAAAGGATCCTTTTCTGGTTGGCTGCCAGTGACTAGTGGAGTTCTGCAGAGATCACTTTTGGGACCACGTCTTTTTATGCGGTATATCAATAATTTAGATGATGAAATAAACACAAAATGCTGGAGGAACTCAGCAGGCCAGGCAGTTTCTATGGAAAAGAGTACATTTGATGTTTAAGGCCATGGAAGGAAGAGGGTAGAAAGAAGGCCAAGGAAGTATATTGGGAGACCACTTCACCAAGCCCCTACGCTCTGTCTACCAGAACAAGTGGGATCTCCCAGTGGCCACCCATTTTAATCCCTCTTCCCATTCCCATTCCGATATGAGGCTGAGGCTGTGACCTGTTCCAGCTGATCCAGGCTTTGTGTCTATGAACTCACTTTTGTTCTGAATGCTATTTTCTTACTTTCACTGTTTGCACAATTTGTTTTTTTTCTGCACAGTGTGTGTTTGACATGTTTTTTTCCAGTCCCACTGAAGGGTCTCAGCCTGAAACATCAACTGTACTAGATGTTGCCTGGCCTGCTGGGTTCCTCCAGCATTCTGTGTGTGTTGCTCGGATTTCCAGTATCTGCAGATTTCCTCATGTTTGTGATTGGATTTTTTTTAATGGGTTCTTTTTGTTTTGTGGCTGCCTGTAGGGAAATTAATCTCAAAGTTGTATGCATATTTTGATAATAAGTGTACTTTGAACTTAAATGAAATTAATTGTAGGATCGACTAGGATGTTAATGATGGAACAAGATTGAGAAGGTCCACTTCAATTGTCTGGGCTTTTATTTTTAGATTTTTTTTTAGTTACTGATCTCAAGTGATTTTAGCTTTTCCTTTACATTTAAGCCAGATTCTTACTTCAGTGGTTGGTAAATTGATGGAGAAGATCCTGAGAGGCAGGATTTATGAACATTTGGAGAGGTATAATATGATTAGGAATAGTCAGCTTGGCTTTGTCAAGGGCAGGTCGTGCCTTACGAGCCTGATTGAATTTTTTGAGGATGTGACTAAACACATTGATGAAGGAAGAGAAGTAGATGTAGTGTATATGGATTTCAGCAAGGCATTTGATAAGGTACCCCATGCAAGGCTTATTGAGAAGGTAAGGAGGCATGGGATCCAAGGGGGCATTGCTTTGTGGATTCAGAACTGGCTTGCCCACAGAAGGCGAAGAGTAGTTGTAGACGGGTCATATTCTGCATGGAGGCTGGTGACCAGTGGTGTGCCTCAGAGATCTGTTCTGGGACCCCTACTCTTCGTGATTTTTATAAATGACCTGTATGAGGAAGTGGAGGGATGGGTTAGTAAATTGCTAATGACACAAAGGCTGGGGGTGTTATGGATAGTGTGGAGGGTTGTCAGAGGTTACAGCAGGACATTGATAGGATGTAAAACTGGGCTGAGAAGTGGCAGCTGGAGTTCAACTCAGATAAGTGTGAGGTGGTTCATTTTTGTTGGTCAAATATGATAGCAGCATATAACATTAATGGCAAGACTTTTTGCAGTGTGAAGGATCAGAGGGATCTTGGGGTCCGAGTCCATAGGACACTCAAAACTGCTACGCAGGTTGACTCTGTGGTTAAGAAGGCATATGGTGCATTGGCCTTCATCAATTATGGGACTAAGTTTAAGTATCAAGAGGTAATGTTGCGGCTATATAGGACCCTGGTCAGACTTCACTTGGAGAATTGTGCTCAATTCTGGTTGTCTCACTACAGGAAGGATGTGGAAACCATAGAATGTGTGCAGAGGGGATTGACAAGGATATTGCTTTGATTGGGGAACATGTCTTATGAGAATAGGTTGAGTGAACTCGACCTTTTCTCCTTGGAGTGACGGAGAGAGGTGACAATAGACAATAGGTGTATAAG
This sequence comes from Hemitrygon akajei, assembly GCF_048418815.1. Taxonomy (NCBI): domain Eukaryota; kingdom Metazoa; phylum Chordata; class Chondrichthyes; order Myliobatiformes; family Dasyatidae; genus Hemitrygon; species Hemitrygon akajei. The sequence continues at coordinate 97,428,334 of NC_133138.1, read as the reverse complement.
ATGATGAGAGACATTGATCATATGGATAGTCAGAGGCTTTATCCAACTCAGGTTGGAGGAACAACACCTTATATTCTGTCTGGGTAGCCTCCAACCTGATGGCATGAATATCAATTTCTCGAACTTCCGCTAATGGCTCCATCCCCCTTCACCATTCCCCTTTCTCTTTTCCCTCTCTTACCTATCTTCTTGCCCACCCATTGCCTCCCTCTGATGCCCCTGTCCCTTTTTCTTTCTTCCATGGCCTTCTGTCCTCTCCTATCAAATTCCCCCTTCCACAGTTCTGTATCACTTTCACCATTCAATTTCCCAGCACTTTACTTCAATCCTCCTTCTCCTGGTTTCAACTGCCTCTCCTCCTCCCACCTTTTAACTCCACCCCTCATCTTTTTTTCTCCGGTCCTGCTGAAGGGTCTCAACCCAAAATGTCAACCGTACTCTTTTCTATGGATGCTAGCTGACCTGCTAAGTTCCTCTTGCATTTTTTGTGTGTTTTGCTTGGATTTCCAACATTTGCAGATTTTCTCTTGTTTGTGATTAGATGATGGAATAGATGGCTTTGTTTTTAAGTTTGGAGATGATACGAACATTGGTGGAGGGGCAGGTAGTGTTGAGGAAACAGGAAGGCTGCAGAAGGACTTTGACAAAATGGGTAAGAAAGATGCAAATCAAATACATTGTTGGAAAATGCATTGTCATGCACTCTAGTAGTAGAAATAAATTTGTAGACTATTTTCTAAATGGGGAGAAAATCCAAAAATCTGAGATGCAAAGCGACTTGCGATTCCTTGTGAAGAACACCCTCAAGGTTAACTTGCAAGTTGAGTCGGTGGTGAGGAAGGCAAATGCAATGTTAGAGCATTCATTTCAAGAGATCTCGAATACAAGAGCAGGGATGTGATGCTGAGGCTTTATATGGCACTGGTGAGGCCTCACCTTGAGTATTGTGAACAGTTTTCAGCTCCTCATCTGAAAAAATATGTGCTAGCATTGGAGAGAGCGCAGAGGAGATTCACAAGGATGATTCCAGGAATGAAAGGGTTATCATACAATGGCTCTTGGTCTGTACTCACTGGAAGTTAAAGGATGAGTGGGGCTCTCATTGAAACCATTCAAACGTTGAAAGGCCTAGACAGAATAGATGTGGAAAGGATGTTTCCCATGGTCTTGGACAAGAGGGCACAGAATCAGAATTGAGGGGCATCCACTTAAAACAGAGATGCGGAGAAGTTTCTTTAGCCAGAGGGTGGTGAATTTGTTACCACAGGCGTCTGTGGAGGTTGTTGGGTGTAAGGTGGACACTGATAGGTTCTTGATTGTCCATGGTATCAAAGGTTGTGAGAAGAAGGCTGGGTGTGGGGCTGAGAGGGGAAAAAGGATCAGCTATGACTGAATGGGGAATCACTTAATGGACTAAATGGCCTAATTCTGCTCCTATGCCTTATGGTCTTGTATGCTGTATTCTGTCTTCAGGATCTACTTCCTTTTCCTGCCTATGCTGTTGATACCAATGACTTCCAGCTGTTCACCCCCTCGCCCCCTTTGCTGTGGACCCGATTTGAGATATCCCTAATGCCAACACCAGGAAGGCAACACCATCCAGTTGTCACTTTCACATCCACAGAATCCGCTGTCTGTTCCTCTAACTCTGGGACCCCTATGACTATTGCACGCCTGTTCTCCCCTGAGTCACAGGGAAATACTCAGTGCCAGTGAACAGGTTGCAGCTGCTTCTCCCCAGTAGGTATCATGTCCCTCCCAAAAGTATCTTAAGCAGTACACGTATTATTGAAGGGAACAGCAACAGGGGTATTCTGCACTGGCAGCCTATTCCCTCACCTGTCCAGGTACTTGTCTCCTGCAACTTAGGTGTGACTACTCCCTGAAGTTCCTATCTAATACTTCTTCATTTTTCTGTATGAATCAAATGTCATCCAGCTTCAGTTCAAATTCCTTAACACCTCTCTAAAGAGCTACAAAGCGTTGCACTTCATGAGGGAGTTATCAGGGAGTCTTTCAAAGTTCCACATCACACACAAAGAACATACCAATAACTCTGGATCCTTTCTAGGCACACTAGATATGTATGAACAGAAAATAAACTCACTAGAACCACTGCCTGTGCTTGCCCAGGTCTCTTCTTGCCTGAGCCTTCCGAGCCAAAGCTTGACCAAGGTTACCTTGCAAGATGAGTTAGTGGTGAAGAAAACAAATGCAATGTTAGCATTCATTTGTAAAGGACGACAATATTAAAGCAAAGATGAATATTGAGGCTTCATACGACACTTGTGAGCTCTCACTTAAGGTATTGTGAACAGTTTTGGGCACCTTATCTCAGAAAGGATGTGCTGACACTGGAAAGGGTTCAAAGGAGGTTCATGAAAATGATTCCGGGATTGAATGGGTTTCATATGAAGAGCGTTTGATAGTCCTGGCCTGTATTTGGTTGAATTTCAAAAATGGGGGCTGACCTAATTGAAACCTATTGAATATTGAAAAGCCTTGATAGAGTGGATGAGGAGAGGATGTTTCCTGTGGTGGGAGAGTCTAGAACCAGAGGACACAGCCTCAGAATGGAGGGGCGTCCTTTTAAAACGGAGATGAGGAGGAATTTCATTAGCCTGAGATTGGGAAATCTGTGGAATTAATTGCCACAGGCAGCTGTGGAGGCCTCGTCTTTATGCATTCTTGATTTGTCAGGACATGAAGGGATACAGGAAGAAGGCTGGAGAAAGATGCTGAAAGGAAAAATCTATCTTGAAGAAATGACAGAGCAGACTTGAGGGGCTGAATGGCCTAATTCTGCTCCTATATTTTTTAGTCTTATGGTTATTATGACCATTATAGCACTGTTCACTCACACAGTGGCTGTTCCCATAACAGCTACTGTTCACTTACACCTCATGTCTTTTTATTAGCCTCTGCTGAGTGCCCAATAGATCATTATGATTGCAGTTCCCCAAAGAGTCCTGAAGGCACCTATCTTTTTAACCTTGCATTCCATCCCCAAAAACATGCTTGCAGCCCACTAAAAAGTCCTGAAAGACCTCGAGTTCTTTTTATACCTTGTACTGCCTCACCAACAAGCTTGCAGATCTAGCTGTGCAAGTATGAAGGTCAATATTTCTTGTTCATAGAACATAGAAAGATAGAAAATCTACAGCACATTACAGGCTCTTTGACCCACAATGTTGTGCTGACCATGTAACCTACTCTAGAAGCTGCTTAGGATTTCCCTACCGCGTAGCTCTCTATTTTTCTAAGCTCCCATGTACCTTTTAAAAGACCCTATTGTATCTACCACTACCACCTTTGCTAGCAGTTCATTCCACGCACCCGCCACTCTCTGTGTGAAAAACTTACCCCTGACATCTCCCTTGTTCCTACTTCCAAGCACCTTAAAACTGTGCTCTCTCGTGTCAGCCATTTGAGCCCTAGGAAAAAGCCTCTGACTATTCACACCATCACTGCTTCTTATCATTTTATACACCTTTATCAGGTCACCTCTCATCCTCAGTAGCTCCAAGGAGAAAAGGCCGAGATCGCTCAACCTATTTTCATAAGGCATGCTCCCCAATCCAGGCAACATCCTTGTAAATCTCCTCTGCACCCTTTCTATGGCTTCCACATCCTTCCTGTAGTGAGGTGACCCGTACTGAGCACAAGTGGGGTCTAACTAAAGTTTTATATAGCTGTAACATTACCCCAGAGCTCTTGAATTCAATCCCACAGTTGATGAAGGCCAACACACCATACACCTTCTTATCAACACTGTCAACCTGCACAGCAGCTTTGAGTGTCCCATGGACATGGACCCTAAGATCTCTCAGATCTCCACACTGCCAAGAATTTTACCATTAATATTTTGCCTTCAAATTTGACCTACCAAAATGAACCACTTCACACTTATCTGGGTTGAACTCCATTTGCCACTTCTCAGCCCAGTTCTGTATACTATCAATGTCCCGCTGTAACCTTTGATAGTCTCTAGACTATCCACAACACCCCCAAACCTTTGTGTCATCAGCAAACTTAGTAACTCTCCCTTCTACTTCCACATCCAGGACATTTATTAAAATAACAAAGAGGAGGGATCCCAGAACAGATCACTGTGTAATGCCACTGGACACCGTCCTGCATGCATAACCGCTCTTAGCCCTCTGTGGTCAAGCCAACTCTGGATCCACAAAGCAAGGTTTCCTTGGATCCACATTCATGTTTTTTTTTTGTTATGCTTCTAGACTAGATGAAAAAAATGCCATTAACTGTGAAAGCAACAATCTGACTATTGTTGGCTCAATGCATCGCCATCTGTTGTATAATAACATAAAAATCAATTACTCTGCCTTTTTTTTCCTTTTAACAGCACATGTTGATTGCCCTGTAATAGGATCTCAGAGGGATTGTGTTTGCTCTGAACCAACTACACCATACTGTTTGAGTAGCTGTGTCCTTACTATAGTACCAGAGTGAGTTTTATACAAAGATAGCCATTTATTGAGTCCTCAGATTGTGGGGAACAAGGAAATTTCATTACCGTCTCCTTACAATCTATTAGAAACCCTGCCTTCAGATACCAGTGACCATCTTGCTTCTGCAATCAGTCATTACCTCTGCTTATCTTACCACAATGCCTAGAATGTTGAACAGTATAGCACAATACAGGACCTTTGGCCCATAATGTTGTACCGAGCCATTAACCTATTCTAAGACCAATCTGAACCTTTCTTTCCCACATAGCCCCCCATTTTTCTTTCACTTATGTCCCTAAGAGTCCCTTAAATGCCTCTTATGTTCCTGCCTGTAGCATCAACCCTGGCAACAGGTTCCACACACTGATCACTCTCTGTTTAAAAAAACCCACCTCTAACATCCAGCCTATATTTTCCTCTAGACACCTTAATGTTATGCCCCCTCATATTAGCCATTTCTACCTCGTGAAGAAATCTACAGTTGTCTACATTATATATGCCTTTCATTCTCTTGTACACCTTCAAGTCACCTCTAATCCTCCTTCACTCACTTAACCTATCCTCATAAGATATACTCTCTAATGCAGGCAGCATGCTGGTGAATTTGCTCTGCACCCTCTCCACAGCTTCTACACCCTTATTATTAAAAGGCAACCTGAACAGTATTCCAAGTCTGGTCTATCCAGAATTTCACAGAGCTACATTATCTCACAGCTCTCGAATTCAATCCCCTGTCTAATATAGTCAGCACAAGTCACAGTTCTTGTTCTTTTTTGAACATGAGCAGCTTCCCCACTTGAAAGGGATTTCGATCGCCTACCCGAAGGTTTTTAACCGGATTCCACTCAATGACCAAACAACTTTTCCTTTTTTTTCCCCTTTTATTTTTAGCAAGTGCGGCAGTTTGATAGTTCTTAGTCCTTAGAAGTTTAGTCATAAGGTTAAGGTTAAGCATAAGCATTAGGTTAAAGTTAAGGTGAAAAACTGGCTGTCTCTCGGACCTGCACCTCCGTTTCTCTAATGGACCGTTATGGTTTCGCACTGGGTGAATTCTCTCGAAGGTTCGCGCCGTTTCCCGGTGGTGGAGTTAACCCAGTGACGGCAGTGAAACAGTCTCAACGCGGGATCCGCCCACATGTTCCGGGCAGAAGCAGCCCTCAGGCAGCAGATTCCGTCCGGTCTCTCAGTGAATTCTTGCTCTTACTTTTAAATTTTATTTTCTTTTGCCGCTAAGTTCCAATACTTTCTAGAAACTCAAGTTTGACTTGACACCTCCCACTCGATCTTCCCATGGAAACACTGGGGAGATCGCCAGCTTCAAAGGCAAACTTGGTGGTCCCAGTTCGGTGTTCTTACGATATATTGTTGACTTGACTTTCCATCTGTTCCTCAGCAGGTAGTAAGACAACTAGCCGCCTGACGTCCCTGTGAAGGATGGTGCCTTGGTTCCTGTCTTTTTCCCATCAGAGATTGGATGCCTTGTTGTTACTTTCAGAGATTTTGTCACAGGAACACTGTAGCTTGGGAAGATTGCACCCTCTTGTGCTGCTAGAAAAATGTCTCTTGGAGCATCTTCCTGTTCCCTTACTGAGATGACTCCTGCCAAAGAAACGGCCTCCCACTTTGGACTGTCCATGGCTCGGTTTCGTCCAATGAACTTTTTTGCTGCTCCAGACCCATGCAACTGTTTTGACTAGTTGAGTTAGAACACTGAACCGCTAGATGTCCACAAGGCTTCGGAGTGCTGATGCTGCAGGCGGTCTCCATTGTTCTGCTTTGACCTGGTACTGTTTGTGTGCTAGTTCTTGTTTCCCTGCCTTGGCCCTTGTCAAAGCAGCAACAAGTGCTTTGTTTTGAAACTTGTTGATGCTTTCCCTGGCAGTGGCTGCTAGGTCTTTGGCTGATTTCATCAGCCACTCACTCACTGGCAAACTCAAAAACTTTGGCCCATTTTGCCACTCTGAGTCTTCATCCAGGTCTTGAAGGCTGGCTCCTCTGGCGATCACATCAGCAATATTTTGCGGACCAGGAATCCACCGCCAGTCCTGGATCCTTGTGCTGTTTTGAATCTCTCCGATCCTATTCGCAAAGAATGCTTGATAGCCATAGCTTTCACGCTGAATTGCACTAAGGACTGTTTGGCTATCAACGAAGTGGTACCACCTCCCAACTTGGATTCGGTTATGCAGCTCAAAGTACTTTTTCAGGATGTAATAGAGAAATGGAGGTCATTTGAAGGTGAAATTTTGAGGGTACAGAATATTTATGTTCCTGTTAGGTTGAAAAGAAAGGTTAAAAGTTTGAGAGAGCCATGGTTTTCAAGGGATATTGGAAACTTGGTTTGGAAAGAGAGAGATATCTACAATAAATATAGGCAGCATGGAGTAAATGAGGTGCTCGAAGAATATTAAGAATGTAAGAAGAATCTTAAGAAATAAATTAGAAAAGCTAAAAGAAGATATGAGGTTGCTTTGGCAAGTAAGGTGAAAATAAATTTGAAGGGTTTCTACAGTAATATTAATAGCAAAAGGATAGTGAGGGATAAAATTGGTCCCTTAGAGAATCAGAGTGGACAGCTATGTGTGGAGCCGAAAGAGATGGGGGAGATTTTGAACAATTTCTTTTCTTTGCTATTCACTAAAGAGAAGGATATTGAATTGTGTAAAGTAAGGGAAACAAGTAGGGAAGTTATGGAAACTATGATGATTAAAGAGGAGGAAGTACTGGCGCTTTTAAGGAATATAAAAGTGGATAAATCTCCAGGTCCTGACAGGACATTCCCAGGACCTTGAGGGAAGTTAGTGTAGAAATAGCAGGGGCTCTGACAGAAATATTTCAAATGTCACTAGAAACGGGGATGGTGCCGGAGGATTGGCGTATTGCTCATGTGGTTCCATTGTTTAAAAAGGGTTCTAAGAGTAAACCTAGCAATTATAGGCCTGTCAGTTTGACGTCAGTGGTGGGTAAATTAATGAAAAGTATTCTTAGAGATGGTATATATAATTATCTGGATAGACAGGGTCTGATTAGGAACAGTCAGCATGGATTTGTGCGTGGAAGGTCATGTTTAACAAATCTTATTGAATTTTTTGAAGAGGTTACTAGGAAAGTTGATGAGAGTAAAGCAGTGGATGTTGTCTATATGGACTTCAGTAAGGCCTTTGACAAGGTTCCACACGGAAGGTTAGTTAGGAAGTTTCAATCGTTAGGTATTAATATTGAAGTAGTAAAATGGATTCAACAGTGGCTGGATGGGAGATGCCAGAGAGTAGCGGTGGATAACTGTTTGTCAGGTTGGAGGCCGGTGACTAGTGGTGTGCCTCAGGGATCTGTACTGGATCCAATGTTGTTTGTCATATACATTAATGATCTGGATGATGCAGTGGTAAATTGGATTAGTAAGTATGCAGATGATACTAAGGTAGGTGGTGTTGTGGATAATGAAGTAGATTTTCAAAGCTTGCAGAGAGATTTAGGCCAGTTAGAAGAGTGGGCTGAAAGATGGCAGATGGAGTTTAAAGCTGATAAGTGTGAGGTATTACATTTTGGTAGGAATAATCCAAATAGGACATACATGGTAAATGGTAGGGCATTGAAGAATGTAGTAAAACAGAGTGATTGAGGAATAATGGTGCATAGTTCCCTGAAGGTGGAATCTCATGTGGATAGGGTGGTGAAGAAAGCTTTTGGTATGCTGGCCTTTATAAATCAGAGCATTGAGTATAGGAGTTGGGATGTAATGTTAAAATTGTACAAGGCATTGGTAAGGCCAAATTTGGAGTAATGTTACCTGGGTTTAAGCACCAAAGTTACAGGGAAAGGTTGAACAAGTTAAGTCTTTATTCTTTGGAGCATAGAAGGTTGAGGGGGGACTTGATAAAGGTATTTAAAATAATGAGGGGGATAAATAGAGTTGACGTGGATAGGCTTTTTCCATTGAGAGTAGGGGAGATTCAAACAAGAGTACATGAGTTGAGAGTTGGGGGCAAAAGTTTAAGGGTAACATGAGGGGGAATTTCTTTACTCAGAGAGTGGTAGCTGTGTGGAACGAGCTTCCAGTAGAAGTGGTAGAGGCAGATTCGGTATTGTCATTTAAAGTAAAATTGGATAGGTATATGGACAGGAAAGGAATGGAGGGTTATGGGTTGAGTGCAGGCCAGTGGGACTAGGTGAGAGTAAGCGTTTGGCATGGACTAGAAGGGCTGAGATGGCCTGTTTCCGTGCTGTAATTGTTATATGTTTATTAGGTTAAGGTTAAAGTTAAGGATAAGCATTAGGTTAAAGTTAAGGTGAGAAACTGGCTGTCTCTTGGACTTTGTAGATGAATTCGGACCTGCACTTCCGTTTCTCTAATGGTCTGTTATGGCCTCCAACCATTATGGTTTCAAACTGGGCAAATTCTCTTGAAGGTTCGCGAGCTCTACTTAAGCTTCGTGCCATTTCCAAGAAGTGCCTGTGCGCGATGATCCCAGTGGCGGAGTTAACCCAAACGCGGTGACAGCAGTGCTCTTTTCCGTCAAACAGTCAAGTTATTTAACATTCGGCATCTTACCGCAGATTCCACCGCTGCTCCAGGACTGCCACTGTGACGCTGTTCTCGGACTGCCCAAATGTTCCGGGCAGAAGCAGCCCTCAGGTAGTAGGTTCCGTCCAGTCTCTCAGTGAATTACTTTTAAATTTTATTTTCTTTTGCCTCTAAGTTCCAATACTTTCTAGAAACTCAAGTTTGATTTGACACACCATATGCCTTAATAACTTGCACTGCAACTTTGAGGAGTCTCCAGATGTGTTGCAACGAACGGGGTGAACCCAAACGCAAGACACAAGCATGGAGATAGAGTTAGGATGCAGACGTGGGCGTCAGCGTTGAACGGCAAATAGGAGGGAGTGCAGGAAAGCAGGAGACAGACAGAACATTTCTTGACACGGAGCGTAGAAAGGGAAGCGGAAGACAAAACTTTTTTTAGCATGGACAGACGGAGTTAGACAGATAAACCTCAGTACTGGAGCAAATTTTGAATCGTTATCTTGACACGCAGAGACAGAGTTCCACAGGTAAACGTCAGAACTGTTGAACTTAGAAAACTTATCTTGACTCGGAGAGACTCAGTTGCACAGGTAAGTCTTGGTACTGAAGCAAAACTTAGAATACATAATCCTAAGCAGCCGGGAAATGTTAATTACCACACTGGCAAAACCAACGATCTGGCAACTGGTGGTTGCAAAGCCAGGGTTCATATACTGCAGGTCTTGATGAAAACCAGGTGTGTCGTAATCAAAGGAAATTAGGAGAAAATGGGGAATTAACGGTCAGGACCGTGACAAGATGTTGTCCCCAAGATTCCTTTGTTCCTCTACACTGTTAAGAATCCTACTGTTAACCCTAGATTCTGCCTTCAATTTGACCTTCCAAAATGTATTACTTCACATATTTTCAGATGAAACTCCTCCTGCCACTTCTCAGCCTAACTCCTTATCCTATCAATTTCCCATTGTTACCTATGATAACCTTCAATACTATCTTTAACACCACCAACCTTTGTGTCATCTGCAAGCTTACACATTCTTCAACTTCCTCATTGGATTCATTTATAAAAATCTCAAAGAACAGGGGACCCTGAGGAACACAACTTGTCCCCACTTCCAGGCAAAACACTCTCCAGCTACTACCATACTTTGCCTTCTCTCTGGGCAAGCCAGTTCTGTATCTGCACAACCAAGTTCTATATCCACACAACCAAGCCAGTTCTGTATCCACACAACCAAATTTCCCTAGATCCTTGACTTTCTGAGTGAGCCTGCCAAAGGAACCTTACATCCACTTTTCAAATCTTCATAATTTTTTTTGTCACTTACGCAATGAATTCTATCAGGCTCTTGAGGTACAACCTGCCCTTCACAAAGCCATGTTGACTATCCACAATCAGACTATGCTTCTCCATATGTTCATAAATCCTTTCTCTAAGAATCCTTTCCAATAGTTGTCCACCACTGACGTAGGATTCACTGGTCAACAACTCTTGACTCCTCAAATGTTTCCTGTTTTATTCTTGATTGGTCATATTTTCTATTGCTTACTTTTATGTAGAACACCTTGGGGTTTTCCATAATCCTACTTATCAAGGCCTTCTCATGCTTCCATCTAGCTCTTCAAAGTCCTTTTTGAGTGTTTTCCTAGCTACCTTGTAACTTTGTAAACCCCTATCTGATCCTTGCTTCCTAAATCTTAAGTACATTTCTTTCTTCACTCAAAATGCTGGTGGAACTCAGCAGGCCAGGCAGCATCTATAGGAAGAAGTAGAGTCGATGTTTCAAGCCGAGACCCTTCGTCAGTGCCCTTAATCAGGTGTCCTGACGAAGGGTCTCGGCCCGAAACATCGACTGTACTTCTCCCTATAGATGCTGCCTGGTCTGCTGCGTTCCACCAGCATTTTGCGAGTTTCTTGAAATTGCAGCATCCGCAGATTTCCTCGTGTTTATGTTTCTTTCTTCCTCTTCCTCTTGACATGGATTTTCACATTTCTTGTCAACTATTGTTTCTTCACCATTCCCTACCTCAATGGGACAAACCTATCCAGAACCGCATTTCCATTTTACACCTGACCTCAATTTATAATCCCAGGCTCCTGCCTAATAACATCATAAATTTAAGTACTTTTCTATACGTTCTGCTTCCATCCCTGTCTAAGGCTGTGCTAAAGGTCAGCGAGTTGTAGTCACCCACTCCAAAATGCTCACACACTGAGAGATCTGAAAACTAACCAGTTCAAGATCCATTATAGTACCAGAGGGCATGGTTTGAGAATAAGGGAAGGGTCATTTAGGACAGAGTTAAGGAAAAACTTCTTCTCCCAGAGAGTTGTGGGGGTCTGGAATACACTGCCTCAGAAGGTAGTGGAGGCCAGTTCTCTGGATGCTTTCAAGAAGGAGCTAGATAGGTATCTTATGGATAGGGGAATCAAGGGATATGGGGACAAGGCAGGAACTGGGTATTGATAGTAGATGATCAGCCATGATCTCAAAATGGCGGTGCAGGCTCGAAGGGCCGAATAGTCTACTTCTGCACCTATTGTCTATTGTCTATTGTCTCTAGTCTGTCTGTCTACATAATGTGTCAGGAATCCTTCCTGGACGCACCTAACAAATTCCTCCCTACCTAAACTTTTTGAACTAATGAGGTGCCAATTAATATTAGGAGAGTTGAAACCACCCATGAAAACATCTGTTTATTTTTGCATCTTTCTAAATTCTGGGTTCCAATCTGCATTTCAATGTCTTTGTTCCTACTGGTGGGTCTATGGAATACTCCCAATAGAGTGATTGCTCCCTTCCTGTTTCTGATTTTCACCCACACTGACTCAGTAGACAACTCCTCCATGACATCCTCCCTTTCTGCAGCTGTGATATTACCCCAGATTAGCAAAGCCACTCCCTACCTCTTTTGCCTCCATCACTATTCCTTTTGAAATATCTAAACCCCAGAGCATCCAGTCATTCCTGCCCTTGTGATAGTCAAGTCTCTGTAATGACCACAACATCCTAGTTCCGTGTACTAACCCATGTTTTAAAATTCATCTTCCTCGTTCTTGGTACCATTTGCATTAAAATAGACGTACATCAAACCATCCCACTGACTGAAATTTTGCCCTATCAACTGCCTATCGTACCTCACAGTCTCTATAAACTGCATCTACCTGTATACCAACTGTCTCATCCTCTGTCCCATTACTCTGGTTCCCATCTGGTTGCAAAGGACAGAAGAGATCCCAGTGATACACAACTCTGAAACTCTGCCCCCTGCACTAATTCCTCAACCACACATTCATGTGCCACGTCATCCTGTTCCTACCTTCACTGGCACACGCCACAGGCAGCCAACCAGAGACGACCTGCTTTGCAGCTTCTTCCTCACTCCCTGTATTCTCTCTTCAGGACCTCGTACCCTTTCCTTCCTGTGTTGTTCATACTAATATGTAGTACGACTTTCAGCTGCTCACCCTCTCCATTTAGAATGCTCTGAACCAAATATGAGGCACCCTAACACTAGCACTGGGAGATAACATACCATTTGGGTGTCTCTTTCACGTCGACAAAATCTCCATTCTGCTCACCTATCATCACCACAGCATTACTCTTCTGCTTCATCCTGACGAAGGGTCTCGGCCCGAAACTTCGACAGCGCTTCTCCCTATAGATGCTGCCTGGCCTGCTGCGTTCCACCAGCATTTTGTGTGTGTTCTTTGAATTTCCAGCATCTGCAGATTTCCTTGTGTTTACTCTTCTGCTTCTTTACTCTTTGAGGGGCAGAGCCAAGTTCAGTGCCAGAGACTTGGTGCTGTAGCTGTCCCCAGCTAGTTGGCTTCCTGCCAACAGTCTCCAAAGCAATACACTTGAGGGGAAAGACCACAGGGCACTACCTGTTTTCTTCTCCTGACAGTCAATTTGCTACTGCCTCTTCATCTTCTATATGACTACCTCTCTGTAGCTCTTATCTATCATCCATTCATTCTCCTGAATGAGCTGAGGTTCATCCAGTTTCCTGACACAGTCTGTAAGGAGCTGCAGCTGGATGCACTTCCTGCAGAGGTAGCCATCAGGGAGCTTGGAGGCCTCCTAAATCTCCCACATGTAAATTGTCCCATGATTAGACTAGGATTAAATGAGTGGATTGCTGGGTGGCACAGTTCAAAAGGCCAGAAGGGCCTATTCCACACAGTATCTCAATAAAGAAAGAAATAACTCTGCATGAGGAGCACACCACTAACCTAGGATCTATTCTCACTGCTCTAGCTAGGCACTAATGGACAAAGAAAGAGAAAGATGACAGTTTGTGGCTCCACAATCTCTAAGGCCCTGCACAAAAAGGGTACTTATGAAAGAATGGAAAGGAACAAGCCCTGATTAAAAGACTTTCTCCGTAAAGACTTTGCAAACTGTCTCTTAGAAGATACTGTAAAGATCTAGAAGAAGGTCTTGTGGTCGGATGAGACTAAAGTGGGATGTTTTGGCCTCAACACTAAGTACATGAATATAATACTGCACATCAGCCAGCTTACACCATCCCTACTGTAAAGTAGTGTGGAGGCAGTATCATGTAATGGAGAGGCTTTTCAGCAGCAGGGACTGGAAATCTGTTCAGGATTGATGGGAAGATAAAAGCTGCTAAATCCTGGACAAAAAACCTGGATAAAAACTTGCTAGCCTCTGCCAGAAAGCTTAAACTGGGGAGGGAGTTTGTCTTTCAGCAGGACAACGACCTAAAGAACACTGCCAGAGCAAACCATGGAGTGGCTTCAATGAAGAAAATTGAAATCTCTGAGTGTTCTAGTCAGAGTCCTGATTGAACATCTCTAGAAAGGCCTCAAGCTTGCTGTCCTCCACCATTCCCCCATTAACCTGGCGAAGCTTGAGTAATTTTGCAAGGAGGGATGGGAAAATCTTGGTCCATTGTAAAAAACTAATAGAAACTTATCCAGAAAGGTCACTGGCTGTAATCGAGCAAGAGGTGGTTCAACTAAGTACTAAGCAAAGGGGGTTGAATACTTTTGAACTGCTGACATTTCAGTTTCTGAATATTTAGTATTTCATACTTTACATGTATTTTATGTCTTTTGTGAAAAAAGGAGCATGTGAATCACAAATAAAAATTCTCAGTTAAATTAACCAATATCACTAGTTGTAATACTCATTGTTGTGAACAAAGGGTTTGGAGCTGATTACTTTTACAAGGGATTGATTTTTGCCTCCAGCAATCAACATTAGTAATGCTAACATTTATTTAATATTTTGAATATAAATTGCCCCACAGCCATAATGACTTTTTGTCAATGAACAGTCAGGCTTTGGTCTGCTGGTTCAGTCACATAACCACTGTGCCACCAGATTCTGAGACAAAATTCAGAAACACACCTATTTAATTAATCTTTCATAGTTTTACACAAACTTTGTAGATATTCATCCACAAGGATGTGATGATGATTTTGAGAATGCTGCAGTGTTAGTGTTACTGTGTCACAGCTCCAGAGATTAAGATTCAGTCATGACCTCATGTACTATCTGTGGGAGTTTGCACACTCTCCACCCGATTGCATGGGATTCTCCTGGTGCTCTAGATTTGCAGAAGTGTTGGGTCAATTGGCCACAGTAGATTTCCCATAATATAGATGGGTGGCAGAAGACTAAGCTGAGAAGGAAGATAATGGAAGAAGGAAAATAGGATTGAGGTCAGCAGGTTGTCGATGGTCCAATAGCTCTGCTCCCAGGTCCACACTACTTGAATTGAAGAGGAGCGTACTAGGAATCTTGGATTGACTTGACTTTACCCTGTAGATGGCAATACTGAGTCTAATAAGCTCTTCATGCTTAAAGTGAAAAAACTGAGATACTAAGTTTTTATTTATATATCTTTTAAAATTGACCACATAATTTTAAACTGCCACAATGGGATTTGAAATCACTTTCTAGATTATTAGTCAAGTAACCTAACTACTTCAACACAATGCTGTATAGTTTTATTACTATAATATTAACACTGCAGATTACACTTGGAATACATGTGCATAATAAATCTTTCTACCAGTTTCCCTACGCTCAAGCATTTTCCCTTGTTTTACCAGCTCTTCACCATGGTTCTGTAAAAGCATTTGTTTATTTTTATTTATTTGTTTTGTTTTTGGAATGTGGACATTACTGACAAAGCCAATACTTTTGCTCAAAGCCTCTAAATAGAATAGCTTACCAAGCCACTTCATTGGTATTGTAATGATAATGTCATTGAATGCTGAGAGATCATTGTTAGAATTTCAGCTGTTGGAAATGGCCATATTACTTGCCATTTATACCCATCCCTGATACAGCCTCCAGCTGGAAACTGGTGACGTTGTAAATTCATCAATGAACGTCACTTCTGACCTTATGAGAGTGAAACAGCTGAGTATATCTGCTTTCAGTGTACTACCTATTCTAAAATTTCTCCCCATATTTGACGTAATTTCTGCCAACACCCATGGCACAATTTGGAATGGAGTCAAAGGACAATGATAGGCTCGAAGGATGCTTTCAGCCCAGAGAACCTGTGCCATTGGTTTTGCAAGGACAAATCCAGCTTGTCCCATTCCCTTCAACTTTTCTCACAAATTTTAGATTTTTTTTCTTTGAATTGCTTCTTCAAAGTTCTCCGTTGGAAATCATGATTTTATGTACAGTACATCTACCACCAGCTTTTAAAGCTCCAGATCTCAGTCTTTCAACTTACGGGAGGAGTTTCCCTCTATTTAGCTTGTCCTGACTTTTCAAGACTTTGAACACTTCTATCAAATCACCTCTCAAATTTCACAACGCATAAGAACAAAGCAAACTCCAAAGAATGAACGACAGTCAAATGTTAAAATCCAAAGACCCCCCCACAGCTCCCCCCTCCCATGCGTACGTGGCAGCAAGTAACAATCCCCCCTCCCCCCACCAGCAAAAAAAAGTATCAGCACCTACCACGGAGCCCTCAAGCGTGATCAAAGCAACAGCAAAGACGCAGACTTGCAGTTACCCCAAACGCTTCGGGTTTCACTGGATATTCAACTTACCACAGGTTCTCTTTCTCCCTAATAATGGAGAAAAGGGTGTCTCTGTTTTCCCAGCAAGTGAGGAGACATAACAAACAACTCGCTGGTTTACAATGTTAAAGGTCTGCCATGGAAAAGTTGCTTCTTTTGAGCTGTGAGCCCAAAAATCTGGGCACACAACCGCAGATGCTCCAACTCCCCTAATGACCCACGTGAGACCAACCCGTCTCCAGAGCCCCAAGATCCTAGGCTTCCTAATCCAAGCCAGACTCTTAGGCCAAGCCCTTGGCGTGCTGAACCACAACTGGGCACACAACCGCAGATGCTCCAACTCCCCTAATGACCCACGTGAGACCAACCCGTCTCCAGAGCCCCAAGATCCTAGGCTTCCTAATCCAAGCCAGACTCTTAGGCCAAGCCCTTGGCGTGCTGAACCACAACTGCTGGTTATGAAACCCTGAGAGCAGGTCCCATTCCCTCAAAGTCACTGTGTAACTCCAGGTCAGGGTCTTCAAAAGAACCCTGAAAGGGAAAAAAAAGATATCAAAGATGGAAATAGAGCTGTTTCCAAAGATGCAAGCAAAGCAGTCGCCATTTAGTGCTTTCATCACCCTGCTCTGCCTTCTGCTATGTTCATGGGCAGAACATACAAACTCTTTACAGATGGTAACAGAATTCTACTCTGAACTTAGTAGTACACAAATCGTTACCCTGCCATGGCACCATATCATGGATTTCTAACTTGTTCTCATGCCAACTTGTACCACCTGGTGTTATGACCCCAGCCCCCTCCTTTGTGAGAATCGCAAGAGAGAGAGAGAGCCTTACGGTTTGGAATGTGGTCTGGCCTCTCAGCCAGACAAAAGCCTTGGACATAGCCATTGTCTTGGGAGACACCTTTGTGGAATAAGGAACTGGCCTACGTGCAAACCCTCAGGGCAATGTGAGATGGGTGATGGGGGAAAGATTGCCTCACCCCCACCTTGATTGACATCTACAACCCTGCCAGTCCAGATAAAAGGTGGGCTGCCGAGGCGGGGCCTCAGACGCACCAAGGAGACACACGAAGAAGACACGATAGCGCTTCCCGTCGGAGCGGGAAGCCATTTTGAAGGAAGCCACGTGCATTAGATTCTGGATCGGGAGTCTGTGACTGAAACCAAAGGAAAACCGTTTTAACTAACAACAGGGATTTGCTTCGCAAAGACGACGGGCAAGTGTTCCTTCTCTCTCTCTCCAACACGTGAAATGCCAGCGGTTCCCGAAACGGGGAAGCCTGCAGATTTTGAGTGACTCTTATATTCCATTGGACTCAGTATTATCCCCTAGACAACGATAGAGCTTATTTCTGATTGATTATTACTATACCTGTGCTTTAGATTGAGTTTTGACGATGTATATGATCTGAATGTTTTGTATTAACCATACGTTTGTGCCCCTTTATAAATAAAAAACGTTTGAAAATAGTACCATCAGACTTCAGCGGACCTCTCTATCTTTGCTGGTAAGTCACCCGGTTACTGGGAACGTAACACTGGCTACAAATTGCTGGAAATTTTGTGCAACATACATGAAATGCTAGAGGAACTGATTGGGCCAGGCAGCATCTAAGAAGGGGAATAAACAGTCAACATTTCTGTAGGACATAGGACCATTTGGCCTATTGAGTCTGCTCCACCATTTAATCAAGGCTAATCCTTTTTTCACCTTCTCAGCCCCACTCCCCGTAACCTTTGTCCAGTCAAGAACCTATCAATCTCTGCCTTAAGTACAAGAATCTGGCCTCTACAGCTGTCTGTGGTAACAAATTCCACAAATTCACCACCCTCTGACTGAAGAAATTTCTCCACATCTCTGTTTAAATGGACGTCTCTCTATCCTGAGGCTGTGCCCTCTTGTCCTAGACTCCCTCACCATGGGAAACATCCTTTCCACATCTACTCTGTCTAGGCCTTTCAACATTCAAAACTTTTCAATGAGATCTCCATCATTCTTCTGAATTCTAGCGAGTACAGACCCAGAGTCATTAAACGTTCCTCGTATGATAACCCTTTCATTCCTGGAATCATCCTTGTCAACCTCCTTTGAACCCGCTCCAAAGCCAACACATCTTTTCTCAGATGAGGAGCACAAACTGTTCACAATACTGAAGCTGAAGCCTCACCAGTGCCTTATAAAGCCTCAGCATCAATCCCTGCTCTTACCTTCTAGACCTCTTGAAATGAACACCAACATTGTATTTGCCTTCCTCACCATCGACTCAACCTGCAAGTTCATCTTTAGAGTGTTCTGCACAAGGACTCCCAAGTCCCTTTGCATCTCAGATTTTTGGACTTTCGAACAACACACACAAAATTCAGGAGGAACTCAGCAGGCTAGGCAGCATTTATGGATAAAAGCATAGTCGACATTTTGGGCCAAAACCCTTCGGCAGGACTGGAGAAAAAAAGCTGAGGAGTAGATTTTAAAGGTGGGAGAGAGAAACATCAGTTGGTAGGTGAAACCTGGATGGGAAGGTATGAAGTAAAGAGCTGGGAAGTTGGTTGGTGAAAGAGACAGAAGATTATGGAAGAAACAAAAAGGTGGAAGGAGCACCAGAAGGAGGTGATGGGTGGGCAAAGAGATGAGGTGAGAGAAGGAAAAGGGGATGGGATATAGAGAAAGGAAGGGGTTGGGGGCATTACCTGAAGTTGGAGAAATCAATGTTCATGCTATCAGGTTGGAGATTACTCAAATGAAGTATAAGATGTTGTTCCTCCAACCTAAGTTTGGCCTCATCATGACAGTGGAGGAGGCCATGGATGGACATATTGGAATGGGAATGGGAAGTGGAATTAAAATGGGTGCTCACTTGTTCTGGCAGACAAAGCGTAGATGCTCGGCAAAGTGGTCTCCCAATCTACGTCAGGTCTCACCAATGTACAGGAGGCCACACCAGGAGCACTGGACACAGTAAGTGACCCCAATAGACTCACAGGTGAGGTGTTGCCTCACCTGGAAGGACTGTTTAGATCCCTGGATGGTAGTGAGGGAGGAGGTGTAGTGGCAGGTGTAGCACTTGTTCCATTTATAAGGATAAGTGCCAGGAGGGAGATCAGTGGGGAGGGATGAATGGACAAGGGAGTTGCGTAGGAAGTGAACTCTGCAGAAAGTAGAAAGTCGGATAGGGTGGGAAAGATGTGCTTGATAGTGGGATCTCGTTGGATGTGGCAGAAGTTTTGAAGAATTATGTGCTGGACGCAGAGGCTGGTGGAGTAGTAGGTGAGGATAAGAGGAACCCTAATCCTGGTGAGGTGGCAGGAGGATAGGGTAAGAGCAGACGTGCATGAAATAGAAGAGACGCGGTTGAGGTCAGTGTTGATGGTGGATGAAGGGAAGCCGCTTTCTTTGAAAAAGGACATCTCCTTCATACTAGAATGAAAAGCCTCATCCTAAGAGCAGATGTGGTGGAGACAGAGGAATTGAGAAAAGAGGGTGGTGTTTTTACAGGTAGTAGGGTGGGACAGGGTGTACACATAGCTACTCCTTTTATTTGAAGGAAATGGAAGGAGCCGAAGGAAAAAATATTGAGAGTAAGGACAAGTTCTGCTAGGCGGAGGAGAGTGGTGGTAGAGGAGAACTGATTAGGTCTGATATCCAGAAAAAAACGGAGAACTTTGAGGCCTTCTTGGTGGAAGACAGAGGTGTATAGCGACTGGACATCAATAGAAAAAATGAGATGATGGGAGCCAGGGAACCTGAAATCCTTGAAAAGATCAAGAGTGTGTGGGGTGTCACAGATGTAGGTAGGAAAGGACTGAACTAGGGGAGATAAAACAGTTGAGGTATGAGTTCAGTGAGGCAGGAACAAGCTGAAACAATTGGTCTATTGGGAGAAGTGGGTTTGTGGATCTTGGGTAGGAGATAGAAACGGGAGGTAAGGGGTGCAGGAACTATGAGGTTCGTGGCATTAGATGGGAGATCCCCAGAGTCAATAAGATCGGTCATGGTATGGGAGACACTGGCCTGATGTTCCTTAGTAAGGCCCTGTTAGAGGGGTGAGTAAGATGAGGTGACTTACTCCTTATTTAGACAATAGTCCATGCTTTTATTTCTACCACCAAAGTGCATGACCATGCACTTTCCAACATTGTATTTCACTTGCCACTTTCTTGACCATTCTCCTAATCTGCCTAAATCTTCCCGCAGCCTTCCTGTTTCCTCAGCACTACCAGCCCTTCCACCAGTCTTCATATCATCTGCAAACTTGGCAACAGCCATCTATTCCATCATCTCCATCATTGATATACAGCATGTAAAGAAGCAGTCCCAACACCGACGTCTACGGAGCACCACTAATCACCAGCAGCCAACCAGTAAAGGATCCTTTTATTCATACTCGCTGCATCCTAGCAATCAGCCAATACCCTAACTTTCCTGAAATACCTTGGGCTCTTAACGTGGAGAGCAGTCTCATTTCAGGTTGAAAAACTTCATCTGGACTGGAGAGAAAGAGGGGCAGAAGCCAGAATAAGAAGGAGGAGAAGGAATACAAGTTGGCACATGATAGGTGAGACCAAGTGATGGGGAAGGAGTGTGGTTGGAGTGTAGGGATTATGTAAGAATCTGAGTGATAACACAAAGATGAGCTAAAAGGTTAAAGGAGAAGGAATCTAACAGGAGAAGACAGTGGACCATCAGATAAGGGGAAGTAATTGGGGAACCAGGGGGAGGTGATAGGCAGGCCATAAGGCCAGGGTAGAAAAGGAGAAGGGGTGAGAGGTCAACCAGAATGAGGAATGGAAATATAAAGAAGGGGGGTAAATGAGAGAAGTGATTGCTAGATGTTAGAAAAATTACTGTTTATATAATCAGGTTGGAAACTACCAGAGTGAATATGAGATACTGTTCTTTCAACTAGTGTGTGCCCCTGTCATGGCAGGAGAAGAGGACATGGACAGAAAAGTTGGTATGGGAAAGGGAAGTCAAATAGAATTGCGTGGCCACCAGAAGATCCTAGCTGTATAGCAGACAGAGCAAAGTTGCTTAACTGCTGAGACCCCAATTTGCATCAGGTATACCAATTTGGGGCGGTGCGGTATCATAGGGTTAACACAATGCTTTACGGTACAGACGACCCAGGTTCAGTTCTGCTGCTGCCTGTAAGGAGTTTCTATATTCTCCACAAGGTGCTCCAGTTTCCTCCCACAGTCTAAAGACATACCAGTTGGTGGATTAATTGATCGCTGTAAATCCCGATGGAGATGCAGGTGAAGAGTTAGCTCGCCTGGAGCACTGGATACAATAGATGACTCTGATAGACTTGTAGGTGAAGTGTTGAAACAGCTGGAGCACTGGATACATTTAAAAGACTCTTGGACAGGAGCAGTATATGAAGATCAGAAAAACAGAGGGATATGGTAACCCTAGGTAATTTCTAAGGTAGGGACATGTATGGCACAGCTTTGTGGGCTAAAGGACCTGTATTGTGTTGTAGGATTTCTTTTTTTTTTGTAATTTATTTTTTTATTGAAGTTCATCAAACAAACATTTCCATAAGATGTATTTCAGACATTGTACATATATATCATATAATCATATATATCACAAATCTCTACAAAGTATTTATCTGAGGTATACAATTATAGAAAAAAGTGGAAAGAAAAAACAAGCAAAAGGAAGGAACTATGTACAAGTAGGGAGTGATCTTTTTTTTACAACAGATTCATTGATTTGTGAGAATAAAATCAGGCCTCTGAGGCATTATGTAGTTAAACCATTTTTCCCAGTATGTATCAAATTGTTCCAGCTTATGATTAACAGATGCTGTTATCTTCTGCATTTTGTACATGTCCATTGTAATTTCCATCCATGTACTTAAAGTTGGGCTCTCCTGTGATAACCATTTCCTAGTAGGAGTCTTTTTACCAGCCACCAACAGTATATTCATTAAATATTGATCTCTTTTCAACCATTCTTGAGGTATATATCCAAAATATATGGTCTCACTCTCCAAGGGTATTTCATATTTAAAGATGTCTTGTAGGGCATTGTGTATCCCCCTCCAATAGTTTTTGATAACAGGGCAGTCCCAAAAGATATGATAATGATTTGCATTTTGATTTCCACAATTTCTCCAGCAAACAGGGATGTTAGTATCATAATGGGATTTCTGAGAGGGTGTAATAAAATATCTTATCAAGTTTTTCCATCCAAACTCCGTCCATTTCTGTGAACTGGTACACTTCCATTGATATCTCCATATTGTTGTCCATTCTTCCTCAGATATAATTATCCCTCCTTCCTTCTCCCATTTTGTTTTAATGTATGAAGTCGAATGTGTTTTAAGATTTGACAACCCCTTATAGATGCTTGAAATGATTTTTCTACCATTATCTGAATTATATGCTTTTCTAAAGAGCTCTATCAAGCATGTATTTGCCTTGGTTACATTTTTAAGCGTCCTACTAACATATTGCTGCATCTGTAAATACCGATAAAAATCTTGTTTTTCTAATAAGTGTTTCTCTTTAAACATTTCAAAATTGAACAGTGTTCCTTATTTCATTATGTTGCAAAGAGCTGTTATTCCTTTAGCTGTCCAGTCCTTATATCTAGCGTCCAATTTATTTGGTGTAAAATCCGAGTCATATGCACACCATTTAAGAATTGCAATATCTCCCTCTAGATTAAATTCTTTTATAGTAGTTTTCCATATTTTAAGACTCAATTTCACCCATGGGCTATCAATAGTATTTATGTACCTTTGCAGGTTGTTATCAGCCAAAATTGCTTGTATGGAGATGGGAAGTACCCGCTCCTCAATGTTTTTCCATTGAGCATCATATGATGGGTTACACCAACATATCACAGCTCTCAACTGTGCTGCAAAATAATAATCTCTAAGAGAAGGTAGGCCCCATCCCCCCTTTTCCTTTGCTAATTGCAAAGTTTAGAGATGAACTCTAGGCCTTTTACCCTGCCAAATATACCTCGATAGCATCTTGTTCCATTCATTGAATTGATTTTGATTAAATTCTATTGGTAGGGTCTGAAAGAGATATAACAGTCTGGGCAGTATATTCATTTTAATAGACTCAATCCTTGAACTGAGACTGAAAAAAGGAATCAGGTTCCATCTTGTCACATCTTCCTTAATTTTTTTTGTATAAAGGCTGATAATTACATTCTGATAATTTTGCCAAATCTTTTGGCATAAAGATGCCCAAATATTTGAAAGACTCTGTGTGCCATGCCCAGGGGTATCAACTTTCAATTTCTCTTGGTGGGCTATAGTAATATGAAAGTAATTGGGTTTTATCTACGTTGATCTTGTATCCTGATAATTGACCATATTGTTCAAAGGATTGCATCAATTTAGGTAAAGAGTATGTTGGTTGCCCTAGATAGATCAAAATGTCATCTGCATAACAAACCAATCTATGCTCTGTCCCTTTAATAGTAATTCCCCTGATTTCTTCATTTTGTCTGATGTATTGAGCTAATGGTTCCAGATACAATGTGAAGAGTAGTGGTGACCATGCACAACCCTGTCTCGTGCCCCTTTCTAGGGTAAGACTATTTGATAAATATCCATTGATTTTAATCCTAGCAGTAGGATTGTCATATAGTGTCATTGCCAATGCCATTAGGCTTTACAATTCAACCGCCAGGACTTAAGAACTTTTTAAAAGCTATTATTAATGCTTTTTGAAATAGTGATTTAGATGCATATCATATTTTTTACTGAGTTAAGTATTGTATGTAATTAGTTTTGCTACAACAAGTGTATGGGACATTGGGAAAAAAAAAGTTGAATTTCCCCATGGGGATGAATAAAGTATCTATCTATCTATCTATCTATCTATCTATCTATCTATCTATCTATCTATCTATCTATCTATCTATCTATCTGTATAGTTTTAATAATTGTGTCTTGGAAACCAAATCTATGTAAAACTCTGTAAAGAAAATTCCAATTAACCGAATCAAATGCTTTTTCAGCGTCCACGCTTATCACTATTGCTTCAATTTTTTTTTGTATATGATCCATAATCCCTCTTAAGACAGCTTTCAGAGTATCCCATAAAATGGGAGGTGAAACCTCTCCATTATCATTAAATTCTAAGTAGAGACCAATTTCTTTTTTAATTTGTTCCTTAAAGTACAGATTATTGAGTAGACTTGAATTTTGGGTAATACCAAAAATATTAGGTGATTCACGAATGGCAATGGCTAAAGATTCCAAAGCAATGTCAAATAATAGAGGACTTAAAGGACATCCTTGCCTCGTACCACGGGATAACTGAAAAAAAGAAGATCTCTGATTATTGGTAAGAACCGAAGCCAAAGGTTTATAATATATTAATTTAATCCATGAGATAAATTTCAAGCTAAAATTAAAATTCAGCAACCTATTAAATAAATATGGCCATTCAACTCTATCGAACGCTTTTTCAGCATCTAAGGAAATAACACATTCTGGTATTTTAGATGAAGGAGTATAAATTATATTAATTAATTTTCTGATGTTAAAAGATGAATAATGGTTTTTAATAAATCCGGTTTGGTCTTCGGAGATAATTTAAGGTAATATATTTTCTAATCTAGTGGCCAAGATTTTGGTAAAAATCTTAGAATCCGTATTCAGCAAGGATATAGGCCAATAGGATGCACATTCAATAGGGTCTTTATCTTTGTTAAGAATTAGAGAAATGGAGGCATCATAAAAAGATTCTGGTTATTTACCTACAGTTAACGCATCTTTAAAAATTTTATGAAGCCAAGGAGAGAGTATAGAAGAAAAGGATTTAACGAATTCAGCAGTATAACCATCCGGACCAGGAGCTTTACCTGAATTCATTGAAAAATAGCCTTTTTTATTTCCGTTTCCATAATAGGTGCATCTAGAAGTACACAATCTTCTGCTGTTAATTTTGGGATATTCAAGTTTCTTAAAAATTAATCCATAATGGAAGAATCCTTAACAAATTCTGATTGACATAAAGAATTATAAAAATCTTGAAAAGCTTTATTTATCTCTTTATGATCAATCGTCAAAGTGCCATCTCATTTGCGAATCCTAATGATTTGTTGTTTAACCGAAGCAGTTTTCAATTGATTAGCCAATAATTTGCCAGATTTATCTCCATGTACATAAAATTGAGTCCTGGATTTAATTAACTGATTTTCAATCGAGGAGGATAATAACAAACTGTACTCCATTTGAAGTTCAACTCTCTTTTTATAAAGTTCTTTACTGGGGGTCACTGAATACATCTTACCAATTTCTTTAGTTTTATCGACCAATGTTAGTATTTCAGTATTAGTTCGTTTTCTAACTCCAGCAGAGTATGAAATAATCTGTCCATGAATAAATGCTTTAAAAGTGTCCCATAATATTCCACTAGAGATCTCTTCTGTAGAATTTGTTGAAAAAAACAAATCAATTTGTTGTTTAATGAAGTTAAGAAAGTCTGAGTCCTGAAGTAGAGTTGAACATCCAAGATTTGGAATTTGAGGATGAATCCATTGCCTTAATAGATAGCTTCAAAGGTGCATGGTCAGAGATGGTAATGGAATCATATTTACAATCAATAACATCTGTAAGTAAACAATGATCAATAAAGAAGTAGTAAATTTTTGAATAATTATGATAAGCATGAGAAAAGTATGAAAATTCTTTATCATTGGGGTGTAAGAATCACCAAATTTCAGAAATTCCAGAATCAACCATAAAGGAGTTAATAAGAGAGGCCAATTTATTCGGAAGAGCCTGAGTGGACTTAGATCTATCGAGGGATTTAAACAACAGTTAAAATCCCTACCCATTATCAACATGTACTCATTTAAATTAGGGAAAGATGTAAATAAACACTTAAAAAATTCAGGACAGTCAGTATTTAGAGCATAAACGTTAATTAAAACAACTTTTTGATTAAAAATTAACCAGTGAGAAGCAGAAATCTACCTTGTGGGTCCAAAATTGTTTCATAGTGTATAAAAGAGGTTGAGGAATCTATAAAAATAGAAACACCTCTTACTTTGGCTTGGGAATTCGAATGCTACAGTTGGTCCTTCTAAAACCCAAAAAAACGTTGACTATCTTCCTTCCTCATATGAGTCTCTTGTACAAAGATAATATTAGCATTCATTCGGTGGAATACTTTGAATTTTTTTTCCATTTGATCGGATGATTTAAACCGTTAGTATTCCAAGAAACAAAATTGACAATCTTATCCATATTGCCAATATTTATCGCAATTAACACATAAGGTTAAAAAAGATGAACTCATGAATCTGGAAGAGGGAAGCAAGTTCAAGGAGGAACCGGAAGTAATGACACTCCAACCATTTTGGTAGTTTCGAGTCAGCCCATGAAGTAAAACTAAGCGAGAAGCAAAGCAAAAAAAGAATCCCCCTCCCCCACCTTCAAAACCCCAGAAAAAAGCCGGAAAGAGGCAAGCAGGCAAACTAATACTAATTTTACCCCCATGTCTCAAGATGGCAACTCAAACGAAAAAGTAAAAAAAAGACACAAACCACCCATATTCAAACAAAAGGATTAGTATAACAAAGATTAAACTATAAAATTAGTGTTATATATATAAAACAAAAGGATTAAAAGAAAAAAGAAAAATACTAAAATGTTAAAACCCAAGAATGGATAATATTATATTAATATTTTAAAAGAAAGTCCTCAATCTTGTTCAGACACATCCAAATGGATGTGACATATCCAAGCACTAAGGTCTTATGGAAAAAGAAACGACATCTTAGAAAAAAGTTTTTTTTTAAATCCTTACTATTTAAGCGTTAAAGATATAAAAAATGTATATAAGCTTAAAAAAAAACATCTAATGAGTTACTTTCAAAACTAACAGAATAATAGATTTGGTTTCCAAGACACAATTATTAAAACTATACAGACACTATATGACTATCCTACTGCTAGGATTAAAATCAATGGATATTTATCAAATAGTCTTACCCTAGAAAGGGGCACAAGACAGGGTTGTGCATGGTCACCACTACTCTTCATGTTATATCTGGAACCATAAGCTCAATACATCAGACAAAATGAAGGTATCAGGGGAATTACTATTAAAGGGACAGAGCATAAATTGGCTTGTTATGCGGATGACATTTTGATCTATCTAGGGTAACCAACATACTCTTTACCTAAATTGATGCAATCCTTTGAACAATGTGGTCAATTATCAGGATACAAGATCAACATAGATAAAACCCAATTACTTTCATATTACTATAGCCCACCAAGAGAGATTGAAAGTAGATACCCCTGGGCATGGCTTCCTTGTATGCCCTCTTTTTTGCTTTTACTTTGACTCTGACTTCACTTGTCAGCATGGTAGTGTCCTTCTTCCATTCAAAAATTTCTTCTTATTTGGAATATATCTGTCTTGCACTTCCCTCATTTTTTCGATGAAACTCCAGCCATTGCTGCTCTGCTGTCCTTCCTGCTAGTGTCCCTTTCCGGTCAACCTCGGCCAGTTCCCCTCTCATTCCATTGTAATGTCCTTTATTCCACTGAGATACTGACACGTTGGAATTTAGTTAGTCCTTCTCAAATTTCAAAGTGAACTCGATCATATTGTGATCACTGATCTCTGAGGGTTCCTTAACCTTAAGTTCTCTTATAACCTCTGGATCATTGTACAAGACCCAATCCAGCACAGTTGATCCCCTAGTGGGCTCAACAACAAGCTGTTCTAATAAGCCATCCCTTAAAAATTATAAAAAATTCTCTTTCTTGGGGTCCAGTACTGGCCTGGTTTTCCCAATCCATTTCCATTCTAAAATCCCCAGCGATTATCATGACATTGCCCTTCTGACATGTCTTTTCTATCTCCTGCTGTAATTTGTAATCTACATCCTGGCTGCTGTTTGGAGGTCTGTATACAACTGCCGTTAGGGTCCTTTTACCCTTGCCATTTCTTAACTCAACCCATAGAGGCTCCACACCTTCCGATCCTCGATGTCAGGGGTAAGACTTTTTACTCACAGAATGGTGAGTACGTGGAACGGGCTGCCAGCGATGGTGGTGGAGGCGGATATGATAGGGTCTTTTAAGAGACTCCTAGATAGGTACATGGAGCTTAGAAAATAGAGGGTTATGGGTAACCTGAGGTAATTTCTAAAATAAGCACATGTTCAGCACAGCATTGTGGGCCATAGGGCCTGCATTGTACTGTAGGTTTTCTATGTTTCTAGAACTCCATGCAAGTGTGCCCTGAACATTTGCCACATTTCTGCTATGAATTTCCCTGAGAACATCTGCTCCCAATTTATGTTCCCAAATTCCTGCCTAATGTGTTTAGTCACTTCCTCAAAAAATTCAATCAGGCTCGTAAGGCACGACCTGCCCTTGACAAAGCCATGCTGACTACTCCTAATCATATTATACCTCTCCAAATGTTCATAAATCCTGCTTCTCAGGATCTTCTCCATCAACTTACCAAACACTAAGGTAAGACTCACTGGTCTATTATTTCCTAGGCTATCTCCACTCCCTTTCTTGAATAAAGGAACAGCATCCGCAATCCTCCAATCCTCTGGAACCTCTCCCATCCCCATAGATGATGCAAAGATCATCGCCAGAGGCTCAGCAATCTCTTCCCTTGCCTCCCACAGTAGCCTGGGGTACATTTCGTCTAGTCCCAGTGACTTATCCAATTTGATGTTTTCCAAAAGCTCCAGCACATCCTCTTCTTTAATATCTACATTCTCAAGCTTTTCAGGACCCAATGATCCAGAAATCTGAATCCCTGCCCCCTGCTCCAATCCTTCAACCACACATTTATCCTCCACCTCACTCTATTCCTATACTCACTGTCACGTGGCACTGTCAGCGATCCCGAGATTACTACCTTTGAGGTCCTGCTTCTCAGCTTCCTCCCTAACTCCCTGTATTCTGCTTTCAGGACCTCTTCCCTTTTCCTGCCTATGTCATTGGTACCAATATGTAGCACGATCTCTGGCGTTCACCCTCCCTTTGCAGGTTATTGTGATGTGCTCAGAAGCATCATGAACCTTGGCACCTAGGAGGCAAACTACCATCCTTTTTTTTCTTTTTTTTGCATCCACAGAATCGCCTGTCTGTCCCGCTAACTATAGAGTTCTCTATTACTGCTGCCCTCCTCTTCCATTCCCTACCCTTCTGAGCTACAGGGCCAGACTCAGTGCCAGAGGTATGGTCACTGTTGCTTCCCCCAGGTAAGTCACCCCCAACAACACTCAAAATGGAGTACTTACTGTTAAGGGGGATAGCCACAGGGGTGCTCTCCACTACCTGACGACCTCCCTTCCCTCCCCTGATGGTCACTCACTTATCTGTCTCCTGTGGCTCTGGGGTGACTACCTGCCTGTAGCTCCTGTCTATCACCTCTTCACTCTCCCTAACAAGCTGAATGTCATCGAGCTGTATCTCCAGCTCCCTAACTCGGTCTCTGAGGAGCTGCAGCTGGACGCAACTGATGCAGATGTGTCCATCGGGGAGGCTGGAAGTCTCCCAGACATCCCACATCCGACACCCACAACAGAAAACTGACCTCGCAGTCATACCCATTATTTATGTTAGAAGGGGGAAAAAAAAGCCAGAAACCTACCTCACCTAGGCCCATCCTCGCCGAAGCTCCGATGTCAAAGCCCTACTACCC
This sequence comes from Hemitrygon akajei, assembly GCF_048418815.1. Classification (NCBI taxonomy): domain Eukaryota; kingdom Metazoa; phylum Chordata; class Chondrichthyes; order Myliobatiformes; family Dasyatidae; genus Hemitrygon; species Hemitrygon akajei. Next base: position 97,398,646 of record NC_133138.1, on the reverse strand, counting down.
TGACTTACACTACTCTGATGACCATTCCACGAGACAAAGTCTCTCTTTTATTTGGGAGCTTTCTCAGTGTCCTTGCGCCATGATGAGCTACTGCATCTGCATACTTCTCCCCGACCTATGCAAAGCTCTCTCACACTTCAAATCGACTTGTCCACTGCTAATGAGGTGCTGCCTTGCCTGGAAACCCGGATGCAACGGATAAAACTGAGAGACTTGTGGGTGAAGTATTGCCTCATTTGGAGCATGTGATACAGTCAATGAGCCTGATAGATGTGAAGCGTTGAATCAGCTGGAGCACTGGATGACTCTCAGAGACATGTAGGTGAAGTGTTCCCTCACCTGGAGCCCTGGATGCATATATGTCTCCGACAGCCATGTCAATGAAGAATTGCCTCACATGGGATACTGGATACTATCAAATGCCCTGTGAGACTTGTAGGTGGAGTGTTGCCTCACCTAGAAGTCTGGATACAAAGGTGACTCTGGTAGACCTGTCGGTGGTGTTAACTCATCTGTAGCACTGGGGACTATAAATAAATAGCCCTGTCTTTGTCTAAGCTGGAGCATTGGATGCAGCAGCTAATGCTGATAGGTGAAGTGTTCCTTCACCAGGAGCACTGGATACAATCAAAGACACGGATAGACTTATAGGCAAAGTGTTGGATGTAATAGATCAACTCGATAGGTATGTGGATCTGTTGGTGAATTGTTGACTCATCTGGATACAAGCAATTAGCTGAAAGACCTGAAGGTGAAGTATTGCCTCAGCTGGAGCAAGGACATAATCGATGACCCTGAAAGACTTGTAGGTAAGCAGTCGCCTCACCTGGACTACGGAATACAATCGACGACTCTGATAGACTCCTACGTGCTGTTATCTCACCTGGAGTATTGGATACAGATGACATGAAGGACTTGTAGGTCAGGTGTTACCTCACCTGGAGCACTGAATTTAATAGGTGAACTTGATAGACATGTGTTGACATATCTGTAGCACTGGATACAATTGATTTCCCTGATAGACTTGTAGGTAAAGTATTGCCTCACCTGGATCACTGGACATAATTGATGACCCAGATTTCTAGCTGAAGTGTTGCCTGGTCTGGATGTAACAGGTGAACTCAATGGACATGTAGAAGAAGTATTGACTCCCCGGAAGCACCGGATACATCTGAAAGACTTGAAGCTGACGTGTTGACTCAGCTGGAGCATTAGATATAATTGATGACCCCAACAGACTTGTAGGTGAACATGAGGAAATCTGCTGATGCTGGAAACTCAAGCAACACACACAAAATGCTGGTGGAACACAGCAGACCAGGCAGCATCTATAGGGAGAAGCACTGTCGACGTTTCAGGCCAAGACCCTTTGTCAGGACTAACTGAAAAAAAAGATAGTAAGAGATTTGAAAGTAGGAGGGGGAGGGGGAAATGCAAAATGATAGGAGAAGACCGGAGGGGGGGGGGTGAAGCTAAGAGTTGGAAAGGTGATTGGCAAAAAGGATACAGAGCTGGAGAAGGGAAAGGATCATGGGACGGGAGATCTAGGGAGAAAGAAAGGGGGGGGAGCACCAGAGGGAGATGGAGAACAGGCAGAGTGATGGGCAGAGAGAGAACAAAAAGGGGAGGGGGGAAAATAAATAAATCCGGGATGAGGTAAGAAGGGGAAAAGGGGCATTAACAGAAGTTAGAGAAGTCAATGTTCAATGGAGACATTGATGTAGATGAATTATTGGTGAATTGTAGGTGAACAGATGTAGGTGAATTGCTGGCACATCCACTGGATACTGGATGACCTGATAGAGTTGTAGGTGAATATAATTGATGACTCTAATAGATGTGTAACTCAACAGTTGTCTGACACGAAGCATTGGATACAATAGATGACATGATAAACTTGTATCGTCTGGAGCACATCAGACAGTGCAATTAATCACTGTCTGGTATGGGAACTCTACTTCCTTCAATCGCAGGACTTTGCAGAGAGTGGTGCGGACAGCCTAGTGCATCTGTAGGTGTGAACTTTCAGGACATTTACAAAGACAAGTGTGAAAAAAGGGCCCAAAAGATCAGTGGGGACCTGAGTCACCCCAACCACAGACTGTTCTATCTGTTACCATCCGGGAAACGATACCGCAGCATACAGCCAGGACCTGAGTCACCCCAACCACAGACTGTTCTATCTGTTACCATCCGGGAAACGGTACCGCAGCATACAGCCAGGACCAACACAGACCAACACAGACTGTTCCATCTGTTACCATCCGGGAAATGGTACCGCAGCATACAGCCAGGACCAACACAGACCAACACAGACTGTTCCATCTGTTACCATCCGGGAAACGATACAGCAGCATAAGAGCCAACAGGCTCTGGGACAGCTTCTTCCACCAGTCCATCAGACTGATTAATTCATGCTGATACAATTGTATTTCTATGTTATATTGACTGTCCTGTTGTACATACTATTTATTATAAATTACACGTTGCACATTTAGATGAAGATGTAATGTAAAGATTTTTACCCTTCATGTATATGATGTAAGAGATAATGTCAATTCAATCCAGGTAAAATGACAGACTTTTAGATGGACTGTTGGCACACCTGAAGCACAGGATTCAATCATTCACCTTGATAGACTTGCAGGTGAACTGTTGTCTCACCAAAGCACTGGATATGTCAGGTTATGTGATAGAACTGTAGGGGAAGTGTTATCTCTTCAGGAGCACTCAATGCATTAAATCACCTTGATAAGCATGTACCTAGAGCACTGGATACAATTGTCAGTGAATTGTAGCCCCGCCTGGAGTACTACATACAATAGACTACCTTGAGAGATTTGCACATGAAGTGCTGCTTCATAAAATTGATGATGATTATTGATCTTAGGTGAAGTGTTGCTTCACCTGCAGCACTAGATGCAATGAAAGTCTTTGAGAGGTTTGCAGGAGATATGTTTCCCCATCAGAAGGACTGGATGCAATGGATGACACTGATTTTTGCATGTAGTGTTTTATCACCTGCAGCACAAGATACAAACTAGATAGAAAAGGCTGGGAATATCAATAACTGTAGCGCTTCTCTTCCTGACGACACTTAACGTATTCTACGCAAGATTCAAACAGAAAAGGGGCATCCCGCCCCCTCTGGATGAACCGGACCTGGTGGCATCAAGATTCATTGTGACCGAGGAAGACGTTAGAAGAGCCTTCCTGAAGATAAATCCAAGGAAGGCAAGGGGCCCAGATGGTGTCCCAGGATGGGTTCTCCGGGCCTGTGCAAGCGAGCTAGCTGGAGTGTTTGCTGACATCTTCAACTGCTCCCTGCTTCAGTCTAAGATCCCCTCGTGTTTTAAGAAGGCAACGATAATCCCGGTGCCGAAGAAAAGCAAGGTGGCATGCCTGAATGACCACCGACCTGTGGCTCTGACATCAATTGCTATGAAGTGCTTCGAGCAATTGGTTATGGCGCATATCAACCATAACCTACCGGTCAACCTCGACGCTTTGCAATTCGCCTACCGGAGCAACAAGTCAACAGCAGAAGCCATCTCTCTGGCACTACATTCCTCCTTAGAACACCTGGAGAATAAAGATGCATATGTAAGGCTCCTTTTCATCGACTACAGCTCTAATACTATCCTTTAATACCATCATTCCAAATAAACTGATTCCGAAGCTCCGGAACCTGGGTCTTAACACTCAGATCTGCAGCTGGATCTTCAACTTCCTCACAGACAGGACCCAGGCTGTAAAGATAGGGGACAAGCTCTCCTCTACAATCACTCTGAGCACCGGTGCCCCACAAGGCTGTGTACTCAGCCCCCTGCTGTACTCACTGTACACCCATGATTGTGTAGCCAAGTTTCCATTGAACCCAATATATAAGTTTGCTGATGACACCACAATTGTAGGCCGTATCTTGGGTAATGATGAATCTGAGTACAGAGAGGAAATTAAGAACCTGGTGGCATGGTGCGAAGACAATAACCTATCGCTCAATGTCAGCAAGACAAAGGAATTGGTTGTTGAATTCAGAAGAAGTAGAGGACCGCACGACCCCATCTACATCGGTGGTGCGCAGGTGGAACAGGTCAAAAGCTTTAAGTTCCTTGGGGTGAATATCACAAATGACCTAACTTGGTCTGACCAAGCAGAGTCCACTGCCAAGATGGTCCACCAGTGCCTTTACTTCCTGAGAAAGCTGAAGAAATTTGGTCTGTCCCCTAAAACCCTCTCTAATTTTTATAAATGCACCATAGAAAGCATTCTTCTAGGGTGCATCACAACCTGGTATGGAAGTTGTCCTGTCCAAGACCGGAAGAAGCTGCAGAAGATTGTGAACATAGCCCAGCACATCACACAAACCAATCTTCCATCCCTGGACTCACTTTACACCACACGCTGTCAGAGTAGTGCTGCCAGGATATCAAGGATAAGTCCCACCCAGCCAACACACTTTTTGTCCCACTTCCCTCTGGGGGAAGGTTCAGGAGCTTGAAGATTTGTACGGCCAGATTTGGGAACAGCTTCTTGCCAACTGTGATAAGACTGCTGAACAGATCCTGACCTGGATCTGGGCCATACCTTCCAAATATCCGGACCTGACTTGCACTACCTTACTTTCCCTTTTCTATTTCCTAATTATGATTTATAATTTAAATTTTTATCATATTTACTTTGATTTGTACTTCAGGGAGCGCGAAGTGCAGAAACAAATATCACTGTGATGATTGTACACTCTAGTATCAATTGTTTGGTGCCAATAAAGTATTTGTATATAATCGATGACTCTGATTGACTTTTGGCCTCACCTGGAGCTCTTGAGAGAACACAGAATCTTGCTATATTTGTAGGAGAAGAGCTGCCTCACCTGGAGCTCTTGAGAGAACACAGAATCTTGCTATATTTGTAGGAGAAGAGCTGCCTCACCTGGAGCTCTTGATATAACACAGAATCTTGCTATATTTGTAGGAGAAGAGCTGCCTCACCTGGAGCTCTTGAGAGAACACAGAATCTTGCTATATTTGTAGGAGAAGAGCTGCCTCACCTGGAGCTCTTGATATAACACAGAATCTTGCTATATTTGTAGGAGAAGAGCTGCCTCACCTGGAGCTCTTGAGAGAACACAGAATCTTGCTATATTTGTAGGAGAAGAGCTGCCTCACCTGGAGCTCTTGAGAGAACACAGAATCTTGCTATATTTGTAGGAGAAGAGCTGCCTCACCTGGAGCTCTTGAGAGAACACAGAATCTTGCTATATTTGTAGGAGAAGAGCTGCCTCACCTGGAGCTCTTGAGAGAACACAGAATCTTGCTATATTTGTAGGAGAAGAGCTGCCTCACCTGGAGCTCTTGATATAACACAGAATCTTGCTATATTTGTAGGAGAAGAGCTGCCTCACCTGGAGCTCTTGAGAGAACACAGAATCTTGCTATATTTGTAGGAGAAGAGCTGCCTCACCTGGAGCTCTTGAGAGAACACAGAATCTTGCTATATTTGTAGGAGAAGTGCTGCCTCACCTGGAGCTCTTGAGAGAACACAGAATCTTGCTATATTTGTAGGAGAAGAGCTGCCTCACCTGGAGCTCTTGATATAACACAGAATCTTGCTATATTTGTAGGAGAAGAGCTGCCTCACCTGGAGCTCTTGAGAGAACACAGAATCTTGCTATATTTGTAGGAGAAGAGCTGCCTCACCTGGAGCTCTTGAGAGAACACAGAATCTTGCTATATTTGTAGGAGAAGAGCTGCCTCACCTGGAGCTCTTGAGAGAACACAGAATCTTGCTATATTTGTAGGAGAAGAGCTGCCTCACCTGGAGCTCTGCATATAACAGGCTATGTGATAGACTTGTAGGTGAAGTGCTTCACTCCTAGAGCACTCGATGCAATAAATCACCTTGATAGACTTGTAGACAAAGTGTTGCCTGATCTAGAGCACTGGATACAAAAGATGAACTGATCCACCTCTCAGAGAAGCAGGCTTCTCTTGGACTACAGGATAGAATGGATGACCCTGATTGACTATTATGTGAAGTGTTGCCTCACCTAGAGCATTGGTTATAGTCAATGACACTGAGAGATCTTACATTGTGCTGCCTCGCCTCGAGCACTGGATACAAACGAGAACACCAATAGAATTTTACTGGAACTGTTTCCTCACATGCTGCACAGGATACAATGGTTGACTTGAGAGTCTTGTAGGTGAAATGTTTCCACAATTGGATACAATAGGTGACATGCTAGGCTTGAGGGTGAAGAGTTCCTCACCTTTATCACTGCATACAATTGATGACCTGATAAACTTGCAGGAGAAAAGCTGCCTCGCCTGGGGACCAGAAACAACAGACAGACTGTTATTTGAAGTGTTGCCTCACATGGAGCACAGGATTCAGCAGATGATCTGATCAACTTGGCAGAGAAGTGAGCCTCTCTTGGACTACTGGATACAATAGATTACCCTGATTGACTTGTAAGAGAAATGATCCTCACCTGGAGCACATGATATAACAGATAATCTTGATAGATTTGTTGGTGAAGCGTTGCCTGACCTGGAGCACTGAATGCAACTGATGAACTGAAAGACTTGCAGGTGAGTGTTGCTTCACCTGGGAGCCTGATATAACAGCTGGCCCAATCGAACTTTACGTGAAGTGTTGCCTAACCATAGAACCATAGAACACTACGGCTCAGTACAGGCCCTTCGGCCCTCCATGTTGTGCTGACCCATATAATCCTTAAAAAAAGTACTAAACCCACACTACCCCATAACCATACATTTTTCTTTCATCCATGTGCCTGTCCAAGAGGTTCTTAAATACCCCTAATGTTTTAGCCTCCACCACCATCCCTGGCAAGTCATTCCAGGCACTCACAACCCTCTGAGTAAAAAACTTACCCCAGATGACTCCCCTAAGCTTCCCTCCCTTAATTTTGTACATATGCCCGCTAGTGTTTGCTATTGGTGCCCTGGGAAACAGGTACTGACTATCTGCCCTATCTATGCCTCTCATAATTTGTAGAACTCTATCAAATCCCCTCTCATTCTTCTACTCTCCAAAGAGAAAAATCCCAGCTATGCTAAACTTGCTTCATATGAGTTGTTTTCCAATCCAGGCAACATCCTGGTAAATCTCCTCTGCACCCTCTCCATAGCTTCCACATCCTTCCTGTAAAGAGGTGACCAGAATTGAACACAATACTCTAAGTACAGTCTCACCAGAGATTTATAGAGTTGCAATGTGACCTCTCTACTCTTGAACTCAATTTGTCTGATAATGAAGCCTAGCATCCCATAGGCCTTCTTAACTACCCTATCAACCTGTGCAAACGACCTTGAAGGATGTATGGATTTAAACCTCAAGGTCCCTTTGTGCATCCACACTATTAAGTAACTGACCATTAATCCTTACTCAGTCCTCTGTACACTCCTGTACTATCCAGTGTGGAGTGGGAAAACACAGACACTCCTGTACTACCCAGTGTGGAGTGGGGAAACACAGACACTCCTGTACTACCCACTGTGGAGTGGGAAAACACAGACACTCCTGTACTACCCAGTGTGGAGTGGGGAAACACAGACACTCCTGTACTATCCAGTGTGGAGTGGGAAAACACAGACACTCCTGTACTACCCAGTGTGGAGTGGGAAAACACAGACACTCCTGTACTATCCAGTGTGGAGTGGGAAAACACAGACACTCCTGTACTACCCAGTGTGGAGTGGGAAAACACAGACACTCCTGTACTACCCAGTGTGGAGTGGGGAAACACAGACACTCCTGTACGACCCTGTGTGGAGTGGGGAAACACAGACACTCCTGTACAACCCAGTGTGGAGTGGGGAAACACAGACACTCCTGTACTACCCTGTGTGGAGTGGGGAAACACAGACACTCCTGTACTACACAGTGTGGAGTGGGGAAACACAGACACTCCTGTACTATCCAGTGTGGAGTGGGGATACACAGACACTCCTGTACCATCCAGTGTGGAGCGGGGAAATACAGACACTCCTGTACGACCCAGTGTGGAGTGGGGAAACACAGACACTCCTGTACTACCCAGTGTGGAGTGGGGAAACACAGACACTCCTGTATTACCCTGTGTGGAGTGCGGAAACACAGACACTCCTGTACTACCCTGTGTGGAGTGGGGAAACACAGACTCTCCTGTACTACTCAGTGTGGAGTGGGGAAACACAGACACTCCTGTACTACCCAGTGTGGAGTGGGAAAACACAGACAGTCCTGCACTACCCAGTGAGGAGTGGGGAAACACAGACACTCCTGTACTACCCAGTGTGGACTGGGGAAACACCAACAATCCTGTACTACCCAGTATGGAGTGGGGAAACACAGACTCTACTGTTCTACCCAGTGTGGAGTGGGGAAACACAGACACTCCTGTACTACACGGTGTGGACTGGGGAAACACAAGCACTCCTGTACTACCCAGTGTGGAGTGGGGAAACACAAACACTCCTGTACTACACAGTATGGAGTGGGGAAACACAGACACTCCTGCAGTATACAGTGTTGAGAGTGAAACACAATCGCTCCTGTATTACCCAGAGCAGGCAGTGGAAACACAGACCCTCCAGCAATATTTATTGAATAGAGTGCAAATACAGACAGTTCAATACTGTCCAGTGTGGATTTGAGAAACAGAGACACGCATATACTGTCCAGTGTGGTGGAGGGAAACACAGACACTCCAGCAATATCCAATATGGAGTGGGGAAACACAGAAACACCTGTACTACCCAGTGTGGAGTGGGGAAACACAGACACTCCTGTACGACACAGTATGGAGTGGGGAAACACAGACTCTCCTGTACGACCCAGTGTGGAGTGGGGAAACACAGACACTCCTGTACTACCCAGTGTGGAGTGGGGAAACACAGACACTCCTGTACTACCCAGTATGGAGTGGGGAAACACAGACACTCCTGTACTACCCAGTGTGGAGTGTGGAAACACAGACACTCCTGTACTACCCAGTGTGGAGTGGGGAAACACAGACACTCCTGTACTACCCAGTGTGGAGTGGGGAAACACAGACACTCCTGTACTACCCAGTGTGGAGTGGGGAAACACAGACACTCCTGTACTACCCAGTATGGAGTGGGGAAACACAGACACTCCTGTACTACCCAGTGTGGAGTGGGGAAACACAGACACTCCTGTACCACCCACTGTGGAGTGGGGAAACACAGACACTCCTGTTCTACCCAGTGTGCAGTGGGGGAACACAGACACTCCTGTTCTACCCAGTGTGGAGTGGGGAAACACAGACACTCCTGTACGACCCAGTGTGGAGTGACAAAACACAGACACTCCTGTACTACCCAGTGTGGAGTGGGGAAACACAGACACTCCTGTACTATCCAGTGTGGAGTGGGGAAACACAGACACTCCTGTACTACCCAGTGTGGAGTGGGGAAACACAGACACTCCTGTACTACCCAGTGTGGATTGGGGAAACACAGACACTCCTGTACTACCCAGTGTGGAGAGGGGAAACACAGACACTCCTGTACTACCCAGTGTGGAGTGGGGAAACACAGACACTCCTGTACTACCCAGTGTGGAGTGGGGAAACACAGACACTCCTGTACTACCCAGTGTGGAGTGGGGAAACACAGACACTCCTGTACTACCCAGTGTGGACTGGGGAAACACAGACACTCCTGTACTATCCAGTGTGGAGTGGGGAAACACAGAGACTCCTGTACTATCCAGTGTGGAGTGGGGAAACACAGACACTCCTGTACTACCCAGTGTGGAGTGGGGAAACACAGACACTCCTGTACTACCCAGTGTGGAGTACGGAAACACAGACACTCCTGTACTACCCAGTGTGGAGTGGGGAAACACAGACACTCCTGTACTACCCAGTGTGGAGTGGGGAAACACAAACACTCCTGTACTACACAGTATGGAGTGGGGAAACACAGACACTCCTGCAGTATACAGTGTTGAGAGTGAAACACAATCGCTCCTGTATTACCCAGAGCAGGCAGTGGAAACACAGACCCTCCAGCAATATTTATTGAATAGAGTGCAAATACAGACAGTTCAATACTGTCCAGTGTGGATTTGAGAAACAGAGACACGCATATACTGTCCAGTGTGGTGGAGGGAAACACAGACACTCCAGCAATATCCAATATGGAGTGGGGAAACACAGAAACACCTGTACTACCCAGTGTGGAGTGGGGAAACACAGACACTCCTGTACGACACAGTATGGAGTGGGGAAACACAGACTCTCCTGTACGACCCAGTGTGGAGTGGGGAAACACAGACACTCCTGTACTACCCAGTGTGGAGTGGGGAAACACAGACACTCCTGTACTACCCAGTATGGAGTGGGGAAACACAGACACTCCTGTACTACCCAGTGTGGAGTGTGGAAACACAGACACTCCTGTACTACCCAGTGTGGAGTGGGGAAACACAGACACTCCTGTACTACCCAGTGTGGAGTGGGGAAACACAGACACTCCTGTACTACCCAGTGTGGAGTGGGGAAACACAGACACTCCTGTACTACCCAGTATGGAGTGGGGAAACACAGACACTCCTGTACTACCCAGTGTGGAGTGGGGAAACACAGACACTCCTGTACCACCCACTGTGGAGTGGGGAAACACAGACACTCCTGTTCTACCCAGTGTGCAGTGGGGGAACACAGACACTCCTGTTCTACCCAGTGTGGAGTGGGGAAACACAGACACTCCTGTACGACCCAGTGTGGAGTGACAAAACACAGACACTCCTGTACTACCCAGTGTGGAGTGGGGAAACACAGACACTCCTGTACTATCCAGTGTGGAGTGGGGAAACACAGACACTCCTGTACTACCCAGTGTGGAGTGGGGAAACACAGACACTCCTGTACTACCCAGTGTGGATTGGGGAAACACAGACACTCCTGTACTACCCAGTGTGGAGAGGGGAAACACAGACACTCCTGTACTACCCAGTGTGGAGTGGGGAAACACAGACACTCCTGTACTACCCAGTGTGGAGTGGGGAAACACAGACACTCCTGTACTACCCAGTGTGGAGTGGGGAAACACAGACACTCCTGTACTACCCAGTGTGGACTGGGGAAACACAGACACTCCTGTACTATCCAGTGTGGAGTGGGGAAACACAGAGACTCCTGTACTATCCAGTGTGGAGTGGGGAAACACAGACACTCCTGTACTACCCAGTGTGGAGTGGGGAAACACAGACACTCCTGTACTACCCAGTGTGGAGTACGGAAACACAGACACTCCTGTACTACCCAGTGTGGAGTGGGGAAACACAGACACTCCTGTACTACCCAGTGTGGAGTGGGGAAACACAGACACTCCTGTACTACCCAGTGTGGAGTGGGGAAACACAGACACTCCTGTACTACCCAGTGTGGAGTGGGGAAACACAGACACTCCTGTACTACCCAGTGTGGAGTGGGGAAACACAGACACTCCTGTACTACCCAGTGTGGAGTGGGGAAACACAGACACTCCTGTACTACCCACTGTGGAGTGGGGAAACACAGACATTCCTGTACTACCCAGTGTGGAGTGGGGAAACACAGACACTCCTGTACTACCCATTGTGGAGTGGGGAAACACAGACACTCCTGTACTACCCAGTGTGGAGTGGGGAAACACAGACACTCCTGTACTACCAAGAGTGGAGTGGGGAAACACAGACACTCCTGTACTACCCAGTGTGGAGTGGGGAAACACAGACACTCCTGTACTACCCAGTGTGGAGTGTGGAAACACAGACACTCCTGTACTACCCAGTGTGGAGTGGGGAAACACAGACACTCCTGTACTACCCAGTGTGGAGTGGGGAAACACAGACACTCCTGTACTACCCAGTGTGGAGTGGGGAAACACAGACACTCCTGTACCACAAAGTGTGGAGTGGGGAAACACAGACACTCCTGTACTACACAGTGTGGAGTGGGGAAACACAGACACTCCTGTACGACCCAGTGTGGAGTGGGGAAGCACAGACACTCCAGTACTACCCAGTGTGGAGTGGGGAAACACAGACACTCCTGTACTACCCAGTGTGGAGTGGGGAAACACAGACACTCCTGTACTACCCAGTGTGGAGTGGGGAAACACAGACACTCCTGTACTACACAGTGTGGAGTGGGGAAACACAGACATTCCTGTACCACCCAGTGTGGAGTGGGGAAACACAGACACTCCTGTACTACCCAGTGTGGAGTGGGGAAACACAGACACTCCTGTACTACCCAGTGTGGAGTGGGGAAACACAGACACTCCTGTACTACCCAGTGTGGAGTGGGGAAACACAGACACTCCTGTACTACCCAGTGTGGAGTGGAGAAACACAGACACTCCTGTACTACCCAGTGTGGAGTGGGGAAACACAGACACTCCTGTACTACCCAGTGTGGAGAGGGGAAACACAGACATTCCTGTACTACCCAGTGTGGAGTGGGGAAACACAGACACTCCTGTCCGACCCAGTGTGGAGTGGGGAAACACAGACACTCCTGTTCTAACCAGTGTGGAGTGGGGAAACACAGACACTCCTGTACTACCCAGTGTGGAGTGTGGAAACACAGACACTCCTGTACTACCCAGTGTGGAGTGTGGAAACACAGACAGTCTGGTACTACCCAGTGTGGAGTGGGGAAACACAGACACTCCTGTTCTTCCCAGTGTGGAGTGGGGAAACACAGACACTCCTGTACTACCCATTGTGGAGTGGGGAAACACAGACACTCCTGTACTACCCATTGTGGAGTGGGGAAACACAGACACTCCTGTACTACCCAGTGTGGAGTGGGGAAACACAGACACTCCTGTACTACCCATTGTGGAGTGGGGAAACACAGACACTCCTGTACTACCCAGTGTGGAGTGTGGAAACAAAGACACTCCTGTACTACCCAGTGTGGAGTGTGGAAACACAGAACTCCTGTACTACCCAGTGTGGAGGGGGGAAACACAGACACTCCTGTACTACCCAGTGTGGAGTGGGGAAACACAGACACTCCTGTACTACCCAGTGTGGAGTGGGGAAACACAGACACTCCTGTACTACCCAGTGTGGAGTGTGGAAACACAGACACTCCTGTACTACCCAGTGTGGAGTGTGGAAACAAAGACACTCCTGTACTACCCAGTGTGGAGGGGGGAAACACAGACACTCCTGTACTACCCAGTGTGGAGTGGGGAAACACAGACACTCCTGTACTACCCAGTGTGGAGTGTGGAAACACAGACACTCCTGTACTACCCAGTGTGGAGTGTGGAAACACAGACACTCCTGTACTACACAGACACTCCTGTACTACCCATTGTGGAGTGGGGAAACACAGACACTCCTGTACTACCCAGTGTGGAGTGGGGAAACACAGTCACTCCTGTACTACCCATTGTGGAGTGGGGAAACACAGACACTCCTGTACTACCCAGTGTGGAGTGGGGAAACACAGACACTCCTGTACTACCCATCGTGGAGTGGGGAAACACAGACACTCCTGTACTACCCAGTGTGGAGTGTGGAAACACAGACACTCCTGTACTACCCAGTGTGGAGTGTGGAAACACAGACACTCCTGTACTACCCAGTGTGGGGGGGGGAAACACAGACACTCCTGTACTACCCAGTGTGGAGTGGGGAAACACAGACACTCCTGTACTACCCAGTGTGGAGTGGGGAAACACAGACACTCCTGTACTACCCAGTGTGGAGTAGGGAAATACAGACACTCCTGTACTACACAGTGTGGAGTGGGGAAACACAGACACTCCTGTACCACCCAGTGTGGAGTGGGGAAACACAGACACTCCTGTACTAACCAGTGTGGAGTGGGGAAACACAGACACTCCTGTACCACCCAGTGTGGAGTGGGGAAACACAGACACTCCTGTACTAACCAGTGTGGAGTGGGGAAACACAGACACTCCTGTACTACCCAGTGTGGAGTGGGGAAACACAGACACTCCTGTACTACCCAGTGTGGAGTGTGGAAACACAGACACTCCTGTACTACACAGACACTCCTGTACTACCCATTGTGGAGTGGGGAAACACAGACACTCCTGTACTACCCAGTGAGGAGTGGGGAAACACAGACACTCCTGTACCACCCAGTGTGGAGTGGGGAAACACAGACACTCCTGTACTACCCAGTGTGGAGTGGGGAAACACAGACACTCCTGTACTACCCAGTGTGGAGTGTGGAAACACAGACACTCCGGTACTACCCAGTGTGGAGTGTGGAAACAAAGACACTCCTGTACTACCCAGTGTGGAGGGGGGAAACACAGACACTCCTGTACTACCCAGTGTGGAGTGGGGAAACACAGACACTCCTGTGCTACCCAGTGTGGAGTGTGGAAACACAGACACTCCTGTACTACCCAGTGTGGAGTGTGGAAACACAGACACTCCTGTACTACACAGACACTCCTGTACTACCCATTGTGGAGTGGGGAAACACAGACACTCCTGTACTACCCAGTGTGGAGTGGGGAAACACAGACACTCCTGTACTACCCATTGTGGAGTGGGGAAACACAGACACTCCTGTACTACCCAGTGTGGAGTGGGGAAACACAGACACTCCTGTACTACCCATTGTGGAGTGGGGAAACACAGACACTCCTGTACTACCCAGTGTGGAGTGTGGAAACACAGACACTCCTGTACTACCCAGTGTGGAGTGTGGAAACACAGACACTCCTGTACTACCCAGTGTGGAGGGGGGAAACACAGACACTCCTGTACTACCCAGTGTGGAGTGGGGAAACACAGACACTCCTGTACTACCCAGTGTGGAGTGTGGAAACACAGACACTCCTGTACTACCCATTGTGGAGTGTGGAAACACAGACACTCCTGTACTACACAGACACTCCTGTAGTACCCATTGTGGAGTGGGGAAACACAGACACTCCTGTACTACCCAGTGTGGAGTGTGGAAACACAGACACTCCTGTACTACCCAGTGTGGAGGGGGGAAACACAGACACTCCTGTACTACCCAGTGTGGAGTGGGGAAACACAGACACTCCTGTACTACCCAGTGTGGAGTGGGGAAACACAGACACTCCTGTACTACCCAGTGTGGAGTGGGGAAACACAGACACTCCTGTACTACCCAGTGTGGAGTGTGGAAACAAAGACACTCCTGTACTACCCAGTGTGGAGGGGGGAAACACAGACACTCCTGTACCACCCATTGTGGAGTGGGGAAACACAGACACTCCTGTACTACCCAGTGTGGAGTGGGGAAACACAGACACTCCTGTACTACCCATTGTGGAGTGGGGAAACACAGACACTCCTGTACTACCCAGCGTGGAGTGTGGAAACACAGACACTCCTGTACTACCCAGTGTGGAGTGTGGAAACACAGACACTCCTGTACTACCCAGTGTGGAGGGGGGAAACACAGACACTCCTGTACTACCCAGTGTGGAGTGGGGAAACACAGACACTCCTGTACTACCCAGTGTGGAGTGTGGAAACACAGACACTCCTGTACTACCCATTGTGGAGTGTGGAAACACAGACACTCCTGTACTACACAGACACTCCTGTAGTACCCATTGTGGAGTGGGGAAACACAGACACTCCTGTACTACCCAGTGTGGAGTGTGGAAACACAGACACTCCTGTACTACCCAGTGTGGAGGGGGGAAACACAGACACTCCTGTACTACCCAGTGTGGAGTGGGGAAACACAGACACTCCTGTACTACCCAGTGTGGAGTGGGGAAACACAGACACTCCTGTACTACCCAGTGTGGAGTGGGGAAACACAGACACTCCTGTACTACCCAGTGTGGAGTGTGGAAACAAAGACACTCCTGTACTACCCAGTGTGGAGGGGGGAAACACAGACACTCCTGTACCACCCATTGTGGAGTGGGGAAACACAGACACTCCTGTACTACCCAGTGTGGAGTGGGGAAACACAGACACTCCTGTACTACCCATTGTGGAGTGGGGAAACACAGACACTCCTGTACTACCCAGCGTGGAGTGTGGAAACACAGACACTCCTGTACTACCCAGTGTGGAGTGTGGAAACACAGACACTCCTGTACTACCCAGTGTGGAGGGGGGAAACACAGACACTCCTGTACTACCCAGTGTGGAGTGGGGAAACACAGACACTCCTGTACTACCCAGTGTGGAGTGGGGAAACACAGACACTCCTGTACTACCCAGTGTGGAGTGTGGAAACACAGACACTCCTGTACTACCCAGTGTGGAGTGTGGAAACACAGACACTCCTGTACTACCCAGTGTGGAGGGGGGAAACACAGACACTCCTTTACTACCCAGTGTGGAGTGGGGAAACACAGACACTCCTGCACTACCCAGTGTGGAGTGTGGAAACACAGACACTCCTGTACTACCCAGTGTGGAGTGGGGAAACACAGACACTCCTGTACTAACCAGTGTGGAGATGGGGAAACACAGACACTCCTGTACTACCCAGTGTGGAGTGTGGAAACACAGACACTCCTGTACTACCCAGTGTGGAGGGGGGAAACACAGACACTCCTGTACTACCCAGTGTGGAGTGGGGAAACACAGACACTCCTGTACTACCCAGTGTGGAGTGGGGAAACACAGACACTCCTGTTCTAACCAGTGTGGAGTGGGGAAACACAGACACTCCTGTACTACTAAGTGTGGAGTGTGGAAACACAGACACTCCTGTACTACCCAGTGTGGAGTGTGGAAACACAGACACTCCTGTACTACACAGACACTCCTGTACTACCCATTGTGGAGTGGGGAAACACAGACACTCCTGTACTACCCAGTGTGGAGTGGGGAAACACAGACACTCCTGTACTACCCATTGTGGAGTGGGGAAACACAGACACTCCTGTACTACCCAGTGTGGAGTGTGGAAACACAGACACTCCTGTACTACCCAGTGTGGAGTGTGGAAACACAGACACTCCTGTACTACCCAGTGTGGAGGGGGGAAACACAGACACTCCTGTACTACCCAGTGTGGAGTGGGGAAACACAGACACTCCTGTACTACCCAGTGTGGAGTGGGGAAACACAGACACTCCTGTACTACCCAGTGTGGAGTGGGAAAACACAGACACTCCTGTACTACCCAGTGTGGTGTGGGGAAACACAGAAACTCCTGTACCACCCAGTGTGGAGTGGGGAAACACAGACACTCCTGTACTACCCAGTGTGGAGTGGGGAAACACAGACACTCCTGTACTACCCAGTGTGGAGTGGGAAACACAGACACTCCTGTACTACCCAGTGAGGAGTGGGGAAACACAGACACTCCTGTACCACCCAGTGTGGAGTGGGGAAACACAGACACTCCTGTACTACCCAGTGTGGAGTGGGGAAACACAGACACTCCTGTACTACCCATTGTGGAGTGGGGAAACACAGACACTCCTGTACTACCCAGTGTGGAGTGGGGAAACACAGACACTCCTGTACTACCCATTGTGGAGTGGGGAAACACAGACACTCCTGTACTACCCAGTGTGGAGTGTGGAAACACAGACACTACTGTACTACCCAGTGTGGAGGGGGGAAACACAGACACTCCTGTACTACCCAGTGTGGAGTGGGGAAACACAGACACTCCTGTACTACCCAGTGTGGAGTGGGGAAACACAGACACTCCTGTACTACACATTGTGGAGTGGGGAAACACAGACACTCCTGTACTACCCAGTGTGGAGTGGGGAAACACAGACACTCCTGTACTACCCATTGTGGAGTGGGGAAACACAGACACTCCTGTACTACCTAGTGTGGAGTGGGGAAACACAGACACTCCTGTACTAACCAGTGTGGAGTGGGGAATCACAGACACTCCTGTACTACCCGGTGTGGAGTGGGGAAACACAGACACTCCTGTACTACCCAGTGTGGAGTGGGGAAACACAGACACTCCTGTACTACACAGTGTGGAGTAGGGAATCACAGACACTCCTGTACTACCCAGTGTGGAGTGGGGAAACACAGACACTCCTGTACTGCCCAGTGTGGAGTGGGGAAACACAGACACTCCTGTACTACCCGGTGTGGAGTGGGGAAACACAGACACTCCTGTACTACCCAGTGTGGAGTGGGGAAACACAGACACTCCTGTACTACCCAGTGTGGAGTGGGGAAACACAGACACTCCTGTACTACCCAGTGTGGAGTGGGGAAACACAGACACTCCTGTACTACCCGGTGTGGAGTGGGGAAACACAGACTCTCCTGTACTACACGGTGTGGAGTGGGGAAACACAGACACTCCTGTACTACCCAGTGTGGAGTGTGGAAACACAGACACTCCTGTACTACCCAGTGTGGAGTGGGGAAACACAGACACTCCTGTACTACCCAGTGTGGAGTGGGGAAACACAGACACTCCTGTACTACCCAGTGTGGAGTGGGGAAACACAGACACACCTGTACTACCCAGTGTGGAGTGTGGAAACACAGACACTCCTGTACTACCCAGTGTGGAGTGTGGAAACACAGACACTCCTGTACTACCCAGTGTGGAGGGGGGAAACACAGACACTCCTGTACTACCCAGTGTGGAGTGGGGAAACACAGACACTCCTGTACTACCCAGTGTGGAGTGGGGAAACACAGACACTCCTGTACTACCCAGTGTGGAGTGGGGAAACACAGACACTCCTGTACTACCCAGTGTGAAGTGTGGAAACACAGACACTCCTGTACTACCCAGTGTGGAGTGTGGAAACACAGACACTCCTGTACTACCCAGTGTGGAGGGGGGAAACACAGACACTCCTTTACTACCCAGTGTGGAGTGGGGAAACACAGACACTCCTGCACTACCCAGTGTGGAGTGTGGAAACACAGACACTCCTGTACTACCCAGTGTGGAGTGGGGAAACACAGACACTCCTGTACTAACCAGTGTGGAGATGGGGAAACACAGACACTCCTGTACTACCCAGTGTGGAGTGTGGAAACACAGACACTCCTGTACTACCCAGTGTGGAGGGGGGAAACACAGACACTCCTGTACTACCCAGTGTGGAGTGGGGAAACACAGACACACCTGTACTACCCAGTGTGGAGTGTGGAAACACAGACACTCCTGTACTACCCAGTGTGGAGTGTGGAAACACAGACACTCCTGTACTACCCAGTGTGGAGGGGGGAAACACAGACACTCCTGTACTACCCAGTGTGGAGTGGGGAAACACAGACACTCCTGTACTACCCAGTGTGGAGTGGGGAAACACAGACACTCCTGTACTACCCAGTGTGGAGTGGGGAAACACAGACACTCCTGTACTACCCAGTGTGGAGTGTGGAAACACAGACACTCCTGTACTACCCAGTGTGGAGTGTGGAAACACAGACACTCCTGTACTACCCAGTGTGGAGGGGGGAAACACAGACACTCCTTTACTACCCAGTGTGGAGTGGGGAAACACAGACACTCCTGCACTACCCAGTGTGGAGTGTGGAAACACAGACACTCCTGTACTACCCAGTGTGGAGTGGGGAAACACAGACACTCCTGTACTAACCAGTGTGGAGATGGGGAAACACAGACACTCCTGTACTACCCAGTGTGGAGTGTGGAAACACAGACACTCCTGTACTACCCAGTGAGGAGGGGGGAAACACAGACACTCCTGTACTACCCAGTGTGGAGTGGGGAAACACAGACACTCCTGTACTACCCAGTGTGGAGTGGGGAAACACAGACACTCCTGTTCTAACCAGTGTGGAGTGGGGAAACACAGACACTCCTGTACTACTAAGTGTGGAGTGTGGAAACACAGACACTCCTGTACTACCCAGTGTGGAGTGTGGAAACACAGACACTCCTGTACTACACAGACACTCCTGTACTACCCATTGTGGAGTGGGGAAACACAGACACTCCTGTACTACCCAGTGTGGAGTGGGGAAACACAGACACTCCTGTACTACCCATTGTGGAGTGGGGAAACACAGACACTCCTGTACTACCCAGTGTGGAGTGTGGAAACACAGACACTCCTGTACTACCCAGTGTGGAGTGTGGAAACACAGACACTCCTGTACTACCCAGTGTGGAGGGGGGAAACACAGACACTCCTGTACTACCCAGTGTGGAGTGGGGAAACACAGACACTCCTGTACTACCCAGTGTGGAGTGGGGAAACACAGACACTCCTGTACTACCCAGTGTGGAGTGGGAAAACACAGACACTCCTGTACTACCCAGTGTGGTGTGGGGAAACACAGAAACTCCTGTACCACCCAGTGTGGAGTGGGGAAACACAGACACTCCTGTACTACCCAGTGTGGAGTGGGGAAACACAGACACTCCTGTACTACCCAGTGTGGAGTGGGAAACACAGACACTCCTGTACTACCCAGTGTGGAGTGTGGAAACACAGACACTCCTGTACTACACAGACACTCCTGTACTACCCATTGTGGAGTGGGGAAACACAGACACTCCTGTACTACCCAGTGTGGAGTGGGGAAACACAGACACTCCTGTACTACCCATTGTGGAGTGGGGAAACACAGACACTCCTGTACTACCCAGTGTGGAGTGTGGAAACACAGACACTCCTGTACTACCCAGTGTGGAGTGTGGAAACACAGACACTCCTGTACTACCCAGTGTGGAGGGGGGAAACACAGACACTCCTGTACTACCCAGTGTGGAGTGGGGAAACACAGACACTCCTGTACTACCCAGTGTGGAGTGGGGAAACACAGACACTCCTGTACTACCCAGTGTGGAGTGGGAAAACACAGACACTCCTGTACTACCCAGTGTGGTGTGGGGAAACACAGAAACTCCTGTACCACCCAGTGTGGAGTGGGGAAACACAGACACTCCTGTACTACCCAGTGTGGAGTGGGGAAACACAGACACTCCTGTACTACCCAGTGTGGAGTGGGAAACACAGACACTCCTGTACTACCCAGTGAGGAGTGGGGAAACACAGACACTCCTGTACCACCCAGTGTGGAGTGGGGAAACACAGACACTCCTGTACTACCCAGTGTGGAGTGGGGAAACACAGACACTCCTGTACTACCCATTGTGGAGTGGGGAAACACAGACACTCCTGTACTACCCAGTGTGGAGTGGGGAAACACAGACACTCCTGTACTACCCATTGTGGAGTGGGGAAACACAGACACTCCTGTACTACCCAGTGTGGAGTGTGGAAACACAGACACTACTGTACTACCCAGTGTGGAGGGGGGAAACACAGACACTCCTGTACTACCCAGTGTGGAGTGGGGAAACACAGACACTCCTGTACTACCCAGTGTGGAGTGGGGAAACACAGACACTCCTGTACTACACATTGTGGAGTGGGGAAACACAGACACTCCTGTACTACCCAGTGTGGAGTGGGGAAACACAGACACTCCTGTACTACCCATTGTGGAGTGGGGAAACACAGACACTCCTGTACTACCTAGTGTGGAGTGGGGAAACACAGACACTCCTGTACTAACCAGTGTGGAGTGGGGAATCACAGACACTCCTGTACTACCCGGTGTGGAGTGGGGAAACACAGACACTCCTGTACTACCCAGTGTGGAGTGGGGAAACACAGACACTCCTGTACTACACAGTGTGGAGTAGGGAATCACAGACACTCCTGTACTACCCAGTGTGGAGTGGGGAAACACAGACACTCCTGTACTGCCCAGTGTGGAGTGGGGAAACACAGACACTCCTGTACTACCCGGTGTGGAGTGGGGAAACACAGACACTCCTGTACTACCCAGTGTGGAGTGGGGAAACACAGACACTCCTGTACTACCCAGTGTGGAGTGGGGAAACACAGACACTCCTGTACTACCCAGTGTGGAGTGGGGAAACACAGACACTCCTGTACTACCCGGTGTGGAGTGGGGAAACACAGACTCTCCTGTACTACACGGTGTGGAGTGGGGAAACACAGACACTCCTGTACTACCCAGTGTGGAGTGTGGAAACACAGACACTCCTGTACTACCCAGTGTGGAGTGGGGAAACACAGACACTCCTGTACTACCCAGTGTGGAGTGGGGAAACACAGACACTCCTGTACTACCCAGTGTGGAGTGGGGAAACACAGACACACCTGTACTACCCAGTGTGGAGTGTGGAAACACAGACACTCCTGTACTACCCAGTGTGGAGTGTGGAAACACAGACACTCCTGTACTACCCAGTGTGGAGGGGGGAAACACAGACACTCCTGTACTACCCAGTGTGGAGTGGGGAAACACAGACACTCCTGTACTACCCAGTGTGGAGTGGGGAAACACAGACACTCCTGTACTACCCAGTGTGGAGTGGGGAAACACAGACACTCCTGTACTACCCAGTGTGGAGTGTGGAAACACAGACACTCCTGTACTACCCAGTGTGGAGTGTGGAAACACAGACACTCCTGTACTACCCAGTGTGGAGGGGGGAAACACAGACACTCCTTTACTACCCAGTGTGGAGTGGGGAAACACAGACACTCCTGCACTACCCAGTGTGGAGTGTGGAAACACAGACACTCCTGTACTACCCAGTGTGGAGTGGGGAAACACAGACACTCCTGTACTAACCAGTGTGGAGATGGGGAAACACAGACACTCCTGTACTACCCAGTGTGGAGTGTGGAAACACAGACACTCCTGTACTACCCAGTGTGGAGGGGGGAAACACAGACACTCCTGTACTACCCAGTGTGGAGTGGGGAAACACAGACACACCTGTACTACCCAGTGTGGAGTGTGGAAACACAGACACTCCTGTACTACCCAGTGTGGAGTGTGGAAACACAGACACTCCTGTACTACCCAGTGTGGAGGGGGGAAACACAGACACTCCTGTACTACCCAGTGTGGAGTGGGGAAACACAGACACTCCTGTACTACCCAGTGTGGAGTGGGGAAACACAGACACTCCTGTACTACCCAGTGTGGAGTGGGGAAACACAGACACTCCTGTACTACCCAGTGTGGAGTGTGGAAACACAGACACTCCTGTACTACCCAGTGTGGAGTGTGGAAACACAGACACTCCTGTACTACCCAGTGTGGAGGGGGGAAACACAGACACTCCTTTACTACCCAGTGTGGAGTGGGGAAACACAGACACTCCTGCACTACCCAGTGTGGAGTGTGGAAACACAGACACTCCTGTACTACCCAGTGTGGAGTGGGGAAACACAGACACTCCTGTACTAACCAGTGTGGAGATGGGGAAACACAGACACTCCTGTACTACCCAGTGTGGAGTGTGGAAACACAGACACTCCTGTACTACCCAGTGTGGAGGGGGGAAACACAGACACTCCTGTACTACCCAGTGTGGAGTGGGGAAACACAGACACTCCTGTACTACCCAGTGTGGAGTGGGGAAACACAGACACTCCTGTTCTAACCAGTGTGGAGTGGGGAAACACAGACACTCCTGTACTACTAAGTGTGGAGTGTGGAAACACAGACACTCCTGTACTACCCAGTGTGGAGTGTGGAAACACAGACACTCCTGTACTACACAGACACTCCTGTACTACCCATTGTGGAGTGGGGAAACACAGACACTCCTGTACTACCCAGTGTGGAGTGGGGAAACACAGACACTCCTGTACTACCCATTGTGGAGTGGGGAAACACAGACACTCCTGTACTACCCAGTGTGGAGTGTGGAAACACAGACACTCCTGTACTACCCAGTGTGGAGTGTGGAAACACAGACACTCCTGTACTACCCAGTGTGGAGGGGGGAAACACAGACACTCCTGTACTACCCAGTGTGGAGTGGGGAAACACAGACACTCCTGTACTACCCAGTGTGGAGTGGGGAAACACAGACACTCCTGTACTACCCAGTGTGGAGTGGGAAAACACAGACACTCCTGTACTACCCAGTGTGGTGTGGGGAAACACAGAAACTCCTGTACCACCCAGTGTGGAGTGGGGAAACACAGACACTCCTGTACTACCCAGTGTGGAGTGGGGATACACAGACACTCCTGTACTACCCAGTGTGGAGTGGGAAACACAGACACTCCTGTACTACCCAGTGAGGAGTGGGGAAACACAGACACTCCTGTACCACCCAGTGTGGAGTGGGGAAACACAGACACTCCTGTACTACCCAGTGTGGAGTGGGGAAACACAGACACTCCTGTACTACCCATTGTGGAGTGGGGAAACACAGACACTCCTGTACTACCCAGTGTGGAGTGGGGAAACCCAGACACTCCTGTACTACCCATTGTGGAGTGGGGAAACACAGACACTCCTGTACTACCCAGTGTGGAGTGTGGAAACACAGACACTACTGTACTACCCAGTGTGGAGGGGGGAAACACAGACACTCCTGTACTACCCAGTGTGGAGTGGGGAAACACAGACACTCCTGTACTACCCAGTGTGGAGTGGGGAAACACAGACACTCCTGTACTACACATTGTGGAGTGGGGAAACACAGACACTCCTGTACTACCCAGTGTGGAGTGGGGAAACACAGACACTCCTGTACTACCCATTGTGGAGTGGGGAAACACAGACACTCCTGTACTACCTAGTGTGGAGTGGGGAAACACAGACACTCCTGTACTAACCAGTGTGGAGTGGGGAATCACAGACACTCCTGTACTACCCGGTGTGGAGTGGGGAAACACAGACACTCCTGTACTACCCAGTGTGGAGTGGGGAAACACAGACACTCCTGTACTACACAGTGTGGAGTAGGGAATCACAGACACTCCTGTACTACCCAGTGTGGAGTGGGGAAACACAGACACTCCTGTACTGCCCAGTGTGGAGTGGGGAAACACAGACACTCCTGTACTACCCGGTGTGGAGTGGGGAAACACAGACACTCCTGTACTACCCAGTGTGGAGTGGGGAAACACAGACACTCCTGTACTACCCAGTGTGGAGTGGGGAAACACAGACACTCCTGTACTACCCAGTGTGGAGTGGGGAAACACAGACACTCCTGTACTACCCGGTGTGGAGTGGGGAAACACAGACTCTCCTGTACTACACGGTGTGGAGTGGGGAAACACAGACACTCCTGTACTACCCAGTGTGGAGTGTGGAAACACAGACACTCCTGTACTACCCAGTGTGGAGTGGGGAAACACAGACACTCCTGTACTACCCAGTGTGGAGTGGGGAAACACAGACACTCCTGTACTACCCAGTGTGGAGTGGGGAAACACAGACACACCTGTACTACCCAGTGTGGAGTGTGGAAACACAGACACTCCTGTACTACCCAGTGTGGAGTGTGGAAACACAGACACTCCTGTACTACCCAGTGTGGAGGGGGGAAACACAGACACTCCTGTACTACCCAGTGTGGAGTGGGGAAACACAGACACTCCTGTACTACCCAGTGTGGAGTGTGGAAACACAGACACTCCTGTACTACCCATTGTGGAGTGTGGAAACACAGACACTCCTGTACTACACAGACACTCCTGTACTACCCATTGTGGAGTGGGGAAACACAGACACTCCTGTACTACCCAGTGTGGAGTGTGGAAACACAGACACTCCTGTACTACCCAGTGTGGAGGGGGGAAACACAGACACTCCTGTACTACCCAGTGTGGAGTGGGGAAACACAGACACTCCTGTACTACCCAGTGTGGAGTGGGGAAACACAGACACTCCTGTACTACCCAGTGTGGAGTGGGGAAACACAGACACTCCTGTACTACCCAGTGTGGAGTGTGGAAACAAAGACACTCCTGTACTACCCAGTGTGGAGGGGGGAAACACAGACACTCCTGTACTACCCATTGTGGAGTGGGGAAACACAGACACTCCTGTACTACCCAGTGTGGAGTGGGGAAACACAGACACTCCTGTACTACCCATTGTGGAGTGGGGAAACACAGACACTCCTGTACTACCCAGCGTGGAGTGTGGAAACATAGACACTCCTGTACTACCCAGTGTGGAGTGTGGAAACACAGACACTCCTGTACTACCCAGTGTGGAGGGGGGAAACACAAACACTCCTGTACTACCCAGTGTGGAGTGGGGAAACACAGACACTCCTGTACTACCCAGTGTGGAGTGGGGAAACACAGACACTCCTGTACTACCCAGTGTGGAGTGTGGTAACACAGACACTCCTGTACTACCCAGTGTGGAGTGTGGAAACACAGACACTCCTGTACTACCCAGTGTGGAGGGGGGAAACACAGACACTCCTTTACTACCCAGTGTGGAGTGGGGAAACACAGACACTCCTGCACTACCCAGTGTGGAGTGGGGAAACACAGACACTCCTGTACTACCCATTGTGGAGTGTGGAAACACAGACACTCCTGTACTACCCAGTGTGGAGTGGGGAAACACAGACACTCCTGTACTACCCAGTGTGGAGTGGGGAAACACAGACACTCCTGTACTAACCAGTGTGGAGATGGGGAAACACAGACACTCCTGTACTACCCAGTGTGGAGTGTGGAAACACAGACACTCCTGTACTACCCAGTGTGGAGGGGGGAAACACAGACACTCCTGTACTACCCAGTGTGGATTGGGGAAACACAGACACTCCTGTACTACCCAGTGTGGAGTGGGGAAACACAGACACTCCTGTTCTAACCAGTGTGGAGTGGGGAAACACAGACACTCCTGTACTACTAAGTGTGGAGTGTGGAAACACAGACACTCCTGTACTACCCAGTGTGGAGTGTGGAAACACAGACACTCCTGTACTACACAGATACTCCTGTACTACCCATTGTGGAGTGGGGAAACACAGACACTCCTGTACTACCCAGTGTGGAGTGGGGAAACACAGACACTCCTGTACTACCCATTGTGGAGTGGGGAAACACAGACACTCCTGTACTACCCAGTGTGGAGTGTGGAAACACAGACACTCCTGTACTACCCAGTGTGGAGTGTGGAAACACAGACACTCCTGTACTACCCAGTGTGGAGGGGGGAAACACAGACACTCCTGTACTACCCAGTGTGGAGTGGGGAAACACAGACACTCCTGTACTACCCAGTGTGGAGTGGGGAAACACAGACACTCCTGTACTACCCAGTGTGGAGTGGGAAAACACAGACACTCCTGTACTACCCAGTGTGGTGTGGGGAAACACAGAAACTCCTGTACCACCCAGTGTGGAGTGGGGAAACACAGACACTCCTGTACTACCCAGTGTGGAGTGGGGAAACACAGACACTCCTGTACTACCCAGTGTGGAGTGGGAAACACAGACACTCCGGTACTACCCAGTGAGGAGTGGGGAAACACAGACACTCCTGTACCACCCAGTGTGGAGTGGGGAAACACAGACACTCCTGTACTACCCAGTGTGGAGTGGGGAAACACAGACACTCCTGTACTACCCATTGTGGAGTGGGGAAACACAGACACTCCTGTACTACCCAGTGTGGAGTGTGGAAACACAGACACTACTGTACTACCCAGTGTGGAGGGGGGAAACACAGACACTCCTGTACTACCCAGTGTGGAGTGGGGAAACACAGACACTCCTGTACTACCCAGTGTGGAGTGGGGAAACACAGACACTCCTGTACTACCCATTGTGGAGTGGGGAAACACAGACACTCCTGTACTACCCAGTGTGGAGTGGGGAAACACAGACACTCCTGTACTACCCATTGTGGAGTGGGGAAACACAGACACTCCTGTACTACCTAGTGTGGAGTGGGGAAACACAGACACTCCTGTACTAACCAGTGTGGAGTGGGGAAACACAGACACTCCTGTACTACCCGGTGTGGAGTGGGGAAACACAGACACACCTGTACTACACAGTGTGGAGTGGGGAATCACAGACACTCCTGTACTACCCGGTGTGGAGTGGGGAAACACAGACACTCCTGTACTACCCAGTGTGGAGTGGGGAAACACAGACACACCTGTACTACCCTGTGTGGAGTGTGGAAACACAGACACTCCTGTACTACCCAGTGTGGAGTGGGGAAACACAGACACTCCTGTACTACCCAGTGTGGAGTGTGGAAACACAGACACTCCTGTACTACCCAGTGTGGAGTGGGGAAACACAGACACTCCTGTACTACCCAGTGTGGAGGGGGGAAACACAGACACTCCTGTACTACCCAGTGTGGAGTGGGGAAACACAGACACTCCTGTACTACCCAGTGTGGAGTGGGGAAACACAGACACTCCTGTACTACCCAGTGTGGAGTGGGGAAACACAGACACTCCTGTACTACCCATTGTGGAGTGGGGAAACACAGACACTCCTGTACTACCTAGTGTGGAGTGGGGATACACAGACACTCCTGTACTAACCAGTGTGGAGTGGGGAAACATAGACACTCCTGTACTACCCAGTGTGGAGTGTGGAAACACAGACACTCCTGTACTACCCAGTGTGGAG
Organism: Hemitrygon akajei; assembly: GCF_048418815.1. Lineage (NCBI taxonomy): Eukaryota > Metazoa > Chordata > Chondrichthyes > Myliobatiformes > Dasyatidae > Hemitrygon > Hemitrygon akajei. Next base: position 97,370,240 of record NC_133138.1, on the reverse strand, counting down.
GGGGGAAACACAGCCACTCCTGTACTACCCAGTGTGGAGTGGGGAAACACAGACACTCCTGTACTACCCAGTGTGGAGTGGGGAAACACAGACACTCCTGTACTACCCAGTGTGGAGTGGGGAAACACAGACACTCCTGTACTACCCAGTGTGGAGTGGGGAAACACAGACACTCCTGTACTACCCAGTGTGGAGTGGGGAAACACAGACACTCCTGTACTACACGGTGTGGAGTGGGGAAACACAGACACTCCTGTACTACCCAGTGTGGAGTGGGGAAACACAGACACTCCTGTACTACCCAGTGAGGAGTGGGGAAACACAGACACTCCTGTACTACCCAGTGTGGAGTGGGAAAACACAGACACTCCTGTACTACCCAGTGTGGAGTGGGGAAACACAGACACTCCTGTAGTACCCAGTATGGAGTGGGGAAACACAGACACTCCTGTACTACCCAGTGTGGAGTGGGGAAACACAGACACTCCTGTAGTACCCAGTATGGAGTGGGGAAACACAGACACTCCTGTACTACCCAGTGTGGAGTGGGGAAACACAGACACTCCTGTAGTACCCAGTATGGAGTGGGGAAACACAGACACTCCTGTACTACCCAGTGTGGAGTGGGGAAACACAGACACTCCTGTACTACCCAGTGTGGAGTGGGGAAACACAGACACTCCTGTACTACCCAGTGTGGAGTGGGGAAACACAGACACTCCTGTACTACCCAGTATGGAGTGGGGAAACACAGACACTCCTGTACTACCCAGTGTGGAGTGGGGAAACACAGACACTCCTGTACCACCCAGTGTGGATTGGGGAAACACAGACACTCCTGTTCTACCCAGTGTGCAGTGGGGGAACACAGACACTCCTGTACTACCCAGTGTGGAGTGGGGAAACACAGACACTCCTGTAGTACCCAGTATGGAGTGGGGAAACACAGACACTCCTGTACTACCCAGTGTGGAGTGGGGAAACACAGACACTCCTGTAGTACCCAGTATGGAGTGGGGAAACACAGACACTCCTGTACTACCCAGTGTGGAGTGGGGAAACACAGACACTCCTGTACTACCCAGTATGGAGTGGGGAAACACAGACACTCCTGTACTACCCAGTGTGGAGTGGGGAAACACAGACACTCCTGTACTACCCAGTGTGGAGTGGGGAAACACAGACACTCCTGTTCTACCCAGTGTGCAGTGGGGGAACACAGACACTCCTGTTCTACCCAGTGTGGAGTGGGGAAACACAGACACTCCTGTACGACCCAGTGTGGAGTGACAAAACACAGACACTCCTGTACTACCCAGTATGGAGTGGGGAAACACAGACACTCCTGTACTACCCAGTGTGGAGTGGGGAAACACAGACACTCCTGTAGTACCCAGTATGGAGTGGGGAAACACAGATACTCCTGTACTACCCAGTGTGGAGTGGGGAAACACAGACACTCCTGTCCGACCCAGTGTGGAGTGGGGAAACACAGACACTCCTGTTCTAACCAGTGTGGAGTGGGGAAACACAGACACTCCTGTACTACCCAGTGTGGAGTGTGGAAACACAGACACTCCTGTACTACCCAGTGTGGAGTGTGGAAACACAGACACTCCTGTACTACACAGACACTCCTGTACTACCCAGTGTGGAGTGGGGAAACACAGACACTCCTGTACTACCCATTGTGGAGTGGGGAAACACAGACACTCCTGTACTACCCAGTGTGGAGTGTGGAAACACAGACACTCCTGTACTACCCAGTGTGGAGTGTGGAAACACAGACACTCCTGTACTACCCAGTGTGGAGGGGGGAAACACAGACACTCCTGTACTACCCAGTGTGGAGTCGGGAAACACAGACACTCCTGTACTACCCAGTGTGGAGTGGGGAAACACAGACACTCCTGTACTACCCAGTGTGGAGTGGGAAAACACAGACACTCCTGTACTACCCAGTGTGGTGTGGGGAAACACAGAAACTCCTGTACCACCCAGTGTGGAGTGGGGAAACACAGACAATCCTGTACTACCCGTGTGGAGTGGGGAAACACAGACACTCCTGTACTACCCAGTGTGGAGTGGGGAAACACAGACACTCCTGTACTACCCAGTGAGGAGTGGGGAAACACAGACACTCCTGTACCACCCAGTGTGGAGTGGGGAAACACAGACAGTCCCGTACTACCCAGTGTGGAGTACGGAAACACAGACACTCCTGTACTACCCAGTGTGGAGTGGGGAAACACAGACACTCCTGTACTACACGGTGTGGAGTGGGGAAACACAGACACTCCTGTACTACACGGAGTGGAGTGGGGAAACACAGACACTCCTGTACTACCCAGTGTGGAGTGGGGAAACACAGACACTCCTGTACTACCCAGTGTGGAGTGGGGAAACACAGACACTCCTGTACTACCCAGTGTGGAGTGGGGAAACACAGACACTCCTGTACTACCCATTGTGGAGTGGGGAAACACAGACACTCCTGTACTACCCACTGTGGAGTGGGGAAACACAGACACTCCTGTACTACCCAGTGTGGAGTGGGGAAACACAGACACTCCTGTACTACCCATTGTGGAGTGGGGAAACACAGACACTCCTGTACTACCCAGTGTGGAGTGGGGAAACACAGACACTCCTGTACTACCAAGAGTGGAGTGGGGAAACACAGACACTCCTGTACTACCCAGTGTGGAGTGGGGAAACACAGACACTCCTGTACTACCCAGTGTGGAGTGTGGAAACACAGACACTCCTGTACTACCCAGTGTAGAGTGGGGAAACACAGACACTCCTGTACTACCCAGTGTGGAGTGGGGAAACACAGACACTCCTGTACTACCCAGTGTGGAGTGGGGAAACACAGACACTCCTGTACCACAAAGTGTGGAGTGGGGAAACACAGACACTCCTGTACCACCCAGTGTGGAGTGGGGAAACACAGACACTCCTGTACTACCCAGTGTGGAGTGGGGAAACACAGACACTCCTGTACTACCCAGTGTGGAGTGGGGAAACACAGACACTCCTGTACTACCCAGTGTGGAGTGGGGAAACACAGACACTCCTGTACTACACAGTGTGGAGTGGGGAAACACAGACACTCCTGTACCACCCAGTGTGGAGTGGGGAAACACAGACACTCCTGTACTACCCAGTGTGGAGTGGGGAAACACAGACACTCCTGTACTACCCAGTGTGGAGTGGGGAAACACAGACACTCCTGTACTACCCAGTGTGGAGTGGGGAAACACAGACACTCCTGTACTACCCAGTGTGGAGTGGGGAAACACAGACACTCCTGTACTACCCAGTGTGGAGTGGAGAAACACAGACACTCCTGTACTACCCAGTGTGGAGTGGGGAAACACAGACACTCCTGTACTACCCAGTGTGGAGAGGGGAAACACAGACATTCCTGTACTACCCAGTGTGGAGTGGGGAAACACAGACACTCCTGTACTACCCAGTGCGGAGTGGGGAAACACAGACACTCCTGTACTACCCAGTGTGGAGTGTGGAAACACAGACACTCCTGTACTACCCAGTGTGGAGTGGGGAAACACAGACACTCCTGTACTACCCAGTGTGGAGTGGGGAAACACAGACACTCCTGTACTACCCAGTGTGGAGAGGGGAAACACAGACATTCCTGTACTACCCAGTGTGGAGTGGGGAAACACAGACACTCCTGTACTACCCAGTGCGGAGTGGGGAAACACAGACACTCCTGTACTACCCAGTGTGGAGTGTGGAAACACAGACACACCTGTACTACCCAGTGTGGAGTGGGGAAACACAGACACTCCTGTCCGACCCAGTGTGGAGTGGGGAAACACAGACACTCCTGTCCGACCCAGTGTGGAGTGGGGAAACACAGACACTCCTGTTCTAACCAGTGTGGAGTGGGGAAACACAGACACTCCTGTACTACCCAGTGTGGAGTGTGGAAACACAGACACTCCTGTAATACCCAGTGTGGAGTGTGGAAACACAGACACTCCTGTACTACACAGACACTCCTGTACTACCCATTGTGGAGTGGGGAAACACAGACACTCCTGTACTAACCAGTGTGGAGTGGGGAAACACAGACACTCCTGTACTACCCAGTGTGGAGTGGGAAACACAGACACTCCTGTACTACCCATTGTGGAGTGGGGAAACACAGACACTCCTGTACTACCCAGTGTGGAGTGTGGAAACACAGACACTCCTGTACTACCCAGTGTGGAGTGTGGAAACACAGACACTCCTGTACTACCCAGTGTGGAGGGGGGAAACACAGACACTCCTGTACTACCCAGTGTGGAGGGGGGAAACACAGACACTCCTGTACTACCCAGTGTGGAGGGGGGAAACACAGACACTCCTGTACTACCCCGTGTGGAGGGGGGAAACACAGACACTCCTGTACTACCCAGTGTGGAGTGGGGAAACACAGACACTCCTGTACTACCCAGTGTGGAGTGGGGAAACACAGACACTCCTGTACTACCCAGTGTGGAGTGGGGAAACACAGACACTCCTGTACTAACCAGTGTGGAGATGGGGAAACACAGACACTGCTGTACTACCCAGTATGGAGTGTGGAAACACAGACACTCCTGTACTACCCAGTGTGGAGGGGGGAAACACAGACACTCCTGTACTACCAAGTGTGGAGTGGGGAAACACAGACACTCCTGTACTACCCAGTGTGGAGTGGGGAAACACAGACACTCCTGTTCTAACCAGTGTGGAGTGGGGAAACACAGACACTCCTGTACTACCCAGTGTGGAGTGTGGAAACACAGACACTCCTGTACTACCCAGTGTGGAGTGTGGAAACACAGACACTCCTGTACTACACAGACACTCCTGTACTACCCATTGTGGAGTGGGGAAACCCAGACACTCCTGTACTACCCATTGTGGAGTGGGGAAACACAGACACTCCTGTACTACCCAGTGTGGAGTGTGGAAACACAGACACTCCTGTACTACCCAGTGTGGAGTGTGGAAACACAGACACTCCTGTACTACCCAGTGTGGAGGGGGGAAACACAGACACTCCTGTACTACCCAGTGTGGAGTGGGGAAACACAGACACTCCTGTACTACCCAGTGTGGAGTGGGGAAACACAGACCCTCCTGTACTACCCAGTGTGGAGTGGGAAAACACAGACACTCCTGTACTACCCAGTGTGGTGTGGGGAAACAGAGAAACTCCTGTACCACCCAGTGTGGAGTGGGGAAACACAGACACTCCTGTACTACCCAGTGTGGAGTGGGGAAACACAGACACTCCTGTACTACCCAGTGTGGAGTGGGGAAACACAGACACTCCTGTACTACCCAGTGAGGAGTGGGGAAACACAGACACTCCTGTACCACCCAGTGTGGATTGGGGAAACACAGACACTCCTGTACTACCCAGTGTGGAGTGGGGAAACACAGACACTCCTGTACTACCCAGTGTGGAGTGGGGAAACACAGACAGTCCCGTACTACCCAGTGTGGAGTACGGAAACACAGACACTCCTGTACTACCCAGTGTGGAGTGTGGAAACACAGACACTCCTGTACTACCCAGTGTGGAGTGGGGAAACACAGACACTCCTGTACTACCCAGTGTGGAGTGGGGAAACACAGACACTCCTGTACTACCCAGTGTGGAGTGGGGAAACACAGACACTCCTGTACTACCCAGTGTGGAGTGTGGAAACACAGACACTCCTGTACTACCCAGTGTGGAGTGGCGAAACACAGACACTCCTGTACTACCCAGTGTGGAGTGGGGAAACACAGACACTCCTGTACTACCCAGTGTGGAGTGGGGAAACACAGACACTCCTGTACCACAAAGTGTGGAGTGGGGAAACACAGACACTCCTGTACCACCCAGTGTTGGGTGGGGAAACACAGACACTCCTGTACTACCCAGTGTGGAGTGGGGAAACACAGACACTCCTGTACTACCCAGTGTGGAGTGGGGAAACACAGACACTCCTGTACTACCCAGTGTGGAGTGGGGAAACACAGACACTCCTGTACTACACAGTGTGGAGTGGGGAAACACAGACACTCCTGTACCACCCAGTGTGGAGTGGGGAAACACAGACACTCCTGTACTACCCAGTGTGGAGTGGGGAAACACAGACACTCCTGTACTACCCAGTGTGGAGTGGGGAAACACAGACACTCCTGTACTACCCAGTGTGGAGTGGGGAAACACAGACACTCCTGTACTACCCAGTGTGGAGTGGGGAAACACAGACACTCCTGTACTACCCAGTGTGGAGTGGAGAAACACAGACACTCCTGTACTACCCAGTGTGGAGTGGGGAAACACAGACACTCCTGTACTACCCAGTGTGGAGAGGGGAAACACAGACATTCCTGTACTACCCAGTGTGGAGTGGGGAAACACAGACACTCCTGTCCGACCCAGTGTGGAGTGGGGAAACACAGACACTCCTGTACGACCCAGTGTGGAGTGGGGAAACACAGACACTCCTGTACTACCCAGTGTGGAGTGGGGAAACACAGACACTCCTGTACTACCCAGTGTGGAGTGGGGAAACACAGACACTCCTGTACTACCCAGTGTGGAGTGGGGAAACACAGACACTCCTGTACTACACAGTGTGGAGTGGGGAAACACAGACACTCCTGTACCACCCAGTGTGGAGTGGGGAAACACAGACACTCCTGTACTACCCAGTGTGGAGTGGGGAAACACAGACACTCCTGTACTACCCAGTGTGGAGTGGGGAAACACAGACACTCCTGTACTACCCAGTGTGGAGTGGGGAAACTCAGACACTCCTGTACTACCCAGTGTGGAGTGGGGAAACACAGACACTCCTGTACTACCCAGTGTGGAGTGGAGAAACACAGACACTCCTGTACTACCCAGTGTGGAGTGGGGAAACACAGACACTCCTGTACTACCCAGTGTGGAGAGGGGAAACACAGACATTCCTGTACTACCCAGTGTGGAGTGGGGAAAAACAGACACTCCTGTTCTAACCAGTGTGGAGTGGGGAAACACAGACACTCCTGTACGACCCAGTGTGGAGTGGGGAAACACAGACACTCCTGTACTACCCAGTGTGGAGTGGGGAAACACAGACACTCCTGTACTACCCAGTGTGGAGTGGGGAAACACAGACACTCCTGTACTACCCAGTGTGGAGTGGGGAATCACAGACACTCCTGTACTACCCGGTGTGGAGTGGGGAAACACAGACACTCCTGTACTACACGGTGTGGAGTGGGTAAACACAGACACTCCTGTACTACCCAGTGTGGAGTGTGGAAACACATACACTCCTGTACTACCCAGTGTTGATTGGGGAAACACAGACACTCCTGTACTACCCAGTGTGGAGTGGGGAAACACAGACACTCCTGTACTACCCAGTGTGGAGTGGGGAAACACAGACACTCCTGTACTACCCAGTGTGGAGTGGGGAAACACAGACACTCCTGTACTACCCAGTGTGGAGTGGGGAAACACAGACACTCCTGTACTACCCAGTGAGGAGTGGGGAAACACAGACACTCCTGTACTACCCATTGTGGAGTGGGGAAACACAGACACTCCTGTACTACCCATTGTGGAGTGGGGAAACACATACACTCCTGTACTACCCAGTGTGGAGTGGGGAAACACAGACACTTCTGTACTACCCAGTGTGGAGTGTTGAAACACAGACACTCCTGTACTACACAGACACTCCTGTACTACCCAGTGTGGAGTGGGGAAACACAGACACTCCTGTACTACCCATTGTGGAGTGTGGAAACACAGACACTCCTGTACTACCCAGTGTGGAGTGTGGAAACACAGACACTCCTGTACTACCCAGTGTGGAGGGGGGAAACACAGACACTCCTGTACTACCCAGTGTGGAGTGGGGAAACACAGACACTCCTGTACTACCCAGTGTGGAGTGGGGAAACACAGACACCCCTGTACTACCCAGTGTGGATTGGGAAAACACAGACACTGCTGTACTACCCAGTGTGGTGTGGGGAAACACAGAAACTCCTGTACCACCCAGTGTACTACCCACTGGGTAGTACGGGACTGTCTGTGTTTCCCCACTCCACACTGGGTAGTACAGGAGTGTCTGTGTTTCCCCACTCCACACTGGGTAGTACAGGAGTGTCTGTGTTTCCCCACTCCACACTGGGTAGTACAGGAGTGTCTGTGTTTCCCCACTCCACAATGGGTAGTACAGGAGTGTCTGTGTTTCCCCACTCCACACTGGGTAGTACAGGAGTGTCTGTGTTTCCCCACTCCACACTGGGTCGTACAGGAGTGTCTGTGTTTCCCCACTCCACACTGGTTAGAACAGGAGTGTCTGTGTTTCCGTACTCCACACTGGGTAGTACGGGACTGTCTGTGTTTCCCCACTCCACACTGGGTAGTACAGGAGTGTCTGTGTTTCCCCACTCCACACTGGGTAGTACAGGAGTGTCTGTGTTTCCCCACTCCTCACTGGGTAGTACAGGAGTGTCTGTGTTTCCCCACTCCACAATGGGTAGTACAGTAGTGTCTGTGTTTCCCCACTCCACACCGTGTAGTACAGGAATGTCTGTGTTTCCCCACTCCACTTTGGGTAGTACAGGAGTTTCTGTGTTTCCACACTCCACACTGGGTAGTACAGGAGTGTCTGTGTTTCCCCAATCCACACAGGGTAATACAGGAGTGTCTGTGTTTCACCACTCCACACTGGGTAGTACAGGAGTGTCTGTGTTTCCCCACTCCACACTGGGTAGTACAGGAGTGTCTGTGTTTCCCCACTCCACACTAGGTAGTACAGGAGTGTCTGTGTTTCCCCACTCCACACTGGGTAGTACAGGAGTGTCTGTGTTTCCACACTCCACACTGGGTAGTACAGGAGTGTCTGTGTTTCCACACTCCACACTGGGTAGTACAGGAGTGTCTGTGTTTCCCCAATCCACACTGGGTAGTACAGGAGTGTCTGCGTTTCCCCGCTCCACACTAGGTAGTACAGGAGTGTCTGTGTTTCCCCACTCCACACTGGGTAGTACAGGAGTGTCTGTGTTTCCCCACTCCACACTGGGTAGTACAGGAGTGTCTGTGTTTCCCCACTCCACAATGGGTAGTACAGGAGTGTCTGTGTTTCCCCACTCCACACTGGGTAGTACAGGAGTGTCTGTGTTTCCCCACTCCACACTGGGTAGTACAGGAGTGTCTGTGTTTCCCCACTCCACACTAGGTAGTACAGGAGTGTCTGTGTTTCCCCACTCCACACTGGGTAGTACAGGAGTGTCTGTGTTTCCCCACTCCACACTGGGTAGTACAGGAGTGTCTGTGTTTCCCCACTCCACACTGGGTAGTACAGGAGTGTCTGTGTTTCCCCACTCCACACTGGGTAGTACAGGAGTGTTTGTGTTTCCCCACTCCACACTGGGTAGTACAGGAGTGTCTGTGTTTCCCCACTCCACACTGGGTAGTACAGGAGTGTCTGTGTTTCCCCACTCCACACCGGGTGGTACAGGAGTGTCTGTGTTTCCCCACTCCACACTGGGTAGTACAGGAGTGTCTGTGTTTCCCCACTCCACACTGGGTAGTACAGGAGTGTCTGTGTTTCCACACTCCACACTAGGTAGTACAGGAGTGTCTGTGTTTCCCCACTCCACACTGGGTAGTACAGGAGTGTCTGTGTTTCCACACTCCACACTGGGTAGTACAGGAGTGTCTGTGTTTCCACACTCCACACTGGGTAGTACAGGAGTGTCTGTGTTTCCCCAATCCACACTGGGTAGTACAGGAGTGTCTGTGTTTCCCCACTCCACACTAGGTAGTACAGGAGTGTCTGTGTTTCCCCACTCCACACTGGGTAGTACAGGAGTGTCTGTGTTTCCCCACTCCACACTAGGTAGTACAGGAGTGTCTGTGTTTCCCCACTCCACACTGGGTAGTACAGGAGTGTCTGTGTTTCCCCACTCCACACTAGGTAGTACAGGAGTGTCTGTGTTTCCCCACTCCACACTGGGTAGTACAGGAGTGTCTGTGTTTCCCCACTCCACACTGGGTAGTACAGGAGTGTCTGTGTTTCCCCACTCCATACTGGGTCATACAGGAGTGTCTGTGTTTCCCCACTCCACACTGGGTAGTACAGGAGTGTCTGTGTTTCCCCACTCCACACTGGGTAGTACAGGAGTGTCTGTGTTTCCCCACTCCACACTGGGTAGTACAGGATTGTCTGTGTTTCCCCACTCCACACTGGTTAGTACAGGAGTGTCTGTGTTTCCCCACTCCACACTGGGTAGTACAGGAGTGTCTGTGTTTCCCCACTCCACACTGGGTAGTACAGGAGTGTCTGTGTTTCCCCACTCCACAATGGGTAGTACAGGAGTGTCTGTGTTTCCCCACTCCTCACTGGGTAGTACAGGAGTGTCTGTGTTTCCCCACTCCACAATGGGTAGTACAGGAGTGTCTGTGATTCCCCACTCCACACTGGGTAGTACGGGAGTTTCTGTGTTTCCACACTCCACACTGGGTAGTATATGAGTGTCTGTGTTTCCCCAATCCACACAGGGTAATACAGGAGTGTCTGTGTTTCCCCACTCCATACTGGGTCATACAGGAGTGTCTGTGTTTCCCCACTCCACACTGGGTAGTACAGGAGTGTCTGTGATTCCCCACTCCACACTGGGTAGTACAGGAGTGTCTGTGTTTCCACACTCCACACTGGGTAGTACAGGAGTGTCTGTGTTTCCCCACTCCACACTGGGTCATACAGGAGTGTCTGTGATTCCCTACTCCACACTGTGTAGTACAGGAGTGTCTGTGTTTCCCCAGCCACACTGGGTCATACAGGAGTGTTTGTGTTTCCCCACTCCACACTGGGTAGTACAGGAGTGTCTGTGTTTCCCCACTCCACACTGGGTCGTACAGGAGTGTCTGTGTTTCCCCACTCCACACTGGGTAGTACAGGAGTGCCTGTGATTCCCCACTCCACACTGGGTCATACAGGAGTGTCTGTGTTTCCCCACTCCACACTGGGTCATACAGGAGTGTCTGTGTTTCCCCACTCCACACTGGGTAGTACAGGAGTGTCTGTGTTTCCCCACTCCACACTGGGTAATACAGGAGTGTCTGTGATTCCCCACTCGACACTGGGTAGTACAGGAGTGTCTGTGTTTCCCCACTCCATACTGGGTACTACAGGAGTGTCTGTGTTTCCCCACTCCACACTGGGTAGTACAGGAGTGTCTGTGTTTCCCCACTCCACACTGGGTAGTACAGGAGTGTCTGTGTTTCCCCACTCCACACTGGGTAGTACAGGACTGTCTGTGTTTCCCCACTCCACACTGGGTAGTACAGGAGTGTCTGTGTTTCCCCACTCCACACTAGGTAGTACAGGAGTGTCTGTGTTTCCCCACTCCACACTGGGTAGTACAGGAGTGTCTGTGTTTCCCCACTCCACACTGGGTAGTACAGGACTGTCTGTGATTCCCTACTCCACACTGTGTAGTACAGGTGTGTCTGTGTTTCCCCACTCCACACTGGGTAGTACAGGAGTGTCTGTGTTTCCCCACTCCACACTGGGTAGTACAGGAGTGTCTGTGTTTCCCCACTCCACACTAGGTAGTACAGGAGTGTCTGTGTTTCCCCACTCCACACTGGGTAGTACAGGAGTGTCTGTGTTTCCCCACTCCACACTAGGTAGTACAGGAGTGTCTGTGTTTCCCCACTCCACACTGGGTAGTACAGGAGTGTCTGTGTTTCCCCACTCCACACTAGGTAGTACAGGAGTGTCTGTGTTTCCCCACTCCACACTGGGTAGTACAGGAGTGTCTGTGTTTCCCCACTCCACACTGGGAAGTACAGGAGTGTCTGTGTTTCCCCACTCCATACTGGGTCATACAGGAGTGTCTGTGTTTCCCCACTCCACACTGGGTAGTACAGGAGTGTCTGTGTTTCCCCACTCCACACTGGGTAGTACAGGAGTGTCTGTGTTTCCCCACTCCACACTGGGTAGTACAGGAGTGTCTGTGTTTCCCCACTCCACACTGGGTAGTACAGGAGTGTCTGTGTTTCCCCACTCCACACTGGGTAGTACAGGAGTGTCTGTGTTTCCCCACTCCACACTGGGTAGTACAGGAGTGTCTGTGTTTCCCCACTCCACACTGGGTAGTACAGGAGTGTCTGTGTTTCCCCACTCCACACTGGGTAGTACAGGAGTGTCTGTGTTTCCCCACTCCACACTGGGTAGTACAGGAGTGTCTGTGTTTCCCCACTCCACACTGGGTAGTACAGGAGTGTCTGTGATTCCCCACTCCACACTGGGTCATACAGGAGTGTCTGTGTTTCCCCACTCCACACTGGGTAGTACAGGAGTGTCTGTGCTTCCCCACTCCACACTGGGTAGTACAGGAGTGTTTGTGTTTCCCCACTCCACACTGGGTAGTACAGGAGTGTCTGTGTTTCCCCACTCCACACCGGGTGGTACAGGAGTGTCTGTGTTTCCCCACTCCACACTGGTTAGTACAGGAGTGTCTGTGTTTCCCCACTCCACACTGGGTAGTACAGGAGTGTTTGTGTTTCCACACTCCACACTGGGTAGTACAGGAGTGTCTGTGTTTCCCCACTCCACACTGGGTAGTACAGGAGTGTCTGTGTTTCCCCACTCCACACTGGGTAGTACAGGAGTGTCTGTGTTTCCCCACTCCACACTAGGTAGTACAGGAGTGTCTGTGTTTCCCCACTCCACACTGGGTAGTACAGGAGTGTCTGTGTTTCCACACTCCACACTGGGTAGTACAGGAGTGTCTGTGTTTCCACACTCCACACTGGGTAGTACAGGAGTGTCTGTGTTTCCCCAATCCACACTGGGTAGTACAGGAGTGTCTGTGTTTCCCCACTCCACACTAGGTAGTACAGGAGTGTCTGTGTTTCCCCACTCCACACTGGGTAGTACAGGAGTGTCTGTGTTTCCCCACTCCACACTAGGTAGTACAGGAGTGTCTGTGTTTCCCCACTCCACACTGGGTAGTACAGGAGTGTCTGTGTTTCCCCACTCCACACTAGGTAGTACAGGAGTGTCTGTGTTTCCCCACTCCACACTGGGTAGTACAGGAGTGTCTGTGTTTCCCCACTCCACACTGGGTAGTACAGGAGTGTCTGTGTTTCCCCACTCCATACTGGGTCATACAGGAGTGTCTGTGTTTCCCCACTCCACACTGGGTAGTACAGGAGTGTCTGTGTTTCCCCACTCCACACTGGGTAGTACAGGAGTGTATGTGTTTCCCCACTCCACACTGGGTAGTACAGGATTGTCTGTGTTTCCCCACTCCACACTGGGTAGTACAGGAGTGTCTGTGTTTCCCCACTCCACACTGGGTAGTACAGGAGTGTCTGTGTTTCCCCACTCCACACTGGGTAGTACAGGAGTGTCAGTGTTTCCCAATCCACAATGGGTAGTACAGGAGTGTCTGTGTTTCCCCACTCCTCACTGGGTAGTACAGGAGTGTCTGTGTTTCCCCACTCCACAATGGGTAGTACAGGAGTGTCTGTGTTTCCCCACTCCACACTGGGTAGTACGGGAGTTTCTGTGTTTCCACACTCCACACTGGGTAGTATATGAGTGTCTGTGTTTCCCCAATCCACACAGGGTAATACAGGAGTGTCTGTGTTTCCCCACTCCATACTGGGTCATACAGGAGAGTCTGTGTTTCCCCACTCCACACTGGGTAGTACAGGAGTGTCTGTGATTCCCCACTCCACACTGGGTAGTACAGGAGTGTCTGTGTTTCCACACTCCACACTGGGTAGTACAGGAGTGTCTGTGTTTCCCCACTCCACACTGGGTCATACAGGAGTGTCTGTGATTCCCTACTCCACACTGTGTAGTACAGGAGTGTCTGTGTTTCCCCAGCCACACTGGGTCATACAGGAGTGTTTGTGTTTCCCCACTCCACACTGGGTAGTACAGGAGTGTCTGTGTTTCCCCACTCCACACTGGGTCGTACAGGAGTGTCTGTGTTTCCCCACTCCACACTGGGTAGTACAGGAGTGCCTGTGATTCCCCACTCCACACTGGGTCATACAGGAGTGTCTGTGTTTCCCCACTCCACACTGGGTCATACAGGAGTGTCTGTGTTTCCCCACTCCACACTGGGTAGTACAGGAGTGTCTATGTTTCCCCACTCCACACTGGGTAATACAGGAGTGTCTGTGATTCCCCACTCCACACTGGGTAGTACAGGAGTGTCTGTGTTTCCCCACTGCATACTGGGTACTACAGGAGTGTCTGTGTTTCCCCACTCCACACTGGGTAGTACAGGAGTGTCTGTGTTTCCCCACTCCACACTGGGTAGTACAGGAGTGTCTGTGTTTCCCCACTCCACACTGGGTAGTACAGGACTGTCTGTGTTTCCCCACTCCACACTGGGTAGTACAGGAGTGTCTGTGTTTCCCCACTCCACACTAGGTAGTACAGGAGTGTCTGTGTTTCCCCACTCCACACTGGGTAGTACAGGAGTGTCTGTGTTTCCCCACTCCACACTGGGTAGTACAGGACTGTCTGTGATTCCCTACTCCACACTGTGTAGTACAGGTGTGTCTGTGTTTCCCCACTCCACACTGGGTAGTACAGGAGTGTCTGTGTTTCCCCACTCCACACTGGGTAGTACAGGAGTGTCTGTGTTTCCCCACTCCACACTAGGTAGTACAGGAGTGTCTGTGTTTCCCCACTCCACACTGGGTAGTACAGGAGTGTCTGTGTTTCCCCACTCCACACTAGGTAGTACAGGAGTGTCTGTGTTTCCCCACTCCACACTGGGTAGTACAGGAGTGTCTGTGTTTCCCCACTCCACACTAGGTAGTACAGGAGTGTCTGTGTTTCCCCACTCCACACTGGGTAGTACAGGAGTGTCTGTGTTTCCCCACTCCACACTGGGAAGTACAGGAGTGTCTGTGTTTCCCCACTCCATACTGGGTCATACAGGAGTGTCTGTGTTTCCCCACTCCACACTGGGTAGTACAGGAGTGTCTGTGTTTCCCCACTCCACACTGGGTAGTACAGGAGTGTCTGTGTTTCCCCACTCCACACTGGGTAGTACAGGAGTGTCTGTGTTTCCCCACTCCACACTGGGTAGTACAGGAGTGTCTGTGTTTCCCCACTCCACACTGGGTAGTACAGGAGTGTCTGTGTTTCCCCACTCCACACTGGGTAGTACAGGAGTGTCTGTGTTTCCCCACTCCACACTGGGTAGTACAGGAGTGTCTGTGTTTCCCCACTCCACACTGGGTAGTACAGGAGTGTCTGTGTTTCCCCACTCCACACTGGGTAGTACAGGAGTGTCTGTGTTTCCCCACTCCACACTGGGTAGTACAGGAGTGTCTGTGTTTCCCCACTCCACACTGGGTAGTACAGGAGTGTCTGTGTTTCCCCACTCCACACTGGGTAGTACAGGAGTGTCTGTGTTTCCCCACTCCACACTGGGTAGTACAGGAGTGTCTGTGTTTCCCCACTCCACACTGGGTAGTACAGGAGTGTCTGGGTTTCCCCACTCCACAATGGGTAGTACAGGAGTGTCTGTGTTTCCCCACTCCACACTGGGTAGTACAGGAGTGTCTGTGTTTCCCCACTCCACACTGGGTAGTACAGGAGTGTCTGTGTTTCCCCACTCCACACTGGGTAGTACAGGAGTGTCTGTGTTTCCCCAATCCACACTGGGTAGTACAGGAGTGTCTGTGTTTCCCCACTCCACACTGGGTAGTACAGGAGTGTCTGTGTTTCCCCACTCCACACTGGTTAGTACAGGAGTGTCTGTGTTTCCCCACTCCACACTGGGTCGTACAGGAGTGTCTGTGTTTCCCCACTCCACACTGGGTAGTACAGGAGTGTCTGTGTTTCCACATTCCACACTGGGTAGTACAGGAGTGTCTGTGTTTCCCCACTCCACACTGGGTAGTACAGGAGTGTCTGTGTTTCCCCACTCCACACTGGGTCGTACAGGAGTGTCTGTGTTTCCCCACTCCACACTGGGTTGTACAGGAGTGTCTGTGTTTCCCCACTCCACACTAGGTAGTACAGGAGTGTCTGTGTTTCCCCACTCCACACTGGGTAGTACAGGAGTGTCTGTGTTTCCCCACTCCACACTAGGTAGTACAGGAGTGTCTGTGTTTCCCCACTCCACACTGGGTAGTACAGGAGTGTCTGTGTTTCCCCACTCCACACTGGGAAGTACAGGAGTGTCTGTGTTTCCCCACTCCATACTGGGTCATACAGGAGTGTCTGTGTTTCCCCACTCCACACTGGGTAGTACAGGAGTGTCTGTGTTTCCCCACTCCACACTGGGTAGTACAGGAGTGTCTGTGTTTCCCCACTCCACACTGGGTAGTACAGGAGTGTCTGTGTTTCCCCACTCCACACTGGGTAGTACAGGAGTGTCTGTGTTTCCCCACTCCACACTGGGTAGTACAGGAGTGTCTGTGTTTCCCCACTCCACACTGGGTAGTACAGGAGTGTCTGTGTTTCCCCACTCCACACTGGGTAGTACAGGAGTGTCTGTGTTTCCCCACTCCACACTGGGTAGTACAGGAGTGTCTGTGTTTCCCCACTCCACACTGGGTAGTACAGGAGTGTCTGTGTTTCCCCACTCCACACTGGGTAGTACAGGAGTGTCTGTGTTTCCCCACTCCACACTGGGTAGTACAGGAGTGTCTGTGTTTCCCCACTCCACACTGGGTAGTACAGGAGTGTCTGGGTTTCCCCACTCCACACTGGGTAGTACAGGAGTGTCTGGGTTTCCCCACTCCACAATGGGTAGTACAGGAGTGTCTGTGTTTCCCCACTCCACACTGGGTAGTACAGGAGTGTCTGTGTTTCCCCACTCCACACTGGGTAGTACAGGAGTGTCTGTGTTTCCCCACTCCACACTGGGTAGTACAGGAGTGTCTGTGTTTCCCCAATCCACACTGGGTAGTACAGGAGTGTCTGTGTTTCCCCACTCCACACTGGGTAGTACAGGAGTGTCTGTGTTTCCCCACTCCACACTGGTTAGTACAGGAGTGTCTGTGTTTCCCCACTCCACACTGGGTCGTACAGGAGTGTCTGTGTTTCCCCACTCCACACTGGGTAGTACAGGAGTGTCTGTGTTTCCACATTCCACACTGGGTAGTACAGGAGTGTCTGTGTTTCCCCACTCCACACTGGGTAGTACAGGAGTGTCTGTGTTTCCCCACTCCACACTGGGTCGTACAGGAGTGTCTGTGTTTCCCCACTCCACACTGGGTTGTACAGGAGTGTCTGTGTTTCCCCACTCCACACTGGGTAGTACAGGAGTGTCTGTGTTTCCCCACTCCACACTGTGTAGTACAGGAGTGTCTGTGTTTCCCCACTCCACACTGGGTAGTACAGGAGTGTCTGTGTTTCCCCACTCCACACTGGGTAGTACAGGAGTGTCTGTGATTCCCCACTCCACACTGGGTCATACAGGAGTGTCTGTGTTTCCCCACTCCACACTGGGTCATACAGGAGTGTCTGTGTTTCCCCACTCCACACTGGGTAGTACAGGAGTGTCTGTGTTTCCCCACTCCACACTGGGTAATACAGGAGTGTCTGTGATTCCCACACTCCACACTGGGTAGTACAGGACTGTCTGTGTTTCCCCACTCCACACTGGGTAGTACAGGAGTGTCTGTGTCTCCCCACTCCACACTAGGTAGTACAGGAGTGTCTGTGTTTCCCCACTCCACACTGGGTAGTACAGGAGTGTCTGTGTTTCCCCACTCCACACTGGGTAGTACAGGACTGTCTGTGATTCCCTACTCCACACTGTGTAGTACAGGTGTGTCTGTGTTTCCCCACTCCACACTGGGTAGTACAGGAGTGTCTGTGTTTCCCCACTCCACACTGGGTAGTACAGGAGTGTCTGTGTTTCCCCAATCCACACTGGGTGGTACAGGAGTGTCTGTGTTTCCCTAATCCGCACTGGGTGGTACAGGAGTGTCTGTGATTCCCCACTCCACACTGGGTAGTACAGGAGTGTCTGTGTTTCCCCACTCCACACTGGGTAGTACAGGAGTGTCTGTGTTTCCCCACTCCACACTGGGTAGTACAGGACTGTCTGTGATTCCCTACTCCACACTGTGTAGTACAGGTGTGTCTGTGTTTCCCCACTCCACACTGGGTAGTACAGGAGTGTCTGTGTTTCCCGACTCCACACTGGGTAGTACAGGAGTGTCTGTGTTTCCCCACTCCACACTGGGTAGTACAGGAGTGTCTGTGTTTCCCCACTCCACACTGGGTAGTACAGGAGTGTCTGTGATTCCCCACTCCACACTGGGTCATACAGGAGTGTCTGTGTTTCCCCACTCCACACTGGGTCATACAGGAGTGTCTGTGTTTCCCCACTCCACACTGGGTAGTACAGGAGTGTCTGTGTTTCCCCACTCCACACTGGATAATACAGGAGTGTCTGTGATTCCCCACTCCACACTGGGTAGTACAGGACTGTCTGTGTTTCCCCACTCCACACTGGGTAGTACAGGAGTGTCTGTGTTTCCCCACTCCACACTAGGTAGTACAGGAGTGTCTGTGTTTCCCCACTCCACACTGGGTAGTACAGGAGTGTCTGTGTTTCCCCACTCCACACTGGGTAGTACAGGACTGTCTGTGATTCCCTACTCCACACTGTGTAGTACAGGTGTGTCTGTGTTTCCCCACTCCACACTGGGTAGTACAGGAGTGTCTGTGTTTCCCCACTCCACACTGGGTGGTACAGGAGTGTCTGTGTTTCCCCAATCCGCACTGGGTGGTACAGGAGTGTCTGTGATTCCCCACTCCACACTGGGTAGTACAGGAGTTTCTGTGTTTCCACACTCCACACTGGGTAGTACAGGAGTGTCTGTGTTTCCCCACTCCACACTAGGTAGTACAGGAGTGTCTGAGTTTCACCACTCCACACTGGGTAGTACAGGAGTGTCTGTGTTTCCCCACTCCACACTGGGTAGTACAGGAGTGTCTGTGATTCCCTACTCCACACTGTGTAGTACAGGTGTGTCTGTGTTTCCCCACTCCACACTGGGTAGTACAGGAGTGTCTGTGTTTCCCCACACCACACTGGGTAGTACAGGAGTGTCTGTGTTTCCCCAATCCACACTGGGTGGTACAGGAGTGTCTGTGTTTCCCCAATCCAGACTGGGTGGTACAGGAGTGTCTGTGTTTCCCCACTCCACACTGGGTAGTACAGGAGTGTCTGTGTTTCCCCACTCCACACTGGGTAGTACAGGAGAGTCTGTGTTTCCCCACTCCACACTGGGTAGTACAGGAGTGTCTGTGTTTCCCCACTCCACACTGGGTAGTACAGGAGTGTCTGTGTTTCCCCACTCCACACTGGGTAGTACAGGAGTGTCTGTGTTTCCCCACTCCACACTGGGTAGTACAGGAGTGTCTGTGTTTCCCCACTCCACACTGGGTAGTACAGGAGTGTCTGTGTTTCCCCACTCCACACTGGGTAGTACAGGAGTGTCTGTGTTTCCCCAATCCACTCGGGTAGTACAGGAGTGTTGTGTTTCCCCACTCCACACTGGGTAGTACAGGAGTGTCTGTGTTTCCCCACTCCACACTGGGTAATACAGGAGTGTCTGTGTTTCCCCACTCCACACTGGGTCGTACAGGAGTGTCTGTGTTTCCCCACTCCACACTGGGTAGTACAGGAGTGTCTGTGTTTCCACACTCCACACTGGGTAGTACAGGAGTGTCTGTGTTTCCCCACTCCACACTGGGTAGTACAGGAGTGTCTGTGTTTCCCCACTCCACACTGGGTCGTACAGGAGTGTCTGTGTTTCCCCACTCCACACTGGGTAGTACAGGAGTGTCTGTGTTTCCCCACTCCACACTGGGTAGTACAGGAGTGTCTGTGTTTCCCCACTCCACACTGGGTAGTACAGGAGTGTCTGTGTTTCCCCACTCCACACTGTGTACTACAGGAGTGTCTGTGTTTCCCCACTCCACACTGGGTAGTACAGGAGTGTCTGTGTTTCCCCA
Source organism: Hemitrygon akajei (assembly GCF_048418815.1). Taxonomy (NCBI): domain Eukaryota; kingdom Metazoa; phylum Chordata; class Chondrichthyes; order Myliobatiformes; family Dasyatidae; genus Hemitrygon; species Hemitrygon akajei. The sequence goes on along the minus strand of NC_133138.1, from coordinate 97,350,204 downwards.
ATCCACACTGGGTAGTACAGGATTGTCTGTGTTTCCCCACTCCACACTGGGTAGTACAGGAGTGTCTGTGTTTTCCCACTCCACACTGGGTAGTACAGGAGTGTCTGTGTTTCCCCACTCCACCCTGGGTAGTACAGGAGTGTCTGTGTTTCCCCACTCCACACTGGGTAGTACAGGAGTGTCTGTGTTTCCCCACTCCACACTGGGTCGTACAGGAGTGTCTGTGTTTCCCCACTCCACACTGGGTAGTACAGGAGTGTTTGTGTTTCCCCACTCCACACTGGGTAGTACAGGAGAGTCTGTGTTTCCCCACTCTACACTGAGTAGTACAGGAGAGTCTGTGTTTCCCCACTCCACACTGGGTAGTACAGGAGAGTCTGTGTTTCCCCACTCCACACTGGGTGGTAAAGGAGTGTCTGTGTTTCCCCACTCTACACTGGGTAGTACAGGAGTGTCTGTGTTTCCCCACTCCACACTGGGTAGTACAGGAGAGTCTGTGTTTTCCCACTCTACACTGGGTAGTACAGGAGAGTCTGTGTTTCCCCACTCCACACTGGGTGGTAAAGGAGTGTCTGTGTATCCCCACTCTACACTGGGTAGTACAGGAGTGTCTGTGTTTCCCCACTCCACACTGGGTAGTACAGGAGTGTCTGTGTTTCCCCAATCCACACTGGGTAGTACAGGAGTGTCTGTGTTTCCCCACTCCACACTGGGTCATACAGGAGTGTCTGTGTTTCCCCACTCCACAATGGGTAGTACAGGAGTGTCTGTGTTTCCCCACTCCACACTGGGTAGTACAGGAGTGTCTGTGTTTCCCCACTCCACACTGGGTAGTACAGGAGTGTCTTTGTTTCCCCACTCCACACTGGGTAGTACAGGAGTGTCTGTGTTTCCACACTCCACACTGGGTAGTACAGGAGTGTCTGTGTTTACCCACTCCACACCGTGTAGTACAGGAGTGTCTGTGTTTCCCCACTGCACAACAGGTAGTACAGGAGTGTCTGTGATTCCCCACTACACACTGGGTAGTACAGGAGTGTCTGTGTTTCCCCACTCCACACTGGGTAGTACAGGAGTGTCTGTGTTTCCCCACTCCACACTGGGTAGTACAGGAGTGTCTGTGTTTCCACACTCCACACTGGGTAGTACAGGAGTGTCTGTGTTTCCCCACTCCACACTGGGTAGTACAGGTGTGTCTGTGTTTCCCCACTCCACACTGGGTAGTACAGGAGTGTCTGTGTTTTCCCACTCCACACTGGGTCGTACAGGAGTGTCTGTGTTTCCCCACTCCACACTGGGTAGTACAGGAGTGTCTGTGTTTCCCCACTCCACACTGGGTAGTACAGGAGAGTCTGTGTTTCCCCACTCTACACTGGGTAGTACAGGAGAGTCTGTGTTTCCCCACTCCACACTGGGTAGTACAGGAGAGTCTGAGTTTCCCCACTCCACACTGTGTGGTAAAGGAGTGTCTGTGTTTCCCCACTCTACACTGGGTAGTACAGGAGTGTCTGTGTTTCCCCACTCCACACTGGGTAGTACAGGAGAGTCTGTGTTTCCCCACTCTACACTGGGTAGTACAGGAGAGTCTGTGTTTCCCCACTCCACACTGGGTGGTAAAGGAGTGTCTGTGTTTCCCCACTCCACACTGGGTAGTACAGGAGTGTCTGTGTTTCCCCACTCTACACTGGGTAGTACAGGAGTGTCTGTGTTTCCCCACTCCACACTGGGTAGTACAGGAGTGTCTGTGTTTCCCCACTCCACACTGGGTAGTACAGGAGTGTCTGTGTTTCCCCAATCCACACTGGGTAGTACAGGAGTGTCTGTGTTTCCCCACTCCACACTGGGTAGTACAGGAGTGTCTGTGTTTCCCCACTCCACACTGGGTCGTACAGGAGTGTCTGTGTTTCCCCATTCCACACTGGGTAGTACAGGAGTGTCTGTTTTTCCACACTCCACACTGGGTAGTACAGGAGTGTCTGTGTTTCCCCACTCCACACTGGGTAGTACAGGAGTGTCTGTGTTTCCCCACTCCACACTGGGTCGTACAGGAGTGTCTGTGTTTCCCCACTCCACACTGGGTAGTACAGGAGTGTCTGTGTTTCCCCACTCCACACTGGGTAGTACAGGAGTGTCTGTGTTTCCCCACTCCACACTGGGTAGTACAGGAGTGTCTGTGTTTCCCCACTCCACACTGTGTAGTACAGGAGTGTCTGTGTTTCCCCACTCCACACTGGGTAGTACAGGAGTGTCTGTGTTTCCCCAATCCACACTGGGTAGTACAGGATTGTCTGTGTTTCCCCACTCCACACTGGGTAGTACAGGAGTGTCTGTGTTTCCCCATTCCACACTGGGTAGTACAGGAGTGTCTGTGTTTCCCCACTCTACACTGGGTTGTACAGGAGTGTCTGTGTTTCCCAACTCCACACTGGGTAGTACAGGAGTGTCTGTGTTTCCCCACTCCACACTGGGTCGTACAGGAGTGTCTGTGTTTCCCCACTCCACACTGGGTAGTACAAGAGTGTCTGTGTTTCCCCACTCCACACTGGGTAGTACAGGAGAGTCTGTGTTTCCCCACTCTACACTGGGTAGTACAGGAGAGTCTGTGTTTCCCCACTCCACACTGGGTAGTACAGGAGTGTCTGTGTTTCCCCACTCCACACTGGGTGGTAAAGGAGTGTCTGTGTTTCCCCACTCTACACTGGGTAGTACAGGAGTGTCTGTGTTTCCCCACTCCACACTGGGTAGTACAGGAGAGTCTGTGTTTCCCCACTCTACACTGGGTAGTACAGGAGAGTCTGTGTTTCCCCACTCCACACTGGGTGGTAAAGGAGTGTCTGTGTTTCCCCACTCTACACTGGGTAGTACAGGAGTGTCTGTGTTTCCCCACTCCACACTGGGTAGTACAGGAGTGTCTGTGTTTCCCCAATCCACACTGGGTAGTACAGGAGTGTCTGTGTTTCCCCACTCCACACTGGGTCATACATGAGTGTCTGTGTTTCCCCACTCCACAATGGGTAGTACAGGAGTTTCTGTGTTTCCCCACTCCACACTGGGTAGTACAGGAGTGTCTGTGTTTCCCCACTCCACACTGGGTAGTACAGGAGTGTCTGTGTTTCCCCACTCCACACTGGGTAGTACAGGAGTGTCTGTGTTTCCACACTCCACACTGGGTAGTACATGAGTGTCTGTGTTTACCCACTCCACACCGTGTAGTACAGGAGTGTCTGTGTTTCCCCACTCCACACCGGGTAGTACAGGAGTGTCTGTGATTCCCCACTCCACACTGGGTAGTACAGGAGTGTCTGTGTTTCCCCACTCCACACTGGGTAGTACAGGAGTGTCTGTGTTTCCCCACTCCACACTGGGTAGTACAGGAGTGTCTGTGTTTCCCCACTCCACACTGGGTAGTACAGGAGTGTCTGTGTTTCCACACTCCACACTGGGTAGTACAGGAGTGTCTGTGTTTCCCCACTCCACACTGGGTAGTACAGGAGTGTCTCTGTTTCCCCACTCCACACTGGGTAGTACAGGAGTGTCTGTGTTTCCCCACTCCACACTGGGTAGTACAGGAGTGTCTGTGTTTCCCCACTCCACACTGGGTAGTACAGGAGAGTCTGTGTTTCCACACTCCACACTGGGTAGTACAGGAGTGTCTGTGTTTACCCACTCCACACCGTGTAGTACAGGAGTGTCTGTGTTTCCCCACTCCACACCGGGTAGTACAGGAGTGTCTGTGATTCCCCACTCCACACTGGGTAGTACAGGAGTGTCTGTGTTTCCCCTCTCCACACTGGGTAGTACAGGAGTGTCTGTGTTTCCCCACTCCACACTGGGTAGTACAGGAGTGTCTGTGTTTCCACACTCCACACTGGGTAGTAAGGAGTGTCTGTGTTTACCCACTCCACACCGTGTAGTACAGGAGTGTCTGTGTTTCCCCACTCCACACCGGGTAGTACAGGAGTGTCTGTGATTCCCTACTCCACACTGGGTAGTACAGGAGTGTCTGTGTTTCCCCACTCCACACTGGGTAGTACAGGTGTTTCTGTGTTTCCCTACTCCACACTGGGTAGTACAGGAGTGTCTGTGTTTCCCCACTCCACACTGGGTAGTACAGGTGTGTCTGTGTTTCCCGACTCCACACTGGGTAGTACAGGAGTGTCTGTGTTTCCCCACTCCACACTGGGCAGTACAGGAGTGTCTGTGTTTCCCCAATCCACACTGGGTGGTACAGGAGTGTCTGTGTTTCCCCAATCCACACTGGGTGGTACAGGAGTGTCTGTGTTTCCACACTCCACACTGGGTAGTACAGGAGTGTTTGTGTTTCCGCACTCCACACTGGGTAGTACAGGAGAGTCTGTGTTTCCCCACTCCACACTGGGTGGTACCGGAGTGTCTGTGTTTCCCCACTCCACAATGGGTAGTACAGGAGTGCCTGTGTTTCCCCACTCCACACTGGGTAGTACAGGAGTGTCTGTGTTTCCCCACTCCACACTGGGTAGTACAGGAGTGTCTGTGTTTCCCCACTCCTCACTGGGTAGTACAGGAGAGTCTGTGTTTCCCCACTCCACACTGGGTAGTACAGGAGTGTCTGTGTTTCCCCACTCCACACTGGGTAGTACAGGAGTGTCTGTGCTTCCCCACTCCACACTGGGTAGTACAGGAGTGTCTGTGTTTCCCCACTCCACACTGGGTAGTACAGGAGTGTCTGTGTTTCCCCACTCCACACTGGGTGGTACAGGAGTGTCTGTGTTTCCACACTCCACACTGGGTAGTACAGGAGTGTTTGTGTTTCCGCACTCCACACTGGGTAGTACAGGAGAGTCTGTGTTTCCCCACTCCACACTGGGTGGTACCGGAGTGTCTGTGTTTCCCCACTCCACACTGGGTAGTACAGGAGTGTCTGTGTTTCCCCACTCCACACTGGGTAGTACAGGAGTGTCTGTGTTTCCCCACTCCACACGGGTTAGTACAGGAGTGTCTGTGTTTCCCCACTCCACACCGTGTAGTACAGGAGTGTCTGTGTTTCCCTACTCCACACCGTGTAGTACAGGAGTGTCTGTGTTTCCCTACTGCACACCGTGTAGTACAGGAGTGTCTGTGTTTCCCTACTCCACAATGGGTAGTACAGGAGTGTCTGTGTTTCCCTACTCCACACCGTGTAGTACAGGAGTGTCTGTGTTTCCCCACTCCTCACTGGGTAGTACAGGAGAGTCTGTGTTTCCCCACTCCACACTGGGTAGTACAGGAGTGTCTGTGTTTCCCCACTCCACACTGGGTAGTACAGGAGTGTCTGTGCTTCCCCACTCCACACTGGGTAGTACAGGAGTGTCTGTGTTTCCCCACTCCACACTGGGTAGTACAGGAGTGTCTGTGCTTCCCCACTCCACACTGGGTAGTACAGGAGTGTCTGTGTTTCCCCACTCCACACTGGGTAGTACAGGAGTGTCTGTGTTTCCCCACTCCACACTGGGTCGTACAGGAGTGTCTGTGTTTCCCCACTCCACACTGGGTCATACAGGAGTGTCTGTGTTTCCCCACTCCACACTGGGTCATACAGGAGTGTCTGTGTTTCCCCACTCCACACTGGGTCATACAGGAGTGTCTGTGTTTCCCCCCTCCACACTGGGTAGTACAGGAGTGTCTGTGTTTCCCCACTCCACACTGGGTAGTACAGGAGTGTCTGTGTTTCCCCACTCCACACTGGGTCGTACAGGAGTGTCTGTGTTTACCCACTCCACACTGGGTAGTACAGGAGTGTCTGTGTTTCCCCACTCCACACTGGGTAGTACAGGAGTGTCTGTGTTTCCCCACTCCACACTGGGTCGTACAGGAGTGTCTGTGTTTCCCCACTCCACACTGGGTCATACAGGAGTGTCTGTGTTTCCCCACTCCACACTGGGTAGTACAGGAGTGTCTGTGTTTCCCCACTCCACACCGTGTAGTACAGGAGTGTCTGTGTTTCCCCAGTCCACATTGGGTAGTACAGGAGTGTCTGTGTTTCCCCACTCCACACTGGGTAGTACAGGTGTTTCTGTGTTTCCCCACTCCACACTGGGTAGTACAGGAGTGTCTGTGTTTCCCCACTCCACACTGGGTAGTACAGGAGTGTCTGTGTTTCCCCACTCCACACTGGGTCGTACAGGAGTGTCTGTGTTTCCCCTCTCCACACTGGGTCACACAGGAGTGTCTGTGTTTCCCCACTCCACAATGGGTCATACAGGACTGTCTGTGTTTCCCCTCTCCAAACTGGGTTGTACAGGAGTGTCTGTGTTTCCCCACTCCACACTGGGTAGTACAGGATTGTCTGTGTTTCCCCACTCCACACTGAGTAGTACAGGAGTGTCTGTGTTTCCCCACTCCACAATGGGTCGTACAGGAGTGTCTGTGTTTCCCCATTCCACACTGGGTAGTACAGGAGTGTCTGTGTTTCCACACTCCACACTGGGTAGTACAGGAGTGTCTGTGTTTCCCCTCTCCACACTGGGTAGTACAGGAGTGTCTGTGTTTCCCCACTCCACACTGGGTCGTACAGGAGTGTCTGTGTTTCCCCACTCCACACTGGGTAGTACAGGAGTGTCTGTGTTTCCCCACTCCACACTTGGTAGTACAGGAGTGTCTGTGTTTCCCAACTCCACACTGGGTAGTACAGGAGTGTCTGTGTTTCCCCACTCCACACTGTGTAGTACAGGAGTGTCTGTGTTTCCCCACTCCACACTGGGTAGTACAGGAGTGTCTGTGTTTCCCCAATCCACACTGGGTAGTACAGGATTGTCTGTGTTTCCCCACTCCACACTGGGTAGTACAGGAGTGTCTGTGTTTCCCCACTCCACACTGGGTCATACAGGTGTGTCTGTGTTTCCCCACTCCACACTGGGTCGTACAGGAGTGTCTGTGTTTCCCCACTCCACACTGGGTCGTACAGGAGTGTCTGTGTTTCCCCACTTCACAATGGGTAGTACAGGAGTGTCTGTGTTTCCCCAATCCACACTGGGTAGTACAGGAGTGTCTGTGTTTCCCCACTCCACACTGGGTCGTACAGGAGTGTCTGTGTTTACCCACTCCACACTGGGTAGTACAGGAGTGTCTGTGTTTCCCCACTCCACACTGGGTAGTACAGGAGTGTCTGTGTTTCCCCACTCCACACTGGGTCGTACAGGAGTGTCTGTGTTTCCCCACTCCACACTGGGTCATACAGGAGTGTCTGTGTTTCCCCACTCCACACTGGGTAGTACAGGAGTGTCTGTGTATCCCCACTCCACACCGTGTAGTACAGGAGTGTCTGTGTTTCCCCACTCCACATTGGGTAGTACAGGAGTGTCTGTGTTTCCCCACTCCACACTGGGTAGTACAGGTGTTTCTGTGTTTCCCCACTCCACACTGGGTAGTACAGGAGTGTCTGTGTTTCCCCACTCCACACTGGGTAGTACAGGAGTGTCTGTGTTTCCCCACTCCACACTGGGTCGTACAGGAGTGTCTGTGTTTCCCCTCTCCACACTGGGTCACACAGGAGTGTCTGTGTTTCCCCACTCCACAATGGGTCATACAGGACTGTCTGTGTTTCCCCTCTCCAAACTGGGTTGTACAGGAGTGTCTGTGTTTCCCCACTCCACACTGGGTAGTACAGGATTGTCTGTGTTTCCCCACTCCACACTGGGTAGTACAGGACTGTCTGTGTTTCCCCACTCCACACTGGGTCGTACAGGAGTGTCTGTGTTTCCCCATTCCACACTGGGTAGTACAGGAGTGTCTGTGTTTCCACACTCCACACTGGGTAGTACAGGAGTGTCTGTGTTTCCCCACTCCACACTGGGTCGTACAGGAGTGTCTGTGTTTCCCCACTCCACACTGGGTAGTACAGGAGTGTCTGTGTTTCCCCACTCCACACTGGGTAGTACAGGAGTGTCTGTGATTCCCCACGCCACACTGGGTAGTACAGGAGTGTCTGTGTTTCCCCACTCCACACTGGGTAGTACAGGAGTGTCTGTGTTTCCACACTCCACACTGGGTAGTACAGGAGTGTCTGTGTTTCCCCACTCCACACTGGGTAGAACAGGAGTGTCTGTGTTTCCCCACTCCACACTGGGTAGTACAGGAGTGTACGTGTTTCCCCACTCCACACTGGGTAGTACAGGAGTGTCTGTGTTTCCCCACTCCACACTGGGTAGTACAGGAGTGTCTGTGTTTCCACACTCCACACTGGGTAGTACAGGAGTGTCTGTGTTTACCCACTCCACACCGTGTAGTACAGGAGTGTCTGTGTTTCCCCACTCCACACCGGGTAGTACAGGAGTGTCTGTGATTCCCAACTCCGCACTGGGTAGTACAGGAGTGTCTGTGTTTCCCCACTCCACACTGGGTAGTACAGGAGTGTCTGTGTTTCCCCACTCCACACTGGGTAGTACAGGAGTGTCTGTGTTTCCACACTCCACACTGGGTAGTACAGGAGTGTCTGTGTTTACCCACTCCACACCGTGTAGTACAGGAGTGTCTGTGTTTCCCCACTCCACACCGGGTAGTACAGGAGTGTCTGTGATTCCCCACTCCACACTGGGTAGTACAGGAGTGTCTGTGTTTCCCCTCTCCACACTGGGTAGTACAGGAGTGTCTGTGTTTCCCCACTCCACACTGGGTAGTACAGGAGTGTCTGTGTTTCCACACTCCACACTGGGTAGTAAGGAGTGTCTGTGTTTACCCACTCCACACCGTGTAGTACAGGAGTGTCTGTGTTTCCCCACTCCACACCGGGTAGTACAGGAGTGTCTGTGATTCCCTACTCCACACTGGGTAGTACAGGAGTGTCTGTGTTTCCCCACTCCACACTGGGTAGTACAGGTGTTTCTGTGTTTCCCTACTCCACACTGGGTAGTACAGGAGTGTCTGTGTTTCCCCACTCCACACTGGGTAGTACAGGTGTGTCTGTGTTTCCCGACTCCACACTGGGTAGTACAGGAGTGTCTGTGTTTCCCCACTCCACACTGGGTAGTACAGGAGTGTCTGTGTTTCCCCAATCCACACTGGGTGGTACAGGAGTGTCTGTGTTTCCCCAATCCACACTGGGTGGTACAGGAGTGTCTGTGTTTCCACACTCCACACTGGGTAGTACAGGAGTGTTTGTGTTTCCGCACTCCACACTGGGTAGTACAGGAGAGTCTGTGTTTCCCCACTCCACACTGGGTGGTACCGGAGTGTCTGTGTTTCCCCACTCCACACTGGGTAGTACAGGAGTGTCTGTGTTTCCCCACTCCACACTGGGTAGTACAGGAGTGTCTGTGTTTCCCCACTCCACACTGGTTAGTACAGGAGTGTCTGTGTTTCCCCACTCCACACCGTGTAGTACAGGAGTGTCTGTGTTTCCCTACTCCACACCGTGTAGTACAGGAGTGTCTGTGTTTCCCTACTGCACACCGTGTAGTACAGGAGTGTCTGTGTTTCCCTACTCCACAATGGGTAGTACAGGAGTGTCTGTGTTTCCCTACTCCACACCGTGTAGTACAGGAGTGTCTGTGTTTCCCCACTCCACAATGGGTAGTACAGGAGTGTCTGTGTTTCCCCACTCCACACTGGGTAGTACAGGAGTGTCTGTGTTTCCCCACTCCACACTGGGTAGTACAGGAGTGTCTGTGTTTCCCCACTCCTCACTGGGTAGTACAGGAGAGTCTGTGTTTCCCCACTCCACACTGGGTAGTACAGGAGTGTCTGTGTTTCCCCACTCCACACTGGGTAGTACAGCAGTGTCTGTGCTTCCCCACTCCACACTGGGTAGTACAGGAGTGTCTGTGTTTCCCCACTCCACACTGGGTAGTACAGGAGTGTCTGTGTTTCCCCACTCCACACTGGGTGGTACAGGAGTGTCTGTGTTTCCACACTCCACACTGGGTAGTACAGGAGTGTTTGTGTTTCCGCACTCCACACTGGGTAGTACAGGAGAGTCTGTGTTTCCCCACTCCACACTGGGTGGTACCGGAGTGTCTGTGTTTCCCCACTCCACACTGGGTAGTACAGGAGTGTCTGTGTTTCCCCACTCCACACTGGGTAGTACAGGAGTGTCTGTGTTTCCCCACTCCACACTGGTTAGTACAGGAGTGTCTGTGTTTCCCCACTCCACACCGTGTAGTACAGGAGTGTCTGTGTTTCCCTACTCCACACCGTGTAGTACAGGAGTGTCTGTGTTTCCATACTGCACACCGTGTAGTACAGGAGTGTCTGTGTTTCCCTACTCCACAATGGGTAGTACAGGAGTGTCTGTGTTTCCCTACTCCACACCGTGTAGTACAGGAGTGTCTGTGTTTCCCCACTCCACAATGGGTAGTACAGGAGTGTCTGTGTTTCCCCACTCCACACTGGGTAGTACAGGAGTGTCTGTGTTTCCCCACTCCACACTGGGTAGTACAGGAGTGTCTGTGATTCCCCACTCCTCACTGGGTAGTACAGGAGAGTCTGTGTTTCCCCACTCCACACTGGGTAGTACAGGAGTGTCTGTGTTTCCCCACTCCACACTGGGTAGTACAGGAGTGTCTGTGCTTCCCCACTCCACACTGGGTAGTACAGGAGTGTCTGTGTTTCCCCACTCCACACTGGGTAGTACAGGAGTGTCTGTGTTTCCCCACTCCACACTGGGTCGTACAGGAGTGTCTGTGTTTCCCCACTCCACACTGGGTCATACAGGAGTGTCTGTGTTTCCCCACTCCACACTGGGTCATACAGGAGTGTCTGTGTTTCCCCCCCTCCACACTGGGTAGTACAGGAGTGTCTGTGTTTCCCCACTCCACACTGGGTAGTACAGGAGTGTCTGTGTTTCCCCACTCCACACTGGGTCGTACAGGAGTGTCTGTGTTTACCCACTCCACACTGGGTCGTACAGGAGTGTCTGTGTTTCCCCACTCCACACTGGGTCATACAGGAGTGTCTGTGTTTCCCCACTCCACACTGGGTCATACAGGAGTGTCTGTGTTTCCCCCCTCCACACTGGGTAGTACAGGAGTGTCTGTGTTTCCCCACTCCACACTGGGTAGTACAGGAGTGTCTGTGTTTCCCCACTCCACACTGGGTCGTACAGGAGTGTCTGTGTTTACCCATTCCACACTGGGTAGTACAGGAGTGTCTGTGTTTCCACACTCCACACTGGGTAGTACAGGAGTGTCTGAGTTTCCCCTCTCCACACTGGGTAGTACAGGATTGTCTGTGTTTCCCCACTCCACACTGGGTCGTACAGGAGTGTCTGTGTTTCCCCACTCCACACTGGGTAGTACAGGAGTGTCTGTGTTTCCCCACTCCACACTTGGTAGTACAGGAGTGTCTGTGTTTCCCCACTCCACACTGGGTAGTACAGGAGTGTCTGTGTTTCCCCACTCCACACTGTGTAGTACAGGAGTGTCTGTGTTTCCCCACTCCACACTGGGTAGTACAGGAGTGTCTGTGTTTCCCCAATCCACACTGGGTAGTACAGGATTGTCTGTGTTTCCCCACTCCACACTGGGTAGTACAGGAGTGTCTGTGTTTCCCCACTCCACACTGGGTAGTACAGGAGTGTCTGTGTTTCCCCACTCCACACTGGGTAGTACAGGAGTGTCTGTGTTTCCACACTCCACACTGGGTAGTACAGGAGTGTCTGTGTTTCCCCACTCCACACTGGGTAGAACAGGAGTGTCTGTGTTTCCCCACTCCACACTGGGTAGTACAGGAGTGTACGTGTTTCCCCACTCCACACTGGGTAGTACAGGAGTGTCTGTGTTTCCCCACTCCACACTGGGTAGTACAGGAGTGTCTGTGTTTCCACACTCCACACTGGGTAGTACAGGAGTGTCTGTGTTTACCCACTCCACACCGTGTAGTACAGGAGTGTCTGTGTTTCCCCACTCCACACCGGGTAGTACAGGAGTGTCTGTGATTCCCAACTCCGCACTGGGTAGTACAGGAGTGTCTGTGTTTCCCCACTCCAAACTGGGTAGTACAGGAGTGTCTGTGTTTCCCCACTCCACACTGGGTAGTACAGGAGTGTCTGTGTTTCCACACTCCACACTGGGTTGTAAGGAGTGTCTGTGTTTACCCACTCCACACCGTGTAGTACAGGAGTGTCTGTGTTTCCCCACTCCACACCGGGTAGTACAGGAGTGTCTGTGATTCCCTACTCCACACTGTGTAGTACAGGAGGGTCTGTGATTCCCTACTCCACACTGGGTAGTACAGGAGTGTCTGTGTTTCCCCACTCCACACTGGGTAGTACAGGTGTTTCTGTGTTTCCCTACTCCACACTGGGTAGTACAGGAGTGTCTGTGTTTCCCCACTCCACACTGGGTAGTACAGGTGTGTCTGTGTTTCCCCACTCCACACTGGGTAGTACAGGAGTGTCTGTGTTTCCCCACTCCACACTGGGTAGTACAGGAGTGTCTGTGTTTCCCCAATCCACACTGGGTGGTACAGGAGTGTCTTTGTTTCCCCAATCCACACTGGGTGGTACAGGAGTGTCTGTGTTTCCCCACTCCACACTGGGTAGTACAGGAGTGTCTGTGTTTCCGCACTCCACACTGGGTAGTACAGGAGAGTCTGTGTTTCCCCACTCCACACTGGGTGGTACAGGAGTGTCTGTGTTTCCCCACTCCACACTGGGTAGTACAGGAGTGTCTGTGTTTCCCCACTCCACACTGGGTAGTACAGGAGTGTCTGTGTTTCCCCACTCCACACTGGTTAGTACAGGAGTGTCTGTGTTTCCGCACTCCACACCGTGTAGTACAGGAGTGTCTGTGTTTCCCTACTCCACACCGTGTAGTACAGGAGTGTCTGTGTTTCCCTACTGCACACTGTGTAGTACAGGAGTGTCTGTGTTTCCACACTCCACACTGGGTAGTACAGGAGTGTCTGTGTTTCCCCACTCCACACTGGGTCGTACAGGAGTGTCTGTGTTTCCCCACTCCACACTGGGTAGTACAGGAGTGTCTGTGTTTCCCCACTCCACACTGGGTAGTACAGGAGTGTCTGTGATTCCCCACGCCACACTGGGTAGTACAGGAGTGTCTGTGTTTCCCCACTCCACACTGGGTAGTACAGGAGTGTCTGTGTTTCCACACTCCACACTGGGTAGTACAGGAGTGTCTGTGTTTCCCCACTCCACACTGGGTAGAACAGGAGTGTCTGTGTTTCCCCACTCCACACTGGGTAGTACAGGAGTGTACGTGTTTCCCCACTCCACACTGGGTAGTACAGGAGTGTCTGTGTTTCCCCACTCCACACTGGGTAGTACAGGAGTGTCTGTGTTTCCACACTCCACACTGGGTAGTACAGGAGTGTCTGTGTTTACCCACTCCACACCGTGTAGTACAGGAGTGTCTGTGTTTCCCCACTCCACACCGGGTAGTACAGGAGTGTCTGTGATTCCCAACTCCGCACTGGGTAGTACAGGAGTGTCTGTGTTTCCCCACTCCACACTGGGTAGTACAGGAGTGTCTGTGTTTCCCCACTCCACACTGGGTAGTACAGGAGTGTCTGTGTTTCCACACTCCACACTGGGTAGTACAGGAGTGTCTGTGTTTACCCACTCCACACCGTGTAGTACAGGAGTGTCTGTGTTTCCCCACTCCACACCGGGTAGTACAGGAGTGTCTGTGATTCCCCACTCCACACTGGGTAGTACAGGAGTGTCTGTGTTTCCCCTCTCCACACTGGGTAGTACAGGAGTGTCTGTGTTTCCCCACTCCACACTGGGTAGTACAGGAGTGTCTGTGTTTCCACACTCCACACTGGGTAGTAAGGAGTGTCTGTGTTTACCCACTCCACACCGTGTAGTACAGGAGTGTCTGTGTTTCCCCACTCCACACCGGGTAGTACAGGAGTGTCTGTGATTCCCTACTCCACACTGGGTAGTACAGGAGTGTCTGTGTTTCCCCACTCCACACTGGGTAGTACAGGTGTTTCTGTGTTTCCCTACTCCACACTGGGTAGTACAGGAGTGTCTGTGTTTCCCCACTCCACACTGGGTAGTACAGGTGTGTCTGTGTTTCCCGACTCCACACTGGGTAGTACAGGAGTGTCTGTGTTTCCCCACTCCACACTGGGTAGTACAGGAGTGTCTGTGTTTCCCCAATCCACACTGGGTGGTACAGGAGTGTCTGTGTTTCCCCAATCCACACTGGGTGGTACAGGAGTGTCTGTGTTTCCACACTCCACACTGGGTAGTACAGGAGTGTTTGTGTTTCCGCACTCCACACTGGGTAGTACAGGAGAGTCTGTGTTTCCCCACTCCACACTGGGTGGTACCGGAGTGTCTGTGTTTCCCCACTCCACACTGGGTAGTACAGGAGTGTCTGTGTTTCCCCACTCCACACTGGGTAGTACAGGAGTGTCTGTGTTTCCCCACTCCACACTGGTTAGTACAGGAGTGTCTGTGTTTCCCCACTCCACACCGTGTAGTACAGGAGTGTCTGTGTTTCCCTACTCCACACCGTGTAGTACAGGAGTGTCTGTGTTTCCCTACTGCACACCGTGTAGTACAGGAGTGTCTGTGTTTCCCTACTCCACAATGGGTAGTACAGGAGTGTCTGTGTTTCCCTACTCCACACCGTGTAGTACAGGAGTGTCTGTGTTTCCCCACTCCACAATGGGTAGTACAGGAGTGTCTGTGTTTCCCCACTCCACACTGGGTAGTACAGGAGTGTCTGTGTTTCCCCACTCCACACTGGGTAGTACAGGAGTGTCTGTGTTTCCCCACTCCTCACTGGGTAGTACAGGAGAGTCTGTGTTTCCCCACTCCACACTGGGTAGTACAGGAGTGTCTGTGTTTCCCCACTCCACACTGGGTAGTACAGCAGTGTCTGTGCTTCCCCACTCCACACTGGGTAGTACAGGAGTGTCTGTGTTTCCCCACTCCACACTGGGTAGTACAGGAGTGTCTGTGTTTCCCCACTCCACACTGGGTGGTACAGGAGTGTCTGTGTTTCCACACTCCACACTGGGTAGTACAGGAGTGTTTGTGTTTCCGCACTCCACACTGGGTAGTACAGGAGAGTCTGTGTTTCCCCACTCCACACTGGGTGGTACCGGAGTGTCTGTGTTTCCCCACTCCACACTGGGTAGTACAGGAGTGTCTGTGTTTCCCCACTCCACACTGGGTAGTACAGGAGTGTCTGTGTTTCCCCACTCCACACTGGTTAGTACAGGAGTGTCTGTGTTTCCCCACTCCACACCGTGTAGTACAGGAGTGTCTGTGTTTCCCTACTCCACACCGTGTAGTACAGGAGTGTCTGTGTTTCCATACTGCACACCGTGTAGTACAGGAGTGTCTGTGTTTCCCTACTCCACAATGGGTAGTACAGGAGTGTCTGTGTTTCCCTACTCCACACCGTGTAGTACAGGAGTGTCTGTGTTTCCCCACTCCACAATGGGTAGTACAGGAGTGTCTGTGTTTCCCCACTCCACACTGGGTAGTACAGGAGTGTCTGTGTTTCCCCACTCCACACTGGGTAGTACAGGAGTGTCTGTGATTCCCCACTCCTCACTGGGTAGTACAGGAGAGTCTGTGTTTCCCCACTCCACACTGGGTAGTACAGGAGTGTCTGTGTTTCCCCACTCCACACTGGGTAGTACAGGAGTGTCTGTGCTTCCCCACTCCACACTGGGTAGTACAGGAGTGTCTGTGTTTCCCCACTCCACACTGGGTAGTACAGGAGTGTCTGTGTTTCCCCACTCCACACTGGGTCGTACAGGAGTGTCTGTGTTTCCCCACTCCACACTGGGTCATACAGGAGTGTCTGTGTTTCCCCACTCCACACTGGGTCATACAGGAGTGTCTGTGTTTCCCCCCTCCACACTGGGTAGTACAGGAGTGTCTGTGTTTCCCCACTCCACACTGGGTAGTACAGGAGTGTCTGTGTTTCCCCACTCCACACTGGGTCGTACAGGAGTGTCTGTGTTTACCCACTCCACACTGGGTCGTACAGGAGTGTCTGTGTTTCCCCACTCCACACTGGGTCATACAGGAGTGTCTGTGTTTCCCCACTCCACACTGGGTCATACAGGAGTGTCTGTGTTTCCCCCCTCCACACTGGGTAGTACAGGAGTGTCTGTGTTTCCCCACTCCACACTGGGTAGTACAGGAGTGTCTGTGTTTCCCCACTCCACACTGGGTCGTACAGGAGTGTCTGTGTTTACCCATTCCACACTGGGTAGTACAGGAGTGTCTGTGTTTCCACACTCCACACTGGGTAGTACAGGAGTGTCTGAGTTTCCCCTCTCCACACTGGGTAGTACAGGATTGTCTGTGTTTCCCCACTCCACACTGGGTCGTACAGGAGTGTCTGTGTTTCCCCACTCCACACTGGGTAGTACAGGAGTGTCTGTGTTTCCCCACTCCACACTTGGTAGTACAGGAGTGTCTGTGTTTCCCCACTCCACACTGGGTAGTACAGGAGTGTCTGTGTTTCCCCACTCCACACTGTGTAGTACAGGAGTGTCTGTGTTTCCCCACTCCACACTGGGTAGTACAGGAGTGTCTGTGTTTCCCCAATCCACACTGGGTAGTACAGGATTGTCTGTGTTTCCCCACTCCACACTGGGTAGTACAGGAGTGTCTGTGTTTCCCCACTCCACACTGGGTAGTACAGGAGTGTCTGTGTTTCCCCACTCCACACTGGGTAGTACAGGAGTGTCTGTGTTTCCACACTCCACACTGGGTAGTACAGGAGTGTCTGTGTTTCCCCACTCCACACTGGGTAGAACAGGAGTGTCTGTGTTTCCCCACTCCACACTGGGTAGTACAGGAGTGTACGTGTTTCCCCACTCCACACTGGGTAGTACAGGAGTGTCTGTGTTTCCCCACTCCACACTGGGTAGTACAGGAGTGTCTGTGTTTCCACACTCCACACTGGGTAGTACAGGAGTGTCTGTGTTTACCCACTCCACACCGTGTAGTACAGGAGTGTCTGTGTTTCCCCACTCCACACCGGGTAGTACAGGAGTGTCTGTGATTCCCAACTCCGCACTGGGTAGTACAGGAGTGTCTGTGTTTCCCCACTCCAAACTGGGTAGTACAGGAGTGTCTGTGTTTCCCCACTCCACACTGGGTAGTACAGGAGTGTCTGTGTTTCCACACTCCACACTGGGTTGTAAGGAGTGTCTGTGTTTACCCACTCCACACCGTGTAGTACAGGAGTGTCTGTGTTTCCCCACTCCACACCGGGTAGTACAGGAGTGTCTGTGATTCCCTACTCCACACTGTGTAGTACAGGAGGGTCTGTGATTCCCTACTCCACACTGGGTAGTACAGGAGTGTCTGTGTTTCCCCACTCCACACTGGGTAGTACAGGTGTTTCTGTGTTTCCCTACTCCACACTGGGTAGTACAGGAGTGTCTGTGTTTCCCCACTCCACACTGGGTAGTACAGGTGTGTCTGTGTTTCCCCACTCCACACTGGGTAGTACAGGAGTGTCTGTGTTTCCCCACTCCACACTGGGTAGTACAGGAGTGTCTGTGTTTCCCCAATCCACACTGGGTGGTACAGGAGTGTCTTTGTTTCCCCAATCCACACTGGGTGGTACAGGAGTGTCTGTGTTTCCCCACTCCACACTGGGTAGTACAGGAGTGTCTGTGTTTCCGCACTCCACACTGGGTAGTACAGGAGAGTCTGTGTTTCCCCACTCCACACTGGGTGGTACAGGAGTGTCTGTGTTTCCCCACTCCACACTGGGTAGTACAGGAGTGTCTGTGTTTCCCCACTCCACACTGGGTAGTACAGGAGTGTCTGTGTTTCCCCACTCCACACTGGTTAGTACAGGAGTGTCTGTGTTTCCGCACTCCACACCGTGTAGTACAGGAGTGTCTGTGTTTCCCTACTCCACACCGTGTAGTACAGGAGTGTCTGTGTTTCCCTACTGCACACTGTGTAGTACAGGAGTGTCTGTGTTTCCCTACTCCACAATGGGTAGTACAGGAGTGTCTGTGTTTCCCTACTCCACACCGTGTAGTACAGGAGTGTCTGTGTTTCCCCACTCCACAATGGGTAGTACAGGAGTGTCTGTGTTTCCCCACTCCACACTGGGTAGTACAGGAGTGTCTGTGTTTCCCCACTCCACACTGGGTAGTACAGGAGTGTCTGTGTTTCCCCACTGCACACTGGGTAGTACAGGAGTGTCTGTGCTTCCCCACTCCACACTGGGTAGTACAGGAGTGTCTGTGTTTCCCCACTCCACACTGGGTAGTGCAGGAGTGTCTGTGTTTCCCCACTCCACACTGTGGAGAACAGGAGTGTCTGTGATTCCCTACTCCACACTGGATAGTACAGGAGTGTCTGTGTTTCCCCACTCCATACTGGGTAGTACAGGAGTGTCTGTGTTTCCCCAATCCACACTGGGTAGTACAGGAGTGTCTGTGTTTACCCACTCCACACTGGGTAGTACAGGAGTGTCTGTGTTTCCCCACTCCACACTGGGTAGTACAGGAGTGTCTGTGTTTCCCTACTCCACACTGGGTAGTACAGGAGTGTCTGTGTTTCCACACTCCACACTGGGTAGTACAGGAGTGTCTGTGTTTCCACACTCCACACTGGGTAGTACAGGAGTGTCTGTGTTTCCCTACTCCACACCGTGTAGTACAGGAGTGTCTGTGTTTCCCCACTCCACACTGGGTAGTACAGGTGTTTCTGTGTTTCCCCACTCCACACTGGGTAGTACAGGAGTGTCTGTGTTTCCCCACTCCACACTGGGTAGTACAGGAGTGTCTGTGTTTACCCACTCCACACTGGGTCGTACAGGAGTGTCTGTGTTTCCCCACTCCACACTGGGTCATACAGGAGTGTCTGTGTTTCCCCACTCCATACTGGGTAGTACAGGAGTGTCTGTGTTTCCCCAATCCACACCGTGTAGTACAGGAGTGTCTGTGTTTACCCACTCCACACTGGGTAGTACAGGAGTGTCTGTGTTTCCCCACTCCACACTGGGTAGTACAGGAGTGTCTGTGTTTCCCTACTCCACACTGGGTAGTACAGGAGTGTCTGTGTTTCCCCACTCCACACTGGGTCGTACAGGAGTGTCTGTGTTTCCCCACTCCACACTGGGTAGTACAGGAGTGTCTGTGTTTCCCTACTCCACACCGTGTTGTACAGGAGTGTCTGTGTTTCCCCACTCCACACTGGGTCATACAGGACTGTCTGTGTTTCCCCACTCCACACTGGGTCATACAGGAGTGTCTGTGTTTCCCCCCTCCACACTGGGTAGTACAGGAGTGTCTGTGTTTCCCCACTCCACACTGGGTAGTACAGGAGTATCTGTGTTTTCCCACTCCACACTGGGTCGTACAGGAGTGTCTGTGTTTCCCCACTCCACACTGGGTCGTACAGGAGTGTCTGTGTTTCCCCACTCCACACTGGGTCGTACAGGAGTGTCTGTGTTTCCCCTCTCCACACTGGGTCACACAGGAGTGTCTGTGTTTCCCCACTCCACACTGGGTCATACAGGACTGTCTGTGTTTCCCCTCTCCAAACTGGGTTGTACAGGATTGTCTGTGTTTCCCCACTCCACACTGGGTAGTACAGGATTGTCTGTGTTTCCCCCACTCCACACTGGGTAGTACAGGAGTGTCTGTGTTTCCCCACTCCACACTGGGTCGTACATGAGTGTCTGTGTTTCCCCATTCCACACTGGGTAGTACAGGAGTGTCTGTGTTTCCACACTCCACACTGGGTAGTACAGGAGTGTCTGAGTTTCCCCTCTCCACACTGGGTAGTACAGGAGTGTCTGTGTTTCCCCACTCCACACTGGGTCGTACAGGAGTGTCTGTGTTTCCCCACTCCACACTGGGTAGTACAGGAGTGTCTGTGTTTCCCCACTCCACACTTGGTAGTACAGGAGTGTCTGTGTTTCCCCACTCCACACTGGGTAGTACAGGAGTGTCTGTGTTTCCCCACTCCACACTGTGTAGTACAGGAGTGTCTGTGTTTCCCCACTCCACACTGGGTAGTACAGGAGTGTCTGTGTTTCCCCAATCCACACTGGGTAGTACAGGATTGTCTGTGTTTCCCCACTCCACACTGGGTAGTACAGGAGTGTCTGTGTTTCCCCACTCCACACTGGGTAGTACAGGAGTGTCTGTGTTTCCCCACTCCACACTGGGTAGTACAGGAGTGTCTGTGTTTCCACACTCCACACTGGGTAGTACAGGAGTGTCTGTGTTTCCCCACTCCACACTGGGTAGAACAGGAGTGTCTGTGTTTCCCCACTCCACACTGGGTAGTACAGGAGTGTACGTGTTTCCCCACTCCACACTGGGTAGTACAGGAGTGTCTGTGTTTCCCCACTCCACACTGGGTAGTACAGGAGTGTCTGTGTTTCCACACTCCACACTGGGTAGTACAGGAGTGTCTGTGTTTACCCACTCCACACCGTGTAGTACAGGAGTGTCTGTGTTTCCCCACTCCACACCGGGTAGTACAGGAGTGTCTGTGATTCCCAACTCCGCACTGGGTAGTACAGGAGTGTCTGTGTTTCCCCACTCCACACTGGGTAGTACAGGAGTGTCTGTGTTTCCCCACTCCACACTGGGTAGTACAGGAGTGTCTGTGTTTCCACACTCCACACTGGGTTGTAAGGAGTGTCTGTGTTTACCCACTCCACACCGTGTAGTACAGGAGTGTCTGTGTTTCCCCACTCCACACCGGGTAGTACAGGAGTGTCTGTGATTCCCTACTCCACACTGTGTAGTACAGGAGGGTCTGTGATTCCCTACTCCACACTGGGTAGTACAGGAGTGTCTGTGTTTCCCCACTCCACACTGGGTAGTACAGGTGTTTCTGTGTTTCCCTACTCCACACTGGGTAGTACAGGAGTGTCTGTGTTTCCCCACTCCACACTGGGTAGTACAGGTGTGTCTGTGTTTCCCCACTCCACACTGGGTAGTACAGGAGTGTCTGTGTTTCCCCACTCCACACTGGGTAGTACAGGAGTGTCTGTGTTTCCCCAATCCACACTGGGTGGTACAGGAGTGTCTTTGTTTCCCCAATCCACACTGGGTGGTACAGGAGTGTCTGTGTTTCCCCACTCCACACTGGGTAGTACAGGAGTGTCTGTGTTTCCGCACTCCACACTGGGTAGTACAGGAGAGTCTGTGTTTCCCCACTCCACACTGGGTGGTACAGGAGTGTCTGTGTTTCCCCACTCCACACTGGGTAGTACAGGAGTGTCTGTGTTTCCCCACTCCACACTGGGTAGTACAGGAGTGTCTGTGTTTCCCCACTCCACACTGGTTAGTACAGGAGTGTCTGTGTTTCCG
This sequence comes from Hemitrygon akajei, assembly GCF_048418815.1. Taxonomy (NCBI): domain Eukaryota; kingdom Metazoa; phylum Chordata; class Chondrichthyes; order Myliobatiformes; family Dasyatidae; genus Hemitrygon; species Hemitrygon akajei. The sequence continues at coordinate 97,328,955 of NC_133138.1, read as the reverse complement.
CACTCCACACCGTGTAGTACAGGAGTGTCTGTGTTTCCCTACTCCACACCGTGTAGTACAGGAGTGTCTGTGTTTCCCTACTGCACACTGTGTAGTACAGGAGTGTCTGTGTTTCCCTACTCCACAATGGGTAGTACAGGAGTGTCTGTGTTTCCCTACTCCACACCGTGTAGTACAGGAGTGTCTGTGTTTCCCCACTCCACAATGGGTAGTACAGGAGTGTCTGTGTTTCCCCACTCCACACTGGGTAGTACAGGAGTGTCTGTGTTTCCCCACTCCACACTGGGTAGTACAGGAGTGTCTGTGTTTCCCCACTGCACACTGGGTAGTACAGGAGTGTCTGTGCTTCCCCACTCCACACTGGGTAGTACAGGAGTGTCTGTGTTTCCCCACTCCACACTGGGTAGTGCAGGAGTGTCTGTGTTTCCCCACTCCACACTGTGGAGAACAGGAGTGTCTGTGATTCCCTACTCCACACTGGATAGTACAGGAGTGCCTGTGTTTCCCCACTCCATACTGGGTAGTACAGGAGTGTCTGTGTTTCCCCAATCCACACTGGGTAGTACAGGAGTGTCTGTGTTTACCCACTCCACACTGGGTAGTACAGGAGTGTCTGTGTTTCCCCACTCCACACTGGGTAGTACAGGAGTGTCTGTGTTTCCCTACTCCACACTGGGTAGTACAGGAGTGTCTGTGTTTCCACACTCCACACTGGGTAGTACAGGAGTGTCTGTGTTTCCACACTCCACACTGGGTAGTACAGGAGTGTCTGTGTTTCCCTACTCCACACCGTGTAGTACAGGAGTGTCTGTGTTTCCCCACTCCACACTGGGTAGTACAGGTGTTTCTGTGTTTCCCCACTCCACACTGGGTAGTACAGGAGTGTCTGTGTTTCCCCACTCCACACTGGGTAGTACAGGAGTGTCTGTGTTTACCCACTCCACACTGGGTCGTACAGGAGTGTCTGTGTTTCCCCACTCCACACTGGGTCATACAGGAGTGTCTGTGTTTCCCCACTCCATACTGGGTAGTACAGGAGTGTCTGTGTTTCCCCAATCCACACCGTGTAGTACAGGAGTGTCTGTGTTTACCCACTCCACACTGGGTAGTACAGGAGTGTCTGTGTTTCCCCACTCCACACTGGGTAGTACAGGAGTGTCTGTGTTTCCCTACTCCACACTGGGTAGTACAGGAGTGTCTGTGTTTCCCCACTCCACACTGGGTCGTACAGGAGTGTCTGTGTTTCCCAACTCCACACTGGGTAGTACAGGAGTGTCTGTGTTTCCCTACTCCACACCGTGTAGTACAGGAGTGTCTGTGTTTCCCCACTCCACACTGGGTCATACAGGAGTGTCTGTGTTTCCCCACTCCACACTGGGTCATACAGGAGTGTCTGTGTTTCCCCCCTCCACACTGGGTAGTACAGGAGTGTCTGTGTTTCCCCACTCCACACTGGGTAGTACAGGAGTATCTGTGTTTCCCCACTCCACACTGGGTCGTACAGGAGTGTCTGTGTTTCCCCACTCCACACTGGGTCGTACAGGAGTGTCTGTGTTTCCCCACTCCACACTGGGTCGTACAGGAGTGTCTGTGTTTCCCCCCTCCACACTGGGTCGTACAGGAGTGTCTGTGTTTCCCCACTCCACACTGGGTCATACAGGAGTGTCTGTGTTTCCCCCCTCCACACTGGGTAGTACAGGAGTGTCTGTGTTTCCCCTCTCCACACTGGGTAGTACAGGAGTGTCTGTGTTTCCCCACTCCACACTTCGTCGTACAGGAGTGTCTGTGTTTCCCCACTCCACACTGGGTCATACAGGTGTGTCTGTGTTTCCCCACTCCACACTGGGTCGTACAGGAGTGTCTGTGTTTCCCCACTCCACACTGGGTCGTACAGGAGTGTCTGTGTTTCCCCACTCCACAATGGGTAGTACAGGAGTGTCTGTGTTTCCCCACTCCACACTGGGTAGTACAGGAGTGTCTGTGTTTCCCCACTCCACACTGGGTCGTACAGGAGTGTCTGTGTTTACCCACTCCACACTGGGTAGTACAGGAGTGTCTGTGTTTCCCCACTCCACACTGGGTAGTACAGGAGTGTCTGTGTTTCCCCACTCCACACTGGGTCGTACAGGAGTGTCTGTGTTTCCCCACTCCACACTGGGTCATACAGGAGTGTCTGTGTTTCCCCAGTCCACACTGGGTAGTACAGGAGTGTCTGTGTTTCCCCACTCCACACCGTGTAGTACAGGAGTGTCTGTGTTTCCCCACTCCACACTGGGTAGTACAGGAGTGTCTGTGTTTCCCCACTCCACACTGGGTAGTACAGGTGTTTCTGTGTTTCCCCACTCCACACTGGGTAGTACAGGAGTGTCTGTGTTTCCCCACTCCACACTGGGTAGTACAGGAGTGTCTGTGTTTCCCCACTCCACACTGGGTCGTACAGGAGTGTCTGTGTTTCCCCTCTCCACACTGGGTCACACAGGAGTGTCTGTGTTTCCCCACTCCACACTGGGTCATACAGGACTGTCTGTGTTTCCCCTCTCCAAACTGGGTTGTACAGGAGTGTCTGTGTTTCCCCACTCCACACTGGGTAGTACAGGATTGTCTGTGTTTCCCCACTCCACACTGGGTAGTACAGGAGTGTCTGTGTTTCCCCACTCCACACTGGGTCGTACAGGAGTGTCTGTGTTTCCCCATTCCACACTGGGTAGTACAGGAGTGTCTGTGTTTCCACACTCCACACTGGGTAGTACAGGAGTGTCTGTGTTTCCCCTCTCCACACTGGGTAGTACAGGAGTGTCTGTGTTTCCCCACTCCACACTGGGTCGTACAGGAGTGTCTGTGTTTCCCCACTCCAAACTGGGTAGTACAGGAGTGACTGTGTTTCCCCACTCCACACTTGGTAGTACAGGAGTGTCTGTGTTTCCCCACTCCACACTGGGTAGTACAGGAGTGTCTGTGTTTCCCCACTCCACACTGTGTAGTACAGGAGTGTCTGTGTTTCCCCACTCCACACTGGGTAGTACAGGAGTGTCTGTGTTTCCCCAATCCACACAGGGTAGTACAGGATTGTCTGTGTTTGCCCACTCCACACTGGGTAGTACAGGAGTGTCTGTGTTTCCCCACTCCACACTGGGTAGTACAGGAGTGTCTGTGTTTCCACACTCCACGCTGGGTAGTACAGGAGTGTCTGTGTTTCCACACTCCACACTGGGTAGTACAGGAGTGTCTGTGTTTCCCCACTCCACACTGGGTAGAACAGGAGTGTCTGTGTTTCCCCACTCCACACTGGGTAGTACAGGAGTGTACGTGTTTCCCCACTCCACACTGGGTAGTACAGGAGTGTCTGTGTTTCCCCACTCCACACTGGGTAGTACAGGAGTGTCTGTGTTTCCACACTCCACACTGGGTAGTACAGGAGTGTCTGTGTTTACCCACTCCACACCGTGTAGTACAGGAGTGTCTGTGTTTCCCCACTCCACACCGGGTAGTACAGGAGTGTCTGTGATTCCCAACTCCGCACTGGGTAGTACAGGAGTGTCTGTGTTTCCCCACTCCACACTGGGTAGTACAGGAGTGTCTGTGTTTCCCCACTCCACACTGTGTAGTACAGGAGTGTCTGTGTTTCCACACTCCACACTGGGTAGTAAGGAGTGTCTGTGTTTACCCACTCCACACCGTGTAGTACAGGAGTGTCTGTGTTTCCCCACTCCACACTGGGTAGTACAGGAGTGTCTGTGATTCCCTACTCCACACTGTGTAGTACAGGAGGGTCTGTGATTCCCTACTCCACACTGGGTAGTACAGGAGTGTCTGTGTTTCCCCACTCCACACTGGGTAGTACAGGTGTTTCTGTGTTTCCCTACTCCACACTGGGTAGTACAGGAGTGTCTGTGTTTCCCCACTCCACACTGGGTAGTACAGGTGTGTCTGTGTTTCCCCACTCCACACTGGGTAGTACAGGAGTGTCTGTGTTTCCCCACTCCACACTGGGTAGTACAGGAGTGTCTGTGTTTCCCCAATCCACACTGGGTGGTACAGGAGTGTCTGTGTTTCCCCAATCCACACTGGGTGGTACAGGAGTGTCTGTGTTTCCCCACTCCACACTGGGTAGTACAGGAGTGTCTGTGTTTCCGCACTCCACACTGGGTAGTACAGGAGAGTCTGTGTTTCCCCACTCCACACTGGGTGGTACAGGAGTGTCTGTGTTTCCCCACTCCACACTGGGTTGTACAGGAGTGTCTGTGTTTCCCCACTCCACACTGGGTAGTACAGGAGTGTCTGTGTTTCCCTACTCCACACCGTGTAGTACAGGAGTGTCTGTGTTTCCCTACTGCACACTGTGTAGTACAGGAGTGTCTGTGTTTCCCTACTCCACACCGTGTAGTACAGGAGTGTCTGTGTTTCCCCACTCCACAATGGGTAGTACAGGAGTGTCTGTGTTTCCCTACTCCACACCGTGTAGTACAGGAGTGTCTGTGTTTCCCCACTCCACAATGGGTAGTACAGGAGTGTCTGTGTTTCCCCACTCCACACTGGGTAGTACAGGAGTGTCTGTGTTTCCCCACTCCACACTGGGTAGTACAGGAGTGTCTGTGTTTCCCCACTGCACACTGGGTAGTACAGGAGTGTCTGTGCTTCCCCACTCCACACTGGGTAGTACAGGAGTGTCTGTGTTTCCCCACTCCACACTGGGTAGTGCAGGAGTGTCTGTGTTTCCCCACTCCACACTGTGGAGAACAGGAGTGTCTGTGTTTCCCCACTCCACACTGGGTGGTACAGGAGAGTCTGTGTTTCCCCAATCCACACTGGGTGGTACAGGAGTGTCTGTGCTTCCCCACTCCACACTGGGTAGTACAGGTGTGTCTGTGTTTCCCCAATCCACACTGGGTGGTACAGGAGTGTCTGTGTTTCCCCAATCCACACTGGGTAGTACAGGAGTGTCTGTGTTTACCCACTCCACACTGGGTAGTACAGGAGTGTCTGTGTTTCCCCACTCCACACTGGGTAGTACAGGAGTGTCTGTGTTTCCCTACTCCACACTGGGTAGTACAGGAGTGTCTGTGTTTCCACACTCCACACTGGGTAGTACAGGAGTGTCTGTGTTTCCACACTCCACACTGGGTAGTACAGGAGTGTCTGTGTTTCCCTACTCCACACCGTGTAGTACAGGAGTGTCTGTGTTTCCCCACTCCACACTGGGTAGTACAGGTGTTTCTGTGTTTCCCCACTCCACACTGGGTAGTACAGGAGTGTCTGTGTTTCCCCACTCCACACTGGGTAGTACAGGAGTGTCTGTGTTTCCCCACTCCACACTGGGTCGTACAGGAGTGTCTGTGTTTCCCCACTCCACACTGCGTCATACAGGAGTGTCTGTGTTTCCCCACTCCACACTGGGTAGTACAGGAGTGTCTGTGTTTCCCCACTCCACACTGGGTAGTACAGGAGTGTCTGTGTTTCCCCACTCCACACTGGGTAGTACAGGAGTGTCTGTGTTTCCACACTCCACACTGGGTAGTACAGGAGTGTCTGTGTTTACCCACTCCACACCGTGTAGTACAGGTGTGTCTGTGTTTCCCCACTCCACACCGGGTAGTACAGGAGTGTCTGTGATTCCCAACTCCGCACTGGGTAGTACAGGAGTGTCTGTGTTTCCCCACTCCACACTGGGTAGTACAGGAGTGTCTGTGTTTCCCCACTCCACACTGTGTAGTACAGGACTGTCTGTGTTTCCACACTCCACACTGGGTAGTAAGGAGTGTCTGTGTTTACCCACTCCACACCGTGTAGTACAGGAGTGTCTGTGTTTCCCCACTCCACACTGGGTAGTACAGGAGTGTCTGTGATTCCCTACTCCACACTGTGTAGTACAGGAGGGTCTGTGATTCCCTACTCCACACTGGGTAGTACAGGAGTGTCTGTGTTTCCCCACTCCACACTGGGTAGTACAGGTGTTTCTGTGTTTCCCTACTCCACACTGGGTAGTACAGGAGTGTCTGTGTTTCCCCACTCCACACTGGGTAGTACAGGTGTGTCTGTGTTTCCCCACTCCACACTGGGTAGTACAGGAGTGTCTGTGTTTCCCCACTCCACACTGGGTAGTACAGGAGTGTCTGTGTTTCCCCAATCCACACTGGGTGGTACAGGAGTGTCTGTGTTTCCCCAATCCACACTGGGTGGTACAGGAGTGTCTGTGTTTCCCCACTCCACACTGGGTAGTACAGGAGTGTCTGTGTTTCCGCACTCCACACTGGGTAGTACAGGAGAGTCTGTGTTTCCCCACTCCACACTGGGTGGTACAGGAGTGTCTGTGTTTCCCCACTCCACACTGGGTAGTACAGGAGTGTCTGTGTTTCCCCACTCCACACTGGGTAGTACAGGAGTGTCTGTGTTTCCCTACTCCACACCGTGTAGTACAGGAGTGTCTGTGTTTCCCTACTGCACACTGTGTAGTACAGGAGTGTCTGTGTTTCCCTACTCCACACCGTGTAGTACAGGAGTGTCTGTGTTTCCCCACTCCACAATGGGTAGTACAGGAGTGTCTGTGTTTCCCTACTCCACACCGTGTAGTACAGGAGTGTCTGTGTTTCCCCACTCCACAATGGGTAGTACAGGAGTGTCTGTGTTTCCCCACTCCACACTGGGTAGTACAGGAGTGTCTGTGTTTCCCCACTCCACACTGGGTAGTACAGGAGTGTCTGTGTTTCCCCACTGCACACTGGGTAGTACAGGAGTGTCTGTGCTTCCCCACTCCACACTGGGTAGTACAGGAGTGTCTGTGTTTCCCCACTCCACACTGGGTAGTGCAGGAGTGTCTGTGTTTCCCCACTCCACACTGTGGAGAACAGGAGTGTCTGTGTTTCCCCACTCCACACTGGGTGGTACAGGAGAGTCTGTGTTTCCCCAATCCACACTGGGTGGTACAGGAGTGTCTGTGCTTCCCCACTCCACACTGGGTAGTACAGGTGTGTCTGTGTTTCCCCAATCCACACTGGGTGGTACAGGAGTGTCTGTGTTTCCCCAATCCACACTGGGTAGTACAGGAGTGTCTGTGTTTACCCACTCCACACTGGGTAGTACAGGAGTGTCTGTGTTTCCCCACTCCACACTGGGTAGTACAGGAGTGTCTGTGTTTCCCTACTCCACACTGGGTAGTACAGGAGTGTCTGTGTTTCCACACTCCACACTGGGTAGTACAGGAGTGTCTGTGTTTCCACACTCCACACTGGGTAGTACAGGAGTGTCTGTGTTTCCCTACTCCACACCGTGTAGTACAGGAGTGTCTGTGTTTCCCCACTCCACACTGGGTAGTACAGGTGTTTCTGTGTTTCCCCACTCCACACTGGGTAGTACAGGAGTGTCTGTGTTTCCCCACTCCACACTGGGTAGTACAGGAGTGTCTGTGTTTCCCCACTCCACACTGGGTCGTACAGGAGTGTCTGTGTTTCCCCACTCCACACTGCGTCATACAGGAGTGTCTGTGTTTCCCCACTCCACACTGGGTCATACAGGAGTGTCTGTGTTTCCCCACTCCACACTGGGTCATACAGGAGTGTCTGTGTTTCCCCACTCCACACTGGGTAGTACAGGAGTGTCTGTGTTTCCACACTCCACACTGGGTAGTACAGGAGTGTCTGTGTTTCCACACTCCACACTGGGTAGTACAGGAGTGTCTGTGTTTCCCCACTCCACACTGGGTAGAACAGGAGTGTCTGTGTTTCCCCACTCCACACTGGGTAGTACAGGAGTGTACGTGTTTCCCCACTCCACACTGGGTAGTACAGGAGTGTCTGTGTTTCCCCACTCCACACTGGGTAGTACAGGAGTGTCTGTGTTTCCACACTCCGCACTGGGTAGTACAGGAGTGTCTGTGTTTACCCACTCCACACCGTGTAGTACAGGAGTGTCTGTGTTTCCCCACTCCACACCGGGTAGTACAGGAGTGTCTGTGATTCCCCACTCCACACTGTGTAGTACAGGAGTGTCTGTGTTTCCACACTCCACACTGGGTAGTAAGGAGTGTCTGTGTTTACCCACTCCACACCGTGTAGTACAGGAGTGTCTGTGTTTCCCCACTCCACACTGGGTAGTACAGGAGTGTCTGTGATTCCCTACTCCACACTGTGTAGTACAGGAGGGTCTGTGATTCCCTACTCCACACTGGGTAGTACAGGAGTGTCTGTGTTTCCCCACTCCACACTGGGTAGTACAGGTGTTTCTGTGTTTCCCTACTCCACACTGGGTAGTACAGGAGTGTCTGTGTTTCCCCACTCCACACTGGGTAGTACAGGTGTGTCTGTGTTTCCCCACTCCACACTGGGTAGTACAGGAGTGTCTGTGTTTCCCCACTCCACACTGGGTAGTACAGGAGTGTCTGTGTTTCCCCAATCCACACTGGGTGGTACAGGAGTGTCTGTGTTTCCCCAATCCACACTGGGTGGTACAGGAGTGTCTGTGTTTCCCCACTCCACACTGGGTAGTACAGGAGTGTCTGTGTTTCCGCACTCCACACTGGGTAGTACAGGAGAGTCTGTGTTTCCCCACTCCACACTGGGTGGTACAGGAGTGTCTGTGTTTCCCCACTCCACACTGGGTAGTACAGGAGTGTCTGTGTTTCCCCACTCCACACTGGGTAGTACAGGAGTGTCTGTGTTTCCCCACTCCACACTGGTTAGTACAGGAGTGTCTGTGTTTCCGCACTCCACACCGTGTAGTACAGGAGTGTCTGTGTTTCCCTACTCCACACCGTGTAGTACAGGAGTGTCTGTGTTTCCCTACTGCACACTGTGTAGTACAGGAGTGTCTGTGTTTCCCTACTCCACACCGTGTAGTACAGGAGTGTCTGTGTTTCCCCACTCCACAATGGGTAGTACAGGAGTGTCTGTGTTTCCCTACTCCACACCGTGTAGTACAGGAGTGTCTGTGTTTCCCCACTCCACAATGGGTAGTACAGGAGTGTCTGTGTTTCCCCACTCCACACTGGGTAGTACAGGAGTGTCTGTGTTTCCCCACTCCACACTGGGTAGTACAGGAGTGTCTGTGTTTCCCCACTGCACACTGGGTAGTAAAGGAGTGTCTGTGCTTCCCCACTCCACACTGGGTAGTACAGGAGTGTCTGTGTTTCCCCACTCCACACTGGGTAGTGCAGGAGTGTCTGTGTTTCCCCACTCCACACTGTGGAGAACAGGAGTGTCTGTGTTTCCCCACTCCACACTGGGTGGTACAGGAGAGTCTGTGTTTCCCCAATCCACACTGGGTGGTACAGGAGTGTCTGTGCTTCCCCACTCCACACTGGGTAGTACAGGTGTGTCTGTGTTTCCCCAATCCACACTGGGTGGTACAGGAGTGTCTGTGTTTCCCCAATCCACACTGGGTAGTACAGGAGTGTCTGTGTTTACCCACTCCACACTGGGTAGTACAGGAGTGTCTGTGTTTCCCCACTCCACACTGGGTAGTACAGGAGTGTCTGTGTTTCCCTACTCCACACTGGGTAGTACAGGAGTGTCTGTGTTTCCACACTCCACACTGGGTAGTACAGGAGTGTCTGTGTTTCCACACTCCACACTGGGTAGTACAGGAGTGTCTGTGTTTCCCTACTCCACACCGTGTAGTACAGGAGTGTCTGTGTTTCCCCACTCCACACTGGGTAGTACAGGTGTTTCTGTGTTTCCCCACTCCACACTGGGTAGTACAGGAGTGTCTGTGTTTCCCCACTCCACACTGGGTAGTACAGGAGTGTCTGTGTTTCCCCACTCCACACTGCGTCATACAGGAGTGTCTGTGTTTCCCCACTCCACACTGGGTCATACAGGAGTGTCTGTTTTTCCCCACTCCACACTGGGTCATACAGGAGTGTCTGTGTTTCCCCCCTCCACACTGTGTAGTACAGGAGTGTCTGTGTTTCCCCACTCCACACTGGGTAGTACAGGAGTGTCTGTGTTTCCACACTCCACACTGGGTAGTACAGGAGTGTCTGTGTTTCCACACTCCACACTGGGTAGTACAGGAGTGTCTGTGTTTCCCTACTCCACACTGGGTAGTACAGGAGTGTCTGTGTTTCCACACTCCACACTGGGTAGTACAGGAGTGTCTGTGTTTCCACACTCCACACTGGGTAGTACAGGAGTGTCTGTGTTTCCCTACTCCACACCGTGTAGTACAGGAGTGTCTGTGTTTCCCCACTCCACACTGGGTAGTACAGGTGTTTCTGTGTTTCCCCACTCCACACTGGGTAGTACAGGAGTGTCTGTGTTTCCCCACTCCACACTGGGTAGTACAGGAGTGTCTGTGTTTCCCCACTCCACACTGGGTCGTACAGGAGTGTCTGTGTTTCCCCACTCCACACTGGGTAGTACAGGAGTGTCTGTGTTTCCCCACTCCACACTGGGTCGTACAGGAGTGTCTATGTTTCCCCACTCCACACTGGGTAGTACAGGAGTGTCTGTGTTTCCCCACTCCACACTGGGTCATACAGGAGTGTCTGTGTTTCCCCACTCCACACTGGGTCATACAGGAGTGTCTGTGTTTCCCCCCTCCACACTGGGTAGTACAGGAGTGTCTGTGTTTCCCCACTTCACACTGGGTAGTACAGGAGTGTCTGTGTTTCCCCACTCCACACTGGGTCGTACAGGAGTGTCTGTGTTTCCCCACTCCACACTGGGTCATACAGGTGTGTCTGTGTTTCCCCACTCCACACTGGGTCGTACAGGAGTGTCTGTGTTTCCCCACTCCACACTGGGTCGTACAGGAGTGTCTGTGTTTCCCCACTCCACAATGGGTAGTACAGGAGTGTCTGTGTTTCCCCACTCCACACTGGGTAGTACAGGAGTGTCTGTGTTTCCCCACTCCACACTGGGTCGTACAGGAGTGTCTGTGTTTACCCACTCCACACTGGGTAGTACAGGAGTGTCTGTGTCTCCCCACTCCACACTGGGTAGTACAGGAGTGTCTGTGTTTCCCCACTCCACACTGGGTAGTACAGGAGTGTCTGTGTTTCCCCACTCCACACTGGGTCGTACAGGAGTGTCTGTGTTTCCCCACTCCACACTGGGTCATACAGGAGTGTCTGTGTTTCCCCACTCCACACTTGGTAGTACAGGAGTGTCTGTGTTTCCCCACTCCACACCGTGTAGTACAGGAGTGTCTGTGTTTCCCCACTCCACACTGGGTAGTACAGGAGTGTCTGTGTTTCCCCACTCCACACTGGGTAGTACAGGTGTTTCTGTGTTTCCCCACTCCACACTGGGTAGTACAGGAGTGTCTGTGTTTCCCCACTCCACACTGGGTAGTACAGGAGTGTCTGTGTTTCCCCACTCCACACTGGGTGGTACAGGAGTGTCTGTGTTTCCCCACTCCACACTGGGTCATACAGGACTGTCTGTGTTTCCCCTCTCCACACTGGGTAGTACAGGAGTGTCTGTGTTTCCCCACTCCACACAGGGTAGTACAGGAGTGTCTGTGTTTCCCCAATCCACACTGGGTAGTACAGGAGTGTCTGTGTTTCCCCTCTCCACACTGGGTAGTACAGGAGTGTCTGTGTTTCCCCACTCCACACTGGGTAGTACAGGAGTGTCTGTGTTTCCCCACTCCACACTGGGTCGTACAGGAGTGTCTGTGTTTCCCCACTCCACACTGGGTCATACAGGAGTGTCTGTGTTTCCCCACTCCACAATGGGTAGTACAGGAGTGTCTGTGTTTCCCCACTCCACACTGGGTAGTACAGGAGTGTCTGTGTTTCCAAACTCCACACTGGGTAGTACAGGAGTGTCTGTATTTCCCCACTCCACACTGGGTAGTACAGGAGTGTCTGTGTTTCCACACTCCACCCTGGGTAGTACAGGAGTGTCTGTGTTTACCCACTCCACACCGTGTAGTACAGGAGTGTCTGTGTTTCCCCACTCCACACCGGGTAGTACAGGAGTGTCTGTGATTCCCTACTCCACACTGGGTAGTACAGGAGTGTCTGTGTTTCCCTACTCCACACTGGGTAGTACAGGTGTTTCTGTGTTTCCCTACTCCACACTGGGTAGTACAGGTGTGTCTGTGTTTCCCCACTCCACACTGGGTAGTACAGGAGTGTCTGTGTTTCCCCACTCCTCACTGGGTAGTACTGGAGTGTCTGTGTTTCCCCACTCCACACTGGGTAGTACAGGAGTGTCTGTGTTTCCCCACTCTACACTGGGTAGTACAGGAGTGTCTGTGTTTCCCTACTCCACACCGTGTAGTACAGGAGTGTCTGTGTTTCCCCACTCCACACTGGGTAGTACAGGTGTTTCTGTGTTTCCCCACTCCACACTGGGTAGTACAGGAGTGTCTGTGTTTCCCCACTCCACACTGGGTAGTACAGGAGTGTCTGTGTTTCCCCACTCCACACTGCGTCATACAGGAGTGTCTGTGTTTCCCCACTCCACACTGGGTCATACAGGAGTGTCTGTTTTTCCCCACTCCACACTGGGTCATACAGGAGTGTCTGTGTTTCCCCCCTCCACACTGTGTAGTACAGGAGTGTCTGTGTTTCCCCACTCCACACTGGGTAGTACAGGAGTGTCTGTGTTTCCACACTCCACACTGGGTAGTACAGGAGTGTCTGTGTTTCCACACTCCACACTGGGTAGTACAGGAGTGTCTGTGTTTCCCTACTCCACACTGGGTAGTACAGGAGTGTCTGTGTTTCCACACTCCACACTGGGTAGTACAGGAGTGTCTGTGTTTCCACACTCCACACTGGGTAGTACAGGAGTGTCTGTGTTTCCCTACTGAACACCGTGTAGTACAGGAGTGTCTGTGTTTCCCCACTCCACACTGGGTAGTACAGGTGTTTCTGTGTTTCCCCACTCCACACTGGGTAGTACAGGAGTGTCTGTGTTTCCCCACTCCACACTGGGTAGTACAGGAGTGTCTGTGTTTCCCCACTCCACACTGGGTCGTACAGGAGTGTCTGTGTTTCCCCACTCCACACTGGGTAGTACAGGAGTGTCTGTGTTTCCCCACTCCACACTGTGTCGTACAGGAGTGTCTGTGTTTCCCCACTCCACACTGGGTAGTACAGGAGTGTCTGTGTTTCCCCACTCCACACTGGGTCATACAGGAGTGTCTGTGTTTCCCCACTCCACACTGGGTCATACAGGAGTGTCTGTGTTTCCCCCCTCCACACTGGGTAGTACAGGAGTGTCTGTGTTTCCCCACTCCACACTGGGTAGTACAGGAGTGTCTGTGTTTCCCCACTCCACACTGGGTCGTACAGGAGTGTCTGTGTTTCCCCACTCCACACTGGGTCATACAGGTGTGTCTGTGTTTCCCCACTCCACACTGGGTCGTACAGGAGTGTCTGTGTTTCCCCACTCCACACTGGGTCGTACAGGAGTGTCTGTGTTTCCCCACTCCACAATGGGTAGTACAGGAGTGTCTGTGTTTCCCCACTCCACACTGGGTAGTACAGGAGTGTCTGTGTTTCCCCACTCCACACTGGGTCGTACAGGAGTGTCTGTGTTTACCCACTCCACACTGGGTAGTACAGGAGTGTCTGTGTCTCCCCACTCCACACTGGGTAGTACAGGAGTGTCTGTATTTCCCCACTCCACACTGGGTAGTACAGGAGTGTCTGTGTTTCCCCACTCCACACTGGGTCGTACAGGAGTGTCTGTGTTTCCCCACTCCACACTGGGTCATACAGGAGTGTCTGTGTTTCCCCACTCCACACTTGGTAGTACAGGAGTGTCTGTGTTTCCCCACTCCACACCGTGTAGTACAGGAGTGTCTGTGTTTCCCCACTCCACACTGGGTAGTACAGGAGTGTCTGTGTTTCCCCACTCCACACTGGGTAGTACAGGTGTTTCTGTGTTTCCCCACTCCACACTGGGTAGTACAGGAGTGTCTGTGTTTTCCCACTCCACACTGGGTAGTACAGGAGTGTCTGTGTTTCCCCACTCCACACTGGGTGGTACAGGAGTGTCTGTGTTTCCCCACTCCACACTGGGTCGTACAGGAGTGTCTGTGTTTCCCCACTCCACACTGGGTCATACAGGAGTGTCTGTGTTTCCCCACTCCACAATGGGTAGTACAGGAGTGTCTGTGTTTCCCCACTCCACACTGGGTAGTACAGGAGTGTCTGTGTTTCCACACTCCACACTGGGTAGTACAGGAGTGTCTGTGTTTCCCCACTCCACACTGGGTAGTACAGGAGTGTCTGTGTTTCCACACTCCACCCTGGGTAGTACAGGAGTGTCTGTGTTTACCCACTCCACACCGTGTAGTACAGGAGTGTCTGTGTTTCCCCACTCCACACCGGGTAGTACAGGAGTGTCTGTGATTCCCTACTCCACACTGGGTAGTACAGGAGTGTCTGTGTTTCCCTACTCCACACTGGGTAGTACAGGTGTTTCTGTGTTTCCCTACTCCACACTGGGTAGTACAGGTGTGTCTGTGTTTCCCCACTCCACACTGGGTAGTACAGGAGTGTCTGTGTTTCCCCACTCCTCACTGGGTAGTACTGGAGTGTCTGTGTTTCCCCACTCCACACTGGGTAGTACAGGAGTGTCTGTGTTTCCCCACTCTACACTGGGTAGTACAGGAGTGTCTGTGTTTCCCCACTCCACACTGGGTAGTACAGGAGTGTCTGTGTTTCCCCAATCCACACTGGGTGGTACAGGAGTGTCTGTGTTTCCCCAATCCACACTGGGTGGTACAGGAGTGTCTGTGTTTCCCCACTCCACACTGGGTAGTACAGGAGTGTCTGTGTTTCCCCACTCCACACTGGGTAGTACAGGTGTTTCTGTTTTTACCTACTCCACACTGGGTAGTACAGGTGTGTCTGTGTTTCCCCACTCCACACTGGGTAGTACAGGAGTGTCTGTGTTTCCCCACTCCTCACTGGGTAGTACTGGAGTGTCTGTGTTTCCCCACTCCACACTGGGTAGTACAGGAGTGTCTGTGTTTCCCCAATCCACACTGGGTGGTACAGGAGTGTCTGTGTTTCCCCAATCCACACTGGGTGGTACAGGAGTGTCTGTGTTTCCCCACTCCACACGGTGTAGTACAGGAGTGTCTGTGTTTCCCCACTACACACTGGGTAGTACAGGAGTGTCTGTGTTTCCCCACTCCACACTGGGTGGTACAGGAGTGTCTGTGTTTCCCCAATCCACACTGGGTAGTACAGGAGTGTCTGTGTTTCCCCACTCCACACTGGGTAGTACAGGAGTGTCTGTGTTTCCCCACTCCACACTGGGTAGTACAGGAGTGTCTGTGTTTCCCCACTCCACAATGGGTAGTACAGGAGTGTCTGTGTTTCCCCACTCCACACTGGGTAGTACAGGAGTGTCTGTGTTTCCCCACTCCACACTGGGTAGTACAGGAGTGTCTGTGTTTCCCCACTCCACACTGGGTAGTACAGGTGTTTCTGTGTTTCCCCTCTCCACACTGGGTCACACAGGAGTGTCTGTGTTTCCCCACTCCACACTGGGTCATACAGGACTGTCTGTGTTTCCCCTCTCCACACTGGGTTGTTCAGGAGTGTCTGTGTTTCCCCACTCCACACAGGGTAGTACAGGAGTGTCTGTGTTTCCCCAATCCACACTGGGTAGTACAGGAGTGTCTGTGTTTCCCCTCTCCACACTGGGTAGTACAGGAGTGTCGGTGTTTCCCCACTCCACACTGGGTAGTACAGGAGTGTCTGTGTTACCCCACTCCACACTGGGTCGTACAGGAGTGTCTGTGTTTCCCCACTCCACACTGGGTCATACAGGAGTGTCTGTGTTTCCCCACTCCACAATGGGTAGTACAGGAGTGTCTGTGTTTCCCCACTCCACACTGGGTAGTACAGGAGTGTCTGTGTTTCCACACTCCACACTGGGTAGTACAGGAGTGTCTGTGTTTCCCCACTCCACACTGGGTAGTACAGGAGTGTCTGTGTTTCCACACTCCACCCTGGGTAGTACAGGAGTGTCTGTGTTTACCCACTCCACACCGTGTAGTACAGGAGTGTCTGTGTTTCCCCACTCCACACCGGGTAGTACAGGAGTGTCTGTGATTCCAAACTCCACACTGGGTAGTACAGGTGTTTCTGTGTTTCCCTACTCCACACTGGGTAGTACAGGTGTGTCTGTGTTTCCCCACTCAACACTGGGTAGTACAGGAGTGTCTGTGTTTCCCCACTCCTCACTGGGTAGTACTGGAGTGTCTGTGTTTCCCCACTCCACACTGGGTAGTACAGGAGTGTCTGTGTTTCCCCACTCTACACTGGGTAGTACAGGAGTGTCTGTGTTTCCCCACTCCACACTGGGTAGTACAGGAGTGTCTGTGTTTCCCCAATCCACACTGGGTGGTACAGGAGTGTCTGTGTTTCCCCAATCCACACTGGGTGGTACAGGAGTGTCTGTGTTTCCCCACTCCACACTGGGTAGTACAGGAGTGTCTGTGTTTCCCCACTCCACACTGGGTAGTACAGGTGTTTCTGTGTTTCCCTACTCCACACTGGGTAGTACAGGTGTGTCTGTGTTTCCCCACTCCACACTGGGTAGTACAGGAGTGTCTGTGTTTCCCCACTCCTCACTGGGTAGTACTGGAGTGTCTGTGTTTCCCCACTCCACACTGGGTAGTACAGGAGTGTCTGTGTTTCCCCAATCCACACTGGGTGGTACAGGAGTGTCTGTGTTTCCCCAATCCACACTGGGTGGTACAGGAGTGTCTGTGTTTCCCCACTCCACACGGTGTAGTACAGGAGTGTCTGTGTTTCCCCACTACACACTGGGTAGTACAGGAGTGTCTGTGTTTCCCCACTCCACACTGGGTGGTACAGGAGTGTCTGTGTTTCCCCACTCCACACTGGGTAGTACAGGAGTGTCTGTGTTTCCCCACTCCACACTGGGTAGTACAGGAGAGTCTGTGTTTCCCCACTCCACACTGGGTAGTACAGGAGTGTCGGTGTTTCCCTACTCCACACCGTGTAGTACAGGAGTGTCTGTGTTTCCCCACTCCACACTGGGTAGTACAGGAGTGTCTGTGTTTCCACACTCCACACTGGGTAGTACAGGAGTGTCTGTGTTTACCCACTCCACACCGTGTAGTACAGGAGTGTCTGTGTTTCCCCACTCCACACCGGGTAGTACAGGAGTGTCTGTGATTCCCAACTCCGCACTGGGTAGTACAGGAGTGTCTGTGTTTCCCCACTCCACACTGGGTAGTACAGGAGTGTCTGTGTTTCCCCACTCCACACTGGGTAGTACAGGAGTGTCTGTGTTTCCCCACTCCACACTGGGTAGTACAGGACTGTCTGTGTTTCCACACTCCACACTGGGTAGTACAGGAGTGTCTGTGTTTCCCCACTCCAGACTGGGTAGTATAGGAGTGTCTGTGTTTCCACAATCCACACTGGGTAGTAAGGAGTGTCTGTGTTTACCCACTCCACACCGTGTAGTACAGGAGTGTCTGTGTTTCCCCACTCCACACCGGGTAGTACAGGAGTGTCTGTGATTCCCTACTCCACACTGTGTAGTACAGGAGGGTCTGTGATTCCCTACTCCACACTGGGTAGTACAGGAGTGTCTGTGTTTCCCCACTCCACACTGGGTAGTACAGGTGTTTCTGTGTTTCCCTACTCCACACTGGGTAGTACAGGAGTGTCTGTGTTTCCCCACTCCACACTGGGTAGTACAGGAGTGTCTGTGTTTCCACACTCCACACTGGGTAGTACAGGAGTGTCTGTGTTTCCCCACTCCACACTGGGTAGTACAGGAGTGTCTGTGTTTCCACACTCCACACTGGGTAGTACAGGAGTGTCTGTGTTTTCCCACTCCACACCGTGTAGTACCGGAGTGTCTGTGTTTCCCCACTCCACACCGGGTAGTACAGGAGTGTCTGTGATTCCCTACTCCACACTGGGTAGTACAGGAGTGTCTGTGTTTCCCCACTCCACACTGGGTAGTACAGGAGTGTCTGTGTTTCCCCACTCCACACTGGGTAGTTCAGGAGTGTCTGTGTTTCCCCACTCCACACTGGGTAGTACAGGAGTGTCTGTGCTTCCCCACTCCACACTGGGTAGTACAGGAGTGTCTGTGTTTCCCCACTCCACACTGGGTAGTGCAGGAGTGTCTGTGTTTCCCCACTCCACACTGTGTAGTACAGGAGTGTCTGTGATTCCCTACTCCACACTGGGTAGTACAGGAGTGTCTGTGTTTCCCTACTCCACACTGGGTAGTACAGGAGTGTCTGTGTTTCCCTACTCCACACTGGGTAGTACAGGAGTGTCTGTGTTTCCCTACTCCACACTGGGTAGTACAGGAGTGTCTGTGTTTCCCTACTCCACACTGTGTAGTACAGGAGTGTCTGTGTTTCCCCACTCCACACTGGGTAGTACAGGTGTTTCTGTGTTTCCCCACTCCACACTGGGTAGTACAGGAGTGTCTGTGTTTCCCCACTCCACACTGGGTAGTACAGGAGTGTCTGTGTTTCCCCACTCCACACCGGGTCGTACAGGAGTGTCTGTGTTTCCCCACTCCACACTGGGTCATACAGGAGTGTCTGTGTTTCCCCACTCCACACTGGGTAGTGCAGGAGTGTCTGTGTTTCCCCACTCCACAATGGGTAGTACAGGAGTGTCTGTGTTTCCCCACTCCACACTGGGTAGTACAGGAGTGTCTGTGTTTCCCCACTCCACACTGGGTAGTACAGGAGTGTCTGTGTTTCCCCACTCCACACTGGGTAGTACAGGTGTGTCTGTGTTTCCCCACTCCACACTGGGTAGTACAGGAGTGTCTGTGTTTCCCCACTCCACACTGGGTCGGACAGGAGTGTCTGTGTTTCCCCACTCCACACTGGGTCATACAGGAGTGTCTGTGTTTCCCCACTCCACACTGGGTAGTACAGGAGTGTCTGTGTTTCCCCACTCCACACTGGGTCGGACAGGAGTGTCTGTGTTTCCCCACTCCACACTGGGTCATACAGGAGTGTCTGTGTTTCCCCACTCCACACTGGGTAGTACAGGAGTGTCTGTGTTTCCCCACTCCACACTGGGTAGTACAGGAGTGTCTGTGTTTCCCCACTCCACACTGGGTAGTACAGGAGTGTCTGTGTTTCCGCACTCCACACTGGGTCGTACAGGAGTGTCTGTGTTTCCCCTCTCCACACTGGGTCACACAGGAGTGTCTGTGTTTCCCCACTCCACACTGGGTCATACAGGACTGTCTGTGTTTCCCCTCTCAACACTGGGTTGTACAGGAGTGTCTGTGTTTCCCCACTCCACACTGGGTAGTACAGAGGTGTCTGTGTTTCCCCAATCCACACTGGGTAGTACAGGAGTGTCTGTGTTTCCCCTCTCCACACTGGGTAGTACAGGAGTGTCTGTGTTTCCCCACTCCACACTGGGTAGTACAGGAGTGTCTGTGTTTCCCCACTCCACACTGGGTCGTACAGGAGTGTCTGTGTTTCCCCACTCCACACTGGGTCATACAGGAGTGTCTGTGTTTCCCCACTCCACAATGGGTAGTACAGGAGTGTCTGTGTTTCCCCACTCCACACTGGGTAGTACAGGAGTGTCTGTGTTTCCCCACTCCACACTTGGTAGTACAGGTGTTTCTGTGTTTCCCTACTCCACACTGGGTAGTACAGGTGTGTCTGTGTTTCCCCACTCCACACTGGGTAGTACAGGAGTGTCTGTGTTTCCCCACTCCTCACTGGGTAGTACTAGAGTGTCTGTGTTTCCCCACTCCACACTGGGTAGTACAGGAGTGTCTGTGTTTCCCCAATCCACACTGGGTGGTACAGGAGTGTCTGTGTTTCCCCACTCCACACTGGGTAGTACAGGAGTGTCTGTGTTTCCCCACTCCTCACTGGGTAGTACTGGAGTGTCTGTGTTTCCCCACTCCACACTGGGTAGTACAGGAGTGTCTGTGTTTCCCCAATCCCCACTGGGTGGTACAGGAGTGTCTGTGTTTCCCTACTCCACACCGTGTAGTACAGGAGTGTCTGTGTTTCCCCACTAAACACTGGGTAGTACAGGAGTGTCTGTGTTTCCCCACTCCACACTGGGTAGTACAGGAGTGTCTGTGTTTCCCCACTCCACACTGGGTGGTACAGGAGTGTCTGTGTTTCCCCACTCCACACTGGGTAGTACAGGAGTGTCTGTGTTTCCCCACTCCACACTGGGTAGTACAGGAGTGTCTGTGTTTCCCCACTCCACACCGTGTAGTACAGGAGTGTCTGTGTTTCCCCACTCCACACTGGGTAGTACAGGAGTGTCTGTGTTTCCCCACTCCACACTGGGTAGTACAGGAGTGTCTGTGTTTCCCCACTCCACACTGGGTAGTACAGGAGTGTCTGTGTTTCCCCACTCCACACTGGGTAGTACAGGAGTGTCTGTGTTTCCCCACTCCACACTGGGTAGTACAGGAGTGTCTGTGTTTCCCCACTCCACAATGGGTAGTACAGGAGTGTCTGTGTTTCCCCACTCCACACTGGGTAGTACAGGAGTGTCTGTGTTTCCCCACTCCACACTGGGTAGTACAGGAGTGTCTGTGTTTCCCCTCTCCACACTGGGTAGTACAGGAGTGTCTGTGTTTCCCCACTCCACACTGGGTAGTACAGGAGTGTCTGTGTTTCCCCAATCCACACAGGGTAGTACAGGATTGTCTGTGTTTCCCCACTCCACACTGGGTAGTACAGGAGTGTCTGTGTTTCCCCACTCCACACTGGGTAGTACAGGAGTGTCTGTGTTTCCACACTCCACACTGGGTAGTACTGGAGTGTCTGTGTTTCCCCACTCCACACTGGGTAGTACAGGAGTGTCTGTGTTTCCCCAATCCACACTGGGTGGTACAGGAGTGTCTGTGTTTCCCCACTCCACACTGGGTAGTACAGGAGTGTCTGTGTTTCCCCACTCCTCACTGGGTAGTACTGGAGTGTCTGTGTTTCCCCACTCCACACTGGGTAGTACAGGAGTGTCTGTGTTTCCCCAATCCACACTGGGTGGTACAGGAGTGTCTGTGTTTCCCTACTCCACACCGTGTAGTACAGGAGTGTCTGTGTTTCCCCACTAAACACTGGGTAGTACAGGAGTGTCTGTGTTTCCCCACTCCACACTGGGTAGTACAGGAGTGTCTGTGTTTCCCCACTCCACACTGGGTGGTACAGGAGTGTCTGTGTTTCCCCACTCCACACTGGGTAGTACAGGAGTGTCTGTGTTTCCCCACTCCACACTGGGTAGTACAGGAGTGTCTGTGTTTCCCCACTCCACACCGTGTAGTACAGGAGTGTCTGTGTTTCCCCACTCCACACTGGGTAGTACAGGAGTGTCTGTGTTTCCCCACTCCACACTGGGTAGTACAGGAGTGTCTGTGTTTCCCCACTCCACACTGGGTAGTACAGGAGTGTCTGTGTTTCCCCACTCCACACTGGGTAGTACAGGAGTGTCTGTGTTTCCCCACTCCACACTGGGTAGTACAGGAGTGTCTGTGTTTCCCCACTCCACACTGGGTCGTACAGGAGTGTCTGTGTTTCCCCTCTCCACACTGGGTCACACAGGAGTGTCTGTGTTTCCCCACTCCACACTGGGTCATACAGGACTGTCTGTGTTTCCCCTCTCCACACTGGGTTGTACAGGAGTGTCTGTGTTTCCCCACTCCACACTGGGTAGTACAGGATTGTCTGTGTTTCCCCACTCCACACTGGGTAGTACAGGAGTGTCTGTGTTTCCCCACTCCACACTGGGTCGTACAGGAGTGTCTGTGTTTCCCCATTCCACACTGGGTAGTACAGGAGTGTCTGTGTTTCCACACTCCACACTGGGTAGTACAGGAGTGTCTGTGTTTCCCCACTCCACACTGGGTAGTACAGGAGTGTCTGTGTTTCCCCACTCCACACTGGGTCGTACAGGAGTGTCTGTGTTTCCCCACTCCACACTGGGTAGTACAGGAGTGTCTGTGTTTCCCCACTCCACACTTGGTAGTACAGGATTGTCTGTGTTTCCCCACTCCACACTGGGTAGTACAGGAGTGTCTGTGTTTCCCCACTCCACACTGTGTAGTACAGGAGTGTCTGTGTTTCCCCACTCCATACTGGGTAGTACAGGAGTGTCTGTGTTTCCCCAATCCACACTGGGTAGTACAGGATTGTCTGTGTTTCCCCACTCCACACTGGGTAGTACAGGAGTGTCTGTGTTTCCCCACTCCACACTGGGTAGTACAGGAGTGTCTGTGTTTCCCCACTCCACACTGGGTAGTACAGGAGTGTCTGTGTTTCCCCACTCCACACTGGGTCGTACAGGAGTGTCTGTGTTTCCCCACTCCACACTGGGTAGTACAGGAGTGTCTGTGTTTCCGCACTCCACACTGGGTCGTACAGGAGTGTCTGTGTTTCCCCTCTCCACACTGGGTCACACAGGAGTGTCTGTGTTTCCCCACTCCACACTGGGTCATACAGGACTGTCTGTGTTTCCCCTCTCCACACTGGGTTGTACAGGAGTGTCTGTGTTTCCCCACTCCACACTGGGTAGTACAGAGGTGTCTGTGTTTCCCCTCTCCACACTGGGTAGTACAGGAGTGTCTGTGTTTCCCCACTCCACACTGGGTCGTACAGGAGTGTCTGTCTTTCCCCACTCCACACTGGGTCATACAGGAGTGTCTGTGTTTCCCCACTCCACAATGGGTAGTACAGGAGTGTCTGTGTTTCCCCACTCCACACTGGGTAGTACAGGAGTGTCTGTGTTTCCACACTCCACACTGGGTAGTACAGGAGTGTCTGTGTTTCCCCACTCCTCACTGGGTAGTACTGGAGTGTCTGTGTTTCCCCACTCCACACTGGGTAGTACAGGAGTGTCTGTGTTTCCCCAATCCACACTGGGTGGTACAGGAGTGTCTGTGTTTCCCTACTCCACACCGTGTAGTACAGGAGTGTCTGTGTTTCCCCTCTCCACACTGGGTTGTACAGGAGTGTCTGTGTTTCCCCACTCCACACTGGGTAGTACAGGATTGTCTGTGTTTCCCCACTCCACACTGGGTAGTACAGGAGTGTCTGTGTTTCCCCACTCCACACTGGGTCGTACAGGAGTGTCTGTGTTTCCCCATTCCACACTGGGTAGTACAGGAGTGTCTGTGTTTCCACACTCCACACTGGGTAGTACAGGAGTGTCTGTGTTTCCCCACTCCACACTGGGTAGTACAGGAGTGTCTGTGTTTCCCCACTCCACACTGGGTCGTACAGGAGTGTCTGTGTTTCCCCACTCCACACTGGGTAGTACAGGAGTGTCTGTGTTTCCCCACTCCACACTTGGTAGTACAGGATTGTCTGTGTTTACCCACTCCACACTGGGTAGTACAGGAGTGTCTGTGTTTCCCCACTCCACACTGTGTAGTACAGGAGTGTCTGTGTTTCCCCACTCCATACTGGGTAGTACAGGAGTGTCTGTGTTTCCCCAATCCACACTGGGTAGTACAGGATTGTCTGTGTTTCCCCACTCCACACTGGGTAGTACAGGAGTGTCTGTGTTTCCCCACTACACACTGGGTAGTACAGGAGTGTCTGTGTTTCCCCACTCCACACTGGGTAGTACAGGAGTGTCTGTGTTTCCCCACTCCACACTGGGTCGTACAGGAGTGTCTGTGTTTCCCCACTCCACACTGGGTAGTACAGGAGTGTCTGTGTTTCCGCACTCCACACTGGGTCGTACAGGAGTGTCTGTGTTTCCCCTCTCCACACTGGGTCACACAGGAGTGTCTGTGTTTCCCCACTCCACACTGGGTCATACAGGACTGTCTGTGTTTCCCCTCTCCACACTGGGTTGTACAGGAGTGTCTGTGTTTCCCCACTCCACACTGGGTAGTACAGAGGTGTCTGTGTTTCCCCAATCCACACTGGGTAGTACAGGAGTGTCTGTGTTTCCCCTCTCCACACTGGGTAGTACAGGAGTGTCTGTGTTTCCCCACTCCACACTGGGTAGTACAGGAGTGTCTGTGTTTCCCCACTCCACACTGGGTCGTACAGGAGTGTCTGTGTTTCCCCACTCCACACTGGGTCATACAGGAGTGTCTGTGTTTCCCCACTCCACAATGGGTAGTACAGGAGTGTCTGTGTTTCCCCACTCCACACTGGGTAGTACAGGAGTGTCTGTGTTTCCACACTCCACACTGGGTAGTACAGGAGTGTCTGTGTTTCCCCACTCCACACTGGTTAGTACAGGAGTGTCTGTGTTTCCACACTCCACACTGGGTAGTACAGGAGTGTCTGTGTTTACCCACTCCACACCGTGTAGTACAGGAGTGTCTGTGTTTCCCCACTCCACACCGGGTAGTACAGGAGTGTCTGTGATTCCCTACTCCACACTGGGTAGTACAGGAGTGTCTGTGTTTCCCCACTCCACACTTGGTAGTACAGGTGTTTCTGTGTTTCCCTACTCCACACTGGGTAGTACAGGTGTGTCTGTGTTTCCCCACTCCACACTGGGTAGTACAGGAGTGTCTGTGTTTCCCCACTCCTCACTGGGTAGTACTGGAGTGTCTGTGTTTCCCCACTCCACACTGGGTAGTACAGGAGTGTCTGTGTTTCCCCAATCCACACTGGGTGGTACAGGAGTGTCTGTGTTTCCCCACTCCACACTGGGTAGTACAGGAGTGTCTGTGTTTCCCCACTCCTCACTGGGTAGTACTGGAGTGTCTGTGTTTCCCCACTCCACACTGGGTAGTACAGGAGTGTCTGTGTTTCCCCAATCCACACTGGGTGGTACAGGAGTGTCTGTGTTTCCCTACTCCACACCGTGTAGTACAGGAGTGTCTGTGTTTCCCCACTAAACACTGGGTAGTACAGGAGTGTCTGTGTTTCCCCACTCCACACTGGGTAGTACAGGAGTGTCTGTGTTTCCCCACTCCACACTGGGTGGTACAGGAGTGTCTGTGTTTCCCCACTCCACACTGGGTAGTACAGGAGTGTCTGTGTTTCCCCACTCCACACTGGGTAGTACAGGAGTGTCTGTGTTTCCCCACTCCACACCGTGTAGTACAGGAGTGTCTGTGTTTCCCCACTCCACACTGGGTAGTACAGGAGTGTCTGTGTTTCCCCACTCCACACTGGGTAGTACAGGAGTGTCTGTGTTTCCCCACTCCACACTGGGTAGTACAGGAGTGTCTGTGTTTCCCCACTCCACACTGGGTAGTACAGGAGTGTCTGTGTTTCCCCTCTCCACACTGGGTAGTACAGGAGTGTCTGTGTTTCCCCACTCCACACTGGGTAGTACAGGAGTGTCTGTGTTTCCCCAATCCACACAGGGTAGTACAGGATTGTCTGTGTTTCCCCACTCCACACTGGGTAGTACAGGAGTGTCTGTGTTTCCCCACTCCACACTGGGTAGTACAGGAGTGTCTGTGTTTCCACACTCCACACTGGGTAGTACTGGAGTGTCTGTGTTTCCCCACTCCACACTGGGTAGTACAGGAGTGTCTGTGTTTCCCCAATCCACACTGGGTGGTACAGGAGTGTCTGTGTTTCCCCACTCCACACTGGGTAGTACAGGAGTGTCTGTGTTTCCCCACTCCTCACTGGGTAGTACTGGAGTGTCTGTGTTTCCCCACTCCACACTGGGTAGTACAGGAGTGTCTGTGTTTCCCCAATCCACACTGGGTGGTACAGGAGTGTCTGTGTTTCCCTACTCCACACCGTGTAGTACAGGAGTGTCTGTGTTTCCCCACTAAACACTGGGTAGTACAGGAGTGTCTGTGTTTCCCCACTCCACACTGGGTAGTACAGGAGTGTCTGTGTTTCCCCACTCCACACTGGGTGGTACAGGAGTGTCTGTGTTTCCCCACTCCACACTGGGTAGTACAGGAGTGTCTGTGTTTCCCCACTCCACACCGGGTAGTACAGGAGTGTCTGTGTTTCCCCACTCCACACCGTGTAGTACAGGAGTGTCTGTGTTTCCCCACTCCACACTGGGTAGTACAGGAGTGTCTGTGTTTCCCCACTCCACACTGGGTAGTACAGGAGTGTCTGTGTTTCCCCACTCCACACTGGGTAGTACAGGAGTGTCTGTGTTTCCCCACTCCACACTGGGTAGTACAGGAGTGTCTGTGTTTCCCCACTCCACACTGGGTAGTACAGGAGTGTCTGTGTTTCCCCACTCCACACTGGGTCGTACAGGAATGTCTGTGTTTCCCCACTCCACACTGGGTCATACAGGACTGTCTGTGTTTCCCCTCTCCACACTGGGTTGTACAGGAGTGTCTGTGTTTCCCCACTCCACACTGGGTAGTACAGGATTGTCTGTGTTTCCCCACTCCACACTGGGTAGTACAGGAGTGTCTGTGTTTCCCCACTCCACACTGGGTCGTACAGGAGTGTCTGTGTTTCCCCATTCCACACTGGGTAGTACAGGAGTGTCTGTGTTTCCACACTCCACACTGGGTAGTACAGGAGTGTCTGTGTTTCCCCACTCCACACTGGGTAGTACAGGAGTGTCTGTGTTTCCCCACTCCACACTGGGTCGTACAGGAGTGTCTGTGTTTCCCCACTCCACACTGGGTAGTACAGGAGTGTCTGTGTTTCCCCACTCCACACTTGGTAGTACAGGATTGTCTGTGTTTCCCCACTCCACACTGGGTAGTACAGGAGTGTCTGTGTTTCCCCACTCCACACTGTGTAGTACAGGAGTGTCTGTGTTTCCCCACTCCATACTGGGTAGTACAGGAGTGTCTGTGTTTCCCCAATCCACACTGGGTAGTACAGGATTGTCTGTGTTTCCCCACTCCACACTGGGTAGTACAGGAGTGTCTGTGTTTCCCCACTCCACACTGGGTAGTACAGGAGTGTCTGTGTTTCCCCACTCCACACTGGGTCGTACAGGAGTGTCTGTGTTTCCCCACTCCACACTGGGTCGTACAGGAGTGTCTGTGTTTCCCCACTCCACACTGGGTAGTACAGGAGTGTCTGTGTTTCCGCACTCCACACTGGGTCGTACAGGAGTGTCTGTGTTTCCCCTCTCCACACTGGGTCACACAGGAGTGTCTGTGTTTCCCCACTCCACACTGGGTCATACAGGACTGTCTGTGTTTCCCCTCTCCACACTGGGTTGTACAGGAGTGTCTGTGTTTCCCCACTCCACACTGGGTAGTACAGAGGTGTCTGTGTTTCCCCTCTCCACACTGGGTAGTACAGGAGTGTCTGTGTTTCCCCACTCCACACTGGGTCGTACAGGAGTGTCTGTCTTTCCCCACTCCACACTGGGTCATACAGGAGTGTCTGTGTTTCCCCACTCCACAATGGGTAGTACAGGAGTGTCTGTGTTTCCCCACTCCACACTGGGTAGTACAGGAGTGTCTGTGTTTCCACACTCCACACTGGGTAGTACAGGAGTGTCTGTGTTTCCCCACTCCACACTGGTTAGTACAGGAGTGTCTGTGTTTCCACACTCCACACTGGGTAGTACAGGAGTGTCTGTGTTTACCCACTCCACACCGTGTAGTACAGGAGTGTCTGTGTTTCCCCACTCCACACCGGGTAGTACAGGAGTGTCTGTGATTCCCTACTCCACACTGGGTAGTACAGGAGTGTCTGTGTTTCCCCACTCCACACTTGGTAGTACAGGTGTTTCTGTGTTTCCCTACTCCACACTGGGTAGTACAGGTGTGTCTGTGTTTCCCCACTCCACACTGGGTAGTACAGGAGTGTCTGTGTTTCCCCACTCCTCACTGGGTAGTACTGGAGTGTCTGTGTTTCCCCACTCCACACTGGGTAGTACAGGAGTGTCTGTGTTTCCCCAATCCACACTGGGTGGTACAGGAGTGTCTGTGTTTCCCCACTCCACACTGGGTAGTACAGGAGTGTCTGTGTTTCCCCACTCCTCACTGGGTAGTACTGGAGTGTCTGTGTTTCCCCACTCCACACTGGGTAGTACAGGAGTGTCTGTGTTTCCCCAATCCACACTGGGTGGTACAGGAGTGTCTGTGTTTCCCTACTCCACACCGTGTAGTACAGGAGTGTCTGTGTTTCCCCTCTCCACACTGGGTTGTACAGGAGTGTCTGTGTTTCCCCACTCCACACTGGGTAGTACAGGATTGTCTGTGTTTCCCCACTCCACACTGGGTAGTACAGGAGTGTCTGTGTTTCCCCACTCCACACTGGGTCGTACAGGAGTGTCTGTGTTTCCCCATTCCACACTGGGTAGTACAGGAGTGTCTGTGTTTCCACACTCCACACTGGGTAGTACAGGAGTGTCTGTGTTTCCCCACTCCACACTGGGTAGTACAGGAGTGTCTGTGTTTCCCCACTCCACACTGGGTCGTACAGGAGTGTCTGTGTTTCCCCACTCCACACTGGGTAGTACAGGAGTGTCTGTGTTTCCCCACTCCACACTTGGTAGTACAGGATTGTCTGTGTTTACCCACTCCACACTGGGTAGTACAGGAGTGTCTGTGTTTCCCCACTCCACACTGTGTAGTACAGGAGTGTCTGTGTTTCCCCACTCCATACTGGGTAGTACAGGAGTGTCTGTGTTTCCCCAATCCACACTGGGTAGTACAGGATTGTCTGTGTTTCCCCACTCCACACTGGGTAGTACAGGAGTGTCTGTGTTTCCCCACTCCACACTGGGTAGTACAGGAGTGTCTGTGTTTCCCCACTCCACACTGGGTAGTACAGGAGTGTCTGTGTTTCCCCACTCCACACTGGGTCGTACAGGAGTGTCTGTGTTTCCCCACTCCACACTGGGTAGTACAGGAGTGTCTGTGTTTCCGCACTCCACACTGGGTCGTACAGGAGTGTCTGTGTTTCCCCTCTCCACACTGGGTCACACAGGAGTGTCTGTGTTTCCCCACTCCACACTGGGTCATACAGGACTGTCTGTGTTTCCCCTCTCCACACTGGGTTGTACAGGAGTGTCTGTGTTTCCCCACTCCACACTGGGTAGTACAGAGGTGTCTGTGTTTCCCCAATCCACACTGGGTAGTACAGGAGTGTCTGTGTTTCCCCTCTCCACACTGGGTAGTACAGGAGTGTCTGTGTTTCCCCACTCCACACTGGGTAGTACAGGAGTGTCTGTGTTTCCCCACTCCACACTGGGTCGTACAGGAGTGTCTGTGTTTCCCCACTCCACACTGGGTCATACAGGAGTGTCTGTGTTTCCCCACTCCACAATGGGTAGTACAGGAGTGTCTGTGTTTCCCCACTCCACACTGGGTAGTACAGGAGTGTCTGTGTTTCCACACTCCACACTGGGTAGTACAGGAGTGTCTGTGTTTCCCCACTCCACACTGGTTAGTACAGGAGTGTCTGTGTTTCCACACTCCAC
This sequence comes from Hemitrygon akajei, assembly GCF_048418815.1. Classification (NCBI taxonomy): domain Eukaryota; kingdom Metazoa; phylum Chordata; class Chondrichthyes; order Myliobatiformes; family Dasyatidae; genus Hemitrygon; species Hemitrygon akajei. The sequence continues at coordinate 97,299,701 of NC_133138.1, read as the reverse complement.
ACTGGGTAGTACAGGAGTGTCTGTGTTTACCCACTCCACACCGTGTAGTACAGGAGTGTCTGTGTTTCCCCACTCCACACCGGGTAGTACAGGAGTGTCTGTGATTCCCTACTCCACACTGGGTAGTACAGGAGTGTCTGTGTTTCCCCACTCCACACTTGGTAGTACAGGTGTTTCTGTGTTTCCCTACTCCACACTGGGTAGTACAGGTGTGTCTGTGTTTCCCCACTCCACACTGGGTAGTACAGGAGTGTCTGTGTTTCCCCACTCCTCACTGGGTAGTACTGGAGTGTCTGTGTTTCCCCACTCCACACTGGGTAGTACAGGAGTGTCTGTGTTTCCCCAATCCACACTGGGTGGTACAGGAGTGTCTGTGTTTCCCCACTCCACACTGGGTAGTACAGGAGTGTCTGTGTTTCCCCACTCCTCACTGGGTAGTACTGGAGTGTCTGTGTTTCCCCACTCCACACTGGGTAGTACAGGAGTGTCTGTGTTTCCCCAATCCACACTGGGTGGTACAGGAGTGTCTGTGTTTCCCTACTCCACACCGTGTAGTACAGGAGTGTCTGTGTTTCCCCACTAAACACTGGGTAGTACAGGAGTGTCTGTGTTTCCCCACTCCACACTGGGTAGTACAGGAGTGTCTGTGTTTCCCCACTCCACACTGGGTGGTACAGGAGTGTCTGTGTTTCCCCACTCCACACTGGGTAGTACAGGAGTGTCTGTGTTTCCCCACTCCACACTGGGTAGTACAGGAGTGTCTGTGTTTCCCCACTCCACACCGTGTAGTACAGGAGTGTCTGTGTTTCCCCACTCCACACTGGGTAGTACAGGAGTGTCTGTGTTTCCCCACTCCACACTGGGTAGTACAGGAGTGTCTGTGTTTCCCCACTCCACACTGGGTAGTACAGGAGTGTCTGTGTTTCCCCACTCCACACTGGGTAGTACAGGAGTGTCTGTGTTTCCCCACTCCACACTGGGTAGTACAGGAGTGTCTGTGTTTCCCCACTCCACACTGGGTCGTACAGGAGTGTCTGTGTTTCCCCTCTCCACACTGGGTCACACAGGAGTGTCTGTGTTTCCCCACTCCACACTGGGTCATACAGGACTGTCTGTGTTTCCCCTCTCCACACTGGGTTGTACAGGAGTGTCTGTGTTTCCCCACTCCACACTGGGTAGTACAGGATTGTCTGTGTTTCCCCACTCCACACTGGGTAGTACAGGAGTGTCTGTGTTTCCCCACTCCACACTGGGTCGTACAGGAGTGTCTGTGTTTCCCCATTCCACACTGGGTAGTACAGGAGTGTCTGTGTTTCCACACTCCACACTGGGTAGTACAGGAGTGTCTGTGTTTCCCCACTCCACACTGGGTAGTACAGGAGTGTCTGTGTTTCCCCACTCCACACTGGGTCGTACAGGAGTGTCTGTGTTTCCCCACTCCACACTGGGTAGTACAGGAGTGTCTGTGTTTCCCCACTCCACACTTGGTAGTACAGGATTGTCTGTGTTTCCCCACTCCACACTGGGTAGTACAGGAGTGTCTGTGTTTCCCCACTCCACACTGTGTAGTACAGGAGTGTCTGTGTTTCCCCACTCCATACTGGGTAGTACAGGAGTGTCTGTGTTTCCCCAATCCACACTGGGTAGTACAGGATTGTCTGTGTTTCCCCACTCCACACTGGGTAGTACAGGAGTGTCTGTGTTTCCCCACTCCACACTGGGTAGTACAGGAGTGTCTGTGTTTCCCCACTCCACACTGGGTAGTACAGGAGTGTCTGTGTTTCCCCACTCCACACTGGGTCGTACAGGAGTGTCTGTGTTTCCCACTCCACACTGGGTAGTACAGGAGTGTCTGTGTTTCCGCACTCCACACTGGGTCGTACAGGAGTGTCTGTGTTTCCCCTCTCCACACTGGGTCAAACAGGAGTGTCTGTGTTTCCCCACTCCACACTGGGTCATACTGGACTGTCTGTGTTTCCCCTCTCCACACTGGGTTGTACAGGAGTGTCTGTGTTTCCCCACTCCACACTGGGTAGTACAGAGGTGTCTGTGTTTCCCCAATCCACACTGGGTAGTACAGGAGTGTCTGTGTTTCCCCTCTCCACACTGGGTAGTACAGGAGTGTCTGTGTTTCCCCACTCCACACTGGGTAGTACAGGAGTGTCTGTGTTTCCCCACTCCACACTGGGTCGTACAGGAGTGTCTGTGTTTCCCCACTCCACACTGGGTCATACAGGAGTGTCTGTGTTTCCCCACTCCACAATGGGTAGTACAGGAGTGTCTGTGTTTCCCCACTCCACACTGGGTAGTACAGGAGTGTCTGTGTTTCCACACTCCACACTGGGTAGTACAGGAGTGTCTGTGTTTCCCCACTCCACACTGGTTAGTACAGGAGTGTCTGTGTTTCCACACTCCACACTGGGTAGTACAGGAGTGTCTGTGTTTACCCACTCCACACCGTGTAGTACAGGAGTGTCTGTGTTTCCCCACTCCACACCGGGTAGTACAGGAGTGTCTGTGATTCCCTACTCCACACTGGGTAGTACAGGAGTGTCTGTGTTTCCCCACTCCACACTTGGTAGTACAGGTGTTTCTGTGTTTCCCTACTCCACACTGGGTAGTACAGGTGTGTCTGTGTTTCCCCACTCCACACTGGGTAGTACAGGAGTGTCTGTGTTTCCCCACTCCTCACTGGGTAGTACTGGAGTGTCTGTGTTTCCCCACTCCACACTGGGTAGTACAGGAGTGTCTGTGTTTCCCCAATCCACACTGGGTGGTACAGGAGTGTCTGTGTTTCCCCACTCCACACTGGGTAGTACAGGAGTGTCTGTGTTTCCCCACTCCTCACTGGGTAGTACTGGAGTGTCTGTGTTTCCCCACTCCACACTGGGTAGTACAGGAGTGTCTGTGTTTCCCCAATCCACACTGGGTGGTACAGGAGTGTCTGTGTTTCCCTACTCCACACCGTGTAGTACAGGAGTGTCTGTGTTTCCCCACTAAACACTGGGTAGTACAGGAGTGTCTGTGTTTCCCCACTCCACACTGGGTAGTACAGGAGTGTCTGTGTTTCCCCACTCCACACTGGGTGGTACAGGAGTGTCTGTGTTTCCCCACTCCACACTGGGTAGTACAGGAGTGTCTGTGTTTCCCCACTCCACACTGGGTAGTACAGGAGTGTCTGTGTTTCCCCACTCCACACCGTGTAGTACAGGAGTGTCTGTGTTTCCCCACTCCACACTGGGTAGTACAGGAGTGTCTGTGTTTCCCCACTCCACACTGGGTAGTACAGGAGTGTCTGTGTTTCCCCACTCCACACTGGGTAGTACAGGAGTGTCTGTGTTTCCCCACTCCACACTGGGTAGTACAGGAGTGTCTGTGTTTCCCCACTCCACACTGGGTAGTACAGGAGTGTCTGTGTTTCCCCACTCCACAATGGGTAGTACAGGAGTGTCTGTGTTTCCCCACTCCACACTGGGTAGTACAGGAGTGTCTGTGTTTCCCCACTCCACACTGGGTAGTACAGGAGTGTCTGTGTTTCCCCTCTCCACACTGGGTAGTACAGGAGTGTCTGTGTTTCCCCACTCCACACTGGGTAGTACAGGAGTGTCTGTGTTTCCCCACTCCACACTGGGTAGTACAGGAGTGTCTGTGTTTCCCCACTCCACACTGGGTAGTACAGGAGTGTCTGTGTTTCCCCACTCCACACTGGGTCGTACAGGATTGTCTGTGTTTCCCCTCTCCACACTGGGTCACACAGGAGTGTCTGTGTTTCCCCACTCCACACTGGGTCATACAGGACTGTCTGTGTTTCCCCTCTCCACACTGGGTTGTACAGGAGTGTCTGTGTTTCCCCACTCCACACTGGGTAGTACAGGATTGTCTGTGTTTCCCCACTCCACACTGGGTAGTACAGGAGTGTCTGTGTTTCCCCACTCCACACTGGGTCGTACAGGAGTGTCTGTGTTTCCCCATTCCACACTGGGTAGTACAGGAGTGTCTGTGTTTCCACACTCCACACTGGGTAGTACAGGAGTGTCTGTGTTTCCCCACTCCACACTGGGTAGTACAGGAGTGTCTGTGTTTCCCCACTCCACACTGGGTCGTACAGGAGTGTCTGTGTTTCCCCACTCCACACTGGGTAGTACAGGAGTGTCTGTGTTTCCCCACTCCACACTTGGTAGTACAGGATTGTCTGTGTTTCCCCACTCCACACTGGGTAGTACAGGAGTGTCTGTGTTTCCCCACTCCACACTGTGTAGTACAGGAGTGTCTGTGTTTCCCCACTCCATACTGGGTAGTACAGGAGTGTCTGTGTTTCCCCAATCCACACTGGGTAGTACAGGATTGTCTGTGTTTCCCCACTCCACACTGGGTAGTACAGGAGTGTCTGTGTTTCCCCACTCCACACTGGGTAGTACAGGAGTGTCTGTGTTTCCCCACTCCACACTGGGTAGTACAGGAGTGTCTGTGTTTCCACACTCCACACTGGGTAGTACAGGAGTGTCTGTGTTTCCCCACTCCACACTGGGTAGAACAGGAGTGTCTGTGTTTCCCCACTCCACACTGGGTAGTACAGGAGTGTACGTGTTTCCCCACTCCACACTGGGTAGTACAGGAGTGTCTGTGTTTCCCCACTCCACACTGGGTAGTACAGGAGTGTCTGTGTTTCCACACTCCACACTGGGTAGTACAGGAGAGTCTGTGTTTACCCACTCCACACCGTGTAGTACAGGAGTGTCTGTGTTTCCCCACTCCACACCGGGTAGTACAGGAGTGTCTGTGATTCCCAACTCCGCACAGGGTAGTACAGGAGTGTCTGTGTTTCCCCACTCCACACTGGGTAGTACAGGAGTATCTGTGTTTCCCCACTCCACACTGGGTAGTACAGGAGTGTCTGTGTTTCCACACTCCACACTGGGTAGTAAGGAGTGTCTGTGTTTACCCACTCCACACCGTGTAGTACAGGAGTGTCTGTGTTTCCCCACTCCACACCGGGTAGTACAGGAGTGTCTGTGATTCCCTACTCCACACTGTGTAGTACAGGAGGGTCTGTGATTCCCTACTCCACACTGGGTAGTACAGGAGTGTCTGTGTTTCCCTACTCCACACTGGGTAGTGCAGGAGTGTCTGTGTTTCCCCACTCCACACTGGGTAGTACAGGTGTGTCTGTGTTTCCCCACTCCACACTGGGTAGTACAGGAGTGTCTGTGTTTCCCCACTCCACACTGGGTAGTACAGGAGTGTCTGTGTTTCCCCAATCCACACTGGGTGGTACAGGAGTGTCTGTGTTTCCCCAATCCACACTGGGTGGTACAGGAGTGTCTGTGTTTCCCCACTCCACACTGGGTAGTACAGGAGTGTCTGTGTTTCCGCACTCCACACTGGGTAGTACAGGAGAGTCTGTGTTTCCCCACTCCACACTGGGTGGTACAGGAGTGTCGGTGTTTCCCCACTCCACACTGGGTAGTACAGGAGTGTCTGTGTTTCCCCACTCCACACTGGGTAGTACAGGAGTGTCTGTGTTTCCCCACTCCACACTGGTTAGTACAGGAGTGTCTGTGTTTCCGCACTCCACACCGTGTAGTACAGGAGTGTCTGTGTTTCCCTACTCCACACCGTGTAGTACAGGAGTGTCTGTGTTTCCCTACTCCACACCGTGTAGTACAGGAGTGTCTGTGTTTCCCTACTGCACACCGTGTAGTACAGGAGTGTCTGTGGTTCCCTACTCCACAATGGGTAGTACAGGAGTGTCTGTGTTTCCCTACTCCACACCGTGTAGTACAGGAGTGTCTGTGTTTCCACACTCCACACTGGGTAGTAAGGAGTGTCTGTGTTTACCCACTCCACACCGTGTAGTACAGGAGTGTCTGTGTTTCCCCACTCCACACCGGGTAGTACAGGAGTTTCTGTGATTCCCTACTCCACACTGTGTAGTACAGGAGGGTCTGTGATTCCCTACTCCACACTGGGTAGTACAGGAGTGTCTGTGTTTCCCCACTCCACACTGGGTAGTACAGGAGTGTCTGTGTTTCCCCACTCCACACTGGGTCGTACAGGAGTGTCTGTGTTTCCCCACTCCACACTGGGTAGTACAGGAGTGTCTGTGTTTCCCCACTCCACACTTGGTAGTACAGGAGTGTCTTTGTTTCCCCACTCCACACTGGGTAGTACAGGAGTGTCTGTGTTTCCCCACTCCATACTGGGTAGTACAGGAGTGTCTGTGTTTCCCCACTCCACACCGTGTAGTACAGGAGTGTCTGTGTTTCCCCACTCCACACTGGGTAGTACAGGAGATTCTGTGTTTCCCCACTCCACACTTGGTAGTACAGGAGTGTCTGTGTTTCCCCACTCCACACTGTGTAGTACAGGAGTGTCTGTGTTTCCCCACTCCATACTGGGTAGTACAGGAGTGTCTGTGTTTCCCCAATCCACACTGGGTAGTACAGGAGTGTCTGTGTTTCCCCACTCCACACTGGGTAGTACAGGAGTGTCTGTGTTTCCCCACTCCACACTGGGTAGTACAGGAGTGTCTGTGTTTCCACACTCCACACTGGGTAGTACAGGAGTGTTTGTGTTTCCCCACTCCACACTGGGTAGAACAGGAGTGTCTGTGTTTCCCCACTCCACACTGGGTAGTACAGGAGTGTACGTGTTTCCCCACTCCACACTGGGTAGTACAGGAGTGTCTGTGTTTCCCCACTCCACACTGGGTAGTACAGGAGTGTCTGTGTTTCCCCACTCCACACTGGGTAGTACAGGAGTGTCTGTGTTTCCCCAATCCACACTGGGTGGTACAGGAGTGTCTGTGTTTCCCCAATCCACACTGGGTGGTACAGGAGTGTCTGTGTTTCCCCACTCCACACTGGGTAGTACAGGAGTGTCTGTGTTTCCGCACTCCACACTGGGTAGTACAGGAGAATCTGTGTTTCCCCACTCCACACTGGGTGGTACAGGAGTGTCTGTGTGTCCCCACTCCACACTGGGTAGTACAGGAGTGTCTGTGTTTCCCCACTCCACACTGGGTGGTACAGGAGTGTCTGTGTTTCCCCACTCCACACTGGTTAGTACAGGAGTGTCTGTGTTTCCGCACTCCACACCGTGTAGTACAGGAGTGTCTGTGTTTCCCTACTCCACACCGTGTAGTACAGGAGTGTCTGTGTTTCCCTACTCCACACCGTGTAGTACAGGAGTGTCTGTGTTTCCCTACTGCACACCGTGTAGTACAGGAGTGTCTGTGGTTCCCTACTCCACAATGGGTAGTACAGGAGTGTCTGTGTTTCCCTACTCCACACCGTGTAGTACAGGAGTGTCTGTGTTTCCCCACTCCACAATGGGTAGTACAGGAGTGTCTGTGTTTCCCCACTCCACACTGGGTAGTGCAGGAGTGTCTGTGTTTCCCCACTCCACACTGTGTAGTACAGGAGTGTCTGTGTTTCCCCACTCCACACTGGGTCGTACAGGAGTGTCTGTGTTTCCCCACTCCACACTGGGTCATACAGGAGTGTCTGTGTTTCCCCACTCCACACTGGGTCATACAGGAGTGTCTGTGTTTCTCCACTCCACACTGGGTCATACAGGAGTGTCTGTGTTTCCCCCCTCCACACTGGGTAGTACAGGAGTGTCTGTGTTTCCCCACTCCACACTGGGTAGTACAGGAGTGTCTGTGTTTCCCCACAACACACTGGGTCGTACAGGAGTGTCTGTGTTTCCCCATTCCACACTGGGTAGTACAGGAGTGTCTGTGTTTCCCCACTCCACATTGGGTAGTACAGGAGTGTCTGTGTTTCCCCACAACACACTGGGTCGTACAGGAGTGTCTGTGTTTCCCCATTCCACACTGGGTAGTACAGGAGTGTCTGTGTTTCCACACTCCACACTGGGTAGTACAGGAGTGTCTGTGTTTCCCCACTCCACACTGGGTAGTACAGGTGTGTCTGTGTTTCCCCACTCCACACTGGGTCGTACAGGAGTGTCTGTGTTTCCCCACTCCACACTGGGTAGTACAGGAGTGTCTGTGTTTCCCCACTCCACACTTGGTAGTACAGGAGTGTCTGTGTTTCCCCACTCCACACTGGGTAGTACAGGAGTGTCTGTGTTTCCCCACTCCACACTGTGTAGTACAGGAGTGTCTGTGTTTCCCCACTCCATACTGGGTAGTACAGGAGTGTCTGTGTTTCCCCAATCCACACTGGGTAGTACAGGATTGTCTGTGTTTCCCCACTCCACACTGGGTAGTACAGGAGTGTCTGTGTTTCCCCACTCCACACTGGGTAGTACAGGAGTGTCTGTGTTTCCCCACTCCACACTGGGTAGTACAGGAGTGTCTGTGTTTCCACACTCCACACTGGGTAGTACAGGAGTGTCTGTGTTTCCCCACTCCACACTGGGTAGAACAGGAGTGTCTGTGTTTCCCCACTCCACACTGGGTAGTACAGGAGTGTACGTGTTTCCCCACTCCACACTGGGTAGTACAGGAGTGTCTGTGTTTCCCCACTCCACACTGGGTAGTACAGGAGTGTCTGTGTTTCCACACTCCACACTGGGTAGTACAGGAGTGTCTGTGTTTACCCACTCCACACCGTGTAGTACAGGAGTGTCTGTGTTTCCCCACTCCACACCGGGTAGTACAGGAGTGTCTGTGATTCCCAACTCCGCACTGGGTAGTACAGGAGTGTCTGTGTTTCCCCACTCCACACTGGGTAGTACAGGAGTGTCTGTGTTTCCACACTCCACACTGGGTAGTAAGGAGTGTCTGTGTTTACCCACTCCACACCGTGTAGTACAGGAGTGTCTGTGTTTCCCCACTCCACACCGGGTAGTACAGGAGTGTCTGTGATTCCCTACTCCACACTGTGTAGTACAGGAGGGTCTGTGATTCCCTACTCCACACTGGGTATTACAGGAGTGTCTGTGTTTCCCCACTCCACACTGGGTAGTACAGGTGTTTCTGTGTTTCCCTACTCCACACTGGGTAGTACAGGAGTGTCTGTGTTTCCCCACTCCACACTGGGTAGTACAGGTGTGTCTGTGTTTCCCCACTCCACACTGGGTAGTACAGGAGTGTCTGTGTTTCCCCACTCCACACTGGGTAGTACAGTAGTGTCTGTGTTTCCCCAATCCACACTGGGTGGTACAGGAGTGTCTGTGTTTCCCCAATCCACACTGGGTGGTACAGGAGTGTCTGTGTTTCCCCACTCCACACTGGGTAGTACAGGAGTGTCTGTGTTTCCGCACTCCACACTGGGTAGTACAGGAGAGTCTGTGTTTCCCCACTCCACACTGGGTGGTACAGGAGTGTCTGTGTTTCCCCACTCCACACTGGGTAGTACAGGAGTGTCTGTGTTTCCCCACTCCACACTGGGTAGTACAGGTGTGTCTGTGTTTCCCCACTCCACACTGGTTAGTACAGGAGTGTCTGTGTTTCCGCACTCCACACCGTGTAGTACAGGAGTGTCTGTGTTTCCCTACTCCACACCGTGTAGTACAGGAGTGTCTGTGTTTCCCTACTCCACACCGTGTAGTACAGGAGTGTCTGTGTTTCCCTACTGCACACCGTGTAGTACAGGAGTGTCTGTGGTTCCCTACTCCACAATGGGTAGTACAGGAGTGTCTGCGTTTCCCTACTCCACACCGTGTAGTACAGGAGTGTCTGTGTTTCCCCACTCCACAATGGGTAGTACAGGAGTGTCTGTGTTTCCCCACTCCACACTGGGTAGTACAGGAGTGTCTGTGTTTCCCCACTCCACACTGGGTAGTACAGGAGTGTCTGTGCTTCCCCACTCCACACTGGGTAGTACAGGAGTGTCTGTGTTTCCCCACTCCACACTGGGTAGTGCAGGAGTGTCTGTGTTTCCCCACTCCACACTGTGTAGTACAGGAGTGTCTGTGATTCCCTACTCCACACTGGGTAGTACAGGAGTGTCTGTGTTTCCCCACTCCACACTGGGTAGTACAGGAGTGTCTGTGTTTCCCTACTCCACACCGTGTAGTACAGGAGTGTCTGTGTTTCCCCACTCCACACTGGGTAGTACAGGTGTTTCTGTGTTTCCCCACTCCACACTGGGTAGTACAGGAGTGTCTGTGTTTCCCCACTCCACACTGGGTAGTACAGGAGTGTCTGTGTTTCCCCACTCCACACTGGGTCGTACAGGAGTGTCTGTGTTTCCCCACTCCACACTGGGTCATACAGGAGTGTCTGTGTTTCCCCACTCCACACTGGGTCATACAGGAGTGTCTGTGTTTCCCCACTCCACACTGGGTCATACAGGAGTGTCTGTGTTTCCCCCCTCCACACTGGGTAGTACAGGAGTGTCTGTGTTTCCCCACTCCACACTGGGTAGTACAGGAGTGTCTGTGTTTCCCCACAACACACTGGGTCGTACAGGAGTGTCTGTGTTTCCCCACTCCACACTGGGTCGTACAGGAGTGTCTGTGTTTCCCCACTCCACACTGGGTCGTACAGGAGTGTCTGTGTTTCCCCACTCCACACTGGGTCGTACAGGAGTGTCTGTGTTTCCCCCCTCCACACTGGGTCGTACAGGAGTGTCTGTGTTTCCCCACTCCACACTGGGTCATACAGGAGTGTCTGTGTTTCCCCCCTCCACACTGGGTAGTACAGGAGTGTCTGTGTTTCCCCACTCCACACTGGGTAGTACAGGAGTGTCTGTGTTTCCCCACTCCACACTGGGTCGTACAGGAGTGTCTGTGTTTCCCCACTCCACACTGGGTCATACAGGTGTGTCTGTGTTTCCCCACTCCACACTGGGTCGTACAGGAGTGTCTGTGTTTCCGCACTCCACACTGGGTCGTACAGGAGTGTCTGTGTTTCCCCACTCCACAATGGGTAGTACAGGAGTGTCTGTGTTTCCCCACTCCACACTGGGTAGTACAGGAGTGTCTGTGTTTCCCCACTCCACACTGGGTAGTACAGGAGTGTCTGTGTTTCCCCACTCCACACTGGGTCGTACAGGAGTGTCTGTGTTTACCCACTCCACACTGGGTAGTACAGGAGTGTCTGTGTCTCCCCACTCCACACTGGGTAGTACAGGAGTGTCTGTGTTTCCCCACTCCACACTGGGTAGTACAGGAGTGTCTGTGTTTCCCCACTCCACACTGGGTCGTACAGGAGTGTCTGTGTTTCCCCACTCCACACTGGGTCATACAGGTGTGTCTGTGTTTCCCCACTCCACACTGGGTAGTACAGGAGTGTCTGTGTTTCCCCACTCCACACCGTGTAGTACAGGAGTGTCTGTGTTTCCCCACTCCACACTGGGTAGTACAGGAGTGTCTGTGTTTCCCCACTCCACACTGGGTAGTACAGGTGTTTCTGTGTTTCCCCACTCCACACTGGGTAGTACAGGAGTGTCTGTGTTTCCCCACTACACACTGGGTAGTACAGGAGTGTCTGTGTTTCCCCACTCCACACTGGGTCGTACAGGAGTGTCTGTGTTTCCCCTCTCCACACTGGGTCACACAGGAGTGTCTGTGTTTCCCCACTCCACACTGGGTCATACAGGACTGTCTGTGTTTCCCCTCTCCACACTGGGTTGTACAGGAGTGTCTGTGTTTCCCCACTCCACACTGGGTAGTACAGGAGTGTCTGTGTTTCCCCAATCCACACTGGGTAGTACAGGAGTGTCTGTGTTTCCCCTCTCCACACTGGGTAGTACAGGAGTGTCTGTGTTTCCCCACTCCACACTGGGTAGTACAGGAGTGTCTGTGTTTCCCCACTCCACACTGGGTCGTACAGGAGTGTCTGTGTTTCCCCACTCCACACTGGGTCATACAGGAGTGTCTGTGTTTCCCCACTCCACAATGGGTAGTACAGGAGTGTCTGTGTTTCCCCACTCCACACTGGGTAGTACAGGAGTGTCTGTGTTTCCACACTCCACACTGGGTAGTACAGGAGTGTCTGTGTTTCCCCACTCCACACTGGGTAGTACAGGAGTGTCTGTGTTTCCACACTCCACCCTGGGTAGTACAGGAGTGTCTGTGTTTACCCACTCCACACCGTGTAGTACAGGAGTGTCTGTGTTTCCCCACTCCACACCGGGTAGTACAGGAGTGTCTGTGATTCCCTACTCCACACTGGGTAGTACAGGAGTGTCTGTGTTTCCCCAATCCACACTGGGTGGTACAGGAGTGTCTGTGTTTCCCCAATCCACACTGGGTGGTACAGGAGTGTCTGTGTTTCCCCACTCCACACTGGGTCGTACAGGAGTGTCTGTGTTTCCCCACAACACACTGGGTCGTACAGGAGTGTCTGTGTTTCCCCACTCCACACTGGGTCGTACAGGAGTGTCTGTGTTTCCCCACTCCACACTGGGTCGTACAGGAGTGTCTGTGTTTCCCCACTCCACACTGGGTCGTACAGGAGTGTCTGTGTTTCCCCCCTCCACACTGGGTCGTACAGGAGTGTCTGTGTTTCCCCACTCCACACTGGGTCATACAGGAGTGTCTGTGTTTCCCCCCTCCACACTGGGTAGTACAGGAGTGTCTGTGTTTCCCCACTCCACACTGGGTAGTACAGGAGTGTCTGTGTTTCCCCACTCCACACTGGGTCGTACAGGAGTGTCTGTGTTTCCCCACTCCACACTGGGTCATACAGGTGTGTCTGTGTTTCCCCACTCCACACTGGGTCGTACAGGAGTGTCTGTGTTTCCGCACTCCACACTGGGTCGTACAGGAGTGTCTGTGTTTCCCCACTCCACAATGGGTAGTACAGGAGTGTCTGTGTTTCCCCACTCCACACTGGGTAGTACAGGAGTGTCTGTGTTTCCCCACTCCACACTGGGTAGTACAGGAGTGTCTGTGTTTCCCCACTCCACACTGGGTCGTACAGGAGTGTCTGTGTTTACCCACTCCACACTGGGTAGTACAGGAGTGTCTGTGTCTCCCCACTCCACACTGGGTAGTACAGGAGTGTCTGTGTTTCCCCACTCCACACTGGGTAGTACAGGAGTGTCTGTGTTTCCCCACTCCACACTGGGTCGTACAGGAGTGTCTGTGTTTCCCCACTCCACACTGGGTCATACAGGTGTGTCTGTGTTTCCCCACTCCACACTGGGTAGTACAGGAGTGTCTGTGTTTCCCCACTCCACACCGTGTAGTACAGGAGTGTCTGTGTTTCCCCACTCCACACTGGGTAGTACAGGAGTGTCTGTGTTTCCCCACTCCACACTGGGTAGTACAGGTGTTTCTGTGTTTCCCCACTCCACACTGGGTAGTACAGGAGTGTCTGTGTTTCCCCACTACACACTGGGTAGTACAGGAGTGTCTGTGTTTCCCCACTCCACACTGGGTCGTACAGGAGTGTCTGTGTTTCCCCTCTCCACACTGGGTCACACAGGAGTGTCTGTGTTTCCCCACTCCACACTGGGTCATACAGGACTGTCTGTGTTTCCCCTCTCCACACTGGGTTGTACAGGAGTGTCTGTGTTTCCCCACTCCACACTGGGTAGTACAGGAGTGTCTGTGTTTCCCCAATCCACACTGGGTAGTACAGGAGTGTCTGTGTTTCCCCTCTCCACACTGGGTAGTACAGGAGTGTCTGTGTTTCCCCACTCCACACTGGGTAGTACAGGAGTGTCTGTGTTTCCCCACTCCACACTGGGTCGTACAGGAGTGTCTGTGTTTCCCCACTCCACACTGGGTCATACAGGAGTGTCTGTGTTTCCCCACTCCACAATGGGTAGTACAGGAGTGTCTGTGTTTCCCCACTCCACACTGGGTAGTACAGGAGTGTCTGTGTTTCCACACTCCACACTGGGTAGTACAGGAGTGTCTGTGTTTCCCCACTCCACACTGGGTAGTACAGGAGTGTCTGTGTTTCCACACTCCACCCTGGGTAGTACAGGAGTGTCTGTGTTTACCCACTCCACACCGTGTAGTACAGGAGTGTCTGTGTTTCCCCACTCCACACCGGGTAGTACAGGAGTGTCTGTGATTCCCTACTCCACACTGGGTAGTACAGGAGTGTCTGTGTTTCCCCAATCCACACTGGGTGGTACAGGAGTGTCTGTGTTTCCCCAATCCACACTGGGTGGTACAGGAGTGTCTGTGTTTCCCCACTCCACACTGGGTAGTACAGGAGTGTCTGTGTTTCCCCACTCCACACTGGGTAGTACAGGTGTTTCTGTGTTTCCCTACTCCACACTGGGTAGTACAGGTGTGTCTGTGTTGCCCCACTCCACACTGGGTAGTACAGGAGTGTCTGTGTTTCCCCACTCCTCACTGGGTAGTACTGGAGTGTCTGTGTTTCCCCACTCCACACTGGGTAGTACAGGAGTGTCTGTGTTTCCCCAATCCACACTGGGTGGTACAGGAGTGTCTGTGTTTCCCCACTCCACACGGTGTAGTACAGGAGTGTCTGTGTTTCCCCACTACACACTGGGTTGTACAGGAGTGTCTGTGTTTCCCCACTCCACACTGGGTGGTACAGGAGTGTCTGTGTTTCCCCACTCCACACTGGGTAGTACAGGAGTGTCTGTGTTTCCCCACTCCACACTGGGTAGTACAGGAGTGTCTGTGTTTCCCCACTCCACACTGGGTAGTACAGGAGTGTCGGTGTTTCCCTACTCCACACCGTGTAGTACAGGAGTGTCTGTGTTTCCCTACTCCACACTGGGTAGTACAGGAGTGTCTGTGTTTCCCCACTCCACACTGGGTCGTACAGGAGTGTCTGTGTTTCCCCTCTCCACACTGGGTAGTACAGGAGTGTCTGTGTTTCCCCACTCCACACTGGGTAGTACAGGAGTGTCTGTGTTTCCCCACTCCACACTGGGTAGTACAGGAGTGTTGTTGTTTCCCTACTCCACACCGTGTAGTACAGGAGTGTCTGTGTTTCCCCACTCCACACTGGGTAGTACAGGAGTGTCTGTGTTTCCACACTCCACACTGGGTAGTACAGGAGTGTCTGTGTTTACCCACTCCACACCGTGTAGTACAGGAGTGTCTGTGTTTCCCCACTCCACACTGGGTAGTACAGGAGTGTCTGTGTTTCCCCACTCCACACTGGGTAGTACAGGAGTGTCTGTGTTTCCCCACTCCACACTGGGTAGTACAGGAGTGTCTGTGTTTCCACACTCCACACTGGGTAGTACAGGAGTGTCTGTGTTTCCCCACTCCACACTGGGTAGTACAGGTGTGTCTGTGTTTCCCCACTCCACACTGGGTAGTACAGGAGTGTCTGTGTTTCCCCACTCCACACTGGGTAGTACAGGAGTGTCAGTGTTTCCCCACTCCACACTGGGTAGTACAGGAGTGTCTGTGTTTCCCCACTCCACACTGGGTCGTACAGGAGTGTCTGTGTTTCCCCATTCCACACTGGGTAGTACAGGAGTGTCTGTGTTTCCACACTCCACACTGGGTAGTACAGGAGTGTCTGTGTTTCCCCACTCCACACTGGGTAGTACAGGAGTGTCTGTGTTTCCCCACACCACACTGGATCGTACAGGAGTGTCTGTGTTTCCCCACTCCACACTGGGTAGTACAGGAGTGTCTGTGTTTCCCCACTCCACACTGGGTTGTACAGGAGTGTCTGTTTTTCCCCACTCCACACTGGGTAGTACAGGAGTGTCTGTGTTTCCCCACTCCACACTGTGTAGTACAGGAGTGTCTGTGTTTCCCCACTCCACACTGGGTAGTACAGGAGTGTCTGTGTTTCCCCAATCCACACTGGGTAGTACAGGATTGTCTGTGTTTCCCCACTCCACACTGGGTAGTACAGGAGTGTCTGTGTTTTCCCACTCCACACTGGGTAGTACAGGTGTGTCTGTGTTTCCCCACTCCACACTGGGTAGTACAGGAGTGTCTGTGTTTCCCCACTCTACACTGGGTAGTACAGGAGTGTCTGTGTTTCCCCACTCCACACTGGGTAGTACAGGAGTGTCTGTGTTTCCCCACTCCACACTGGGTCGTACAGGAGTGTCTGTGTTTCCCCAATCCACACTGGGTAGTACAGGAGTGTCTGTGTTTCCCCACTCCACACTGGGTAGTACAGGAGAGTCTGTGTTTCCCCACTCCACACTGGGTGGTAAAGGAGTGTCTGTGTTTCCCCACTCTACACTGGGTAGTACAGGAGTGTCTGTGTTTCCCCACTCCACACTGGGTAGTACAGGAGAGTCTGTGTTTCCCCACTCCACACTGGGTGGTAAAGGAGTGTCTGTGTTTCCCCACTCTACACTGGGTAGTACAGGAGTGTCTGTGTTTCCCCACTCCACACTGGGTAGTACAGGAGTGTCTGTGTTTCCCCAATCCACACTGGGTAGTACAGGAGTGTCTGTGTTTCCCCACTCCACACTGGGTCATACAGGAGTGTCTGTGTTTCCCCACTCCACAATGGGTAGTACAGGTGTGTCTGTGTTTCCCCACTCCACACTGGGTAGTACAGGAGTGTCTGTGTTTCCCCACTCTACACTGGGTAGTACAGGAGTGTCTGTGTTTCCCCACTCCACACTGGGTAGTACAGGAGTGTCTGTGTTTCCACACTCCAGACTGGGTAGTACAGGAGTGTCTGTGTTTACCCACTCCACACCGTGTAGTACAGGAGTGTCTGTGTTTCCCCACTCCACACCGGGTAGTACAGGAGTGTCTGTGATTCCCCACTCCACACTGGGTAGTACAGGAGTGTCTGTGTTTCCCCACTCCACACTGGGTAGTACAGGAGTGTCTGTGTTTCCCCACTCCACACTGGGTAGTACAGGAGTGTCTGTGTTTCCACACTCCACGCTGGGTAGTACAGGAGTGTCTGTGTTTCCCCACTCCACACTGGGTAGTACAGATGTGTCTGTGTTTCCCCACTCCACACTGGGTAGTACAGGAGTGTCTGTGTTTCCCCACTCCACACTGGGTAGTACAGGAGTGTCTGTGTTTCCCCACTCCACACTGGGTAGTACAGGAGTGTCTGTGTTTCCCCACTCCACACTGGGTAGTACTGGAGTGTCTGTGTTTCCACACTCCACACTGGGTAGTACAGGAGTGTCTGTGTTTACCCACTCCACACCGTGTAATACAGGAGTGTCTGTGTTTCCCCACTCCACACCGGGTAGTACAGGAGTGTCTGTGATTCCCCACTCCACACTGGGTAGTACAGGAGTGTCTGTGTTTCCCCACTCCACACTGGGTATTACAGGAGTGTCCGTGTTTCCCCACTCCACACTGGGTAGTACAGGAGTGTCTGTGTTTCCACACTCCACACTGGGTAGTAAGGAGTGTCTGTGTTTACCCACTCCACACCTTGTAGTATAGGAGTGTCTGTGTTTCCCCACTCCACACCGGGTAGTACAGGAGTGTCTGTGATTCCCTACTCCACACTGTGTAGTACAGGAGTGTCTGTGTTTCCCCACTCCACACTGGGTAGTACAGGTGTTTCTGTGTTTCCCTACTCCACACTGGGTAGTACAGGAGTGTCTGTGTTTCCCCACTCCACACTGGGTAGTACAGGAGTGTCTGTGTTTCCCCACTCCACACTGGGTGGTACAGGAGTGTCTGTGTTTCCCCACTCCACACTGGGTAGTATAGGTGTGTCTGTGTTTCCCCACTCCACACTGGGTAGTACAGGAGTGTCTGTCATTTCCACACTCCACACTGGGTGGTACAGGAGTGTCTGTGTTTCCCCAATCCACACTGGGTGGTACAGGAGTGTCTGTGTTTCCCCAATCCACACTGGGTGGTACAGGAGTGTCTGTGTTTCCCCACTCCACACTGGGTAGTACAGGATTGTCTGTGTTTCCCCACTCCACACTGGGAGGTACAGGAGAGTCTGTGTTTCCCCACTCCACACTGGGTGGTACAGGAGTGTCTGTGTTTCCCCACTCCACACTGGGTAGTACAGGAGTGTCTGTGTTTCCCCACTCCACACTGGGTAGTACAGGAGTGTCAGTGTTTCCCCACTCCACACTGGTTAGTACAGGAGTGTCTGTGTTTCCCCACTCCACACCGTGTAGTACAGGAGTGTCTGTGTTTCCCCACTCCACACTGGGTAGTACAGGAGTGTCTGTGTTTCCACACTCCACACTGGGTAGTAGAGGAGTGTCTGTGTTTCCCCACTCCACACTGGGTAGTACAGGTGTGTCTGTGTTTCCCCACTCCACACTGGGTAGTACAGGAGTGTCTGTGTTTCCCCACTCCACACTGGGTAGTACAGGAGTGTCTGTGTTTCCCCAATCCACACTTGGTAGTACAGGACTGTCTGTGTTTCCCCACTCCACACTGGGTCGTACAGGAGTGTCTGTGTTTCCCCATTCCACACTGGGTAGTACAGGAGTGTCTGTGTTTCCCCACTCCACACTGGGTAGTACAGGAGTGTCTGTGTTTCCCCACTCCACACTGGATCGTACAGGAGTGTCTGTGTTTCCCCACTCCACACTGGGTAGTACAGGAGTGTCTGTGTTTCCCCACTCCACACTGGGTAGTACAGGAGTGTCTGTGTTTCCCCACTCCACACTGGGTAGTACAGGAGTGTCTGTGTTTCCCCACTCCACACTGTGTAGTACAGGAGTGTCTGTGTTTCCCCACTCCACACTGGGTAGTACAGGAGTGTCTGTGTTTCCCCAATCCACACTGGGTAGTACAGGATTGTCTGTGTTTCCCCACTCCACACTGGGTAGTACAGGAGTGTCTGTGTTTTCCCACTCCACACTGGGTAGTACAGGTGTGTCTGTGTTTCCCCACTCCACACTGGGTAGTACAGGAGTGTCTGTGTTTCCCCACTCCACACTGGGTAGTACAGGAGTGTCTGTGTTTCCCCACTCCACACTGGGTCGTACAGGAGTGTCTGTGTTTCCCCAATCCACACTGGGTAGTACAGGAGTGTCTGTGTTTCCCCACTCCACACTGGGTAGTACAGGAGAGTCTGTGTTTCCCCACTCCACACTGGGTGGTAAAGGAGTGTCTGTGTTTCCCCACTCTACACTGGGTAGTACAGGAGTGTCTGTGTTTCCCCACTCCACACTGGGTAGTACAGGAGAGTCTGTGTTTCCCCACTCTGCACTGGGTAGTACAGGAGAGTCTGTGTTTCCCCACTCCACACTGGGTGGTAAAGGAGTGTCTGTGTTTCCCCACTCTACACTGGGTAGTACAGGAGTGTCTGTGTTTCCCCACTCCACACTGGGTAGTACAGGAGTGTCTGTGTTTCCCCAATCCAGACTGGGTAGTACAGGAGTGTCTGTGTTTCCCCACTCCACACTGGGTAGTACAGGAGTGTCTGTGTTTCCCCACTCCACACTGGGTAGTACAGGAGTGTCTGTGTTTCCCCACTCCACACTGGGTAGTACAGGAGTGTCTGTGTTTCCCTACTCCACACCGTGTAGTACAGGAGTGTCTGTGTTTCCCCATTCCACACTGGGTAGTACAGGAGTGTCTGTGTTTCCCCACTCCACACTGGGTAGTACAGGAGTGTCTGTGTTTCCCCACTCCACACTGGGTAGTACAGGAGTGCCTGTGTTTCCCCACTCCACACTGGGTCATACAGGAGTGTCTGTGTTTCCCCACTCCACAATGGGTAGTACAGGAGTGTCTGTGTTTCCCCACTCCACACTGGGTAGTACAGGAGTGTCTGTGTTTCCCCACTCCACACTGGGTAGTACAGGAGTGTCTGTGTTTCCCCACTCCACACTGGGTAGTACAGGAGTGTCTGTGTTTCCACACTCCACACTGGGTAGTACAGGAGTGTCTGTGTTTACCCACTCCACACCGTGTAGTACAGGAGTGTCTGTGTTTCCCCACTCCACACCGGGTAGTACAGGAGTGTCTGTGATTCCCCACTCCACACTGGGTAGTACAGGAGTGTCTGTGTTTCCCCACTCCACACTGGGTAGTACAGGAGTGTCTGTGTTTCCCCACTCCACACTGGGTAGTACAGGAGTGTCTGTGTTTCAACACTCCACACTGGGTAGTACAGGAGTGTCTGTGTTTCCCCACTCCACACTGGGTAGTACAGGTGTGTCTGTGTTTCCCCACTCCACACTGGGTAGTACAGGCGTGTCTGTGTTTCCCCAATCCACACTGGGTAGTACAGGAGTGTCTGTGTTTCCCCACTCCACACTGGGTAGTACAGGAGAGTCTGTGTTTCCCCACTCCACACTGGGTGGTAAAGGAGTGTCTGTGTTTCCCCACTCTACACTGGGTAGTACAGGAGTGTCTGTGTTTCCCCACTCCACACTGGGTAGTACAGGAGAGTCTGTGTTTCCCCACTCTGCACTGGGTAGTACAGGAGAGTCTGTGTTTCCCCACTCCACACTGGGTGGTAAAGGAGTGTCTGTGTTTCCCCACTCTACACTGGGTAGTACAGGAGTGTCTGTGTTTCCCCACTCCACACTGGGTAGTACAGGAGTGTCTGTGTTTCCCCAATCCACACTGGGTAGTACAGGAGTGTCTGTGTTTCCCCACTCCACACTGGGTAGTACAGGAGTGTCTGTGTTTCCCCACTCCACACTGGGTAGTACAGGAGTGTCTGTGTTTCCCCACTCCACACTGGGTAGTACAGGAGTGTCTGTGTTTCCCTACTCCACACCGTGTAGTACAGGAGTGTCTGTGTTTCCCCATTCCACACTGGGTAGTACAGGAGTGTCTGTGTTTCCCCACTCCACACTGGGTAGTACAGGAGTGTCTGTGTTTCCCCACTCCACACTGGGTAGTACAGGAGTGCCTGTGTTTCCCCACTCCACACTGGGTCATACAGGAGTGTCTGTGTTTCCCCACTCCACAATGGGTAGTACAGGAGTGTCTGTGTTTCCCCACTCCACACTGGGTAGTACAGGAGTGTCTGTGTTTCCCCACTCCACACTGGGTAGTACAGGAGTGTCTGTGTTTCCCCACTCCACACTGGGTAGTACAGGAGTGTCTGTGTTTCCACACTCCACACTGGGTAGTACAGGAGTGTCTGTGTTTACCCACTCCACACCGTGTAGTACAGGAGTGTCTGTGTTTCCCCACTCCACACCGGGTAGTACAGGAGTGTCTGTGATTCCCCACTCCACACTGGGTAGTACAGGAGTGTCTGTGTTTCCCCACTCCACACTGGGTAGTACAGGAGTGTCTGTGTTTCCCCACTCCACACTGGGTAGTACAGGAGTGTCTGTGTTTCAACACTCCACACTGGGTAGTACAGGAGTGTCTGTGTTTCCCCACTCCACACTGGGTAGTACAGGTGTGTCTGTGTTTCCCCACTCCACACTGGGTAGTACAGGCGTGTCTGTGTTTCCCCACTCCACACTAGGTAGTACAGGAGTGTCTGTGTTTCCCCACTCCACACTGGGTAGTACAGGAGTGTCTGTGTTTCCCCACTCCACACTGGGTAGTACAGGAGTGTCTGTGTTTCCACACTCCACACTGGGTAGTACAGGAGTGTCTGTGTTTACCCACTCCACACCGTGTAATACAGGAGTGTCTGTGTTTCCCCACTCCACACCGGGTAGTACAGGAGTGTCTGTGATTCCCCACTCCACACTGGGTAGTACAGGAGTGTCTGTGTTTCCCCACTCCACACTGGGTATTACAGGAGTGTCTGTGTTTCCCCACTCCACACTGGGTAGTACAGGAGTGTCTGTGTTTCCACACTCCACACTGGGTAGTAAGGAGTGTCTGTGTTTACCCACTCCACACTGGGTAGTACAGGAGTGTCTGTGTTTACCCACTCCACACCGTGTAATACAGGAGTGTCTGTGTTTCCCCACTCCACACCGGGTAGTACAGGAGTGTCTGTGATTCCCCACTCCACACTGGGTAGTACAGGAGTGTCTGTGTTTCCCCACTCCACACCGGGTAGTACAGGAGTGTCTGTGATTCCCTACTCCACACTGTGTAGTACAGGAGTGTCTGTGATTCCCTACTCCACACTGGGTAGTACAGGAGTGTCTGTGTTTCCCCACTCCACACTGGGTAGTACAGGTGTTTCTGTGTTTCCCTACTCCACACTGGGTAGTACAGGAGTGTCTGTGTTTCCCCACTCCACACTGGGTAGTACAGGTGTGTCTGTGTTTCCCCACTCCACACTGGGTAGTACAGGAGTGTCTGTCATTTCCCCACTCCACACTGGGTAGTACAGGAGTGTCTGTGTTTCCCCAATCCACACTGGGTGGTACAGGAGTGTCTGTGTTTCCCCAATCCACACTGGGTGGTACAGGAGTGTCTGTGTTTCCCCACTCCACACTGGGTAGTACAGGATTGTCTGTTTTTCCCCACTCCACACTGGGAGGTACAGGAGAGTCTGTGTTTCCCCACTCCACACTGGGTGGTACAGGAGTGTCTGTGTTTCCCCACTCCACACTGGGTAGTACAGGAGTGTCTGTGTTTCCCCACTCCACACTGGGTAGTACAGGAGTGTCTGTGTTTCCCCACTCCACACTGGTTAGTACAGGAGTGTCTGTGTTTCCCCACTCCACACCGTGTAGTACAGGAGTGTCTGTGTTTCCCTACTCCACACCGTGTAGTACAGGAGTGTCTGTGTTTCCCTACTGCACACCGTGTAGTACAGGAGTGTCTGTGTTTCCCCACTCCACACCGTGTAGTACAGGAGTGTCTGTGTTTCCCTACTCCACACCGTGTAGTACAGGAGTGTCTGTGTTTCCCTACTGCACACCGTGTAGTACAGGAGTGTCTGTGTTTCCACACTCCACACTGGGTACTACAGGAGTGTCTGTGTTTCCCTACTCCACAATGGGTAGTACAGGAGTGTCTGTGTTTCCCTACTCCACACCGTGTAGTACAGGAGTGTCTGTGTTTCCCCACTCCACAATGGGTAGTACAGGAGTGATGTGTTTCCACACTCCACACTGGGTAGTACAGGAGTGTCTGTGTTTCCCCACTCCACACTGGGTAGTACAGGAGTGTCTGTGTTTCCCCACTCCACACTGGGTAGTACAGGAGTGTCTGTGTTTCCCCACTCCACACTGGGTAGTACAGGAGTGTCTGTGCTTCCCCACTCCACACTGGGTAGTACAGGAGTGTCTGTGTTTCCCCACTCCACACTGGGTAGTGCAGGAGTGTCTGTGTTTCCCCACTCCACACTGTGTAGTACAGGAGTGTCTGTGATTCCCTACTCCACACTGGGTAGTACAGGAGTGTCTGTGTTTCCCTACTCCACACTGGGTAGTACAGGAGTGTCTGTGTTTCCCTACTCCACACTGGGTAGTACAGGAGTGTCTGTGTTTCCCTACTCCACACTGGGTAGTACAGGAGTGTCTGTGTTTCCCTACTCCACAGTGTGTAGTACAGGAGTGTCTGTGTTTCCCCACTCCACACTGGGTAGTACAGGTGTTTCTGTGTTTCCCCACTCCACACTGGGTAGTACAGGAGTGTCTGTGTTTCCCCACTCCACACTGGGTAGTACAGGAGTGTCTGTGTTTCCCCACTCCACACTGGGTCGTACAGGAGTGTCTGTGTTTCCCCACTCCACACTGGGTCATACAGGAGTGTCTGTGTTTCCCCACTCCACACTGGGTAGTACAGGAGTGTCTGTGTTTCCCCACTCCACACTGGGTAGTACAGGAGTGTCTGTGTTTCCCCACTCCACACTGGGTCGTACAGGAGTGTCTGTGTTTCCCCACTCCACACTGGGTAGTACAGGAGTGTCTGTGTTTCCCCACTCCACACTGGGTCGTACAGGAGTGTCTGTGTTTCCCCACTCCACACTGGGTCATACAGGAGTGTCTGTGTTTCCCCACTCCACACTGGGTCATACAGGAGTGTCTGTGTTTCCCCACTCCACACTGGGTCATACAGGAGTGTCTGTGTTTCCCCACTCCACACTGGGTCATACAGGAGTGTCTGTGTTTCCCCACTCCACACTGGGTCATACAGGCGTGTCTGTGTTTCCCCACTCCACACTGGGTAGTACAGGAGTGTCTGTGTTTCCCCACTCCACACCGTGTACACAGGAGTGTCTGTGTTTCCCCACTCCACACTGGGTAGTACAGGAGTGTCTGTGTTTCCCCACTCCACACTGGGTAGTACAGGAGTGTCTGTGTTTCCCCACTCCACACTGGGTAGTACAGGAGTGTCTGTGTTTCCCCACTCCACACTGGGTCGTACAGGAGTGTCTGTGTTTCCCCTCTCCACACTGGGTCACACAGGAGTGTCTGTGTTTCCCCACTCCACACTGGGTCATACAGGACTGTCTGTGTTTCCCCTCTCCACACTGGGTTGTACAGGAGTGTCTGTGTTTCCCCACTCCACACTGGGTAGTACAGAGGTGTCTGTGTTTCCCCAATCCACAATGGGTAGTACAGGAGTGTCTGTGTTTCCCCAATCCACACAGGGTAATACAGGAGTGTCTGTGTTTCCCCACTCCATACTGGGTCATACAGGAGTGTCTGTGTTTCCCCACTCCACACTGGGTAGTACAGGAGTGTCTGTGTTTCCCCACTCCACACTGGGTAGTACAGGAGTGTCTGTGTTTCCACACTCCACACTGGGTAGTACAGGAGTGTCTGTGTTTCCTCACTCCACACTGGGTAGTACAGGAGTGTCTGTGTTTCCCCACTCCACACTGGGTAGTACAGGAGTGTCTGTGTTTCCCCAATCCACACAGGGTAATACAGGAGTGTCTGTGTTTCCCCACTCCATACTGGGTCAAACAGGAGTGTCTGTGTTTCCCCACTCCACACTGGGTAGTACAGGAGTGTCTGTGTTTCCCCACTCCACACTGGGTAGTACAGGAGTGTCTGTGTTTCCACACTCCACACTGGGTAGTACAGGAGTGTCTGTGTTTCCTCACTCCACACTGGGTAGTACAGGAGTGTCTGTGTTTCAACACTCCACACTGGGTAGTACAGGAGTGTCTGTGTTTCCTCACTCCACACTGGGTAGTACAGGAGTGTCTGTGTTTCCACACTCCACACTGGGTAGTACAGGAGTGTCTGTGTTTCCACACTCCACACTGGGTAGTACAGGAGTGTCTGTGTTTCCACACTCCACACTGGGTACTACAGGAGTGTCTGTGTTTCCCCACTCCACACTGGGTAGTACAGGAGTGTCTGTGTTTCCACACTCCACACTGGGTAGTACAGGAGTGTCTGTGTTTCCACACTCCACACTGGGTACTACAGGAGTGTCTGTGTTTCCCCACTCCACACTGGGTAGTACAGGAGTGTCTGTGTGTCCTCACTCCACACTGGGTAGTACAGGAGTGTCTGTGTTTCCACACTCCACACTGGGTAGTACAGGAGTGTCTGTGTTTCCTCACTCCACACTGGGTAGTACAGGAGTGTCTGTGTTTCCACACTCCACACTGGGTAGTACAGGAGTGTCTGTGTTTCCTCACTCCACACTGGGTAGTACAGGAGTGTCTGTGTTTCCCCACTCCACAATGGGTAGTACAGGAGTGTCTGTGTTTCCACACTCCACACTGGGTAGTACAGGAGTGTCTGTGTTTCCTCACTCCACACTGTGTAGTACAGGAGTGTCTGTGCTTCCCCACTCCACAATGGGTAGTACAGGAGTGTCTGTGTTTCCCCACTCCACACTGGGTAGTACAGGAGTGTCTGTGTTTCCTCACTCCACACTGTGTAGTACAGGAGTGTCTGTGTTTCCCCACTCCACACTGGGTAGTGCAGGAGTGTCTGTGTTTCCCCACTCCACACTGTGTAGTACAGGAGTGTCTGTGATTCCCTACTCCACACTGGGTAGTACAGGAGTGTCTGTGTTTCCCCACTCCACACTGGGTACTACAGGAGTGTCTGTGTTTCCCTACTCCACACCGTGTAGTACAGGAGTGTCTGTGTTTCCCCAATCCACACTGGGTAGTACAGGAGTGTCTGTGTTTCCCCCCTCCACACTGGGTAGTACAGCAGTGTCTGTGTTTCCCTACTCCACACTGGGTCGTACAGGAGTGTCTGTGTTTCCCCACTCCACAATGGGTAGTACAGGAGTGTCTGTGTTTCACCACTCCTCACTGGGTAGTACAGGAGTGTCTGTGTTTCCCCACTCCACAATGGGTAGTACAGGAGTGTCTGTGTTTCCCCACTCCACACTGGGTAGTACAGGAGTTTCTGTGTTTCCACACTCCACACTGGGTAGTACAGGAGTGTCTGTGTTTCCCCACTCCACACTGGGTCATACAGGAGTGTCTGTGTTTCCCCACTCCACACTGGGTAGTACAGGAGTGTCTGTGTTTCCCCAATCCACACAGGGTAATACAGGAGTGTCTGTGTTTCCCCACTCCATACTGGGTCATACAGGAGTGTCTGTGTTTCCCCACTCCACACTGGGTAGTACAGGAGTGTCTGTGTTTCCCCACTCCACACTGTGTAGTACAGGAGTGTCTGTGTTTCCCCACTCCACACTGGGTAGTACAGGAGTGTCTGTGTTTCCCCACTCCACACTGGGTACTACAGGAGTGTCTGTGTTTCCCCACACCACACTGGGTAGTACAGGAGTGTCTGTGTTTCCCCACTCCACACTGGGTAGTACAGGAGTGTCTGTGTTTCCCCACTCCACACTGGGTAGTACAGGAGTGTCTGTGTTTCCCCACTCCACAATGGGTAGTACAGGAGTGTCTGTGTTTCCCCACTCCACACTGGGTAGTACAGGAGTGTCTGTGTTTCCACACTCCACGCTGGGTAGTACAGGAGTGTCTGTGTTTCCCCACTCCACACTGGGTAGTACAGGTGTGTCTGTGTTTCCCCACTCCACACTGGGTAGTACAGGAGTGTCTGTGTTTCCCCACTCCACACTGGGTAGTACAGGAGTGTCTGTGTTTCCCCACTCCACACTGGGTAGTACAGGAGTGTCTGTGTTTCCCCACTCCACACTGGGTAGTACAGGAATGTCTGTGTTACCACACTCCACACTGGGTAGTACAGGAGTGTCTGTGTTTACCCACTCCACACCGTGTAATACAGGAGTGTCTGTGTTTCCCCACTCCACACCGGGTAGTACAGGAGTGTCTGTGATTCCCCACTCCACACTGGGTAGTACAGGAGTGTCTGTGTTTCCCCACTCCACACTGGGTATTACAGGAGTGTCTGTGTTTCCCCACTCCACACTGGGTCGTACAGGAGTGTCTGTGTTTCCCCACTCCACACTGGGTAGTACAGGAGTGTCTGTGTTTCCACACTCCACACTGGGTAGTAAGGAGTGTCTGTGTTTACCCACTCCACACCTTGTAGTATCGGAGTGTCTGTGTTTCCCCACTCCACACCGGGTAGTACAGGAGTGTCTGTGATTCCCTACTCCACACTGTGTAGTACAGGAGTGTCTGTGATTCCCTACTCCACACTGGGTAGTACAGGAGTGTCTGTGTTTCCCCACTCCACACTGGGTAGTACAGGTGTTTCTGTGTTTCCCTACTCCACACTGCGTAGTACAGGAGTGTCTGTGTTTCCCAACTCCACACTGGGTAGTACAGGTGTGTCTGTGTTTCCCCCACTCCACACTGGGTAGTACAGGAGTGTCTGTCATTTCCCCACTCCACACTGGGTAGTACAGGAGTGTCTGTGTTTCCCCAATCCACACTGGGTGGTACAGGAGTGTCTGTGTTTCCCCAATCCACACTGGGTGGTACAGGAGTGTCTGTGTTTCCCCACTCCACACTGGGTAGTACAGGATTGTCTGTGTTTCCCCACTCCACACTGGGAGGTACAGGAGAGTCTGTGTTTCCCCACTCCACACTGGGTGGTACAGGAGTGTCTGTGTTTCCCCACTCCACACTGGGTAGTACAGGAGTGTCTGTGTTTCCCCACTCCACACTGGGTAGTACAGGAGTGTCTGTGTTTCCCCACTCCACACTGGTTAGTACAGGAGGGTCTGTGTTTCCCCACTCCACACCGTGTAGTACAGGAGTGTCTGTGTTTCCCTACTCCACACCGTGTAGTACAGGAGAGTCTGTGTTTCCCTACTGCACACCGTGTAGTACAGGAGTGTCTGTGTTTCCCTACTCCACAATGGGTAGTACAGGAGTGTCTGTGTTTCCCTACTCCACACCGTGTAGTACAGGAGTGTCTGTGTTTCCCCACTCCACAATGGGTAGTACAGGAGTGATGTGTTTCCCCACTCCACACTGGGTAGTACAGGAGTGTCTGTGTTTCCCCACTCCACACTGGGTAGTACAGGAGTGTCTGTGTTTCCCCACTCCACACTGGGTAGTACAGGAGTGTCTGTGTTTCCCCACTCCACACTGGGTAGTACAGGAGTGTCTGTGCTTCCCCACTCCACACTGGGTAGTACAGGAGTGTCTGTGTTTCCCCACTCCACACTGGGTAGTGCAGGAGTGTCTGTGTTTCCCCACTCCACACTGTGTAGTACAGGAGTGTCTGTGATTCCCTACTCCACACTGGGTAGTACAGGAGTGTCTGTGTTTCCCTACTCCACACTGGGTAGTACAGGAGTGTCTGTGTTTCCCTACTCCACACTGGGTAGTACAGGAGTGTCTGTGTTTCCCTACTCCACACTGGGTAGTACAGGAGTGTCTGTGTTTCCCTACTCCACAGTGTGTAGTACAGGAGTGTCTGTGTTTCCCCACTCCACACTGGGTAGTACAGGTGTTTCTGTGTTTCCCCACACCACACTGGGTAGTACAGGAGTGTCTGTGTTTCCCCACTCCACACTGGGTAGTACAGGAGTGTCTGTGTTTCCCCACTCCACACTGGGTCGTACAGGAGTGTCTGTGTTTCCCCACTCCACACTGGGTCATACAGGAGTGTCTGTGTTTCCCCACTCCACACTGGGTCATACAGGAGTGTCTGTGTTTCCCCACTCCACACTGGGTCATACAGGAGTGTCTGTGTTTCCCCACTCCACACTGGGTAGTACAGGAGTGTCTGTGTTTCCCCACTCCACACCGTGTAGTACAGGAGTGTCTGTGTTTCCCCACTCCACACTGGGTAGTACAGGAGTGTCTGTGTTTCCACACTCCACACTGGGTAGTACAGGAGTGTCTGTGTTTCCACACTCCACACTGGGTAGTACAGGAGTGTCTGTGTTTCCCCACTCCACACTGGGTAGTACAGGAGTGTCTGTGTGTCCTCACTCCACACTGGGTAGTACAGGAGTGTCTGTGTTTCCACACTCCACACTGGGTAGTACAGGAGTGTCTGTGTTTCCTCACTCCACACTGGGTAGTACAGGAGTGTCTGTGTTTCCACACTCCACACTGGGTAGTACAGGAGGGTCTGTGTTTCCTCACTCCACACTGGGTAGTACAGGAGTGTCTGTGTTTCCCCACTCCACAATGGGTAGTACAGGAGTGTCTGTGTTTCCACACTCCACACTGGGTAGTACAGGAGTGTCTGTGTTTCCTCACTCCACACTGTGTAGTACAGGAGTGTCTGTGCTTCCCCACTCCACAATGGGTAGTACAGGAGTGTCTGTGTTTCCCCACTCCACACTGGGTAGTACAGGAGTGTCTGTGTTTCCTCACTCCACACTGTGTAGTACAGGAGTGTCTGTGTTTCCCCACTCCACACTGGGTAGTGCAGGAGTGTCTGTGTTTCCCCACTCCACACTGTGTAGTACAGGAGTGTCTGTGATTCCCTACTCCACACTGGGTAGTACAGGAGTGTCTGTGTTTCCCCACTCCACACTGGGTACTACAGGAGTGTCTGTGTTTCCCTACTCCACACCGTGTAGTACAGGAGTGTCTGTGTTTCCCCAATCCACACTGGGTAGTACAGGAGTGTCTGTGTTTCCCCCCTCCACACTGGGTAGTACAGCAGTGTCTGTGTTTCCCTACTCCACACTGGGTCGTACAGGAGTGTCTGTGTTTCCCCACTCCACAATGGGTAGTACAGGAGTGTCTGTGTTTCACCACTCCTCACTGGGTAGTACAGGAGTGTCTGTGTTTCCCCACTCCACAATGGGTAGTACAGGAGTGTCTGTGTTTCCCCACTCCACACTGGGTAGTACAGGAGTTTCTGTGTTTCCACACTCCACACTGGGTAGTACAGGAGTGTCTGTGTTTCCCCACTCCACACTGGGTCATACAGGAGTGTCTGTGTTTCCCCACTCCACACTGGGTAGTACAGGAGTGTCTGTGTTTCCCCAATCCACACAGGGTAATACAGGAGTGTCTGTGTTTCCCCACTCCATACTGGGTCATACAGGAGTGTCTGTGTTTCCCCACTCCACACTGGGTAGTACAGGAGTGTCTGTGTTTCCCCACTCCACACTGTGTAGTACAGGAGTGTCTGTGTTTCCCCACTCCACACTGGGTAGTACAGGAGTGTCTGTGTTTCCCCACTCCACACTGGGTAGTACAGGAGTGTCTGTGTTTCCCCAATCCACACAGGGTAATACAGGAGTGTCTGTGTTTCCCCACTCCATACTGGGTCATACAGGAGTGTCTGTGTTTCCCCACTCCACACTGGGTAGTACAGGAGTGTCTGTGTTTCCCCACTCCACACTGGGTAGTACAGGAGTGTCTGTGTTTCCCCACTCCACACTGGGTAGTACAGGAGTGTCTGTGTTTCCACACTCCACACTGGGTAGTACAGGAGTGTCTGTGCTTCCCCACTCCACACTGGGTAGTACAGGAGTGTCTGTGTTTCCCCACTCCACACTGGGTAGTGCAGGAGTGTCTGTGTTTCCCCACTCCACACTGTGTAGTACAGGAGTGTCTGTGTTTCCCCACTCCACACTGGGTCATACAGGAGTGTCTGTGTTTCCCCACTCCACACTGGGTAGTACAGGAGTGTCTGTGATTCCCTACTCCACACTGGGTAGTACAGGAGTGTCTGTGTTTCCCCACTCCACACTGTGTAGTACAGGAGTGTCTGTGATTCCCTACTCCACACTGGGTAGTACAGGAGTGTCTGTGTTTCCCTACTCCACACTGGGTAGTACAGGAGTGTCTGTGTTTCCCTACTCCACACTGGGTAGTACAGGAGTGTCTGTGTTTCCCTACTCCACACTGGGTAGTACAGGAGTGTCTGTGTTTCCCTACTCCACAGTGTGTAGTACAGGAGTGTCTGTGTTTCCCCACTCCACACTGGGTAGTACAGGTGTTTCTGTGTTTCCCCACACCACACTGGGTAGTACAGGAGTGTCTGTGTTTCCCCACTCCACACTGGGTAGTACAGGAGTGTCTGTGTTTCCCCACTCCACACTGGGTAGTACAGGCGTTTCTGTGTTTCCCCACTCCACACTGGGTCGTACAGGAGTGTCTGTGTTTCCCCACTCCACACTGGGTAGTACAGGAGTGTCTGTGTTTCCCCACTCCACACTGGGTAGTACAGGAGTGTCTGTGTTTCCCCACTCCACACTGGGTCGTACAGGAGTGTCTGTGTTTCCCCACTCCACACTGGGTCATACAGGAGTGTCTGTGTTTCCCCACTCCACGCTGGGTCATACAGGAGTGTCTGTGTTTCCCCACTCCACGCTGGGTCATACAGGAGTGTCTGTGTTTCCCCACTCCACACTGGGTCATACAGGAGTGTCTGTGTTTCCCCACTCCACACTGGGTAGTACAGGAGTGTCTGTGTTTCCCCACTCCACACCGTGTAGTACAGGTGTGTCTGTGTTTCCCCACTCCACACTGGGTAGTACAGGAGTGTCTGTGTTTCCCCACTCCACACTGGGTAGTACAGGAGTGTCTGTGTTTCCCCACTCCACACTGGGTAGTACAGGAGTGTCTGTGTTTCCCCACTCCACACTGGGTCGTACAGGAGTGTCTGTGTTTCCCCTCTCCACACTGGGTCACACAGGAGTGTCTGTGTTTCCCCACTCCACACTGGGTCATACAGGACTGTCTGTGTTTCCCCTCTCCACACTGGGTTGTACAGGAGTGTCTGTGTTTCCCCACTCCACACTGGGTAGTACAGAGGTGTCTGTGTTTCCCCAATCCACAATGGGTAGTACAGGAGTGTCTGTGTTTCCCCAATCCACACAGGGTAATACAGGAGTGTCTGTGTTTCCCCACTCCATACTGGGTCATACAGGAGTGTCTGTGTTTCCCCACTCCACACTGGGTAGTACAGGAGTGTCTGTGTTTCCCCACTCCACACTGGGTAGTACAGGAGTGTCTGTGTTTCCCCACTCCACACTGGGTAGTACAGGAGTGTCTGTGTTTCCACACTCCACACTGGGTAGTACAGGAGTGTCTGTGCTTCCCCACTCCACACTGGGTAGTACAGGAGTGTCTGTGTTTCCCCACTCCACACTGGGTAGTGCAGGAGTGTCTGTGTTTCCCCACTCCACACTGTGTAGTACAGGAGTGTCTGTGTTTCCCCACTCCACACTGGGTCATACAGGAGTGTCTGTGTTTCCGCACTCCACACTGGGTAGTACAGGAGTGTCTGTGATTCCCTACTCCACACTGGGTAGTACAGGAGTGTCTGTGTTTCCCCACTCCACACTGGGTAGTACAGGAGTGTCTGTGTTTCCCCACTCCACACTGGGTAGTACAGGAGTGTCTGTGATTCCCTACTCCACACTGGGTAGTACAGGAGTGTCTGTGTTTCCCCACTCCACACTGGGTAGTACAGGAGTGTCTGTGTTTCCCTACTC
The DNA here is from genome assembly GCF_048418815.1 of Hemitrygon akajei. Lineage (NCBI taxonomy): Eukaryota > Metazoa > Chordata > Chondrichthyes > Myliobatiformes > Dasyatidae > Hemitrygon > Hemitrygon akajei. The sequence continues at coordinate 97,267,262 of NC_133138.1, read as the reverse complement.
CACACCGTGTAGTACAGGAGTGTCTGTGTTTCCCCAATCCACACTGGGTAGTACAGGAGTGTCTGTGTTTCCCCCCTCCACACTGGGTAGTACAGCAGTGTCTGTGTTTCCCTACTCCACACTGGGTCGTACAGGAGTGTCTGTGTTTCCCCACTCCACAATGGGTAGTACAGGAGTGTCTGTGTTTCCCCACTCCTCACTGGGTAGTACAGGAGTGTCTGTGTTTCCCCACTCCACAATGGGTAGTACAGGAGTGTCTGTGTTTCCCCACTCCACACTGGCTAGTACAGGAGTTTCTGTGTTTCCACACTCCACACTGGGTAGTACAGGAGTGTCTGTGTTTCCCCAATCCACACAGGGTAATACAGGAGTGTCTGTGTTTCCCCACTCCATACTGGGTCATACAGGAGAGTCTGTGTTTACCCACTCCACACTGGGTAGTACAGGAGTGTCTGTGCTTCCCCACTCCACAATGGGTAGTACAGGAGTGTCTGTGTTTCCCTACTCCACAATGGGTAGTACAGGAGTGTCTGTGTTTCCCTACTCCACACCGTGTAGTACAGGAGTGTCTGTGTTTCCCCACTCCACAATGGGTAGTACAGGAGTGATGTGTTTCCCCACTCCACACTGGGTAGTACAGGAGTGTCTGTGTTTCCCCACTCCACACTGGGTAGTACAGGAGTGTCTGTGTTTCCCCACTCCACACTGGGTAGTACAGGAGTGTCTGTGTTTCCCCACTCCACACTGGGTAGTACAGGAGTGTCTGTGCTTCCCCACTCCACACTGGGTAGTACAGGAGTGTCTGTGTTTCCCCACTCCACACTGGGTAGTGCAGGAGTGTCTGTGTTTCCCCACTCCACACTGTGTAGTACAGGAGTGTCTGTGATTCCCTACTCCACACTGGGTAGTACAGGAGTGTCTGTGTTTCCCTACTCCACACTGGGTAGTACAGGAGTGTCTGTGTTTCCCTACTCCACACTGGGTAGTACAGGAGTGTCTGTGTTTCCCTACTCCACACTGGGTAGTACAGGAGTGTCTGTGTTTCCCTACTCCACAGTGTGTAGTACAGGAGTGTCTGTGTTTCCCCACTCCACACTGGGTAGTACAGGTGTTTCTGTGTTTCCCCACACCACACTGGGTAGTACAGGAGTGTCTGTGTTTCCCCACTCCACACTGGGTAGTACAGGAGTGTCTGTGTTTCCCCACTCCACACTGGGTCGTACAGGAGTGTCTGTGTTTCCCCACTCCACACTGGGTCATACAGGAGTGTCTGTGTTTCCCCACTCCACACTGGGTCATACAGGAGTGTCTGTGTTTCCCCACTCCACACTGGGTCATACAGGAGTGTCTGTGTTTCCCCACTCCACACTGGGTAGTACAGGAGTGTCTGTGTTTCCCCACTCCACACCGTGTAGTACAGGAGTGTCTGTGTTTCCCCACTCCACACTGGGTAGTACAGGAGTGTCTGTGTTTCCACACTCCACACTGGGTAGTACAGGAGTGTCTGTGTTTCCACACTCCACACTGGGTAGTACAGGAGTGTCTGTGTTTCCCCACTCCACACTGGGTAGTACAGGAGTGTCTGTGTGTCCTCACTCCACACTGGGTAGTACAGGAGTGTCTGTGTTTCCACACTCCACACTGGGTAGTACAGGAGTGTCTGTGTTTCCTCACTCCACACTGGGTAGTACAGGAGTGTCTGTGTTTCCACACTCCACACTGGGTAGTACAGGAGTGTCTGTGTTTCCTCACTCCACACTGGGTAGTACAGGAGTGTCTGTGTTTCCCCACTCCACAATGGGTAGTACAGGAGTGTCTGTGTTTCCACACTCCACACTGGGTAGTACAGGAGTGTCTGTGTTTCCTCACTCCACACTGTGTAGTACAGGAGTGTCTGTGCTTCCCCACTCCACAATGGGTAGTACAGGAGTGTCTGTGTTTCCCCACTCCACACTGGGTAGTACAGGAGTGTCTGTGTTTCCTCACTCCACACTGTGTAGTACAGGAGTGTCTGTGTTTCCCCACTCCACACTGGGTAGTGCAGGAGTGTCTGTGTTTCCCCACTCCACACTGTGTAGTACAGGAGTGTCTGTGATTCCCTACTCCACACTGGGTAGTACAGGAGTGTCTGTGTTTCCCCACTCCACACTGGGTACTACAGGAGTGTCTGTGTTTCCCTACTCCACACCGTGTAGTACAGGAGTGTCTGTGTTTCCCCAATCCACACTGGGTAGTACAGGAGTGTCTGTGTTTCCCCCCTCCACACTGGGTAGTACAGCAGTGTCTGTGTTTCCCTACTCCACACTGGTTCGTACAGGAGTGTCTGTGTTTCCCCACTCCACAATGGGTAGTACAGGAGTGTCTGTGTTTCACCACTCCTCACTGGGTAGTACAGGAGTGTCTGTGTTTCCCCACTCCACAATGGGTAGTACAGGAGTGTCTGTGTTTCCCCACTCCACACTGGGTAGTACAGGAGTTTCTGTGTTTCCACACTCCACACTGGGTAGTACAGGAGTGTCTGTGTTTCCCCACTCCACACTGGGTCATACAGGAGTGTCTGTGTTTCCCCACTCCACACTGGGTAGTACAGGAGTGTCTGTGTTTCCCCAATCCACACAGGGTAATACAGGAGTGTCTGTGTTTCCCCACTCCATACTGGGTCATACAGGAGTGTCTGTGTTTCCCCACTCCACACTGGGTAGTACAGGAGTGTCTGTGTTTCCCCACTCCACACTGTGTAGTACAGGAGTGTCTGTGTTTCCCCACTCCACACTGGGTAGTACAGGAGTGTCTGTGTTTCCCCACTCCACACTGGGTAGTACAGGAGTGTCTGTGTTTCCCCAATCCACACAGGGTAATACAGGAGTGTCTGTGTTTCCCCACTCCATACTGGGTCATACAGGAGTGTCTGTGTTTCCCCACTCCACACTGGGTAGTACAGGAGTGTCTGTGTTTCCCCACTCCACACTGGGTAGTACAGGAGTGTCTGTGTTTCCCCACTCCACACTGGGTAGTACAGGAGTGTCTGTGTTTCCACACTCCACACTGGGTAGTACAGGAGTGTCTGTGCTTCCCCACTCCACACTGGGTAGTACAGGAGTGTCTGTGTTTCCCCACTCCACACTGGGTAGTGCAGGAGTGTCTGTGTTTCCCCACTCCACACTGTGTAGTACAGGAGTGTCTGTGTTTCCCCACTCCACACTGGGTCATACAGGAGTGTCTGTGTTTCCCCACTCCACACTGGGTAGTACAGGAGTGTCTGTGATTCCCTACTCCACACTGGGTAGTACAGGAGTGTCTGTGTTTCCCCACTCCACACTGTGTAGTACAGGAGTGTCTGTGATTCCCTACTCCACACTGGGTAGTACAGGAGTGTCTGTGTTTCCCTACTCCACACTGGGTAGTACAGGAGTGTCTGTGTTTCCCTACTCCACACTGGGTAGTACAGGAGTGTCTGTGTTTCCCTACTCCACACTGGGTAGTACAGGAGTGTCTGTGTTTCCCTACTCCACAGTGTGTAGTACAGGAGTGTCTGTGTTTCCCCACTCCACACTGGGTAGTACAGGTGTTTCTGTGTTTCCCCACACCACACTGGGTAGTACAGGAGTGTCTGTGTTTCCCCACTCCACACTGGGTAGTACAGGAGTGTCTGTGTTTCCCCACTCCACACTGGGTAGTACAGGCGTTTCTGTGTTTCCCCACTCCACACTGGGTCGTACAGGAGTGTCTGTGTTTCCCCACTCCACACTGGGTAGTACAGGAGTGTCTGTGTTTCCCCACTCCACACTGGGTAGTACAGGAGTGTCTGTGTTTCCCCACTCCACACTGGGTCGTACAGGAGTGTCTGTGTTTCCCCACTCCACACTGGGTCATACAGGAGTGTCTGTGTTTCCCCACTCCACGCTGGGTCATACAGGAGTGTCTGTGTTTCCCCACTCCACGCTGGGTCATACAGGAGTGTCTGTGTTTCCCCACTCCACACTGGGTCATACAGGAGTGTCTGTGTTTCCCCACTCCACACTGGGTAGTACAGGAGTGTCTGTGTTTCCCCACTCCACACCGTGTAGTACAGGTGTGTCTGTGTTTCCCCACTCCACACTGGGTAGTACAGGAGTGTCTGTGTTTCCCCACTCCACACTGGGTAGTACAGGAGTGTCTGTGTTTCCCCACTCCACACTGGGTAGTACAGGAGTGTCTGTGTTTCCCCACTCCACACTGGGTCGTACAGGAGTGTCTGTGTTTCCCCTCTCCACACTGGGTCACACAGGAGTGTCTGTGTTTCCCCACTCCACACTGGGTCATACAGGACTGTCTGTGTTTCCCCTCTCCACACTGGGTTGTACAGGAGTGTCTGTGTTTCCCCACTCCACACTGGGTAGTACAGAGGTGTCTGTGTTTCCCCAATCCACAATGGGTAGTACAGGAGTGTCTGTGTTTCCCCAATCCACACAGGGTAATACAGGAGTGTCTGTGTTTCCCCACTCCATACTGGGTCATACAGGAGTGTCTGTGTTTCCCCACTCCACACTGGGTAGTACAGGAGTGTCTGTGTTTCCCCACTCCACACTGGGTAGTACAGGAGTGTCTGTGTTTCCCCACTCCACACTGGGTAGTACAGGAGTGTCTGTGTTTCCACACTCCACACTGGGTAGTACAGGAGTGTCTGTGCTTCCCCACTCCACACTGGGTAGTACAGGAGTGTCTGTGTTTCCCCACTCCACACTGGGTAGTGCAGGAGTGTCTGTGTTTCCCCACTCCACACTGTGTAGTACAGGAGTGTCTGTGTTTCCCCACTCCACACTGGGTCATACAGGAGTGTCTGTGTTTCCGCACTCCACACTGGGTAGTACAGGAGTGTCTGTGATTCCCTACTCCACACTGGGTAGTACAGGAGTGTCTGTGTTTCCCCACTCCACACTGGGTAGTACAGGAGTGTCTGTGTTTCCCCACTCCACACTGGGTAGTACAGGAGTGTCTGTGATTCCCTACTCCACACTGGGTAGTACAGGAGTGTCTGTGTTTCCCCACTCCACACTGGGTAGTACAGGAGTGTCTGTGTTTCCCTACTCCACACCGTGTAGTACAGGAGTGTCTGTGTTTCCCCAATCCACACTGGGTAGTACAGGAGTGTCTGTGTTTCCCCCCTCCACACTGGGTAGTACAGCAGTGTCTGTGTTTCCCTACTCCACACTGGGTCGTACAGGAGTGTCTGTGTTTCCCCACTCCACAATGGGTAGTACAGGAGTGTCTGTGTTTCCCCACTCCTCACTGGGTAGTACAGGAGTGTCTGTGTTTCCCCACTCCACAATGGGTAGTACAGGAGTGTCTGTGTTTCCCCACTCCACACTGGCTAGTACAGGAGTTTCTGTGTTTCCACACTCCACACTGGGTAGTACAGGAGTGTCTGTGTTTCCCCAATCCACACAGGGTAATACAGGAGTGTCTGTGTTTCCCCACTCCATACTGGGTCATACAGGAGAGTCTGTGTTTACCCACTCCACACTGGGTAGTACAGGAGTGTCTGTGTTTCCCCACTCCACACTGTGTAGTACAGGAGTGTCTGTGTTTCCCCAGTCCACACTGGGTAGTACAGGAGTGTCTGTGTTTCCCCACTCCACACTGGGTAGTACAGGAGTGTCTGTGTTTCCCCACACCACACTGGGTAGTACAGGAGTGTCTGTGTTTCCCCACTCCACACTGGGTCGTACAGGAGTGTCTGTGTTTCCCCTCTCCACACTGGGTCACACAGGAGTGTCTGTGTTTCCCCGCTCCACACTGGGTCATACAGGACTGTCTGTGTTTCCCCTCTCCACACTGGGTTGTACAGGAGTGTCTGTGTTTCCCCACTCCACACTGGGTAGTACAGAGGTGTCTGTGTTTCCCCAATCCACAATGGGTAGTACAGGAGTGTCTGTGTTTCCCCAATCCACACAGGGTAATACAGGAGTGTCTGTGTTTCCCCACTCCATACTGGGTCATACAGGAGTGTCTGTGTTTCCCCACTCCACACTGGGTAGTACAGGAGTGTCTGTGTTTCCCCACTCCACACTGGGTAGTACAGGAGTGTCTGTGTTTCCCCACTCCACACTGGGTAGTACAGGAGTGTCTGTGTTTCCACACTCCACACTGGGTAGTACAGGAGTGTCTGTGCTTCCCCACTCCACACTGGGTAGTACAGGAGTGTCTGTGTTTCCCCACTCCACACTGGGTAGTGCAGGAGTGTCTGTGTTTCCCCACTCCACACTGTGTAGTACAGGAGTGTCTGTGTTTCCCCACTCCACACTGGGTCATACAGGAGTGTCTGTGTTTCCCCACTCCACACTGGGTAGTACAGGAGTGTCTGTGATTCCCTACTCCACACTGGGTAGTACAGGAGTGTCTGTGTTTCCCCACTCCACACTGTGTAGTACAGGAGTGTCTGTGATTCCCCACTCCACACTGGGTAGTACAGGAGTGTCTGTGTTTCCCCACTCCACACTGTGTAGTACAGGAGTGTCTGTGATTCCCCACTCCACACTGTGTAGTACAGGAGTGTCTGTGTTTCCCCACTCCACACTGGGTAGTACAGGAGTGTCTGTGTTTCCCTACTCCACACTGGGTAGTACAGGAGTGTCTGTGTTTCCCTACTCCACAGTGTGTAGTACAGGAGTGTCTGTGTTTCCCCACTCCACACTGGGTAGTACAGGTGTTTCTGTGTTTCCCCACACCACACTGGGTAGTACAGGAGTGTCTGTGTTTCCCCACTCCACACTGGGTAGTACAGGAGTGTCTGTGTTTCCCCACTCCACACTGGGTCGTACAGGAGTGTCTGTGTTTCCCCACTCCACACTGGGTCATACAGGAGTGTCTGTGTTTCCCCACTCCACACTGGGTCATACAGGAGTGTCTGTGTTTCCCCACTCCACACTGGGTCATACAGGAGTGTCTGTGTTTCCCCACTCCACACTGGGTCATACAGGAGTGTCTGTGTTTCCCCACTCCACACTGGGTAGTACAGGAGTGTCTGTGTTTCCCCACTCCACACCGTGTAGTACAGGAGTGTCTGTGTTTCCCCACTCCACACTGGGTAGTACAGGAGTGTCTGTGTTTCCACACTCCACACTGGGTAGTACAGGAGTGTCTGTGTTTCCCCACTCCACACTGGGTAGTACAGGAGTGTCTGTGTTTCCCCACTCCACACTGGGTCGTACAGGAGTGTCTGTGTTTCCCCTCTCCACACTGGGTCACACAGGAGTGTCTGTGTTTCCCCACTCCACACTGGGTCATACAGGACTGTCTGTGTTTCCCCTCTCCACACTGGGTTGTACAGGAGTGTCTGTGTTTCCCCACTCCACACTGGGTAGTACAGAGGTGTCTGTGTTTCCCCAATCCACAATGGGTAGTACAGGAGTGTCTGTGTTTCCCCAATCCACACAGGGTAATACAGGAGTGTCTGTGTTTCCCCACTCCATACTGGGTCATACAGGAGTGTCTGTGTTTCCCCACTCCACACTGGGTAGTACAGGAGTGTCTGTGTTTCCCCACTCCACACTGGGTAGTACAGGAGTGTCTGTGTTTCCCCCACTCCACACTGGGTAGTACAGGAGTGTCTGTGTTTCCACACTCCACACTGGGTAGTACAGGAGTGTCTGTGCTTCCCCACTCCACACTGGGTAGTACAGGAGTGTCTGTGTTTCCCCACTCCACACTGGGTAGTGCAGGAGTGTCTGTGTTTCCCCACTCCACACTGTGTAGTACAGGAGTGTCTGTGTTTCCCCACTCCACACTGGGTCATACAGGAGTGTCTGTGTTTCCCCACTCCACACTGGGTAGTACAGGAGTGTCTGTGATTCCCTACTCCACACTGGGTAGTACAGGAGTGTCTGTGTTTCCCCACTCCACACTGGGTAGTACAGGAGTGTCTGTGTTTCCCCACTCCACACTGGGTAGTACAGGAGTGTCTGTGATTCCCTACTCCACTCTGGGTAGTACAGGAGTGTCTGTGTTTCCCCACTCCACACTGGGTAGTACAGGAGTGTCTGTGTTTCCCTACTCCACACCGTGTAGTACAGGAGTGTCTGTGTTTCCCCAATCCACACTGGGTAGTACAGGAGTGTCTGTGTTTCCCCCCTCCACACTGGGTAGTACAGCAGTGTCTGTGTTTCCCTACTCCACACTGGGTCGTACAGGAGTGTCTGTGTTTCCCCACACCACACTGGGTAGTACAGGAGTGTCTGTGTTTCCCCACTCCACACTGGGTAGTACAGGAGTGTCTGTGTTTCCCCACTCCACACTGGGTAGTACAGGAGTGTCTGTGTTTCCCCACTCCACACTGGGTAGTACAGGAGTGTCTGTGTTTCCCCACTCCACACTGTGTAGTACAGGAGTGTCTGTGTTTCCCCACTCCACACTGGGTAGTACAGGAGTGTCTGTGTTTCCCCACTCCACACTGGGTATTACAGGAGTGTCTGTGTTTCCCCACTCCACACTGGGTAGTACAGGAGTGTCTGTGTTTCCACACTCCACACTGGGTAGTACAGGAGTGTCTGTGTTTCCCCACTCCACACTGGGTAGTACAGGAGTGTCTGTGTTTCCCCACTCCACACTGGGTATTACAGGAGTGTCTGTGTTTCCCCACTCCACACTAGGTAGTACAGGAGTGTCTGTGTTTCCCCACTCCACACTGGGTAGTACAGGAGTGTCTGTGTTTCCACACTCCACACTGGGTAGTACAGGAGTGTCTGTGTTTCCCCACTCCACACTGGGTAGTACAGGAGTGTCTGTGTTTCCCCACTCCACACTGGGTAGTACAGGAGTGTCTGTGTTTCCCCACTCCACACTGGGTAGTACAGGAGTGTCTGTGTTTCCACACTCCACACTGGGTAGTACAGGAGTGTCTGTGCTTCCCCACTCCACACTGGGTAGTACAGGAGTGTCTGTGTTTCCCCACTCCACACTGGGTAGTGCAGGAGTGTCTGTGTTTCCCCACTCCACACTGTGTAGTACAGGAGTGTCTGTGTTTCCCCACTCCACAATGGGTAGTACAGGAGTGTCTGTGTTTCCCCATTCCACACTGGGTAGTACAGGAGTGTCTGTGTTTCCCCACTCCACACTGGGTAGTACAGGAGTGTCTGTGTTTCCCCACTCCACACTGGGTCATACAGGAGTGTCTGTGATTCCCTACTCCACACTGGGTAGTACAGGAGTGTCTGTGTTTCCCCACTCCACACTGGGTCATACAGGAGTGTCTGTGATTCCCTACTCCACACTGGGTAGTACAGGAGTGTCTGTGTTTCCCCACTCCACACTGTGTAGTACAGGAGTGTCTGTGATTCCCTACTCCACACTGGGTAGTACAGGAGTGTCTGTGTTTCCCTACTCCACACTGGGTAGTACAGGAGTGTCTGTGTTTCCCTACTCCACACTGGGTAGTACAGGAGTGTCTGTGTTTCCCTACTCCACACTGGGTAGTACAGGAGTGTCTGTGTTTCCCTACTCCACAGTGTGTAGTACAGGAGTGTCTGTGTTTCCCCACTCCACACTGGGTAGTACAGGTGTTTCTGTGTTTCCCCACACCACACTGGGTAGTACAGGAGTGTCTGTGTTTCCCCACTCCACACTGGGTAGTACAGGAGTGTCTGTGTTTCCCCACTCCACACTGGGTCGTACAGGAGTGTCTGTGTTTCCCCACTCCACACTGGTTCATACAGGAGTGTCTGTGTTTCCCCACTCCACACTGGGTCATACAGGAGTGTCTGTGTTTCCCCACTCCACACTGGGTCATACAGGAGTGTCTGTGTTTCCCCACTCCACACTGGGTCATACAGGAGTGTCTGTGTTTCCCCACTCCACACTGGGTAGTACAGGAGTGTCTGTGTTTCCCCACTCCACACCGTGTAGTACAGGAGTGTCTGTGTTTCCCCACTCCACACTGGGTAGTACAGGAGTGTCTGTGTTTCCCCACTCCACACTGGGTAGTACAGGAGTGTCTGTGTTTCCCCACTCCACACTGGGTAGTACAGGAGTGTCTGTGTTTCCCCACTCCACACTGGGTAGTACAGGAGTGTCTGTGTTTCCCCACTCCACACTGGGTAGTACAGGAGTGTCTGTGTTTCCCCACTCCACACTGGGTAGTACAGGAGTGTCTGTGTTTCCCCACTCCACACTGGGTCGTACAGGAGTGTCTGTGTTTCCCCACTCCACACTGGGTCATACAGGAGTGTCTGTGTTTCCCCACTCCACACTGGGTCATACAGGAGTGTCTGTGTTTCCCCACTCCACACTGGGTCATACAGGAGTGTCTGTGTTTCCCCACTCCACACTGGGTCATACAGGAGTGTCTGTGTTTCCCCACTCCACACTGGGTAGTACAGGAGTGTCTGTGTTTCCCCACTCCACACCGTGTTGTACAGGAGTGTCTGTGTTTCCCCACTCCACACTGGGTAGTACAGGAGTGTCTGTGTTTCCCCACTCCACACTGGGTAGTACAGAGGTGTCTGTGTTTCCCCAATCCACAATGGGTAGTACAGGAGTGTCTGTGTTTCCCCAATCCACACAGGGTAATACAGGAGTGTCTGTGTTTCCCCACTCCATACTGGGTCATACAGGAGTGTCTGTGTTTCCCCACTCCACACTGGGTAGTACAGGAGTGTCTGTGTTTCCCCACTCCACACTGGGTAGTACAGGAGTGTCTGTGTTTCCCCACTCCACACTGGGTAGTACAGGAGTGTCTGTGTTTCCACACTCCACACTGGGTAGTACAGGAGTGTCTGTGCTTCCCCACTCCACACTGGGTAGTACAGGAGTGTCTGTGTTTCCCCACTCCACACTGGGTAGTGCAGGAGTGTCTGTGTTTCCCCACTCCACACTGTGTAGTACAGGAGTGTCTGTGTTTCCCCACTCCACACTGGGTCATACAGGAGTGTCTGTGTTTCCCCACTCCACACTGGGTAGTACAGGAGTGTCTGTGATTCCCTACCCCACACTGGGTAGTACAGGAGTGTCTGTGTTTCCCCACTCCACACTGGGTAGTACAGGAGTGTCTGTGTTTCCCCACTCCACACTGGGTAGTACAGGAGTGTCTGTGATTCCCTACTCCACTCTGGGTAGTACAGGAGTGTCTGTGTTTCCCCACTCCACACTGGGTAGTACAGGAGTGTCTGTGTTTCCCTACTCCACACCGTGTAGTACAGGAGTGTCTGTGTTTCCCCAATCCACACTGGGTAGTACAGGAGTGTCTGTGTTTCCCCCCTCCACACTGGGTAGTACAGCAGTGTCTGTGTTTCCCTACTCCACACTGGGTCGTACAGGAGTGTCTGTGTTTCCCCACTCCACAATGGGTAGTACAGGAGTGTCTGTGTTTCCCCACTCCACACTGGGTAGTACAGGAGTGTCTGTGTTTCCCCACTCCACACTGGGTAGTACAGGAGTGTCTGTGTTTCCCCACTCCACACTGGGTAGTACAGGAGTGTCTGTGTTTCCACACTCCACACTGGGTAGTACAGGAGTGTCTGTGCTTCCCCACTCCACACTGGGTAGTACAGGAGTGTCTGTGTTTCCCCACTCCACACTGGGTAGTGCAGGAGTGTCTGTGTTTCCCCACTCCACACTGTGTAGTACAGGAGTGTCTGTGTTTCCCCACTCCACACTGGGTCATACAGGAGTGTCTGTGTTTCCCCACTCCACACTGGGTAGTACAGGAGTGTCTGTGATTCCCTACTCCACACTGGGTAGTACAGGAGTGTCTGTGTTTCCCCACTCCACACTGTGTAGTACAGGAGTGTCTGTGATTCCCTACTCCACACTGGGTAGTACAGGAGTGTCTGTGTTTCCCTACTCCACACTGGGTAGTACAGGAGTGTCTGTGTTTCCCTACTCCACACTGGGTAGTACAGGAGTGTCTGTGTTTCCCTACTCCACACTGGGTAGTACAGGAGTGTCTGTGTTTCCCTACTCCACAGTGTGTAGTACAGGAGTGTCTGTGTTTCCCCACTCCACACTGGGTAGTACAGGTGTTTCTGTGTTTCCCCACACCACACTGGGTAGTACAGGAGTGTCTGTGTTTCCCCACTCCACACTGGGTAGTACAGGAGTGTCTGTGTTTCCCCACTCCACACTGGGTCGTACAGGAGTGTCTGTGTTTCCCCACTCCACACTGGGTCATACAGGAGTGTCTGTGTTTCCCCACTCCACACTGGGTCATACAGGAGTGTCTGTGTTTCCCCACTCCACACTGGGTCATACAGGAGTGTCTGTGTTTCCCCACTCCACACTGGGTCATACAGGAGTGTCTGTGTTTCCCCACTCCACACTGGGTAGTACAGGAGTGTCTGTGTTTCCCCACTCCACACCGTGTTGTACAGGAGTGTCTGTGTTTCCCCACTCCACACTGGGTAGTACAGGAGTGTCTGTGTTTCCCCACTCCACACTGGGTAGTACAGGAGTGTCTGTGTTTCCCCACTCCACACTGGGTAGTACAGGAGTGTCTGTGTTTCCCCACTCCACACTGGGTCGTACAGGAGTGTCTGTGTTTCCCCTCTCCACACTGGGTCACACAGGAGTGTCTGTGTTTCCCCACTCCACACTGGGTCATACAGGACTGTCTGTGTTTCCCCTCTCCACACTGGGTTGTACAGGAGTGTCTGTGTTTCCCCACTCCACACTGGGTAGTACAGAGGTGTCTGTGTTTCCCCAATCCACAATGGGTAGTACAGGAGTGTCTGTGTTTCCCCAATCCACACAGGGTAATACAGGAGTGTCTGTGTTTCCCCACTCCATACTGGGTCATACAGGAGTGTCTGTGTTTCCCCACTCCACACTGGGTAGTACAGGAGTGTCTGTGTTTCCCCACTCCACACTGGGTAGTACAGGAGTGTCTGTGTTTCCCCACTCCACACTGGGTAGTACAGGAGTGTCTGTGTTTCCACACTCCACACTGGGTAGTACAGGAGTGTCTGTGCTTCCCCACTCCACACTGGGTAGTACAGGAGTGTCTGTGTTTCCCCACTCCACACTGGGTAGTACAGGAGTGTCTGTGTTTCCCCACTCCACACTGGGTCATACAGGAGTGTCTGTGTTTCCCCACTCCACACTGGGTAGTACAGGAGTGTCTGTGATTCCCTACTCCACACTGGGTAGTACAGGAGTGTCTGTGTTTCCCCACTCCACACTGGGTAGTACAGGAGTGTCTGTGTTTCCCCACTCCACACTGGGTAGTACAGGAGTGTCTGTGATTCCCTACTCCACTCTGGGTAGTACAGGAGTGTCTGTGTTTCCCCACTCCACACTGGGTAGTACAGGAGTGTCTGTGTTTCCCTACTCCACACCGTGTAGTACAGGAGTGTCTGTGTTTCCCCAATCCACACTGGGTAGTACAGGAGTGTCTGTGTTTCCCCCCTCCACACTGGGTAGTACAGCAGTGTCTGTGTTTCCCTACTCCACACTGGGTCGTACAGGAGTGTCTGTGTTTCCCCACTCCACAATGGGTAGTACAGGAGTGTCTGTGTTTCCCCACTCCACACTGGGTAGTACAGGAGTGTCTGTGTTTCCCTACTCCACACCGTGTAGTACAGGAGTGTCTGTGTTTCCCCAATCCACACTGGGTAGTACAGGAGTGTCTGTGTTTCCCCCCTCCACACTGGGTAGTACAGCAGTGTCTGTGTTTCCCTACTCCACACTGGGTCGTACAGGAGTGTCTGTGTTTCCCCACTCCACAATGGGTAGTACAGGAGTGTCTGTGTTTCCCCACTCCTCACTGGGTAGTACAGGAGTGTCTGTGTTTCCCCACTCCACAATGGGTAGTACAGGAGTGTCTGTGTTTCCCCACTCCACACTGGGTAGTACAGGAGTTTCTGTGTTTCCACACTCCACACTGGGTAGTACAGGAGTGTCTGTGTTTCCCCAATCCACACAGGGTAATACAGGAGTGTCTGTGTTTCCCCACTCCATACTGGGTCATACAGGAGAGTCTGTGTTTACCCACTCCACACTGGGTAGTACAGGAGTGTCTGTGTTTCCCCACTCCACACTGTGTAGTACAGGAGTGTCTGTGTTTCCCCACTCCACACTGGGTAGTACAGGAGTGTCTGTGTTTCCCCACTCCACACTGGGTAGTACAGGAGTGTCTGTGTTTCCCCACACCACACTGGGTAGTACAGGAGTGTCTGTGTTTCCCCACTCCACACTGGGTAGTACAGGAGTGTCTGTGTTTCCCCACTCCACACTGGGTAGTACAGGAGTGTCTGTGTTTCCCCACTCCCCACTGGGTAGTACAGGAGTGTCTGTGTTTCCCCACTCCACACTGGGTAGTACAGGAGTGTCTGTGTTTCCACACTCCACACTGGGTAGTACAGGAGTGTCTGTGCTTCCCCACTCCACACTGGGTAGTACAGGAGTGTCTGTGTTTCCCCACTCCACACTGGGTAGTGCAGGAGTGTCTGTGTTTCCCCACTCCACACTGTGTAGTACAGGAGTGTCTGTGTTTCCCCACTCCACACTGGGTCATACAGGAGTGTCTGTGTTTCCCCACTCCACACTGGGTAGTACAGGAGTGTCTGTGATTCCCTACTCCACACTGGGTAGTACAGGAGTGTCTGTGTTTCCCCACTCCACACTGTGTAGTACAGGAGTGTCTGTGATTCCCTACTCCACACTGGGTAGTACAGGAGTGTCTGTGTTTCCCTACTCCACACTGGGTAGTACAGGAGTGTCTGTGTTTCCCTACTCCACACTGGGTAGTACAGGAGTGTCTGTGTTTCCCTACTCCACACTGGGTAGTACAGGAGTGTCTGTGTTTCCCTACTCCACAGTGTGTAGTACAGGAGTGTCTGTGTTTCCCCACTCCACACTGGGTAGTACAGGTGTTTCTGTGTTTCCCCACACCACACTGGGTAGTACAGGAGTGTCTGTGTTTCCCCACTCCACACTGGGTAGTACAGGAGTGTCTGTGTTTCCCCACTCCACACTGGGTCGTACAGGAGTGTCTGTGTTTCCCCACTCCACACTGGGTCATACAGGAGTGTCTGTGTTTCCCCACTCCACACTGGGTCATACAGGAGTGTCTGTGTTTCCCCACTCCACACTGGGTCATACAGGAGTGTCTGTGTTTCCCCACTCCACACTGGGTCATACAGGAGTGTCTGTGTTTCCCCACTCCACACTGGGTAGTACAGGAGTGTCTGTGTTTCCCCACTCCACACCGTGTTGTACAGGAGTGTCTGTGTTTCCCCACTCCACACTGGGTAGTACAGGAGTGTCTGTGTTTCCCCACTCCACACTGGGTAGTACAGGAGTGTCTGTGTTTCCCCACTCCACACTGGGTAGTACAGGAGTGTCTGTGTTTCCCCACTCCACACTGGGTCGTACAGGAGTGTCTGTGTTTCCCCTCTCCACACTGGGTCACACAGGAGTGTCTGTGTTTCCCCACTCCACACTGGGTCATACAGGACTGTCTGTGTTTCCCCTCTCCACACTGGGTTGTACAGGAGTGTCTGTGTTTCCCCACTCCACACTGGGTAGTACAGAGGTGTCTGTGTTTCCCCAATCCACAATGGGTAGTACAGGAGTGTCTGTGTTTCCCCAATCCACACAGGGTAATACAGGAGTGTCTGTGTTTCCCCACTCCATACTGGGTCATACAGGAGTGTCTGTGTTTCCCCACTCCACACTGGGTAGTACAGGAGTGTCTGTGTTTCCCCACTCCACACTGGGTAGTACAGGAGTGTCTGTGTTTCCCCACTCCACACTGGGTAGTACAGGAGTGTCTGTGTTTCCACACTCCACACTGGGTAGTACAGGAGTGTCTGTGCTTCCCCACTCCACACTGGGTAGTACAGGAGTGTCTGTGTTTCCCCACTCCACACTGGGTAGTGCAGGAGTGTCTGTGTTTCCCCACTCCACACTGTGTAGTACAGGAGTGTCTGTGTTTCCCCACTCCACACTGGGTCATACAGGAGTGTCTGTGTTTCCCCACTCCACACTGGGTAGTACAGGAGTGTCTGTGATTCCCTACTCCACACTGGGTAGTACAGGAGTGTCTGTGTTTCCCCACTCCACACTGGGTAGTACAGGAGTGTCTGTGTTTCCCCACTCCACACTGGGTAGTACAGGAGTGTCTGTGATTCCCTACTCCACTCTGGGTAGTACAGGAGTGTCTGTGTTTCCCCACTCCACACTGGGTAGTACAGGAGTGTCTGTGTTTCCCTACTCCACACCGTGTAGTACAGGAGTGTCTGTGTTTCCCCAATCCACACTGGGTAGTACAGGAGTGTCTGTGTTTCCCCCCTCCGCACTGGGTAGTACAGCAGTGTCTGTGTTTCCCTACTCCACACTGGGTCGTACAGGAGTGTCTGTGTTTCCCCACTCCACAATGGGTAGTACAGGAGTGTCTGTGTTTCCCCACTCCTCACTGGGTAGTACAGGAGTGTCTGTGTTTCCCCACTCCACAATGGGTAGTACAGGAGTGTCTGTGTTTCCCCACTCCACACTGGGTAGTACAGGAGTTTCTGTGTTTCCACACTCCACACTGGGTAGTACAGGAGTGTCTGTGTTTCCCCAATCCACACAGGGTAATACAGGAGTGTCTGTGTTTCCCCACTCCATACTGGGTCATACAGGAGAGTCTGTGTTTACCCACTCCACACTGGGTAGTACAGGAGTGTCTGTGTTTCCCCACTCCACACTGTGTAGTACAGGAGTGTCTGTGTTTCCCCACTCCACACTGGGTAGTACAGGAGTGTCTGTATTTCCCCACTCCACACTGGGTAGTACAGGAGTGTCTGTGTTTCCCCACACCACACTGGGTAGTACAGGAGTGTCTGTGTTTCCCCACTCCACACTGGGTAGTACAGGAGTGTCTGTGTTTCCCCACTCCACACTGGGTAGTACAGGAGTGTCTGTGTTTCCCCACTCCACAATGGGTAGTACAGGAGTGTCTGTGTTTCCCCACTCCACACTGGGTAGTACAGGAGTGTCTGTGTTTCCCCACTCCACACTGTGTAGTACAGGAGTGTCTGTGTTTCCCCACTCCACACTGGGTAGTACAGGAGTGTCTGTGTTTCCCCACTCCACACTGGGTATTACAGGAGTGTCTGTGTTTCCCCACTCCACACTGGGTAGTACAGGAGTGTCTGTGTTTCCACACTCCACACTGGGTAGTACAGGAGTGTCTGTGTTTCCCCACTCCACACTGGGTAGTACAGGAGTGTCTGTGTTTCCCCACTCCACACTGGGTATTACAGGAGTGTCTGTGTTTCCCCACTCCACACTAGGTAGTACAGGAGTGTCTGTGTTTCCCCACTCCACACTGGGTAGTACAGGAGTGTCTGTGTTTCCACACTCCACACTGGGTAGTACAGGAGTGTCTGTGTTTCCCCACTCCACACTGGGTAGTACAGGAGTGTCTGTGTTTCCCCACTCCACACTGGGTAGTACAGGAGTGTCTGTGTTTCCCCACTCCACACTGGGTAGTACAGGAGTGTCTGTGTTTCCACACTCCACACTGGGTAGTACAGGAGTGTCTGTGCTTCCCCACTCCACACTGGGTAGTACAGGAGTGTCTGTGTTTCCCCACTCCACACTGGGTAGTGCAGGAGTGTCTGTGTTTCCCCACTCCACACTGTGTAGTACAGGAGTGTCTGTGTTTCCCCACTCCACACTGGGTCATACAGGAGTGTCTGTGTTTCCCCACTCCACACTGGGTAGTACAGGAGTGTCTGTGATTCCCTACTCCACACTGGGTAGTACAGGAGTGTCTGTGTTTCCCCACTCCACACTGTGTAGTACAGGAGTGTCTGTGATTCCCTACTCCACACTGGGTAGTACAGGAGTGTCTGTGTTTCCCTACTCCACACTGGGTAGTACAGGAGTGTCTGTGTTTCCCCACTCCACACTGGGTAGTACAGGAGTGTCTGTGTTTCCCTACTCCACACTGGGTAGTACAGGAGTGTCTGTGTTTCCCTACTCCACACTGGGTAGTACAGGAGTGTCTGTGTTTCCCTACTCCACAGTGTGTAGTACAGGAGTGTCTGTGTTTCCCCACTCCACACTGGGTAGTACAGGTGTTTCTGTGTTTCCCCACACCACACTGGGTAGTACAGGAGTGTCTGTGTTTCCCCACTCCACACTGGGTAGTACAGGAGTGTCTGTGTTTCCCCACTCCACACTGGGTCGTACAGGAGTGTCTGTGTTTCCCCACTCCACACTGGGTCATACAGGAGTGTCTGTGTTTCCCCACTCCACACTGGGTCATACAGGAGTGTCTGTGTTTCCCCACTCCACACTGGGTCATACAGGAGTGTCTGTGTTTCCCCACTCCACACTGGGTCATACAGGAGTGTCTGTGTTTCCCCACTCCACACTGGGTAGTACAGGAGTGTCTGTGTTTCCCCACTCCACACCGTGTAGTACAGGAGTGTCTGTGTTTCCCCACTCCACACTGGGTAGTACAGGAGTGTCTGTGTTTCCCCACTCCACACTGGGTAGTACAGGAGTGTCTGTGTTTCCCCACTCCACACTGGGTAGTACAGGAGTGTCTGTGTTTCCCCACTCCACACTGGGTCGTACAGGAGTGTCTGTGTTTCCCCTCTCCACACTGGGTCACACAGGAGTGTCTGTGTTTCCCCACTCCACACTGGGTCATACAGGACTGTCTGTGTTTCCCCTCTCCACACTGGGTTGTACAGGAGTGTCTGTGTTTCCCCACTCCACACTGGGTAGTACAGAGGTGTCTGTGTTTCCCCAATCCACAATGGGTAGTACAGGAGTGTCTGTGTTTCCCCAATCCACACAGGGTAATACAGGAGTGTCTGTGTTTCCCCACTCCATACTGGGTCATACAGGAGTGTCTGTGTTTCCCCACTCCACACTGGGTAGTACAGGAGTGTCTGTGTTTCCCCACTCCACACTGGGTAGTACAGGAGTGTCTGTGTTTCCCCACTCCACACTGGGTAGTACAGGAGTGTCTGTGTTTCCACACTCCACACTGGGTAGTACAGGAGTGTCTGTGCTTCCCCACTCCACACTGGGTAGTACAGGAGTGTCTGTGTTTCCCCACTCCACACTGGGTAGTGCAGGAGTGTCTGTGTTTCCCCACTCCACACTGTGTAGTACAGGAGTGTCTGTGTTTCCCCACTCCACACTGGGTCATACAGGAGTGTCTGTGTTTCCCCACTCCACACTGGGTAGTACAGGAGTGTCTGTGATTCCCTACTCCACACTGGGTAGTACAGGAGTGTCTGTGTTTCCCCACTCCACACTGGGTAGTACAGGAGTGTCTGTGTTTCCCCACTCCACACTGGGTAGTACAGGAGTGTCTGTGATTCCCTACTCCACTCTGGGTAGTACAGGAGTGTCTGTGTTTCCCCACTCCACACTGGGTAGTACAGGAGTGTCTGTGTTTCCCTACTCCACACCGTGTAGTACAGGAGTGTCTGTGTTTCCCCAATCCACACTGGGTAGTACAGGAGTGTCTGTGTTTCCCCCCTCCACACTGGGTAGTACAGCAGTGTCTGTGTTTCCCTACTCCACACTGGGTCGTACAGGAGTGTCTGTGTTTCCCCACTCCACAATGGGTAGTACAGGAGTGTCTGTGTTTCCCCACTCCTCACTGGGTAGTACAGGAGTGTCTGTGTTTCCCCACTCCACAATGGGTAGTACAGGAGTGTCTGTGTTTCCCCACTCCACACTGGGTAGTACAGGAGTTTCTGTGTTTCCACACTCCACACTGGGTAGTACAGGAGTGTCTGTGTTTCCCCAATCCACACAGGGTAATACAGGAGTGTCTGTGTTTCCCCACTCCATACTGGGTCATACAGGAGAGTCTGTGTTTACCCACTCCACACTGGGTAGTACAGGAGTGTCTGTGTTTCCCCACTCCACACTGTGTAGTACAGGAGTGTCTGTGTTTCCCCACTCCACACTGGGTAGTACAGGAGTGTCTGTGTTTCCCCACTCCACACTGGGTAGTACAGGAGTGTCTGTGTTTCCCCACACCACACTGGGTAGTACAGGAGTGTCTGTGTTTCCCCACTCCACACTGGGTAGTACAGGAGTGTCTGTGTTTCCCCACTCCACACTGGGTAGTACAGGAGTGTCTGTGTTTCCCCACTCCACAATGGGTAGTACAGGAGTGTCTGTGTTTCCCCACTCCACACTGGGTAGTACAGGAGTGTCTGTGTTTCCCCACTCCACACTGTGTAGTACAGGAGTGTCTGTGTTTCCCCACTCCACACTGGGTAGTACAGGAGTGTCTGTGTTTCCCCACTCCACACTGGGTATTACAGGAGTGTCTGTGTTTCCCCACTCCACACTGGGTAGTACAGGAGTGTCTGTGTTTCCACACTCCACACTGGGTAGTACAGGAGTGTCTGTGTTTCCCCACTCCACACTGGGTATTACAGGAGTGTCTGTGTTTCCCCACTCCACACTAGGTAGTACAGGAGTGTCTGTGTTTCCCCACTCCACACTGGGTAGTACAGGAGTGTCTGTGTTTCCACACTCCACACTGGGTAGTACAGGAGTGTCTGTGTTTCCCCACTCCACACTGGGTAGTACAGGAGTGTCTGTGTTTCCCCACTCCACACTGGGTAGTACAGGAGTGTCTGTGTTTCCCCAATCCACACTGGGTAGTACAGGAGTGTCTGTGTTTCCCCACTCCACACTGGGTAGTACAGGAGTGTCTGTGTTTCCCTACTCCACACTGCGTAGTACAGGAATGTCTGTGTTTCCCCACTCCACACTGGGTAGTACAGGAGTGTCTGTGTTTCCCCACTCCACACTGGGTAGTACAGGAGTGTCTGTGTTTCCCCACTCCACACTGGGTAGTACAGGAGTGTCTATGTTTCCCCACTCCACACTGGGTAGTACAGGAGTGTCTGTGTTTCCCCACTCCACACTGGGTAGTACAGGAGTGTCTGTGTTTCCCCACTCCACACTGGGTAGTACAGGAGTGTCTGTGTTTCCCCACTCCACACTGGGTAGTACAGGAGTGTCTGTGTTTCCACACTCCGCACTGGGTAGTACAGGAGTGTCTGTGTTTACCCACTCCACACCGTGTAGTACAGGAGTGTCTGTGTTTCCCCACTCCACACTGGGTAGTACAGGAGTGTCTGTGATTCCCCACTCCACACTGGGTAGTACAGGAGTGTCTGTGTTTCCCCACTCCACACTGGGTATTACAGGAGTGTCTGTGTTTCCCCACTCCACACTGGGTAGTACAGGAGTGTCTGTGTTTCCACACTCCACACTGGGTAGTAAGGAGTGTCTGTGTTTACCCACTCCACACCTTGTAGTATAGGAGTGTCTGTGTTTCCCCACTCCACACCGGGTTGTACAGGAGTGTCTGTGATTCCCTACTCCACACTGTGTAGTACAGGAGTGTCTGTGATTCCCTACTCCACACTGGGTAGTACAGGAGTGTCTGTGTTTCCCCACTCCACACTGGGTAGTACAGGTGTTTCTGTGTTTCCCTACTCCACACTGGGTAGTACAGGAGTGTCTGTGTTTCCCCACTCCACACTGGGTAGTACAGGTGTGTCTGTGTTTCCCCTCTCCACACTGGGTAGTACAGGAGTGTCTGTCATTTCCCCACTCCACACTGGGTGGTACAGGAGTGTCTGTGTTTCCCCAATCCACACTGGGTGGTACAGGAGTGTCTGTGTTTCCCCACTCCACACTGCGTAGTACAGGATTGTCTGTGTTTCCCCACTCCACACTGGGAGGTACAGGAGAGTCTGTGTTTCCCCACTCCACACTGGGTGGTACAGGAGTGTCTGTGTTTCCCCACTCCACACTGGGTAGTACAGGAGTGTCTGTGTTTCCCCACTCCACACTGGGTAGTACAGGAGTGTCTGTGTTTCCCCACTCCACACTGGTTAGCACAGGAGTGTCTGTGTTTCCCCACTCCACACCGTGTAGTACAGGAGTGTCTGTGTTTCCCTACTCCACACCGTGTAGTACAGGAGTGTCTGTGTTTCCCTACTGCACACCGTGTAGTACAGGAGTGTCTGTGTTTCCCTACTCCACAATGGGTAGTACAGGAGTGTCTGTGTTTCCCTACTCCACACCGTGTAGTACAGGAGTGTCTGTGTTTCCCCACTCCACAATGGGTAGTACAGGAGTGTCTGTGTTTCCCCACTCCACACTGGGTAGTACAGGAGTGTCTGTGTTTCCCCACTCCACACTGGGTAGTACAGGAGTGTCTGTGTTTCCCCACTCCACACTGGGTAGTACAGGAGTGTCTGTGTTTCCCCACTCCACACTGGGTAGTACAGGAGTGTCTGTGATTCCCTACTCCACACTGGGTAGTACAGGAGTGTCTGTGTTTCCCCACTCCACACTGGGTAGTACAGGAGTGTCTGTGTTTCCCTACTCCACACCGTGTAGTACAGGAGTGTCTGTGTTTCCCCAATCCACACTGGGTAGTACAGGAGTGTCTGTGTTTCCCCCCTCCACACTGGGTAGTACAGCAGTGTCTGTGTTTCCCTACTCCACACTGGGTCGTACAGGAGTGTCTGTGTTTCCCCACTCCACAATGGGTAGTACAGGAGTGTCTGTGTTTCCCCACTCCTCACTGGGTAGTACAGGAGTGTCTGTGTTTCCCCACTCCACAATGGGTAGTACAGGAGTGTCTGTGTTTCCCCACTCCACACTGGGTAGTACAGGAGTTTCTGTGTTTCCACACTCCACACTGGGTAGTACAGGAGTGTCTGTGTTTCCCCAATCCACACAGGGTAATACAGGAGTGTCTGTGTTTCCCCACTCCTCACTGGGTAGTACAGGAGTGTCTGTGTTTCCCCACTCCACAATGGGTAGTACAGGAGTGTCTGTGTTTCCCCACTCCACACTGGGTAGTACAGGAGTTTCTGTGTTTCCCCACTCCTCACTGGGTAGTACAGGAGTGTCTGTGTTTCCCCAATCCACACAGGGTAATACAGGAGTGTCTGTGTTTCCCCACTCCATACTGGGTCATACAGGAGTGTCTGTGTTTCCCCACTCCACACTGGGTAGTACAGGAGTGTCTGTGTTTCCCCACTCCACACTGTGTAGTACAGGAGTGTCTGTGTTTCCCCACTCCACACTGGGTAGTACAGGAGTGTCTGTGTTTCCCCACTCCACACTGGGTAGTACAGGAGTGTCTGTGTTTCCCCACACCACACTGGGTAGTACAGGAGTGTCTGTGTTTCCCCACTCCACACTGGGTAGTACAGGAGTGTCTGTGTTTCCCCACTCCACACTGGGTAGTACAGGAGTGTCTGTGTTTCCCCACTCCACAATGGGTAGTACAGGAGTGTCTGTGTTTCCCCACTCCACACTGGGTAGTACAGGAGTGTCTGTGTTTCCCCACTCCACACTGGGTAGTACAGGAGTGTCTGTGTTTCCCCACTCCACACTGGGTATTACAGGAGTGTCTGTGTTTCCCCACTCCACACTGGGTAGTACAGGAGTGTCTGTGTTTCCACACTCCACACTGGGTAGTACAGGAGTGTCTGTGTTTCCCCACTCCACACTGGGTAGTACAGGAGTGTCTGTGTTTCCCCACTCCACACTGGGTATTACAGGAGTGTCTGTGTTTCCCCACTCCACACTAGGTAGTACAGGAGTGTCTGTGTTTCCCCACTCCACACTGGGTAGTACAGGAGTGTCTGTGTTTCCACACTCCACACTGGGTAGTACAGGAGTGTCTGTGTTTCCCCACTCCACACTGGGTAGTACAGGAGTGTCTGTGTTTCCCCACTCCACACTGGGTAGTACAGGAGTGTCTGTGTTTCCCCAATCCACACTGGGTAGTACAGGAGTGTCTGTGTTTCCCCACTCCACACTGGGTAGTACAGGAGTGTCTGTGTTTCCCTACTCCACACTGCGTAGTACAGGAGTGTCTGTGTTTCCCCACTCCACACTGGGTAGTACAGGAGTGTCTGTGTTTCCCCACTCCACACTGGGTAGTACAGGAGTGTCTGTGTTTCCCCACTCCACACTGGGTAGTACAGGAGTGTCTGTGTTTCCCCACTCCACACTGGGTAGTACAGGAGTGTCTGTGTTTCCCCACTCCACACTGGGTAGTACAGGAGTGTCTGTGTTTCCCCACTCCACACTGGGTAGTACAGGAGTGTCTGTGTTTCCCCACTCCACACTGGGTAGTACAGGAGTGTCTGTGTTTCCACACTCCGCACTGGGTAGTACAGGAGTGTCTGTGTTTACCCACTCCACACCGTGTAGTACAGGAGTGTCTGTGTTTCCCCACTCCACACCGGGTAGTACAGGAGTGTCTGTGATTCCCCACTCCACACTGGGTAGTACAGGAGTGTCTGTGTTTCCCCACTCCACACTGGGTATTACAGGAGTGTCTGTGTTTCCCCACTCCACACTGGGTAGTACAGGAGTGTCTGTGTTTCCACACTCCACACTGGGTAGTAAGGAGTGTCTGTGTTTACCCACTCCACACCTTGTAGTATAGGAGTGTCTGTGTTTCCCCACTCCACACCGGGTAGTACAGGAGTGTCTGTGATTCCCTACTCCACACTGTGTAGTACAGGAGTGTCTGTGATTCCCTACTCCACACTGGGTAGTACAGGAGTGTCTGTGTTTCCCCACTCCACACTGGGTAGTACAGGTGTTTCTGTGTTTCCCTACTCCACACTGGGTAGTACAGGAGTGTCTGTGTTTCCCCACTCCACACTGGGTAGTACAGGTTTGTCTGTGTTTCCCCACTCCACACTGGGTAGTACAGGAGTGTCTGTCATTTCCCCACTCCACACTGGGTCATACAGGAGTGTCTGTGTTTCCCCACTCCACACTGGGTCATACAGGAGTGTCTGTGTTTCCCCACTCCACACTGGGTCATACAGGAGTGTCTGTGTTTCCCCACTCCACACTGGGTCATACAGGAGTGTCTGTGTTTCCCCACTCCACACTGGGTAGTACAGGAGTGTCTGTGTTTCCCCACTCCACACCGTGTAGTACAGGAGTGTCTGTGTTTCCCCACTCCACACTGGGTAGTACAGGAGTGTCTGTGTTTCCCCACTCCACACTGGGTAGTACAGGAGTGTCTGTGTTTCCCCACTCCACACTGGGTAGTACAGGAGTGTCTGTGTTTCCCCACTCCACACTGGGTCGTACAGGAGTGTCTGTGTTTCCCCTCTCCACACTGGGTCACACAGGAGTGTCTGTGTTTCCCCACTCCACACTGGGTCATACAGGACTGTCTGTGTTTCCCCTCTCCACACTGGGTTGTACAGGAGTGTCTGTGTTTCCCCACTCCACACTGGGTAGTACAGAGGTGTCTGTGTTTCCCCAATCCACAATGGGTAGTACAGGAGTGTCTGTGTTTCCCCAATCCACACAGGGTAATACAGGAGTGTCTGTGTTTCCCCACTCCATACTGGGTCATACAGGAGTGTCTGTGTTTCCCCACTCCACACTGGGTAGTACAGGAGTGTCTGTGTTTCCCCACTCCACACTGGGTAGTACAGGAGTGTCTGTGTTTCCCCACTCCACACTGGGTAGTACAGGAGTGTCTGTGTTTCCACACTCCACACTGGGTAGTACAGGAGTGTCTGTGCTTCCCCACTCCACACTGGGTAGTACAGGAGTGTCTGTGTTTCCCCACTCCACACTGGGTAGTGCAGGAGTGTCTGTGTTTCCCCACTCCACACTGTGTAGTACAGGAGTGTCTGTGTTTCCCCACTCCACACTGGGTCATACAGGAGTGTCTGTGTTTCCCCACTCCACACTGGGTAGTACAGGAGTGTCTGTGATTCCCTACTCCACACTGGGTAGTACAGGAGTGTCTGTGTTTCCCCACTCCACACTGGGTAGTACAGGAGTGTCTGTGTTTCCCCACTCCACACTGGGTAGTACAGGAGTGTCTGTGATTCCCTACTCCACTCTGGGTAGTACAGGAGTGTCTGTGTTTCCCCACTCCACACTGGGTAGTACAGGAGTGTCTGTGTTTCCCTACTCCACACCGTGTAGTACAGGAGTGTCTGTGTTTCCCCAATCCACACTGGGAAGTACAGGAGTGTCTGTGTTTCCCCCCTCCACACTGGGTAGTACAGCAGTGTCTGTGTTTCCCTACTCCACACTGGGTCGTACAGGAGTGTCTGTGTTTCCCCACTCCACAATGGGTAGTACAGGAGTGTCTGTGTTTCCCCACTCCTCACTGGGTAGTACAGGAGTGTCTGTGTTTCCCCACTCCACAATGGGTAGTACAGGAGTGTCTGTGTTTCCCCACTCCACACTGGGTAGTACAGGAGTTTCTGTGTTTCCACACTCCACACTGGGTAGTACAGGAGTGTCTGTGTTTCCCCAATCCACACAGGGTAATACAGGAGTGTCTGTGTTTCCCCACTCCATACTGGGTCATACAGGAGAGTCTGTGTTTACCCACTCCACACTGGGTAGTACAGGAGTGTCTGTGTTTCCCCACTCCACACTGTGTAGTACAGGAGTGTCTGTGTTTCCCCACTCCACACTGGGTAGTACAGGAGTGTCTGTGTTTCCCCACTCCACACTGGGTAGTACAGGAGTGTCTGTGTTTCCCCACACCACACTGGGTAGTACAGGAGTGTCTGTGTTTCCCCACTCCACACTGGGTAGTACAGGAGTGTCTGTGTTTCCCCACTCCACACTGGGTAGTACAGGAGTGTCTGTGTTTCCCCACTCCACAATGGGTAGTACAGGAGTGTCTGTGTTTCCCCACTCCACACTGGGTAGTACAGGAGTGTCTGTGTTTCCCCACTCCACACTGTGTAGTACAGGAGTGTCTGTGTTTCCCCACTCCACACTGGGTAGTACAGGAGTGTCTGTGTTTCCCCACTCCACACTGGGTATTACAGGAGTGTCTGTGTTTCCCCACTCCACACTGGGTAGTACAGGAGTGTCTGTGTTTCCACACTCCACACTGGGTAGTACAGGAGTGTCTGTGTTTCCCCACTCCACACTGGGTAGTACAGGAGTGTCTGTGTTTCCCCACTCCACACTGGGTATTACAGGAGTGTCTGTGTTTCCCCACTCCACACTAGGTAGTACAGGAGTGTCTGTGTTTCCCCACTCCACACTGGGTAGTACAGGAGTGTCTGTGTTTCCACACTCCACACTGGGTAGTACAGGAGTGTCTGTGTTTCCCCACTCCACACTGGGTAGTACAGGAGTGTCTGTGTTTCCCCACTCCACACTGGGTAGTACAGGAGTGTCTGTGTTTCCCCAATCCACACTGGGTAGTACAGGAGTGTCTGTGTTTCCCCACTCCACACTGGGTAGTACAGGAGTGTCTGTGTTTCCCTACTCCACACTGCGTAGTACAGGAATGTCTGTGTTTCCCCACTCCACACTGGGTAGTACAGGAGTGTCTGTGTTTCCCCACTCCACACTGGGTAGTACAGGAGTGTCTGTGTTTCCCCACTCCACACTGGGTAGTACAGGAGTGTCTGTGTTTCCCCACTCCACACTGGGTAGTACAGGAGTGTCTGTGTTTCCCCACTCCACACTGGGTAGTACAGGAGTGTCTGTGTTTCCCCACTCCACACTGGGTAGTACAGGAGTGTCTGTGTTTCCCCACTCCACACTGGATAGTACAGGAGTGTCTGTGTTTCCACACTCCGCACTGGGTAGTACAGGAGTGTCTGTGTTTACCCACTCCACAACGTGTAGTACAGGAGTGTCTGTGTTTCCCCACTCCACACCGGGTAGTACAGGACTGTCTGTGATTCCCCACTCCACACTGGGTAGTACAGGAGTGTCTGTGTTTCCCCACTCCACACTGGGTATTACAGGAGTGTCTGTGTTTCCCCACTCCACACTGGGTAGTACAGGAGTGTCTGTGTTTCCACACTCCACACTGGGTAGTAAGGAGTGTCTGTGTTTACCCACTCCACACCTTGTAGTATAGGAGTGTCTGTGTTTCCCCACTCCACACCGGGTAGTACAGGAGTGTCTGTGATTCCCTACTCCACACTGTGTAGTACAGGCGTGTCTGTGATTCCCTACTCCACACTGGGTAGTACAGGAGTGTCTGTGTTTCCCCACTCCACACTGGGTAGTACAGGTGTTTCTGTGTTTCCCTACTCCACACTGGGTAGTACAGGAGTGTCTGTGTTTCCCCACTCCACACTGGGTAGTACAGGTGTGTCTGTGTTTCCCCACTCCACACTGGGTAGTACAGGAGTGTCTGTCATTTCCCCACTCCACACTGGGTGGTACAGGAGTGTCTGTGTTTCCCCAATCCACACTGGGTGGTACAGGAGTGTCTGTGTTTCCCCACTCCACACTGGGTAGTACAGGATTGTCTGTGTTTCCCCACTCCACACTGGGAGGTACAGGAGAGTCTGTGTTTCCCCACTCCACACTGGGTGGTACAGGAGTGTCTGTGTTTCCCCACTCCACACTGGGTAGTACAGGAGTGTCTGTGTTTCCCCACTCCACACTGGGTAGTACAGGAGTGTCTGTGTTTCCCCACTCCACACTGGTTAGTACAGGAGTGTCTGTGTTTCCCCACTCCACACCGTGTAGTACAGGAGTGTCTGTGTTTCCCTACTCCACACCGTGTAGTACAGGAGTGTCTGTGTTTCCCTACTGCACACCGTGTAGTACAGGAGTGTCTGTGTTTCCCTACTCCACAATGGGTAGTACAGGAGTGTCTGTGTTTCCCTACTCCACACCGTGTAGTACAGGAGTGTCTGTGTTTCCCCACTCCACAATGGGTAGTACAGGAGTGTCTGTGTTTCCCCACTCCACACTGGGTAGTACAGGAGTGTCTGTGTTTCCCCACTCCACACTGGGTAGTACAGGAGTGTCTGTGTTTCCCCACTCCACACTGGGTAGTACAGGAGTGTCTGTGTTTCCCCACTCCACACTGGGTAGTACAGGAGTGTCTGTGATTCCCTACTCCACACTGGGTAGTACAGGAGTGTCTGTGTTTCCCCACTCCACACTGGGTAGTACAGGAGTGTCTGTGTTTCCCTACTCCACACCGTGTAGTACAGGAGTGTCTGTGTTTCCCCAATCCACACTGGGTAGTACAGGAGTGTCTGTGTTTCCCCCCTCCACACTGGGTAGTACAGCAGTGTCTGTGTTTCCCTACTCCACACTGGGTCGTACAGGAGTGTCTGTGTTTCCCCACTCCACAATGGGTAGTACAGGAGTGTCTGTGTTTCCCCACTCCTCACTGGGTAGTACAGGAGTGTCTGTGTTTCCCCACTCCACAATGGGTAGTACAGGAGTGTCTGTGTTTCCCCACTCCACACTGGGTAGTACAGGAGTTTCTGTGTTTCCACACTCCACACTGGGTAGTACAGGAGTGTCTGTGTTTCCCCAATCCACACAGGGTAATACAGGAGTGTCTGTGTTTCCACACTCCATACTGGGTCATACAGGAGTGTCTGTGTTTCCCCACTCCACACTGGGTAGTACAGGAGTGTCTGTGTTTCCCCACTCCACACTGTGTAGTACAGGAGTGTCTGTGTTTCCCCACTCCACACTGGGTAGTACAGGAGTGTCTGTGTTTCCCCACTCCACACTGGGTAGTACAGGAGTGTCTGTGTTTCCCCACACCACACTGGGTAGTACAGGAGTGTCTGTGTTTCCCCACTCCACACTGGGTAGTACAGGAGTGTCTGTGTTTCCCCACTCCACACTGGGTAGTACAGGAGTGTCTGTGTTTCCCCACTCCACAATGGGTAGTACAGGAGTGTCTGTGTTTCCCCACTCCACACTGGGTAGTACAGGAGTGTCTGTGTTTCCCCACTCCACACTGTGTAGTACAGGAGTGTCTGTGTTTCCCCACTCCACACTGGGTAGTACAGGAGTGTCTGTGTTTCCCCACTCCACACTGGGTATTACAGGAGTGTCTGTGTTTCCCCACTCCACACTGGGTAGTACAGGAGTGTCTGTGTTTCCACACTCCACACTGGGTAGTACAGGAGTGTCTGTGTTTCCCCACTCCACACTGGGTAGTACAGGAGTGTCTGTGTTTCCCCACTCCACACTGGGTATTACAGGAGTGTCTGTGTTTCCCCACTCCACACTAGGTAGTACAGGAGTGTCTGTGTTTCCCCACTCCACACTGGGTAGTACAGGAGTGTCTGTGTTTCCACACTCCACACTGGGTAGTACAGGAGTGTCTGTGTTTCCCCACTCCACACTGGGTAGTACAGGAGTGTCTGTGTTTCCCCACTCCACACTGGGTAGTACAGGAGTGTCTGTGTTTCCCCAATCCACACTGGGTAGTACAGGAGTGTCTGTGTTTCCCCACTCCACACTGGGTAGTACAGGAGTGTCTGTGTTTCCCTACTCCACACTGCGTAGTACAGGAGTGTCTGTGTTTCCCCACTCCACACTGGGTAGTACAGGAGTGTCTGTGTTTCCCCACTCCACACTGGGTAGTACAGGAGTGTCTGTGTTTCCCCACTCCACACTGGGTAGTACAGGAGTGTCTGTGTTTCCCCACTCCACACTGGGTAGTACAGGAGTGTCTGTGTTTCCCCACTCCACACTGGGTAGTACAGGAGTGTCTGTGTTTCCCCACTCCACACTGGGTAGTACAGGAGTGTCTGTGTTTCCACACTCCGCACTGGGTAGTACAGGAGTGTCTGTGTTTACCCACTCCACACCGTGTAGTACAGGAGTGTCTGTGTTTCCCCACTCCACACCGGGTAGTACAGGAGTGTCTGTGATTCCCCACTCCACACTGGGTAGTACAGGAGTGTCTGTGTTTCCCCACTCCACACTGGGTATTACAGGAGTGTCTGTGTTTCCCCACTCCACACTGGGTAGTACAGGAGTGTCTGTGTTTCCACACTCCACACTGGGTAGTAAGGAGTGTCTGTGTTTACCCACTCCACACCTTGTAGTATAGGAGTGTCTGTGTTTCCCCACTCCACACCGGGTAGTACAGGAGTGTCTGTGATTCCCTACTCCACACTGTGTAGTACAGGAGTGTCTGTGATTCCCTACTCCACACTGGGTAGTACAGGAGTGTCTGTGTTTCCCCACTCCACACTGGGTAGTACAGGTGTTTCTGTGTTTCCCTACTCCACACTGGGTAGTACAGGAGTGTCTGTGTTTCCCCACTCCACACTGGGTAGTACAGGTGTGTCTGTGTTTCCCCACTCCACACTGGGTAGTACAGGAGTGTCTGTCATTTCCCCACTCCACACTGGGTGGTACAGGAGTGTCTGTGTTTCCCCAATTCACACTGGGTGGTACAGGAGTGTCTGTGTTTCCCCACTCCACACTGGGTAGTACAGGATTGTCTGTGTTTCCCCACTCCACACTGGGAGGTACAGGAGAGTCTGTGTTTCCCCACTCCACACTGGGTGGTACAGGAGTGTCTGTGTTTCCCCACTCCACACTGGGTAGTACAGGAGTGTCTGTGTTTCCCCACTCCACACTGGGTAGTACAGGAGTGTCTGTGTTTCCCCACTCCACACTGGTTAGTACAGGAGTGTCTGTGTTTCCCCACTCCACACCGTGTAGTACAGGAGTGTCTGTGTTTCCCTACTCCACACCGTGTAGTACAGGAGTGTCTGTGTTTCCCTACTGCACACCGTGTAGTACAGGAGTGTCTGTGTTTCCCTACTCCACAATGGGTAGTACAGGAGTGTCTGTGTTTCCCTACTCCACACCGTGTAGTACAGGAGTGTCTGTGTTTCCCCACTCCACAATGGGTAGTACAGGAGTGTCTGTGTTTCCCCACTCCACACTGGGTAGTACAGGAGTGTCTGTGTTTCCCCACTCCACACTGGGTAGTACAGGAGTGTCTGTGTTTCCCCACTCCACACTGGGTAGTACAGGAGTGTCTGTATTTCCCCACTCCACACTGGGTAGTACAGGAGTGTCTGTGCTTCCCCACTCCACACTGGGTAGTACAGGAGTGTCTGTGTTTCCCCACTCCACACTGGGTAGTGCAGGAGTGTCTGTGTTTCCCCACTCCACACTGTGTAGTACAGGAGTGTCTGTGATTCCCTACTCCACACTGGGTAGTACAGGAGTGTCTGTGTTTCCCTACTCCACACTGGGTAGTACAGGAGTGTCTGTGTTTCCCTACTCCACACTGGGTAGTACAGGAGTGTCTGTGTTTCCCTACTCCACACTGTGTAGTACAGGAGTGTCTGTGTTTCCCCACTCCACACTGGGTAGTACAGGTGTTTCTGTGTTTCCCCACTCCACACTGGGTAGTACAGGAGTGTCTGTGTTTCCCCACTCCACATTGGGTAGTACAGGAGTGTCTGTATTTCCCCACTCCACACTGGGTCGTACAGGAGTGTCTGTGTTTCCCCCCTCCACACTGGGTCATACAGGAGTGTCTGTGTTTCCCCACTCCACACTGGGTCATACAGGAGTGTCTGTGTTTCCCCACTCCACACTGGGTCATACAGGAGTGTCTGTGTTTCCCCACTCCACACTGGGTCATACAGGAGTGTCTGTGTTTCCCCACTCCACACTGGGTAGTACAGGAGTGTCTGTGTTTCCCCACTCCACACCGTGTAGTACAGGAGTGTCTGTGTTTCCCCACTCCACACTGGGTAGTACAGGAGTGTCTGTGTTTCCCCACTCCACACTGGGTAGTACAGGAGTGTCTGTGTTTCCCCACTCCACACTGGGTAGTACAGGAGTGTCTGTGTTTCCCCACTCCACACTGGGTCGTACAGGAGTGTCTGTGTTTCCCCTCTCCACACTGGGTCACACAGGAGTGTCTGTGTTTCCCCACTCCACACTGGGTCATACAGGACTGTCTGTGTTTCCCCTCTCCACACTGGGTTGTACAGGAGTGTCTGTGTTTCCCCACTCCACACTGGGTAGTACAGAGGTGTCTGTGTTTCCCCAATCCACAATGGGTAGTACAGGAGTGTCTGTGTTTCCCCAATCCACACAGGGTAATACAGGAGTGTCTGTGTTTCCCCACTCCATACTGGGTCATACAGGAGTGTCTGTGTTTCCCCACTCCACACTGGGTAGTACAGGAGTGTCTGTGTTTCCCCACTCCACACTGGGTAGTACAGGAGTGTCTGTGTTTCCACACTCCACACTGGGTAGTACAGGAGTGACTGTGTTTCCCCACTCCACACTGGGTAGTACAGGAGTGTCTGTGTTTCCCCAATCCACACTGGGTAGTACAGGAGTGTCTGTGTTTCCCCACTCCACACTGGGTAGTACAGGAGTGTCTGTGTTTCCCCACTCCACAATGGGTAGTACAGGAGTGTCTGTGTTTCCCCACTCCACACTGTGTAGTACAGGAGTGTCTGTGATTCCCTACTCCACACTGGGTAGTACAGGAGTGTCTGTGTTTCCCCACTCCACACTGGGTAGTACAGGAGTGTCTGTGTTTCCACACTCCACACTGGGTAGTACAGGAGTGTCTGTGTTTCCCCACTCCACAATGGGTAGTACAGGAGTGTCTGTGTTTCCCCACTCCACAATGGGTAGTACAGGAGTGTCTGTGTTTCCCCACTCCACACTGTGTAGTACAGGAGTGTCTGTGATTCCCTACTCCACACTGGGTAGTACAGGAGTGTCTGTGTTTCCCCACTCCACACTGGGTAGTACAGGAGTGCCTGTGTTTCCACACTCCACACTGGGTAGTACAGGAGTGTCTGTGTTTCCCTACTCCACACCGTGTAGTACAGGAGTGTCTGTGTTTCCCCACTCCACACTGGGTAGTACAGGAGTGTCTGTGTTTCCCCCCTCCACACTGGGTAGTACAGCAGTGTCTGTGTTTGCACACTCCACACTGGGTAGTACAGGAGTGTCTGTGTTTCCCCACTTCACAATGGGTAGTACAGGAGTGTCTGTGTTTCCCCACTCCTCACTGGGTAGTACAGGAGTGTCTGTGTTTCCCCTCTCCACACAGGGTAATACAGGAGTGTCTGTGTTTCCCCACTCCATACTGGGTCATACAGGAGTGTCTGTGTTTCCCCACTCCACACTGGGTAGTACAGGAGTGTCTGTGTTTCCCCACTCCACACTGGGTAGTACAGGAGTGTCTGTGTTTCCCCACTCCACACTGGGTAGTACAGGAGTGTCTGTGTTTCCCCAATCCACACTGGGTAGTACAGGAGTGTCTGTGTTTCCCCACTCCACACTGGGTAGTACAGGAGTGTCTGTGTTTCCCCACTCCACACTGGGTAGTACAGGAGAGTCTGTGTTTCCCCACTCCACAATGGGTAGTACAGGAGTGTCTGTGTTTCCCCACTCCACACTGGGTAGTACAGGAGTGTCTGTGTTTCCCCACTCCACACTGTGTAGTACAGGAGTGTCTGTGTTTCCCCACTCCACACTGGGTATTACAGGAGTGTCTGTGTTTCCCCACTCCACACTGGGTAGTACAGGAGTGTCTGTGTTTCCACACTCCACACTGGGTAGTACTGGAGTGTCTGTGTTTCCCCAATCCACACTGGGTAGTACAGGAGTGTCTGTGTTTCCCCACTCCACACTGGGTAGTACAGGAGTGTCTGTGTTTCCCCACTCCACACTGGGTAGTACAGGAGTGTCTGTGTTTCCCCACTCCACACTGGGTAGTACAGGAGTGTCTGTGTTTCCCCACTCCACACTGGGTAGTACAGGAGAGTCTGTGTTTCCCCACTCCACAATGGGTAGTACAGGAGTGTCTGTGTTTCCCCACTCCACACTGGGTAGTACAGGAGTGTCTGTGTTTCCCCAATCCACACTGGGTAGTACAGGAGTGTCTGTGTTTCCCCACTCCACACTGGGTAGTACAGGAGTGTCTGTGTTTCCCCACTCCACACTGGGTAGTACAGGAGAGTCTGTGTTTCCCCTATCCACAATGGGTAGTACAGGAGTGTCTGTGTTTCCCCACTCCACACTGGGTAGTACAGGAGTGTCTGTGTTTCCACACTCCACACTGGGTAGTACGGGAGTGTCTGTGTTTACCCAGTCCACACCGTGTAGTACAGGAGTGTCTGTGTTTCCCCACTCCACACCGGGTAGTACAGGAGTGTCTGTGATTCCCTACTCCACACTGTGTAGTACAGGAGTGTCTGTGATTCCCTACTCCACACTGGGTAGTACAGGAGTGTCTGTGTTTCCCCACTCCTCACTGGGTAGTACAGGAGTGTCTGTGTTTCCCCACTCCACACTGGGTAGTACAGGAGTGTCTGTGTTTCCCCAATCCACACTGGGTAGTACAGGAGTGTCTGTGTTTCCCCACTCCACACTGGGTAGTACAGGAGTGTCTGTGTTTCCCTACTCCACACTGGGTAGTACAGGAGTGTCTGTGTTTCCCCACTCCACACTGGGTCATACAGGAGTGTCTGTGTTTCCCCACTCCACACTGGGTCATACAGGAGTGTCTGTGTTTCCCCACTCCACACTGGGTAGTACAGGAGTGTCTGTGTTTCCCCACTCCACACCGTGTAGTACAGGAGTGTCTGTGTTTCCCCACTCCACACTGGGTAGTACAGGAGTGTCTGTGTTTCCCCACTCCACACTGGGTAGTACAGGAGTGTCTGTGTTTCCCCACTCCACACTGGGTAGTACAGGAGTGTCTGTGTTTCCCCACTCCACACTGGGTCGTACAGGAGTGTCTGTGTTTCCCCTCTCCACACTGGGTCACACAGGAGTGTCTGTGTTTCCCCACTCCACACTGGGTCATACAGGACTGTCTGTGTTTCCCCTCTCCACACTGGGTAGTACAGGAGTGTCTGTGTTTCCCCACTCCACACTGGGTAGTACAGAGGTGTCTGTGTTTCCCCAATCCACAATGGGTAGTACAGGAGTGTCTGTGTTTCCCCAATCCACACAGGGTAATACAGGAGTGTCTGTGTTTCCCCACTCCATACTGGGTCATACAGGAGTGTCTGTGTTTCCCCACTCCACACTAGGTAGTACAGGAGTGTCTGTGTTTCCCCACTCCACACTGGGTAGTACAGGAGTGTCTGTGTTTCCACACTCCACACTGGGTAGTACAGGAGTGACTGTGTTTCCCCACTCCACACTGGGTAGTACAGGAGTGTCTGTGTTTCCCCAATCCACACTGGGTAGTACAGGAGTGTCTGTGTTTCCCCACTCCACACTGGGTAGTACAGGAGTGTCTGTGTTTCCCCACTCCACAATGGGTAGTACAGGAGTGTCTGTGTTTCCCCACTCCACACTGTGTAGTACAGGAGTGTCTGTGATTCCCTACTCCACACTGGGTAGTACAGGAGTGTCTGTGTTTCCCCACTCCACACTGGGTAGTACAGGAGTGTCTGTGTTTCCACACTCCACACTGGGTAGTACAGGAGTGTCTGTGTTTCCCCACTCCACAATGGGTAGTACAGGAGTGTCTGTGTTTCCCCACTCCACAATGGGTAGTACAGGAGTGTCTGTGTTTCCCCACTCCACACTGTGTAGTACAGGAGTGTCTGTGATTCCCTACTCCACACTGGGTAGTACAGGAGTGTCTGTGTTTCCCCACTCCACACTGGGTAGTACAGGAGTGCCTGTGTTTCCACACTCCACACTGGGTAGTACAGGAGTGTCTGTGTTTCCCTACTCCACACCGTGTAGTACAGGAGTGTCTGTGTTTCCCCACTCCACACTGGGTAGTACAGGAGTGTCTGTGTTTCCCCCCTCCACACTGGGTAGTACAGCAGTGTCTGTGTTTGCACACTCCACACTGGGTAGTACAGGAGTGTCTGTGTTTCCCCACTCCACAATGGGTAGTACAGGAGTGTCTGTGTTTCCCCACTCCTCACTGGGTAGTACAGGAGTGTCTGTGTTTCCCCTCTCCACACAGGGTAATACAGGAGTGTCTGTGTTTCCCCACTCCATACTGGGTCATACAGGAGTGTCTGTGTTTCCCCACTCCACACTGGGTAGTACAGGAGTGTCTGTGTTTCCCCACTCCACACTGTGTAGTACAGGAGTGTCTGTGTTTCCCCACTCCACACTGGGTAGTACAGGAGTGTCTGTGTTTCCCCACTCCACACTGGGTAGTACAGGAGTGTCTGTGTTTCCCCAATCCACACTGGGTAGTACAGGAGTGTCTGTGTTTCCCCACTCCACACTGGGTAGTACAGGAGTGTCTGTGTTTCCCCACTCCACACTGGGTAGTACAGGAGAGTCTGTGTTTCCCCACTCCACAATGGGTAGTACAGGAGTGTCTGTGTTTCCCCACTCCACACTGGGTAGTACAGGAGTGTCTGTGTTTCCCCACTCCACACTGTGTAGTACAGGAGTCTCTGTGTTTCCCCACTCCACACTGGGTATTACAGGAGTGTCTGTGTTTCCCCACTCCACACTGGGTAGTACAGGAGTGTCTGTGTTTCCACACTCCACACTGGGTAGTACTGGAGTGTCTGTGTTTCCCCAATCCACACTGGGTAGTACAGGAGTGTCTGTGTTTCCCCACTCCACACTGGGTAGTACAGGAGTGTCTGTGTTTCCCCACTCTACACTGGGTAGTACAGGAGTGTCTGTGTTTCCCCACTCCACACTGGGTAGTACAGGAGTGTCTGTGTTTCCCCACTCCACACTGGGTAGTACAGGAGAGTCTGTGTTTCCCCACTCCACAATGGGTAGTACAGGAGTGTCTGTGTTTCCCCACTCCACACTGGGTAGTACAGGAGTGTCTGTGTTTCCCCACTCCACAATGTGTAGTACAGGAGTGTCTGTGTTTCCCCACTCCACACTGGGTATTACAGGAGTGTCTGTGTTTCCCCACTCCACACTGGGTAGTACAGGAGTGTCTGTGTTTCCACACTCCACACTGGGTAGTACAGGAGTGTCTGTGTTTCCCCACTCCACACTGGGTCGTACAGGAGTGTCTGTGTTTCCACACTCCACACTGGGTAGTACGGGAGTGTCTGTGTTTACCCAGTCCACACCGTGTAGTACAGGAGTGTCTGTGTTTCCCCACTCCACACCGGGTAGTACAGGAGTGTCTGTGATTCCCTACTCCACACTGTGTAGTACAGGAGTGTCTGTGATTCCCTACTCCACACTGGGTAGTACAGGAGTGTCTGTGTTTCCCCACTCCTCACTGGGTAGTACAGGAGTGTCTGTGTTTCCCCACTCCACACTGGGTAGTACAGGAGTGTCTGTGTTTCCCCAATCCACACTGGGTAGTACAGGAGTGTCTGTGTTTCCCCACTCCACACTGGGTAGTACAGGAGTGTCTGTGTTTCCCTACTCCACACTGGGTAGTACAGGAGTGTCTGTGTTTCCCCACTCCACACTGGGTAGTACAGGAGTGTCTGTGTTTGCCCACTCCACACTGGGTAGTACAGGAGTGTCTGTGTTTCCCCAATCCACACTGGGTGGTACAGGAGTGTCTGTGTTTCCCCAATCCACACAGGGTGGTACAGGAGTGTCTGTGTTTCCCCACTCCACACTGGGTAGTACAGGTGTGTCTGTGTTTCCCCACTCCACACTGGGTAGTACAGGAGTGTCTGTGTTTCCCCACTCCACACTGGGTAGTACAGGAGTGTCTGTGTTTCCCCACTCCACACTGGGTAGTACAGGAGTGTCTGTGTTTCCCCACTCCACACTGGGTAGTACAGGAGTGTCTGTGTTTCCCCACTCCACACTGGGTAGTACAGGAGTGTCTGTGTTTCCCCACTCCACACTGGGTAGTACAGGAGTGTCTGTGTTTCCCCACTCCACACTGGGTAGTACAGGAGTATCTGTGTTTCCCCACTCCACAGTGGGTAGTACAGGAGTGTCTGTGTTTCCCCACTCCACACTGGGTGGTACAGGAGTGTCTGTGTTTCCCAACTCCACACTGGGTAGTACAGGAGTGTCTGTGTTTCCCCACTCCACACTGGGTAGTACAGGAGTGTCTGTGTTTCCCCACTCCACACTGGGTCGTAAAGGAGTGTCTGTGTTTCCCCATTCCACACTGGGTAGTACAGGAGTGTCTGTGTTTCCACACTCCACACTGGGTAGTACAGGAGTGTCTGTGTTTCCACACTCCACACTGGGTAGTACAGGAGTGTCTGTGTTTACCCACTCCACACCGTGTAGTACAGGAGTGTCTGTGTTTCCCCACTCCACACCGGGTAGTACAGGAGTGTCTGTGATTCCCTACTCCACACTGTGTAGTACAGGAGTGTCTGTGATTCCCTACTCCACACTGGGTAGTACAGGAGTGTCTGTGTTTCCCCACTCCACACTGGGTAGTACAGGAGTGTCTGTGTTTCCCCACTCCACACTGGGTCATACAGGTGTTTCTGTGTTTCCCTACTCCACACTGGGTAGTACAGGTGTGTCTGTGTTTCCCCACTCCTCTCTGGGTAGTACAGGAGTGTCTGTGTTTCCCCACTCCACACTGGGTAGTACAGGAGTGTCTGTGTTTCTCCACTCCACACTGGGTAGTACAGGAGTGTCTGTGTTTCCCCACTCCACACTGGGTAGTACAGGAGTGTCTGTGTTTCCCCACTCCACACTGGGTAGTACAGGAGTGTCTGTGTTTCCCCAATCCACACTGGGTGGTACAGGAGTGTCTGTGTTTCCCCAATCCACACCGGGTGGTACAGGAGTGTCTGTGTTTCCCCACTCCACACTGGGTAGTACAGGAGTGTCTGTGTTTCCCCACTCCACACTGGGTAGTACAGGAGTGTCTGTGTTTCCCCACTCCACACTGGGTAGTACAGGAGTGTCTGTGTTTTCCCACTCCACACTGGGTAGTACAGGAGTGTCTGTGTTTCCCCACTCCACACTGGGTAGTACAGGAGTGTCTGTGTTTCCCCACTCCACACTGGGTAGTACAGGAGTGTCTGTGTTTCCCCACTCCACACAGGGTAGTACAGGAGTGTCTGTGTTTCCCCACTCCACACTGGGTAGTACAGGAGTGTCTGTGTTTCCCCACTCCACAGTGGGTAGTACAGGAGTGTCTGTGTTTCCCCACTCCACACTGGGTGGTACAGGAGTGTCTGTGTTTCCCCACTCCACACTGGGTAGTACAGGAGTGTCTGTGTTTCCCCACTCCACACTGGGTAGTACAGGAGTGTCTGTGTTTCCCCACTCCACACTGGGTCGTAAAGGAGTGTCTGTGTTTCCCCATTCCACACTGGGTAGTACAGGAGTGTCTGTGTTTCCACACTCCACACTGGGTAGTACAGGAGTGTCTGTGTTTCCCCACTCCACACTGGGTAGTACAGGAGTGTCTGTGTTTCCCCACTCCACACTGGGTCGTACAGGAGTTTCTGTGTTTCCCCACTCCACACTGGGTAGTACAGGAGTGTCTGTGTTTCCCCACTCCACACTGGGTAGTACAGGAGTGTCTGTGTTTCCCCACTCCGCACTGGGTAGTACAGGAGTGTCTGTGTTTCCCCACTCCACACTGTGTAGTACAGGAGTGTCTGTGTTTCCCCACTCCACACTGGGTAGTACAGGAGTGTCTGTGTTTCCCCAATCCACACTGGGTAGTACAGGATTGTCTGTGTTTCCCCACTCCACACTGGGTAGTACAGGAGTGTCTGTGTTTTCCCACTCCACACTGGGTAGTACAGGAGTGTCTGTGTTTCCCCACTCCACACTGGGTAGTACAGGAGTGTCTGTGTTTCCCCACTCTACACTGGGTAGTACAGGAGTGTCTGTGTTTCCCCACTCCACACTGGGTGGTAAAGGAGTGTCTGTGTTTCCCCACTCCACACTGGGTGGTAAAGGAGTGTCTGTGTTTCCCCACTCCACACTGGGTAGTACAGGAGTGTCTGTGTTTCCCCACTCCACACTGGGTGGTACAGGAGTGTCTGTGTTTCCCCACTCCACACTGGGTAGTACAGGAGTGTCTGTGTTTCCCCACTCCACACTGGGTAGTACAGGAGTGTCTGTGTTTCCCCACTCCACACTGGGTCGTACAGGAGTGTCTGTGTTTCCCCACTCCACACTGGGTAGTACAGGAGAGTCTGTGTTTCCCCACTCCACACTGGGTAGTACAGGAGTGTCTGTGTTTCCCCACTCCACACTGGGTAGTACAGGAGTGTCTGTGTTTCCCCACTCCACACTGTGTAGTACAGGAGTGTCTGTGTTTCCCCACTCCACACTGGGTAGTACAGGAGTGTCTGTGTTTCCCCAATCCACACTGGGTAGTACAGGATTGTCTGTGTTTCGCAACTCCACACTGGGTAGTACAGGAGTGTCTGTGTTTTCCCACTCCACACTGGGTAGTACAGGAGTGTCTGTGTTTCCCCACTCCACACTGGGTAGTACAGGAGTGTCTGTGTTTCCCCTCTCTACACTGGGTAGTACAAGAGTGTCTGTGTTTCCCCACTCCACACTGGGTAGTACAGGAGTGTCTGTGTTTCCCCACTCCACACTGGGTAGTACAGGAGAGTCTGTGTTTCCCCACTCCACACTGGGTAGTACAGGAGAGTCTGTGTTTCCCCACTCCACACTGGGTGGTAAAGGAGTGTCTGTGTTTCCCCACTCCACACTGGGTAGTACAGGAGTGTCTGTGTTTCCCCACTCCACACTGGGTAGTACAGGAGTGTCTGTGTTTCCACACTCCACACTGGGTAGTACAGGAGTGTCTGTGTTTCCCCCCTCCACACTGGGTAGTACAGGAGTGTCTGTGTTTACCCACTCCACACTGGGTAGTACAGGAGTGTCTGTGTTTCCCCCCTCCACACTGGGTAGTACAGGAGTGTCTGTGTTTCCCCACTCTACACTGGGTCATACAGGAGTGTCTGTGTTTCCCCACTCCACAATGGGTAGTACAGGAGTGTCTGTGTTTCCCCACTCCACACTGGGTAGTACAGGAGTGTCTGTGTTTCCCCACTCCACACTGGGTAGTCCAGGAGTGTCTGTGTTTCCCCACTCCACACTGGGTAGTACAGGAGTGTCTGTGTTACCACACTCCACACTGGGTAGTACAGGAGTGTCTGTGTTTACCCACTCCACACCGTGTAGTACAGGAGTGTCTGTGTTTCCCCACTCCACACCGGGTAGTACAGGTGTGTCTGTGATTCCCCACTCCAAACTGGGTAGTACAGGAGTGTCTGTGTTTCCCCACTCCACACTGGGTAGTACAGGAGTGTCTGTGTTTCCACACTCCACACTGGGTAGTACAGGAGTGTCTGTGTTTACCCACTCCACACCGTGTAGTACAGGTGTGTCTCTGTTTCCCCACTCCACACCGGGTAGTACAGGAGTGTCTGTGATTCCCTACTCCACACTGTGTAGTACAGGAGTGTCTGTGTTTCCCCACTCCACACTGGGTAGTACAGGAGTGTCTGTGTTTCCCCACTCCACACTGTGTAGTACAGGAGTGTCTGTGTTTCCCCACTCCACACTGGGTAGTACAGGAGTGTCTGTGTTTCCCCACTCCACACTGGGTAGTACAGGAGTGTCTGTGATTCCCTACTCCACACTGGGTAGTACAGGAGTGTCTGTGTTTCCACACTCCACACTGGGTAGTACAGGAGTGTCTGTGTTTCCCCAATCCACACTGGGTAGTACAGGAGTGTCTGTATTTCCCCACTCCACACTGGGTGGTACAGGATGGTCTGTGTTTCCCCACTCCACACTGGGTAGTACAGGTGTTTCTGTGTTTCCCTACTCCACACTGGGTAGTACAGGAGTGTCTGTGTTTCCCCACTCCACACTGGGTAGTACAGGATTGTCTGTGTTTCCCCACTCCACACTGGGTAGTACAGGATTGTCTGTGTTTCCCCACTCCACACTGGGTAGTACAGGAGTGTCTGTGTTTCCCCACTCCACACTGGGTAGTACAGGAGTGTCTGTGATTCCCTACTCCACACTGGGTGGTACAGGAGTGTCTGTGTTTCCCCACTCCACACTGTGTAGTACAGGTGTTTCTGTGTTTCCCTACTCCACACTGGGTAGTACAGGAGTGTCTGTGTTTCCCCACTCCACACTGGGTAGTACAGGAGTGTCTGTGTTTCCCCACTCCACACTGGGTAGTACAGGAGAGTCTGTGTTTCCCCACTCCACACTGGGTGGTACAGGAGTGTCTGTGTTTCCCCACTCCACACTGGGTAGTACAGGAGTGTCTGTGTTTCCCCACTCCACACTGGTTAGTACAGGAGTGTCAGTGTTTCCCCACTCCACAACGTGTAGTACAGGAGTGTCTGTGTTTCCCCACTCCACACTGGGTAGTACAGGAGTGTCTGTGATTCCCTACTCCACACTGGGTAGTACAGGAGTGTCTGTGTTTCCCCACTCCACACTGGGTAGTACAGGAGTGTCTGTGTTTCCCCACTCCACACTGGTTAGTACAGGAGTGTCAGTGTTTCCCCACTCCACAACGTGTAGTACAGGAGTGTCTGTGTTTCCCCACTCCACACTGGGTAGTACAGGAGTGTCTGTGTTTCCCCACTCCACACTGGGTAGTACAGGAGTGTCTGTGTTTCCCTACTCCACACTGGGTAGTACAGGAGTGTCTGTGTTTCCCTACTCCACACTGGGTAGTACAGGAGTGTCTGTGTTTCCCCACTCCACACTGGTTAGTACAGGAGTGTCTGTGTTTCCCCACTCCACACTGGGTAGTACAGGAGTGTCTGTGTTTCCCCACTCCACACTGGGTAGTACAGGAGTGTCTGTGTTTCCCTACTCCACACCGTGTAGTACAGGAGTGTCTGTGTTTCCCCACTCCACAATGGGTAGTACAGGAGTGTCTGTGTTTCCCCACTCCACACTGGTTAGTACAGGAGTGTCTGTGTTTCCCCACTCCACACCGTGTAGTACAGGAGTGTCTGTGTTTCCCTACGCCACACCGTGTAGTACAGGAGTGTCTGTATTTCCCTACTCCACAATGGGTAGTACAGGAGTGTCTGTGTTTCCCTACTCCACACCGTGTAGTACAGGAGTGTCTGTGTTTCCCCACTCCACAATGGGTAGTACAGGAGTGTCTGTGTTTCCCCACTCCACACTGGGTAGTACAGGAGTGTCTGTGTTTCCCCACTCCACACTGGGTAGTACAGGAGTGTCTGTGTTTCCCCACTCCACACTGGGTAGTACAGGAGTGTCTGTGCTTCCCCACTCCACACTGGGTAGTACAGGAGTGTCTGTGTATGCCCAC
Source organism: Hemitrygon akajei (assembly GCF_048418815.1). Taxonomy (NCBI): domain Eukaryota; kingdom Metazoa; phylum Chordata; class Chondrichthyes; order Myliobatiformes; family Dasyatidae; genus Hemitrygon; species Hemitrygon akajei. Next base: position 97,223,311 of record NC_133138.1, on the reverse strand, counting down.
TCCACACTGGGTAGTGCAGGAGTGTCTGTGTTTCCCCACTCCACACTGTGTAGTACAGGAGTGTCTGTGATTCCCTACTACACACTGGGTAGTACAGGAGTGTCTGTGTTTCCCCACTCCACACTGGGTAGTACAGGAGTGTCTGTGTTTCCCCACTCCGCACTGGGTAGTACAGGAGTGTCTGTGTTTCCCCACTCCACACTGTGTAGTACAGGAGTGTCTGTGTTTCCCCACTCCACACTGGGTAGTACAGGAGTGTCTGTGTTTCCCCAATCCACACTGGGTAGTACAGGATTGTCTGTGTTTCCCCACTCCACACTGGGTAGTACAGGAGTGTCTGTGTTTTCCCACTCCACACTGGGTAGTACAGGAGTGTCTGTGTTTCCCCACTCCACACTGGGTAGTACAGGAGTGTCTGTGTTTCCCCACTCTACACTGGGTAGTACAGGAGTGTCTGTGTTTCCCCACTCCACACTGGGTGGTAAAGGAGTGTCTGTGTTTCCCCACTCCACACTGGGTGGTAAAGGAGTGTCTGTGTTTCCCCACTCCACACTGGGTAGTACAGGAGTGTCTGTGTTTCCCCACTCCACACTGGGTGGTACAGGAGTGTCTGTGTTTCCCCACTCCACACTGGGTAGTACAGGAGTGTCTGTGTTTCCCCACTCCACACTGGGTAGTACAGGAGTGTCTGTGTTTCCCCACTCCACACTGGGTCGTACAGGAGTGTCTGTGTTTCCCCACTCCACACTGGGTAGTACAGGAGAGTCTGTGTTTCCCCACTCCACACTGGGTAGTACAGGAGTGTCTGTGTTTCCCCACTCCACACTGGGTAGTACAGGAGTGTCTGTGTTTCCCCACTCCACACTGTGTAGTACAGGAGTGTCTGTGTTTCCCCACTCCACACTGGGTAGTACAGGAGTGTCTGTGTTTCCCCAATCCACACTGGGTAGTACAGGATTGTCTGTGTTTCGCAACTCCACACTGGGTAGTACAGGAGTGTCTGTGTTTTCCCACTCCACACCGGGTAGTACAGGAGTGTCTGTGTTTCCCCACTCCACACTGGGTAGTACAGGAGTGTCTGTGTTTCCCCTCTCTACACTGGGTAGTACAAGAGTGTCTGTGTTTCCCCACTCCACACTGGGTAGTACAGGAGTGTCTGTGTTTCCCCACTCCACACTGGGTAGTACAGGAGAGTCTGTGTTTCCCCACTCCACACTGGGTAGTACAGGAGAGTCTGTGTTTCCCCACTCCACACTGGGTGGTAAAGGAGTGTCTGTGTTTCCCCACTCCACACTGGGTAGTACAGGAGTGTCTGTGTTTCCCCACTCCACACTGGGTAGTACAGGAGTGTCTGTGTTTCCACACTCCACACTGGGTAGTACAGGAGTGTCTGTGTTTCCCCCCTCCACACTGGGTAGTACAGGAGTGTCTGTGTTTACCCACTCCACACTGGGTAGTACAGGAGTGTCTGTGTTTACCCACTCCACACTGGGTAGTACAGGAGTGTCTGTGTTTCCCCCCTCCACACTGGGTAGTACAGGAGTGTCTGTGTTTCCCCACTCTACACTGGGTCATACAGGAGTGTCTGTGTTTCCCCACTCCACAATGGGTAGTACAGGAGTGTCTGTGTTTCCCCACTCCACACTGGGTAGTACAGGAGTGTCTGTGTTTCCCCACTCCACACTGGGTAGTCCAGGAGTGTCTGTGTTTCCCCACTCCACACTGGGTAGTACAGGAGTGTCTGTGTTACCACACTCCACACCGTGTAGTACAGGAGTGTCTGTGTTTCCCCACTCCACACCGGGTAGTACAGGTGTGTCTGTGATTCCCCACTCCAAACTGGGTAGTACAGGAGTGTCTGTGTTTCCCCACTCCACACTGGGTAGTACAGGAGTGTCTGTGTTTCCACACTCCACACTGGGTAGTACAGGAGTGTCTGTGTTTACCCACTCCACACCGTGTAGTACAGGTGTGTCTCTGTTTCCCCACTCCACACCGGGTAGTACAGGAGTGTCTGTGATTCCCTACTCCACACTGTGTAGTACAGGAGTGTCTGTGTTTCCCCACTCCACACTGGGTAGTACAGGAGTGTCTGTGTTTCCCCACTCCACACTGTGTAGTACAGGAGTGTCTGTGTTTCCCCACTCCACACTGGGTAGTACAGGAGTGTCTGTGTTTCCCCACTCCACACTGGGTAGTACAGGAGTGTCTGTGATTCCCTACTCCACACTGGGTAGTACAGGAGTGTCTGTGTTTCCACACTCCACACTGGGTAGTACAGGAGTGTCTGTGTTTCCCCAATCCACACTGGGTAGTACAGGAGTGTCTGTATTTCCCCACTCCACACTGGGTGGTACAGGATGGTCTGTGTTTCCCCACTCCACACTGGGTAGTACAGGTGTTTCTGTGTTTCCCTACTCCACACTGGGTAGTACAGGAGTGTCTGTGTTTCCCCACTCCACACTGGGTAGTACAGGATTGTCTGTGTTTCCCCACTCCACACTGGGTAGTACAGGATTGTCTGTGTTTCCCCACTCCACACTGGGTAGTACAGGAGTGTCTGTGTTTCCCCACTCCACACTGGGTAGTACAGGAGTGTCTGTGATTCCCTACTCCACACTGTGTAGTACAGGTGTTTCTGTGTTTCCCTACTCCACACTGGGTAGTACAGGAGTGTCTGTGTTTCCCCACTCCACACTGGGTAGTACAGGAGTGTCTGTGATTCCCCACTCCACACTGGGTAGTACAGGTGTGTCTGTGTTTCCCCACTCCACACTGGGTAGTACAGGAGTGTCTGTGTTTCCCCACTCCACACTGGGTAGTACAGGAGAGTCTGTGTTTCCCCACTCCACACTGGGTGGTACAGGAGTGTCTGTGTTTCCCCACTCCACACTGGGTAGTACAGGAGTGTCTGTGTTTCCCCACTCCACACTGGTTAGTACAGGAGTGTCAGTGTTTCCCCACTCCACAACGTGTAGTACAGGAGTGTCTGTGTTTCCCTACGCCACACCGTGTAGTACAGGAGTGTCTGTATTTCCCTACTCCACAATGGGTAGTACAGGAGTGTCTGTGTTTCCCTACTCCACACTGGGTAGTACAGGAGTGTCTGTGTTTCCCTACTCCACACTGGGTAGTACAGGAGTGTCTGTGTTTCCCCACTCCACACTGGTTAGTACAGGAGTGTCTGTGTTTCCCCACTCCACACTGGGTAGTACAGGAGTGTCTGTGTTTCCCCACTCCACACTGGGTAGTACAGGAGTGTCTGTGTTTCCCTACTCCACACCGTGTAGTACAGGAGTGTCTGTGTTTCCCCACTCCACAATGGGTAGTACAGGAGTGTCTGTGTTTCCCCACTCCACACTGGTTAGTACAGGAGTGTCTGTGTTTCCCCACTCCACACCGTGTAGTACAGGAGTGTCTGTGTTTCCCTACGCCACACCGTGTAGTACAGGAGTGTCTGTATTTCCCTACTCCACAATGGGTAGTACAGGAGTGTCTGTGTTTCCCTACTCCACACCGTGTAGTACAGGAGTGTCTGTGTTTCCCCACTCCACAATGGGTAGTACAGGAGTGTCTGTGTTTCCCCACTCCACACTGGGTAGTACAGGAGTGTCTGTGTTTCCCCACTCCACACTGGGTAGTACAGGAGTGTCTGTGTTTCCCCACTCCACACTGGGTAGTACAGGAGTGTCTGTGCTTCCCCACTCCACACTGGGTAGTACAGGAGTGTCTGTGTATGCCCACTCCACACTGGGTAGTGCAGGAGTGTCTGTGTTTCCCCACTCCACACTGTGTAGTACAGGAGTGTCTGTGATTCCCTACTACACACTGGGTAGTACAGGAGTGTCTGTGTTTCCCCACTCCACACTGGGTAGTACAGGAGTGTCTGTGTTTCCCCACTCCACACTGGGTAGTGCAGGAGTGTCTGTGTTTCCCCACTCCACCCTGGGTCGTACAGGAGTGTCTGTGTTTCCCCACTCCACACTGGGTCGTACAGGAGTGTCTGTGTTTCCCCACTCCACACTGGGTCATACAGGAGTGTCTGTGTTTCCCCACTCCACACTGGGTAGTACAGGAGTGTCTGTGTTTCCCCACTCCGCACCGTGTAGTACAGGAGTGTCTGTGTTTCCCCACTCCACACTGGGTAGTACAGGTGTTTCTGTGTTTCCCCACTCCACACTGGGTAGTACAGGAGTGTCTGTGTTTCCCCACTCCACACTGGGTAGTACAGGAGTGTCTGTGTTTCCCCACTCCACACTGGGTCGTACAGGAGTGTCTGTGTTTCCCCTCTCCACACTGGGTCACACAGGAGTGTCTGTGTTTCCCCACTCCACACTGGGTCATACAGGACTGTCTGTGTTTCCCCTCTCCACACTGGGTAGTACAGGAGTGTCTGTGTTTCCCCACTCCACACTGGGTAGTACAGGAGTGTCTGTGTTTCCCCAATCCACACTGGGTAGTACAGGAGTGCCTGTGTTTCCCCTCTCCACACTGGGTAGTACAGGAGTGTCTGTGTTTCCCCACTCCACACTGGGTAGTACAGGAGAGTCTGTGTTTCCCCACTCTACACTGGGTCGTACAGGAGTGTCTGTGTTTCCCCACTCCAAACTGGGTCATACAGGAGTGTCTGTGTTTCCCCACTCCACAATGGTTAGTACAGGAGTGTCTGTGTTTCCCCACTCCACACTGGGTAGTACAGGAGTGTCTGTGTTTCCACACTCCACACTGGGTCGTACAGGAGTGTCTGTGTTTCCCCACTCCACACTGGGTCATACAGGAGTGTCTGAGTTTCCCCACTCCACAATGGGTAGTACAGGAGTGTCTGTGTTTCCCCACTCCACACTGGGTAGTACAGGAGTGTCTGTGTTTCCCCACTCCACACTGGGTAGTACAGGAGTGTCTGTGTTTCCACACTCCACACTGGGTAGTACAGGAGTGTCAGTGTTTCCCCACTCCACACTGGGTAGTACAGGAGTCTCTGTGTTTCCACACTCCACACCGTGTAGTACAGGAGTGTCTGTGTTTCCCCACTCCACACTGGGTAGTACAGGAGTGTCTGTGTTTCCCCACTCCACACTGGGTAGTACAGGAGTGTCTGTGTTTCCCCACTCCACACTGGGTAGTACAGGTGTTTCTGTGTTTCCCCACTCCACACTGGGTAGTACAGGTGTGTCTGTGTTTCCCTACTCCACACTGGGTAGTACAGGAGTGTCTGTGTTTCCCCACTCCACACTGGGTAGTACAGGAGTGTCTGTGTTTCCCCACTCCACACTGGGTAGTACAGGTGTTTCTGTTTTTCCCCACTCCACACTGGGTAGTACAGGAGTGTCTGTGTTTCCACACTCCACACTGGGTAGTACAGGAGTGTCTGTGTTTACCCACTCCACACCGTGTAGTACAGGTGTGTCTCTGTTTCCCCACTCCACACTGGGTAGTACAGGAGTGTCTGTGTTTCCCCACTCCACACTGGGTGGTACAGGAGTGTCTGTGTTTCCCCACTCCACACTGGGTAGTACAGGAGTGTCTGTGTTTCCCCACTCCACACTGGGTAGTACAGGAGTGTCTGTGTTTCCCCACTCCACACTGGGTCGTACAGGAGTGTCTGTGTTTCCCCACTCCACACTGGGTAGTACAGGAGAGTCTGTGTTTCCCCACTCCACACTGGGTAGTACAGGAGTGTCTGTGTTTCCCCACTCCACACTGGGTAGTACAGGAGTGTCTGTGTTTCCCCACTCCACACTGTGTAGTACAGGAGTGTCTGTGTTTCCCCACTCCACACTGGGTAGTACAGGAGTGTCTGTGTTTCCCCAATCCACACTGGGTAGTACAGGATTGTCTGTGTTTCGCAACTCCACACTGGGTAGTACAGGAGTGTCTGTGTTTTCCCACTCCACACTGGGTAGTACAGGAGTGTCTGTGTTTCCCCACTCCACACTGGGTAGTACAGGAGTGTCTGTGTTTCCCCTCTCTACACTGGGTAGTACAAGAGTGTCTGTGTTTCCCCACTCCACACTGGGTAGTACAGGAGTGTCTGTGTTTCCCCACTCCACACTGGGTAGTACAGGAGAGTCTGTGTTTCCCCACTCCACACTGGGTAGTACAGGAGAGTCTGTGTTTCCCCACTCCACACTGGGTGGTAAAGGAGTGTCTGTGTTTCCCCACTCCACACTGGGTAGTACAGGAGTGTCTGTGTTTCCCCACTCCACACTGGGTAGTACAGGAGTGTCTGTGTTTCCACACTCCACACTGGGTAGTACAGGAGTGTCTGTGTTTCCCCCCTCCACACTGGGTAGTACAGGAGTGTCTGTGTTTACCCACTCCACACTGGGTAGTACAGGAGTGTCTGTGTTTCCCCCCTCCACACTGGGTAGTACAGGAGTGTCTGTGTTTCCCCACTCTACACTGGGTCATACAGGAGTGTCTGTGTTTCCCCACTCCACAATGGGTAGTACAGGAGTGTCTGTGTTTCCCCACTCCACACTGGGTAGTACAGGAGTGTCTGTGTTTCCCCACTCCACACTGGGTAGTCCAGGAGTGTCTGTGTTTCCCCACTCCACACTGGGTAGTACAGGAGTGTCTGTGTTACCACACTCCACACTGGGTAGTACAGGAGTGTCTGTGTTTACCCACTCCACACCGTGTAGTACAGGAGTGTCTGTGTTTCCCCACTCCACACCGGGTAGTACAGGTGTGTCTGTGATTCCCCACTCCAAACTGGGTAGTACAGGAGTGTCTGTGTTTCCCCACTCCACACTGGGTAGTACAGGAGTGTCTGTGTTTCCACACTCCACACTGGGTAGTACAGGAGTGTCTGTGTTTACCCACTCCACACCGTGTAGTACAGGTGTGTCTCTGTTTCCCCACTCCACACCGGGTAGTACAGGAGTGTCTGTGATTCCCTACTCCACACTGTGTAGTACAGGAGTGTCTGTGTTTCCCCACTCCACACTGGGTAGTACAGGAGTGTCTGTGTTTCCCCACTCCACACTGTGTAGTACAGGAGTGTCTGTGTTTCCCCACTCCACACTGGGTAGTACAGGAGTGTCTGTGTTTCCCCACTCCACACTGGGTAGTACAGGAGTGTCTGTGATTCCCTACTCCACACTGGGTAGTACAGGAGTGTCTGTGTTTCCACACTCCACACTGGGTAGTACAGGAGTGTCTGTGTTTCCCCAATCCACACTGGGTAGTACAGGAGTGTCTGTATTTCCCCACTCCACACTGGGTGGTACAGGATGGTCTGTGTTTCCCCACTCCACACTGGGTAGTACAGGTGTTTCTGTGTTTCCCTACTCCACACTGGGTAGTACAGGAGTGTCTGTGTTTCCCCACTCCACACTGGGTAGTACAGGATTGTCTGTGTTTCCCCACTCCACACTGGGTAGTACAGGATTGTCTGTGTTTCCCCACTCCACACTGGGTAGTACAGGAGTGTCTGTGTTTCCCCACTCCACACTGGGTAGTACAGGAGTGTCTGTGATTCCCTACACCACACTGTGTAGTACAGGTGTTTCTGTGTTTCCCTACTCCACACTGGGTAGTACAGGAGTGTCTGTGTTTCCCCACTCCACACTGGGTAGTACAGGAGTGTCTGTGATTCCCCACTCCACACTGGGTAGTACAGGTGTGTCTGTGTTTCCCCACTCCACACTGGGTAGTACAGGAGTGTCTGTGTTTCCCCACTCCACACTGGGTAGTACAGGAGAGTCTGTGTTTCCCCACTCCACACTGGGTGGTACAGGAGTGTCTGTGTTTCCCCACTCCACACTGGGTAGTACAGGTGTTTCTGTGTTTCCCCACTCCACACTGGGTGGTACAGGAGTGTCTGTGTTTCCCTACGCCACACCGTGTAGTACAGGAGTGTCTGTGTTTCCCCACTCCACACTGGGTAGTACAGGAGTGTCTGTATTTCCCTACTCCACAATGGGTAGTACAGGAGTGTCTGTGTTTCCCTACTCCACACTGGGTAGTACAGGAGTGTCTGTGTTTCCCTACTCCACACTGGGTAGTACAGGAGTGTCTGTGTTTCCCCACTCCACACTGGTTAGTACAGGAGTGTCTGTGTTTCCCCACTCCACACTGGGTAGTACAGGAGTGTCTGTGTTTCCCCACTCCACACTGGGTAGTACAGGAGTGTCTGTGTTTCCCTACTCCACACCGTGTAGTACAGGAGTGTCTGTGTTTCCCCACTCCACAATGGGTAGTACAGGAGTGTCTGTGTTTCCCCAATCCACACCGTGTAGTACAGGAGTGTCTGTGTTTCCCTACGCCACACCGTGTAGTACAGGAGTGTCTGTATTTCCCTACTCCACAATGGGTAGTACAGGAGTGTCTGTGTTTCCCTACTCCACACCGTGTAGTACAGGAGTGTCTGTGTTTCCCCACTCCACAATGGGTAGTACAGGAGTGTCTGTGTTTCCCCACTCCACACTGGGTAGTACAGGAGTGTCTGTGTTTCCCCACTCCACACTGGGTAGTACAGGAGTGTCTGTGTTTCCCCACTCCACACTGGGTAGTACAGGAGTGTCTGTGCTTCCCCACTCCACACTGGGTAGTACAGGAGTGTCTGTGTATGCCCACTCCACACTGGGTAGTGCAGGAGTGTCTGTGTTTCCCCACTCCACACTGTGTAGTACAGGAGTGTCTGTGATTCCCTACTACACACTGGGTAGTACAGGAGTGTCTGTGTTTCCCCACTCCACACTGGGTAGTACAGGAGTGTCTGTGTTTCCCCACTCCGCACTGGGTAGTACAGGAGTGTCTGTGTTTCCCCACTCCACACTGTGTAGTACAGGAGTGTCTGTGTTTCCCCACTCCACACTGGGTAGTACAGGAGTGTCTGTGTTTCCCCAATCCACACTGGGTAGTACAGGATTGTCTGTGTTTCCCCACTCCACACTGGGTAGTACAGGAGTGTCTGTGTTTTCCCACTCCACACTGGGTAGTACAGGAGTGTCTGTGTTTCCCCACTCCACACTGGGTAGTACAGGAGTGTCTGTGTTTCCCCACTCTACACTGGGTAGTACAGGAGTGTCTGTGTTTCCCCACTCCACACTGGGTGGTAAAGGAGTGTCTGTGTTTCCCCACTCCACACTGGGTGGTAAAGGAGTGTCTGTGTTTCCCCACTCCACACTGGGTAGTACAGGAGTGTCTGTGTTTCCCCACTCCACACTGGGTGGTACAGGAGTGTCTGTGTTTCCCCACTCCACACTGGGTAGTACAGGAGTGTCTGTGTTTCCCCACTCCACACTGGGTAGTACAGGAGTGTCTGTGTTTCCCCACTCCACACTGGGTCGTACAGGAGTGTCTGTGTTTCCCCACTCCACACTGGGTAGTACAGGAGAGTCTGTGTTTCCCCACTCCACACTGGGTAGTACAGGAGTGTCTGTGTTTCCCCACTCCACACTGGGTAGTACAGGAGTGTCTGTGTTTCCCCACTCCACACTGTGTAGTACAGGAGTGTCTGTGTTTCCCCACTCCACACTGGGTAGTACAGGAGTGTCTGTGTTTCCCCAATCCACACTGGGTAGTACAGGATTGTCTGTGTTTCGCAACTCCACACTGGGTAGTACAGGAGTGTCTGTGTTTTCCCACTCCACACCGGGTAGTACAGGAGTGTCTGTGTTTCCCCACTCCACACTGGGTAGTACAGGAGTGTCTGTGTTTCCCCTCTCTACACTGGGTAGTACAAGAGTGTCTGTGTTTCCCCACTCCACACTGGGTAGTACAGGAGTGTCTGTGTTTCCCCACTCCACACTGGGTAGTACAGGAGAGTCTGTGTTTCCCCACTCCACACTGGGTAGTACAGGAGAGTCTGTGTTTCCCCACTCCACACTGGGTGGTAAAGGAGTGTCTGTGTTTCCCCACTCCACACTGGGTAGTACAGGAGTGTCTGTGTTTCCCCACTCCACACTGGGTAGTACAGGAGTGTCTGTGTTTCCACACTCCACACTGGGTAGTACAGGAGTGTCTGTGTTTCCCCCCTCCACACTGGGTAGTACAGGAGTGTCTGTGTTTACCCACTCCACACTGGGTAGTACAGGAGTGTCTGTGTTTACCCACTCCACACTGGGTAGTACAGGAGTGTCTGTGTTTCCCCCCTCCACACTGGGTAGTACAGGAGTGTCTGTGTTTCCCCACTCTACACTGGGTCATACAGGAGTGTCTGTGTTTCCCCACTCCACAATGGGTAGTACAGGAGTGTCTGTGTTTCCCCACTCCACACTGGGTAGTACAGGAGTGTCTGTGTTTCCCCACTCCACACTGGGTAGTCCAGGAGTGTCTGTGTTTCCCCACTCCACACTGGGTAGTACAGGAGTGTCTGTGTTACCACACTCCACACTGGGTAGTACAGGAGTGTCTGTGTTTACCCACTCCACACCGTGTAGTACAGGAGTGTCTGTGTTTCCCCACTCCACACCGGGTAGTACAGGTGTGTCTGTGATTCCCCACTCCAAACTGGGTAGTACAGGAGTGTCTGTGTTTCCCCACTCCACACTGGGTAGTACAGGAGTGTCTGTGTTTCCACACTCCACACTGGGTAGTACAGGAGTGTCTGTGTTTACCCACTCCACACCGTGTAGTACAGGTGTGTCTCTGTTTCCCCACTCCACACCGGGTAGTACAGGAGTGTCTGTGATTCCCTACTCCACACTGTGTAGTACAGGAGTGTCTGTGTTTCCCCACTCCACACTGGGTAGTACAGGAGTGTCTGTGTTTCCCCACTCCACACTGTGTAGTACAGGAGTGTCTGTGTTTCCCCACTCCACACTGGGTAGTACAGGAGTGTCTGTGTTTCCCCACTCCACACTGGGTAGTACAGGAGTGTCTGTGATTCCCTACTCCACACTGGGTAGTACAGGAGTGTCTGTGTTTCCACACTCCACACTGGGTAGTACAGGAGTGTCTGTGTTTCCCCAATCCACACTGGGTAGTACAGGAGTGTCTGTATTTCCCCACTCCACACTGGGTGGTACAGGATGGTCTGTGTTTCCCCACTCCACACTGGGTAGTACAGGTGTTTCTGTGTTTCCCTACTCCACACTGGGTAGTACAGGAGTGTCTGTGTTTCCCCACTCCACACTGGGTAGTACAGGATTGTCTGTGTTTCCCCACTCCACACTGGGTAGTACAGGATTGTCTGTGTTTCCCCACTCCACACTGGGTAGTACAGGAGTGTCTGTGTTTCCCCACTCCACACTGGGTAGTACAGGAGTGTCTGTGATTCCCTACTCCACACTGTGTAGTACAGGTGTTTCTGTGTTTCCCTACTCCACACTGGGTAGTACAGGAGTGTCTGTGTTTCCCCACTCCACACTGGGTAGTACAGGAGTGTCTGTGATTCCCCACTCCACACTGGGTAGTACAGGTGTGTCTGTGTTTCCCCACTCCACACTGGGTAGTACAGGAGTGTCTGTGTTTCCCCACTCCACACTGGGTAGTACAGGAGAGTCTGTGTTTCCCCACTCCACACTGGGTGGTACAGGAGTGTCTGTGTTTCCCCACTCCACACTGGGTAGTACAGGAGTGTCTGTGTTTCCCCACTCCACACTGGTTAGTACAGGAGTGTCAGTGTTTCCCCACTCCACAACGTGTAGTACAGGAGTGTCTGTGTTTCCCTACGCCACACCGTGTAGTACAGGAGTGTCTGTATTTCCCTACTCCACAATGGGTAGTACAGGAGTGTCTGTGTTTCCCTACTCCACACTGGGTAGTACAGGAGTGTCTGTGTTTCCCTACTCCACACTGGGTAGTACAGGAGTGTCTGTGTTTCCCCACTCCACACTGGTTAGTACAGGAGTGTCTGTGTTTCCCCACTCCACACTGGGTAGTACAGGAGTGTCTGTGTTTCCCCACTCCACACTGGGTAGTACAGGAGTGTCTGTGTTTCCCCACTCCACACTGGGTAGTACAGGAGTGTCTGTGTTTCCCCACTCCACACTGGGTAGTACAGGAGTGTCTGTGTTTCCCTACTCCACACCGTGTAGTACAGGAGTGTCTGTGTTTCCCCACTCCACAATGGGTAGTACAGGAGTGTCTGTGTTTCCCCACTCCACACTGGTTAGTACAGGAGTGTCTGTGTTTCCCCACTCCACACCGTGTAGTACAGGAGTGTCTGTGTTTCCCTACGCCACACCGTGTAGTACAGGAGTGTCTGTATTTCCCTACTCCACAATGGGTAGTACAGGAGTGTCTGTGTTTCCCTACTCCACACCGTGTAGTACAGGAGTGTCTGTGTTTCCCCACTCCACAATGGGTAGTACAGGAGTGTCTGTGTTTCCCCACTCCACACTGGGTAGTACAGGAGTGTCTGTGTTTCCCCACTCCACACTGGGTAGTACAGGAGTGTCTGTGTTTCCCCACTCCACACTGGGTAGTACAGGAGTGTCTGTGCTTCCCCACTCCACACTGGGTAGTACAGGAGTGTCTGTGTATGCCCACTCCACACTGGGTAGTGCAGGAGTGTCTGTGTTTCCCCACTCCACACTGTGTAGTACAGGAGTGTCTGTGATTCCCTACTACACACTGGGTAGTACAGGAGTGTCTGTGTTTCCCCACTCCACACTGGGTAGTACAGGAGTGTCTGTGTTTCCCCACTCCACACTGGGTAGTGCAGGAGTGTCTGTGTTTCCCCACTCCACCCTGGGTCGTACAGGAGTGTCTGTGTTTCCCCACTCCACACTGGGTCGTACAGGAGTGTCTGTGTTTCCCCACTCCACACTGGGTCATACAGGAGTGTCTGTGTTTCCCCACTCCACACTGGGTAGTACAGGAGTGTCTGTGTTTCCCCACTCCGCACCGTGTAGTACAGGAGTGTCTGTGTTTCCCCACTCCACACTGGGTAGTACAGGTGTTTCTGTGTTTCCCCACTCCACACTGGGTAGTACAGGAGTGTCTGTGTTTCCCCACTCCACACTGGGTAGTACAGGAGTGTCTGTGTTTCCCCACTCCACACTGGGTCGTACAGGAGTGTCTGTGTTTCCCCTCTCCACACTGGGTCACACAGGAGTGTCTGTGTTTCCCCACTCCACACTGGGTAGTACAGGAGTGTCTGTGTTTCCCCACTCCACACTGGGTAGTACAGGTGTTTCTGTGTTTCCCCACTCCACACTGGGTAGTACAGGTGTGTCTGTGTTTCCCTACTCCACACTGGGTAGTACAGGAGTGTCTGTGTTTCCCCACTCCACACTGGGTAGTACAGGAGTGTCTGTGTTTCCCCACTCCACACTGGGTAGTACAGGTGTTTCTGTTTTTCCCCACTCCACACTGGGTAGTACAGGAGTGTCTGTGTTTCCACACTCCACACTGGGTAGTACAGGAGTGTCTGTGTTTACCCACTCCACACCGTGTAGTACAGGTGTGTCTCTGTTTCCCCACTCCACACCGGGTAGTACAGGAGTGTCTGTGATTCCCTACTCCACACTGTGTAGTACAGGAGTGTCTGTGTTTCCCCACTCCACACTGGGTAGTACAGGAGTGTCTGTGTTTCCCCACTCCACAATGGGTAGTACAGGAGTGTCTGTGTTTCCCCACTCCACACTGGGTAGTACAGGAGTGTCTGTGTTTCCCCACTCCACACTGGGTAGTACAGGAGTGTCTGTGATTCCCTACTCCACACTGGGTAGTACAGGAGTGTCTGTGTTTCCACACTCCACACTGGGTAGTACAGGAGTGTCTGTGTTTCCCCAATCCACACTGCGTAGTACAGGAGTGTCTGTATTTCCCCACTCCACACTGGTTGGTACAGGATGGTCTGTGTTTCCCCACTCCACACTGGGTAGTACAGGTGTTTCTGTGTTTCCCTACTCCACACTGGGTAGTACAGGAGTGTCTGTGTTTCCCCACTCCACACTGGGTAGTACTGGAGTGTCTGTGTTTCCCCACTCCACACTGGGTAGTACAGGATTGTCTGTGTTTCCCCACTCCACACAGGTAGTACAGGAGTGTCTGTGATTCCCTACTCCACACTGTGTAGTACAGGTGTTTCTGTGTTTCCCTACTCCACACTGGGTAGTACAGGAGTGTCTGTGTTTCCACACTCCACACTGGGTAGTACAGGAGTGTCTGTGTTTCCCCACTCCACACTGGGTAGTACAGGAGTGTCTGTGTTTCCCCACTCCACACTGGGTAGTACAGGAGTGTCTGTGATTCCCCACTCCACACTGGGTAGTACAGGTGTGTCTGTGTTTCCCCACTCCACACTGGGTAGTACAGGAGTGTCTGTGTTTCCCCACTCCACACTGGGTAGTACAGGAGTGTCTGTGATTCCCCACTCCACACTGGGTAGTACAGGTGTGTCTGTGTTTCCCCACTCCACACTGGGTAGTACAGGAGTGTCTGTGTTTCCCCACTCCACACTGGGTAGTACAGGAGAGTCTGTGTTTCCCCACTCCACACTGGGTGGTACAGGAGTGTCTGTGTTTCCCCACTCCACACTGGGTAGTACAGGAGTGTCTGTGTTTCCCCACTCCACACTGGTTAGTACAGGAGTGTCTGTGTTTCCCCACTCCACACCGTGTAGTACAGGAGTGTCTGTATTTCCCTACTCCACAATGGGTAGTACAGGAGTGTCTGTGTTTCCCTACTCCACACCGTGTAGTACAGGAGTGTCTGTGTTTCCCCACTCCACAATGGGTAGTACAGGAGTGTCTGTGTTTCCCCACTCCACACTGGTTAGTACAGGAGTGTCTGTGTTTCCCCACTCCACACCGTGTAGTACAGGAGTGTCTGTGTTTCCCTACGCCACACCGTGTAGTACAGGAGTGTCTGTATTTCCCTACTCCACAATGGGTAGTACAGGAGTGTCTGTGTTTCCCTACTCCACACCGTGTAGTACAGGAGTGTCTGTGTTTCCCCACTCCACAATGGGTAGTACAGGAGTGTCTGTGTTTCCCCACTCCACACTGGGTAGTACAGGAGTGTCTGTGTTTCCCCACTCCACACTGTGTACTACAGGAGTGTCTGTGTTTCCCCACTCCACACTGGGTAGTACAGGAGTGTCTGTGCTTCCCCACTCCACACTGGGTAGTACAGGAGTGTCTGTGTTTCCCCACTCCACACTGGGTAGTGCAGGAGTGTCTGTGTTTCCCCACTCCACACTGTGTAGTACAGGAGTGTCTGTGATTCCCTACTACACACTGGGTAGTACAGGAGTGTCTGTGTTTCCCCACTCCACACTGGGTAGTACAGGAGTGTCTGTGTTTCCCCACTCCACACTGGGTAGTGCAGGAGTGTCTGTGTTTCCCCACTCCACCCTGGGTCGTACAGGAGTGTCTGTGTTTCCCCACTCCACACTGGGTCGTACAGGAGTGTCTGTGTTTCCCCACTCCACACTGGGTCATACAGGAGTGTCTGTGTTTCCCCACTCCGCACTGGGTAGTACAGGAGTGTCTGTGTTTCCCCACTCCACACTGGGTAGTACAGGTGTTTCTGTGTTTCCCCACTCCACACTGGGTAGTACAGGTGTTTCTGTGTTTCCCCACTCCACACTGGGTAGTACAGGAGTGTCTGTGTTTCCCCACTCCACACTGGGTAGTACAGGAGTGTCTGTGTTTCCCCACTCCACACTGGGTCGTACAGGAGTGTCTGTGTTTCCCCTCTCCACACTGGGTCACACAGGAGTGTCTGTGTTTCCCCACTCCACACTGGGTCATACAGGACTGTCTGTGTTTCCCCTCTCCACACTGGGTAGTACAGGAGTGTCTGTGTTTCCCCACTCCACACTGTGTAGTACAGGAGTGTCTGTGTTTCCCCAATCCACACTGGGTAGTACAGGAGTGTCTGTGTTTCCCCTCTCCACACTGGGTAGTACAGGAGTGTCTGTGTTTCCCCACTCCACACTGGGTAGTACAGGAGAGTCTGTGTTTCCCCACTCTACACTGGGTCGTACAGGAGTGTCTGTGTTTCCCCACTCCAAACTGGGTCATACAAGAGTGTCTGTGTTTCCCCACTCCACAATGGTTAGTACAGGAGTGTCTGTGTTTCCCCACTCCACACTGGGTAGTACAGGAGTGTCTGTGTTTCCACACTCCACACTGGGTCGTACAGGAGTGTCTGTGTTTCCCCACTCCACACTGGGTCATACAGGAGTGTCTGTGTTTCCCCACTCCACAATGGGTAGTACAGGAGTGTCTGTGTTTCCCCACTCCACACTGGGTAGTACAGGAGTGTCTGTGTTTCCCCACTCCACACTGGGTAGTACAGGAGTGTCTGTGTTTCCACACTCCACACTGGGTAGTACAGGAGTGTCAGTGTTTCCCCACTCCACACTGGGTAGTACAGGAGTCTCTGTGTTTCCACACTCCACACCGTGTAGTACAGGAGTGTCTGTGTTTCCCCACTCCACACTGGGTAGTACAGGAGTGTCTGTGTTTCCCCACTCCACACTGGGTAGTACAGGAGTGTCTGTGTTTCCCCACTCCACACTGGGTAGTACAGGTGTTTCTGTGTTTCCCCACTCCACACTGGGTAGTACAGGTGTGTCTGTGTTTCCCTACTCCACACTGGGTAGTACAGGAGTGTCTGTGTTTCCCCACTCCACACTGGGTAGTACAGGAGTGTCTGTGTTTCCCCACTCCACACTGGGTAGTACAGGTGTTTCTGTGTTTCCCCACTCCACACTGGGTAGTACAGGTGTTTCTGTGTTTCCCCACTCCACACTGGGTAGTACAGGTGTGTCTGTGTTTCCCCACTCCACACTGGGTCGTACAGGAGTGTCTGTGTTTCCCCACTCCACACTGGGTAGTACAGGAGTGTCTGTGTTTCCCCATTCCACACTGGGTAGTACAGGAGTGTCTGTGTTTCCCCACTCCACACTGGGTAGTACAGGAGTGTCTGTGTTTCCCCACTCCACACTGGGTAGTACAGGTGTGTCTGTGTTTCCCCACTCCACACTGGGTAGTACAGGAGTGTCTGTGTTTCCCCACTCCTCACTGGGTAGTACTGGAGTGTCTGTGTTTCCCCACTCCACACTGGGTAGTACAGGAGTGTCTGTGTTTCCCCAATCCACACTGGGTGGTACAGGAGTGTCTGTGTTTCCCCACTCCACACTGGGTGGTACAGGAGTGTCTGTGTTTCCCCACTCCACACTGGGTAGTACAGGAGTGTCTGTGTTTCCCCATTCCACACTGGGTAGTACAGGAGTGTCTGTGTTTCCACACTCCACACTGGGTAGTACAGGAGTGTCTGTGTTTCCACACTCCACACTGGGTAGTACAGGAGTGTCTGTGTTTACCCACTCCACACCGTGTAGTACAGGAGTGTCTGTGTTTCCCCACTCCACACCGGGTAGTACAGGAGTGTCTGTGATTCCCTACTCCACACTGTGTAGTACAGGAGTGTCTGTGATTCCCTACTCCACACTGGGTAGTACAGGAGTGTCTGTGTTTCCCCACTCCACACTGGGTAGTACAGGAGTGTCTGTGTTTCCCCACTCCACACTGGGTCATACAGGTGTTTCTGTGTTTCCCTACTCCACACTGGGTAGTACAGGTGTGTCTGTGTTTCCCCACTCCTCACTGGGTAGTACAGGAGTGTCTGTGTTTCCCCACTCCACACTGGGTAGTACAGGAGTGTCTGTGTTTCCCCAATCCACACTGGGTGGTACAGGAGTGTCTGTGTTTCCCCAATCCACACCGGGTGGTACAGGAGTGTCTGTGTTTCCCCACTCCACACTGGGTAGTACAGGAGTGTCTGTGTTTCCCCACTCCACACTGGGTAGTACAGGAGTGTCTGTGTTTCCCCACTCCACACTGCGTAGTACAGGAGTGTCTGTGTTTTCCCACTCCACACTGGGTAGTACAGGAGTGTCTGTGTTTCCCCACTCCACACTGGGTAGTACAGGAGTGTCTGTGTTTCCCCACTCCACACTGGGTAGTACAGGAGTGTCTGTGTTTCCCCACTCCACACAGGGTAGTACAGGAGTGTCTGTGTTTCCCCACTCCACACTGGGTAGTACAGGAGTGTCTGTGTTTCCCCACTCCACAGTGGGTAGTACAGGAGTGTCTGTGTTTCCCCACTCCACACTGGGTGGTACAGGAGTGTCTGTGTTTCCCCACTCCACACTGGGTAGTACAGGAGTGTCTGTGTTTCCCCACTCCACACTGGGTAGTACAGGAGTGTCTGTGTTTCCCCACTCCACACTGGGTCGTAAAGGAGTGTCTGTGTTTCCCCATTCCACACTGGGTAGTACAGGAGTGTCTGTGTTTCCACACTCCACACTGGGTAGTACAGGAGTGTCTGTGTTTCCCCACTCCACACTGGGTAGTACAGGAGTGTCTGTGTTTCCCCACTCCACACTGGGTCATACAGGAGTGTCTGTGTTTCCCCACTCCACACTGGGTAGTACAGGAGTGTCTGTGTTTCCCCACTCCACACTGGGTAGTACAGGAGTGTCTGTGTTTCCCCACTCCGCTCTGGGTAGTACAGGAGTGTCTGTGTTTCCCCACTCCACACTGTGTAGTACAGGAGTGTCTGTGTTTCCCCACTCCACACTGGGTAGTACAGGAGTGTCTGTGTTTCCCCAATCCACACTGGGTAGTACAGGATTGTCTGTGTTTCCCCACTCCACACTGGGTAGTACAGGAGTGTCTGTGTTTTCCCACTCCACACTGGGTAGTACAGGAGTGTCTGTGTTTCCCCACTCCACACTGGGTAGTACAGGAGTGTCTGTGTTTCCCCACTCTACACTGGGTAGTACAGGAGTGTCTGTGTTTCCCCACTCCACACTGGGTGGTACAGGAGTGTCTGTGTTTCCCCACTCCACACTGGGTAGTACAGGAGTGTCTGTGTTTCCCCACTCTACACTGGGTAGTACAAGAGTGTCTGTGTTTCCCCACTCCACACTGGGTAGTACAGGAGTGTCTGTGTTTCCCCACTCCACACTGGGTAGTACAGGAGAGTCTGTGTTTCCCCACTCCACACTGGGTGGTAAAGGAGTGTCTGTGTTTCCCCACTCTACACTGGGTAGTACAGGAGTGTCTGTGTTTCCCCACTCCACACTGGGTAGTACAGGAGTGTCTGTGTTTCCCCACTCCACACTGGGTAGTACAGGAGTGTCTGTGTTTCCACACTCCACACTGGGTAGTACAGGAGTGTCTGTGTTTCCCCCCACAACACTGGGTAGTACATGAGTGTCTGTGTTTACCCACTCCACACTGGGTAGTACAGGAGTGTCTGTGTTTCCCCCCTCCACACTGGGTAGTACAGGAGTGTCTGTGTTTCCCCACTCCACACTGGGTCATACAGGAGTGTCTGTGTTTCCCCACTCCACAATGGGTAGTACAGGAGTGTCTGTGTTTCCCCACTCCACACTGGGTAGTACAGGAGTGTCTGTGTTTCCCCACTCCACACTGGGTAGTCCAGGAGTGTCTGTGTTTCCCCACTCCACACTGGGTAGTACAGGAGTGTCTGTGTTACCACACTCCACACTGGGTAGTACAGGAGTGTCTGTGTTTACCCACTCCACACCGTGTAGTACAGGAGTGTCTGTGTTTCCCCACTCCACACCGGGTAGTACAGGAGTGTCTGTGATTCCCCACTCCAAACTGGGTAGTACAGGAGTGTCTGTGTTTCCCCACTCCACACTGGGTAGTACAGGAGTGTCTGTGTTTCCCCACTCCACACTGGGTAGTACAGGAGTGTCTGTGTTTCCACACTCCACACTGGGTAGTACAGGAGTGTCTGTGTTTACCCACTCCACACCGTGTAGTACAGGTGTGTCTGTGTTTCCCCACTCCACACCGGGTAGTACAGGAGTGTCTGTGATTCCCTACTCTACACTGTGTAGTACAGGAGTGTCTGTGTTTCCCCACTCCACACTGGGTAGTACAGGAGTGTCTGTGTTTCCCCACTCCACACTGTGTAGTACAGGAGTGTCTGTGTTTCCCCACTCCACACTGGGTAGTACAGGAGTGTCTGTGTTTCCCCACTCCACACTGGGTAGTACAGGAGTGTCTGTGATTCCCTACTCCACACTGGGTAGTACAGGAGTGTCTGTGTTTCCACACTCCACACTGGGTAGTACAGGAGTGTCTGTGTTTCCCCAATCCACACTGGGTAGTACAGGAGTGTCTGTATTTCCCCACTCCACACTGGGTGGTACAGGATGGTCTGTGTTTCCCCACTCTACACTGGGTAGTACAGGTGTTTCTGTGTTTCCCTACTCCACACTGGGTAGTACAGGAGTGTCTGTGTTTCCCCACTCCACACTGGGTAGTACAGGAGTGTCTGTGTTTCCCCACTCCACACTGGGTAGTACAGGATTGTCTGTGTTTCCCCACTCCACACTGGGTAGTACAGGTGTTTCTGTGTTTCCCTACTCCACACTGGTAGTACAGGAGTGTCTGTGTTTCCCTACTCCACACTGTGTAGTACAGGTGTTTCTGTGTTTCCCCACTCCACACTGGGTAGTACAGGAGTGTCTGTGTTTCCCCACTCCACACTGGGTAGTACAGGAGTGTCTGTGATTCCCTACTCCACACTGTGTAGTACAGGTGTGTCTGTGTTTCCCCACTCCACTCTGGGTAGTACAGGAGTGTCTGTGTTTCCCCACTCCACACTGGGTAGTACAGGAGAGTCTGTGTTTCCCCACTCCACACTGGGTGGTACAGGAGTGTCTGTGTTTCCCCACTCCACACTGGGTAGTACAGGAGTGTCTGTGTTTCCCCACTCCACACTGGTTAGTACAGGAGTGTCTGTGTTTCCCCACTCCACACCGTGTAGTACAGGAGTGTCTGTGTTTCCCTACGCCACACCGTGTAGTACAGGATTGTCTGTATTTCCCTACTCCACAATGGGTAGTACAGGAGTGTCTGTGTTTCCCTACTCCACACCGTGTAGTACAGGAGTGTCTGTGTTTCCCCACTCCACAATGGGTAGTACAGGAGTGTCTGTGTTTCCCCACTCCACACTGGTTAGTACAGGAGTGTCTGTGTTTCCCCACTCCACACCGTGTAGTACAGGAGTGTCTGTGTTTCCCCACTCCACACTGGGTAGTACAGGAGAGTCTGTGTTTCCCCACTCCACACTGGGTAGTACAGGAGAGTCTGTGTTTCCCCACTCCACACTGGGTGGTAAAGGAGTGTCTGTGTTTCCCCACTCTACACTGGGTAGTACAGGAGTGTCTGTGTTTCCCCACTCCACACTGGGTAGTACAGGAGTGTCTGTGTTTCCCCACTCCACACTGGGTAGTACAGGAGTGTCTGTGTTTCCACACTCCACACTGGGTAGTACAGGAGTGTCTGTGTTTCCCCCCTCCACACTGGGTAGTACAGGAGTGTCTGTGTTTAACCACTCCACACTGGGTAGTACAGGAGTGTCTGTGTTTCCCCCCTCCACACTGGGTAGTACAGGAGTGTCTGTGTTTCCCCACTCCACACTGGGTCATACAGGAGTGTCTGTGTTTCCCCACTCCACAATGGGTAGTACAGGAGTGTCTGTGTTTCCCCACTCCACACTGGGTAGTACAGGAGTGTCTGTGTTTCCCCACTCCACACTGGGTAGTCCAGGAGTGTCTGTGTTTCCCCACTCCACACTGGGTAGTACAGGAGTGTCTGTGTTACCACACTCCACACTGGGTAGTACAGGAGTGTCTGTGTTTACCCACTCCACACCGTGTAGTACAGGAGTGTCTGTGTTTCCCCACTCCACACCGGGTAGTACAGGAGTGTCTGTGATTCCCCACTCCAAACTGGGTAGTACAGGAGTGTCTGTGTTTCCCCACTCCACACTGGGTAGTACAGGAGTGTCTGTGTTTCCCCACTCCACACTGGGTAGTACAGGAGTGTCTGTGTTTCCACACTCCACACTGGGTAGTACAGGAGTGTCTGTGTTTACCCACTCCACACCGTGTAGTACAGGTGTGTCTGTGTTTCCCCACTCCACACCGGGTAGTACAGGAGTGTCTGTGATTCCCTACTCCACACTGTGTAGTACAGGAGTGTCTGTGTTTCCCCACTCCACACTGGGTAGTACAGGAGTGTTTGTGTTTCCCCACTCCACACTGTGTAGTACAGGAGTGTCTGTGTTTCCCCACTCCACACTGGGTAGTACAGGAGTGTCTGTGTTTCCCCACTCCACACTGGGTAGTACAGGAGTGTCTGTGTTTCCACACTCCACACTGGGTAGTACAGGAGTGTCTGTGTTTCCCCACTCCACACTGGGTAGTACAGGAGTGTCTGTATTTCCCCACTCCACACTGGGTGCAACAGGATGGTCTGTGTTTCCCCACTCTACACTGGGTAGTACAGGTGTTTCTGTGTTTCCCTACTCCACACTGGGTAGTACAGGAGTGTCTGTGTTTCCCCACTCCACACTGGGTAGTACAGGAGTGTCTGTGTTTCCCCACTCCACACTGGGTAGTACAGGATTGTCTGTGTTTCCCCACTCCACACTGGGTAGTACAGGAGTGTCTGTGATTCCCTACTCCACACTGTGTAGTACAGGTGTTTCTGTGTTTCCCTACTCCACACTGGTAGTACAGGAGTGTCTGTGTTTCCCCACTCCACACTGGGTAGTACAGGAGTGTCTGTGATTCCCCACTCCACACTGGGTAGTACAGGAGTGTCTGTGATTCCCCACTCCACACTGGGTGGTACAGGAGTGTCTGTGTTTCCCCACTCCACACTGAGTAGTACAGGAGTGTCTGTGTTTCCCCACTCCACACTGGGTCGTACAGGAGTGTCTGTGTTTCCCCACTCCACACTGGGTAGTACAGGAGTGTCTGTGTTTCCCCACTCCACACTGGGTAGTACAGGAGTGTCTGTGTTTCCCCACTCCACACTGGGTAGTACAGGAGTGTCTGTGTTTCCACACTCCACACTGGGTAGTACAGGAGTGTCTGTGTTTACCCACTCCACACCGTGTAGTACAGGTGTGTCTGTGTTTCCCCACTCCACACCGGGTAGTACAGGAGTGTCTGTGATTCCCTACTCCACACTGTGTAGTACAGGAGTGTCTGTGTTTCCCCACTCCACACTGGGTAGTACAGGAGTGTTTGTGTTTCCCCACTCCACACTGTGTAGTACAGGAGTGTCTGTGTTTCCCCACTCCACACTGGGTAGTACAGGAGTGTCTGTGTTTCCCCACTCCACACTGGGTAGTACAGGAGTGTCTGTGTTTCCACACTCCACACTGGGTAGTACAGGAGTGTCTGTGTTTCCCCACTCCACACTGGGTAGTACAGGAGTGTCTGTATTTCCCCACTCCACACTGGGTGCAACAGGATGGTCTGTGTTTCCCCACTCTACACTGGGTAGTACAGGTGTTTCTGTGTTTCCCTACTCCACACTGGGTAGTACAGGAGTGTCTGTGTTTCCCCACTCCACACTGGGTAGTACAGGAGTGTCTGTGTTTCCCCACTCCACACTGGGTAGTACAGGATTGTCTGTGTTTCCCCACTCCACACTGGGTAGTACAGGAGTGTCTGTGATTCCCTACTCCACACTGTGTAGTACAGGTGTTTCTGTGTTTCCCTACTCCACACTGGTAGTACAGGAGTGTCTGTGTTTCCCCACTCCACACTGGGTAGTACAGGAGTGTCTGTGATTCCCCACTCCACACTGGGTAGTACAGGAGTGTCTGTGATTCCCCACTCCACACTGGGTGGTACAGGAGTGTCTGTGTTTCCCCACTCCACACTGAGTAGTACAGGAGTGTCTGTGTTTCCCCACTCCACACTGGGTCGTACAGGAGTGTCTGTGTTTCCCCACTCCACACTGGGTAGTACAGGAGTGTCTGTGTTTCCCCACTCCACACTGGGTAGTACAGGAGTGTCTGTGTTTCCCCACTCCACACTGGGTAGTACAGGAGTGTCTGTGTTTCCCCACTCCACACTGAGTAGTACAGGAGTGTCTGTGTTTCCCCACTCCACACTGGGTCGTACAGGAGTGTCTGTGTTTCCCCACTCCACACTGGGTAGTATATGAGTGTCTGTGTTTCCCCACTCCACACTGGGTAGTACAGGAGTGTCTGTGTTTCCCCACTCCACACTGGGTAGTACAGGAGTGTCTGTGTTTCCCCACTCCACACTGGGTGGTACAGGTGTGTCTGTGTTTCCCCACTCCACACTGGGTAGTACAGGAGTGTCTGTGTTTCCCCACTCCACACTGGGTAGTACAGGAGAGTCTGTGTTTCCCCACTCCACACTGGGTGGTACAGGAGTGTCTGTGTTTCCCCACTCCACACTGGGTAGTACAGGAGTGTCTGTGTTTCCCCACTCCACACTGGTTAGTACAGGAGTGTCTGTGTTTCCCCACTCCACACTGGGTAGTACAGGAGTGTCTGTGTTTCCCCACTCCACACTGGGTAGTACAGGAGTGTCTGTGTTTCCCCACTCCACACTGGGTAGTACAGGTGTTTCTGTGTTTCCCCACTCCACACTGGGTAGTACAGGTGTGTCTGTGTTTCCCTACTCCACACTGGGTAGTACAGGAGTGTCTGTGTTTCCCCACTCCACACTGGGTAGTACAGGAGTGTCTGTGTTTCCCCACTCCACACTGGGTAGTACAGGTGTGTCTGTGTTTCCCCACTCCACACTGGGTAGTACAGGAGTGTCTGTGTTTCCCCACTCCTCACTGGGTAGTACTGGAGTGTCCGTGTTTCCCCACTCCACACTGGGTAGTACAGGAGTGTCTGTGTTTCCCCAATCCACACTGGGTGGTACAGGAGTGTCTGTGTTTCCCCACTCCACACTGGGTGGTACAGGAGTGTCTGTGTTTCCCCACTCCACACTGGGTAGTACAGGAGTGTCTGTGTTTCCACACTCCACACTGGGTAGTACAGGAGTGTCTGTGTTTCCACACTCCACACTGGGTAGTACAGGAGTGTCTGTGTTTACCCACTCCACACCGTGTAGTACAGGAGTGTCTGTGTTTCCCCACTCCACACCGGGTAGTACAGGAGTGTCTGTGATTCCCTACTCCACACTGTGTAGTACAGGAGTGTCTGTGATTTCCTACTCCACACTGGGTAGTACAGGAGTGTCTGTGTTTCCCCACTCCACACTGGGTAGTACAGGAGTGTCTGTGTTTCCCCACTCCACACTGGGTCATACAGGTGTTTCTGTGTTTCCCTACTCCACACTGGGTAGTACAGGTGTGTCTGTGTTTCCCCACTCCTCACTGGGTAGTACAGGAGTGTCTGTGTTTCCCCACTCCACACTGGGTAGTACAGGAGTGTCAGTGTTTCCCCAATCCACACTGGGTGGTACAGGAGTGTCTGTGTTTCCCCAATCCACACCGGGTGGTACAGGAGTGTCTGTGTTTCCCCACTCCACACTGGGTAGTACAGGAGTGTCTGTGTTTCCCCACTCCACACTGGGTAGTACAGGAGTGTCTGTGTTTCCCCACTCCACACTGGGTAGTACAGGAGTGTCTGTGTTTTCCCACTCCACACTGGGTAGTACAGGAGTGTCTGTGTTTCCCCACTCCACACTGGGTAGTACAGGAGTGTCTGTGTTTCCCCACTCCACACTGGGTAGTACAGGAGTGTCTGTGTTTCCCCACTCCACACAGGGTAGTACAGGAGTGTCTGTGTTTCCCCACTCCACACTGGGTAGTACAGGAGTGTCTGTGTTTCCCCACTCCACAGTGGGTAGTACAGGAGTGTCTGTGTTTCCCCACTGCACACTGGGTGGTACAGGAGTGTCTGTGTTTCCCCACTCCACACTGGGTAGTACAGGAGTGTCTGTGTTTCCCCACTCCACACTGGGTAGTACAGGAGTGTCTGTGTTTCCCCACTCCACACTGGGTCGTAAAGGAGTGTCTGTGTTTCCCCATTCCACACTGGGTAGTACAGGAGTGTCTGTGTTTCCACACTCCACACTGGGTAGTACAGGAGTGTCTGTGTTTCCCCACTCCACACTGGGTAGTACAGGAGTGTCTGTGTTTCCCCACTCCACACTGGGTCGTACAGGAGTGTCTGTGTTTCCCCACTCCACACTGGGTAGTACAGGAGTGTCTGTGTTTCCCCACTCCACACTGGGTAGTACAGGAGTGTCTGTGTTTCCCCACTCCGCACTGGGTAGTACAGGAGTGTCTGTGTTTCCCCACTCCACACTGTGTAGTACAGGAGTGTCTGTGTTTCCCCACTCCACACTGGGTAGTACAGGAGTGTCTGTGTTTCCCCAATCCACACTGGGTAGTACAGGATTGTCTGTGTTTCCCCACTCCACACTGGGTAGTACAGGAGTGTCTGTGTTTTTCCACTCCACACTGGGTAGTACAGGAGTGTCTGTGTTTCCCCAATCCACACTGGGTAGTACAGGAGTGTCTGTGTTTCCCCACTCTACACTGGGTAGTACAGGAGTGTCTGTGTTTCCCCACTCCACACTGGGTGGTAAAGGAGTGTCTGTGTTTCCCCACTCCACACTGGGTGGTAAAGGAGTGTCTGTGTTTCCCCACTCCACACTGGGTAGTACAGGAGTGTCTGTGTTTCCCCACTCCACACTGGGTGGTACAGGAGTGTCTGTGTTTCCCCACTCCACACTGGGTAGTACAGGAGTGTCTGTGTTTCCCCACTCCACACTGGGTAGTACAGGAGTGTCTGTGTTTCCCCACTCCACACTGGGTCGTACAGGAGTGTCTGTGTTTCCCCACTCCACACTGGGTAGTACAGGAGAGTCTGTGTTTCCCCACTCCACACTGGGTAGTACAGGAGTGTCTGTGTTTCCCCACTCCACACTGGGTAGTACAGGAGTGTCTGTGTTTCCCCACTCCACACTGGGTAGTACAGGAGTGTCTGTGTTTCCCCACTCCACACTGTGTAGTACAGGAGTGTCTGTGTTTCCCCACTCCACACTGGGTAGTACAGGAGTGTCTGTGTTTCCCCAATCCACACTGGGTAGTACAGGATTGTCTGTGTTTCCCCACTCCACACTGGGTAGTACAGGAGTGTCTGTGTTTTCCCACTCCACACTGGGTAGTACAGGAGTGTCTGTGTTTCCCCACTCCACACTGGGTAGTACAGGAGTATCTGTGTTTCCCCACTCTACACTGGGTAGTACAAGAGTGTCTGTGTTTCCCCACTCCACACTGGGTAGTACAGGAGTGTCTGTGTTTCCCCACTCCACACTGGGTAGTACAGGAGTGTCTGTGTTTCCCCACTCCACACTGGGTAGTACAGGAGTGTCTGTGTTTCCCCACTCCACACTGGGTAGTCCAGGAGTGTCTGTGTTTCCCCACTCCACACTGGGTAGTACAGGAGTGTCTGTGTTACCACACTCCACACTGGGTAGTACAGGAGTGTCTGTGTTTACCCACTCCACACCGTGTAGTACAGGAGTGTCTGTGATTCCCTACTCCACACTGTGTAGTACAGGAGTGTCTGTGTTTCCCCACTCCACACTGGGTAGTACAGGAGTGTCTGTGTTTCCCCACTCCACACTGTGTAGTACAGGAGTGTCTGTGTTTCCCCACTCCACACTGGGTAGTACAGGAGTGTCTGTGTTTCCCCACTCCACACTGGGTAGTACAGGAGTGTCTGTGATTCCCTACTCCACACTGGGTAGTACAGGAGTGTGTGTGTTTCCACACTCCACACTGGGTAGTACAGGAGTGTCTGTGTTTCCCCAATCCACACTGGGTAGTACAGGAGTGTCTGTATTTCCCCACTCCACACTGGGTGCAACAGGATGGTCTGTGTTTCCCCACTCAACACTGGGTAGTACAGGTGTTTCTGTGTTTCCCTACTCCACACTGGGTAGTACAGGAGTGTCTGTGATTCCCCACTCCACACTGGGTAGTACAGGAGTGTCTGTGTTTCCCCACTCCACACTGGGTAGTACAGGAGTGTCTGTGTTTCCCCACTCCACACTGGGTAGTACAGGAGTGTCTGTGTTTCCCCACTCCACACTGGGTAGTACAGGAGTGTCTGTGTTTCCCCACTCCACACTGGGTAGTACAGGAGTGTCTGTGTTTCCCCACTCCACACTGAGTAGTACAGGTGTGTCTGTGTTTCCCCACTCCACACTGGGTAGTACAGGAGTGTCTGTGTTTCCCCACTCCACACTGGGTAGTACAGGAGAGTCTGTGTTTCCCCACTCCACACTGGGTGGTACAGGAGTGTCTGTGTTTCCCCACTCCACACTGGGTAGTACAGGAGTGTCTGTGTTTCCCCACTCCACACTGGTTAGTACAGGAGTGTCTGTGTTTCCCCACTCCACACTGGGTAGTACAGGAGTGTCTGTGTTTCCCCACTCCACACTGGGTAGTACAGGAGTGTCTGTGTTTCCCCACTCCACACTGGGTAGTACAGGTGTTTCTGTGTTTCCCCACTCCACACTGGGTAGTACAGGTGTGTCTGTGTTTCCCTACTCCACACTGGGTAGTACAGGAGTGTCTGTGTTTCCCCACTCCACACTGGGTAGTACAGGAGTGTCTGTGTTTCCCCACTCCACACTGGGTAGTACAGGTGTTTCTGTGTTTCCCCACTCCACACTGGGTAGTACAGGTGTTTCTGTGTTTCCCCACTCCACACTGGGTAGTACAGGTGTGTCTGTGTTTCCCCACTCCACACTGGGTCGTACAGGAGTGTCTGTGTTTCCCCACTCCACACTGGGTAGTACAGGAGTGTCTGTGTTTCCCCATTCCACACTGGGTAGTACAGGAGTGTCTGTGTTTCCCCACTCCACACTGGGTAGTACAGGAGTGTCTGTGTTTCCCCACTCCACACTGGGTAGTACAGGTGTGTCTGTGTTTCCCCACTCCACACTGGGTAGTACAGGAGTGTCTGTGTTTCCCTCTCCTCACTGGGTAGTACTGGAGTGTCTGTGTTTCCCCACTCCACACTGGGTAGTACAGGAGTGTCTGTGTTTCCCCAATCCACACTGGGTGGTACAGGAGTGTCTGTGTTTCCCCACTCCACACTGGGTGGTACAGGAGTGTCTGTGTTTCCCCACTCCACACTGGGTAGTACAGGAGTGTCTGTGTTTCCCCATTCCACACTGGGTAGTACAGGAGTGTCTGTGTTTCCACACTCCACACTGGGTAGTACAGGAGTGTCTGTGTTTCCACACTCCACACTGGGTAGTACAGGAGTGTCTGTGTTTACCCACTCCACACCGTGTAGTACAGGAGTGTCTGTGTTTCCCCACTCCACACCGGGTAGTACAGGAGTGTCTGTGATTCCCTACTCCACACTGTGTAGTACAGGAGTGTCTGTGATTCCCTACTCCACACTGGGTAGTACAGGAGTGTCTGTGTTTCCCCACTCCACACTGGGTAGTACAGGAGTGTCTGTGTTTCCCCACTCCACACTGGGTCATACAGGTGTTTCTGTGTTTCCCTACTCCACACTGGGTAGTACAGGTGTGTCTGTGTTTCCCCACTCCTCACTGGGTAGTACAGGAGTGTCTGTGTTTCCCCACTCCACACTGGGTAGTACAGGAGTGTCTGTGTTTCCCCAATCCACACTGGGTGGTACAGGAGTGTCTGTGTTTCCACAATCCACACCGGGTGGTACAGGAGTGTCTGTGTTTCCCCACTCCACACTGGGTAGTACAGGAGTGTCTGTGTTTCCCCACTCCACACTGGGTAGTACAGGAGTGTCTGTGTTTCCCCACTCCACACTGGGTAGTACAGGAGTGTCTGTGTTTTCCCACTCCACACTGGGTAGTACAGGAGTGTCTGTGTTTCCCCACTCCACACTGGGTAGTACAGGAGTGTCTGTGTTTCCCCACTCCACACTGGGTAGTACAGGAGTGTCTGTGTTTCCCCACTCCACACAGGGTAGTACAGGAGTGTCTGTGTTTCCCCACTCCACACTGGGTAGTACAGGAGTGTCTGTGTTTCCCCACTCCACACTGGGTAGTACAGGAGTGTCTGTGTTTCCCCACTCCACACTGGGTAGTACAGGTGTTTCTGTGTTTCCCCACTCCACACTGGGTAGTACAGGAGTTTCTGTGTTTCCCCACTCCACACTGGGTAGTACAGGAGTGTCTGTGTTTCCCCACTCCACACTGGGTCATACAGGAGTGTCTGTGTTTCCCCACTCCACACTGGGTAGTACAGGAGTGTCTGTGTTTCCCCACTCCACACTGGGTAGTACAGGAGTGTCTGTGTTTCCCCACTCCACACTGGGTAGTACAGGAGTGTCTGTGTTTCCCCACTCCACACTGGGTAGTACAGGTGTGTCTGTGTTTCCCTACTCCACACTGGGTAGTACAGGAGTGTCTGTGTTTCCCCACTCCACACTGGGTAGTACAGGAGTGTCTGTGTTTCCCCACTCCACACTGGGTAGTACAGGTGTTTCTGTGTTTCCCCACTCCACACTGGGTAGTACAGGTGTTTCTGTGTTTCCCCACTCCACACTGGGTAGTACAGGAGTGTCTGTGTTTCCCCACTCCACACAGGGTAGTACAGGAGTGTCTGTGTTTCCCCACTCCACACTGGGTAGTACAGGAGTGTCTGTGTTTCCCCACTCCACAGTGGGTAGTACAGGAGTGTCTGTGTTTCCCCACTCCACACTGGGTGGTACAGGAGTGTCTGTGTTTCCCCACTCCACACTGGGTAGTACAGGAGTGTCTGTGTTTCCCCACTCCACACTGGGTAGTACAGGAGTGTCTGTGTTTCCCCACTCCACACTGGGTCGTAAAGGAGTGTCTGTGTTTCCCCATTCCACACTGGGTAGTACAGGAGTGTCTGTGTTTCCACACTCCACACTGGGTAGTACAGGAGTGTCTGTGTTTCCCCACTCCACACTGGGTAGTACAGGAGTGTCTGTGTTTCCCCACTCCACACTGGGTCGTACAGGAGTGTCTGTGTTTCCCCACTCCACACTGGGTAGTACAGGAGTGTCTGTGTTTCCCCACTCCACACTGGGTAGTACAGGAGTGTCTGTGTTTCCCCACTCCGCACTGGGTAGTACAGGAGTGTCTGTGTTTCCCCACTCCACACTGTGTAGTACAGGAGTGTCTGTGTTTCCCCACTCCACACTGGGTAGTACAGGAGTGTCTGTGTTTCCCCATTCCACACTGGGTAGTACAGGAGTGTCTGTGTTTCCACACTCCACACTGGGTAGTACAGGAGTGTCTGTGTTTCCACACTCCACACTGGGTAGTACAGGAGTGTCTGTGTTTACCCACTCCACACCGTGTAGTACAGGAGTGTCTGTGTTTCCCCACTCCACACCGGGTAGTACAGGAGTGTCTGTGATTCCCTACTCCACACTGTGTAGTACAGGAGTGTCTGTGATTCCCTACTCCACACTGGGTAGTACAGGAGTGTCTGTGTTTCCCCACTCCACACTGGGTAGTACAGGAGTGTCTGTGTTTCCCCACTCCACACTGGGTCATACAGGTGTTTCTGTGTTTCCCTACTCCACACTGGGTAGTACAGGTGTGTCTGTGTTTCCCCACTCCTCACTGGGTAGTACAGGAGTGTCTGTGTTTCCCCACTCCACACTGGGTAGTACAGGAGTGTCTGTGTTTCCCCAATCCACACTGGGTGGTACAGGAGTGTCTGTGTTTCCCCAATCCACACCGGGTGGTACAGGAGTGTCTGTGTTTCCCCACTCCACACTGGGTAGTACAGGAGTGTCTGTGTTTCCCCACTCCACACTGGGTAGTACAGGAGTGTCTGTGTTTCCCCACTCCACACTGGGTAGTACAGGAGTGTCTGTGTTTTCCCACTCCACACTGGGTAGTACAGGAGTGTCTGTGTTTCCCCACTCCACACTGGGTAGTACAGGAGTGTCTGTGTTTCCCCACTCCACACTGGGTAGTACAGGAGTGTCTGTGTTTCCCCACTCCACACAGGGTAGTACAGGAGTGTCTGTGTTTCCCCACTCCACACTGGGTAGTACAGGAGTGTCTGTGTTTCCCCACTCCACACTGGGTAGTACAGGAGTGTCTGTGTTTCCCCACTCCACACTGGGTAGTACAGGTGTTTCTGTGTTTCCCCACTCCACACTGGGTAGTACAGGAGTGTCTGTGTTTCCCCACTCCACACTGGGTAGTACAGGAGTGTCTGTGTTTCCCCACTCCACACTGGGTCATACAGGAGTGTCTGTGTTTCCCCACTCCACACTGGGTAGTACAGGAGTGTCTGTGTTTCCCCACTCCACACTGGGTAGTACAGGAGTGTCTGTGTTTCCCCACTCCACACTGGGTAGTACAGGAGTGTCTGTGTTTCCCCACTCCACACTGGGTAGTACAGGTGTGTCTGTGTTTCCCTACTCCACACTGGGTAGTACAGGAGTGTCTGTGTTTCCCCACTCCACACTGGGTAGTACAGGAGTGTCTGTGTTTCCCCACTCCACACTGGGTAGTACAGGTGTTTCTGTGTTTCCCCACTCCACACTGGGTAGTACAGGTGTTTCTGTGTTTCCCCACTCCACACTGGGTAGTACAGGAGTGTCTGTGTTTCCCCACTCCACACAGGGTAGTACAGGAGTGTCTGTGTTTCCCCACTCCACACTGGGTAGTACAGGAGTGTCTGTGTTTCCCCATTCCACACTGGGTAGTACAGGAGTGTCTGTGTTTCCACACTCCACACTGGGTAGTACAGGAGTGTCTGTGTTTCCACACTCCACACTGGGTAGTACAGGAGTGTCTGTGTTTACCCACTCCACACCGTGTAGTACAGGAGTGTCTGTGTTTCCCCACTCCACACCGGGTAGTACAGGAGTGTCTGTGATTCCCTACTCCACACTGTGTAGTACAGGAGTGTCTGTGATTCCCTACTCCACACTGGGTAGTACAGGAGTGTCTGTGTTTCCCCACTCCACACTGGGTAGTACAGGAGTGTCTGTGTTTCCCCACTCCACACTGGGTCATACAGGTGTTTCTGTGTTTCCCTACTCCACACTGGGTAGTACAGGTGTGTCTGTGTTTCCCCACTCCTCACTGGGTAGTACAGGAGTGTCTGTGTTTCCCCACTCCACACTGGGTAGTACAGGAGTGTCTGTGTTTCCCCAATCCACACTGGGTGGTACAGGAGTGTCTGTGTTTCCACAATCCACACCGGGTGGTACAGGAGTGTCTGTGTTTCCCCACTCCACACTGGGTAGTACAGGAGTGTCTGTGTTTCCCCACTCCACACTGGGTAGTACAGGAGTGTCTGTGTTTCCCCACTCCACACTGGGTAGTACAGGAGTGTCTGTGTTTTCCCACTCCACACTGGGTAGTACAGGAGTGTCTGTGTTTCCCCACTCCACACTGGGTAGTACAGGAGTGTCTGTGTTTCCCCACTCCACACTGGGTAGTTCAGGAGTGTCTGTGTTTCCCCACTCCACACAGGGTAGTACAGGAGTGTCTGTGTTTCCCCACTCCACACTGGGTAGTACAGGAGTGTCTGTGTTTCCCCACTCCACACTGGGTAGTACAGGAGTGTCTGTGTTTCCCCACTCCACACTGGGTAGTACAGGTGTTTCTGTGTTTCCCCACTCCACACTGGGTAGTACAGGAGTTTCTGTGTTTCCCCACTCCACACTGGGTAGTACAGGAGTGTCTGTGTTTCCCCACTCCACACTGGGTCATACAGGAGTGACTGTGTTTCCCCACTCCACACTGGGTAGTACAGGAGTGTCTGTGTTTCCCCACTCCACACTGGGTAGTACAGGAGTGTCTGTGTTTCCCCACTCCACACTGGGTAGTACAGGAGTGTCTGTGTTTCCCCACTCCACACTGGGTAGTACACGTGTGTCTGTGTTTCCCTACTCCACACTGGGTAGTACAGGAGTGTCTGTGTTTCCCCACTCCACACTGGGTAGTACAGGAGTGTCTGTGTTTCCCCACTCCACACTGGGTAGTACAGGTGTTTCTGTGTTTCCCCACTCCACACTGGGTAGTACAGGTGTTTCTGTGTTTCCCCACTCCACACTGGGTAGTACAGGAGTGTCTGTGTTTCCCCACTCCACACAGGGTAGTACAGGAGTGTCTGTGTTTCCCCACTCCACACTGGGTAGTACAGGAGTGTCTGTGTTTCCCCACTCCACACTGGGTGGTACAGGAGTGTCTGTGTTTCCCCACTCCACACTGGGTAGTACAGGAGTGTCTGTGTTTCCCCACTCCACACTGGGTAGTACAGGAGTGTCTGTGTTTCCCCACTCCACACTGGGTCGTAAAGGAGTGTCTGTGTTTCCCCATTCCACACTGGGTAGTACAGGAGTGTCTGTGTTTCCACACTCCACACTGGGTAGTACAGGAGTGTCTGTGTTTCCGCACTCCACACTGGGTAGTACAGGAGTGTCTGTGTTTCCCCACTCCACACTGGGTCGTACAGGAGTGTCTGTGTTTCCCCACTCCACACTGGGTAGTACAGGAGTGTCTGTGTTTCCCCACTCCACACTGGGTAGTACAGGAGTGTCTGTGTTTCCCCACTCCGCACTGGGTAGTACAGGAGTGTCTGTGTTTCCCCACTCCACACTGTGTAGTACAGGAGTGTCTGTGTTTCCCCACTCCACACTGGGTAGTACAGGAGTGTCTGTGTTTCCCCATTCCACACTGGGTAGTACAGGAGTGTCTGTGTTTCCACACTCCACACTGGGTAGTACAGGAGTGTCTGTGTTTCCACACTCCACACTGGGTAGTACAGGAGTGTCTGTGTTTACCCACTCCACACCGTGTAGTACAGGAGTGTCTGTGTTTCCCCACTCCACACCGGGTAGTACAGGAGTGTCTGTGATTCCCTACTCCACACTGTGTAGTACAGGAGTGTCTGTGATTCCCTACTCCACACTGGGTAGTACAGGAGTGTCTGTGTTTCCCCACTCCACACTGGGTAGTACAGGAGTGTCTGTGTTTCCCCACTCCACACTGGGTCATACAGGTGTTTCTGTGTTTCCCTACTCCACACTGGGTAGTACAGGTGTGTCTGTGTTTCCCCACTCCTCACTGGGTAGTACAGGAGTGTCTCTGTTTCCCCACTCCACACTGGGTAGTACAGGAGTGTCTGTGTTTCCCCAATCCACACTGGGTGGTACAGGAGTGTCTGTGTTTCCCCAATCCACACCGGGTGGTACAGGAGTGTCTGTGTTTCCCCACTCCACACTGGGTAGTACAGGAGTGTCTGTGTTTCCCCACTCCACACTGGGTAGTACAGGAGTGTCTGTGTTTCCCCACTCCACACTGGGTAGTACAGGAGTGTCTGTGTTTTCCCACTCCACACTGGGTAGTACAGGAGTGTCTGTGTTTCCCCACTCCACACTGGGTAGTACAGGAGTGTCTGTGTTTCCCCACTCCACACTGGGTAGTACAGGAGTGTCTGTGTTTCCCCACTCCACACAGGGTAGTACAGGAGTGTCTGTGTTTCCCCACTCCACACTGGGTAGTACAGGAGTGTCTGTGTTTCCCCACTCCACACTGGGTAGTACAGGAGTGTCTGTGTTTCCCCACTCCACACTGGGTAGTACAGGTGTTTCTGTGTTTCCCCACTCCACACTGGGTAGTACAGGAGTGTCTGTGTTTCCCCACTCCACACTGGGTAGTACAGGAGTGTCTGTGTTTCCCCACTCCACACTGGGTCATACAGGAGTGTCTGTGTTTCCCCACTCCACACTGGGTAGTACAGGAGTGTCTGTGTTTCCCCACTCCACACTGGGTAGTACAGGAGTGTCTGTGTTTCCCCACTCCACACTGGGTAGTACAGGAGTGTCTGTGTTTCCCCACTCCACACTGGGTAGTACAGGTGTGTCTGTGTTTCCCTACTCCACACTGGGTAGTACAGGAGTGTCTGTGTTTCCCCACTCCACACTGGGTAGTACAGGAGTGTCTGTGTTTCCCCACTCCACACTGGGTAGTACAGGTGTTTCTGTGTTTCCCCACTCCACACTGGGTAGTACAGGTGTTTCTGTGTTTCCCCACTCCACACTGGGTAGTACAGGAGTGTCTGTGTTTCCCCACTCCACACAGGGTAGTACAGGAGTGTCTGTGTTTCCCCACTCCACACTGGGTAGTACAGGAGTGTCTGTGTTTCCCCACTCCACAGTGGGTAGTACAGGAGTGTCTGTGTTTCCCCACTCCACACTGGGTGGTACAGGAGTGTCTGTGTTTCCCCACTCCACACTGGGTAGTACAGGAGTGTCTGTGTTTCCCCACTCCACACTGGGTAGTACAGGAGTGTCTGTGTTTCCCCACTCCACACTGGGTCGTAAAGGAGTGTCTGTGTTTCCCCATTCCACACTGGGTAGTACAGGAGTGTCTGTGTTTCCACACTCCACACTGGGTAGTACAGGAGTGTCTGTGTTTCCCCACTCCACACTGGGTAGTACAGGAGTGTCTGTGTTTCCCCACTCCACACTGGGTCGTACAGGAGTGTCTGTGTTTCCCCACTCCACACTGGGTAGTACAGGAGTGTCTGTGTTTCCCCACTCCACACTGGGTAGTACAGGAGTGTCTGTGTTTCCCCACTCCGCACTGGGTAGTACAGGAGTGTCTGTGTTTCCCCACTCCACACTGTGTAGTACAGGAGTGTCTGTGTTTCCCCACTCCACACTGGGTAGTACAGGAGTGTCTGTGTTTCCCCAATCCACACTGGGTAGTACAGGATTGTCTGTGTTTCCCCACTCCACACTGGGTAGTACAGGAGTGTCTGTGTTTCCCCACTCCACACTGGGTAGTACAGGAGTGTCTGTGTTTCCCCACTCTACACTGGGTAGTACAGGAGTGTCTGTGTTTCCCCACTCCACACTGGGTGGTAAAGGAGTGTCTGTGTTTCCCCACTCCACACTGGGTAGTACAGGAGTGTCTGTGTTTCCCCACTCCACACTGGGTGGTACAGGAGTGTCTGTGTTTCCCCACTCCACACTGGGTAGTACAGGAGTGTCTGTGTTTCCCCACTCCACACTGGGTAGTACAGGAGTGTCTGTGTTTCCCCACTCCACACTGGGTCGTACAGGAGTGTCTGTGTTTCCCCACTCCACACTGGGTAGTACAGGAGAGTCTGTGTTTCCCCACTCCACACTGGGTAGTACAGGAGTGTCTGTGTTTCCCCACTCCACACTGGGTAGTACAGGAGTATCTGTGTTTCCCCACTCCACACTGGGTAGTACAGGAGTGTCTGTGTTTCCCCACTCCACACTGTGTAGTACAGGAGTGTCTGTGTTTCCCCACTCCACACTGGGTAGTACAGGAGTGTCTGTGTTTCCCCAATCCACACTGGGTAGTACAGGATTGTCTGTGTTTCCCCACTCCACACTGGGTAGTACAGGAGTGTCTGTGTTTTCCCACTCCACACTGGGTAGTACAGGAGTGTCTGTGTTTCCCCACTCCACACTGGGTAGTACAGGAGTGTCTGTGTTTCCCCACTCTACACTGGGTAGTACAAGAGTGTCTGTGTTTCCCCACTCCACACTGGGTAGTACAGGAGTGTCTGTGTTTCCCCACTCCACACTGGGTAGTACAGGAGAGTCTGTGTTTCCCCACTCCACACTGGGTGGTAAAGGAGTGTCTGTGTTTCCCCACTCTACACTGGGTAGTACAGGAGTGTCTGTGTTTCCCCACTCCACACTGGGTAGTACAGGAGTGTCTGTGTTTCCCCACTCCACACTGGGTAGTACAGGAGTGTCTGTGTTTCCCCACTCCACACTGGGTAGTACAGGAGTGTCTGTGTTTCCCCACTCCACACTGGGTAGTCCAGGAGTGTCTGTGTTTCCCCACTCCACACTGGGTAGTACAGGAGTGTCTGTGTTACCACACTCCACACTGGGTAGTACAGGAGTGTCTGTGTTTACCCACTCCACACCGTGTAGTACAGGAGTGTCTGTGTTTCCCCACTCCACACCGGGTAGTACAGGAGTGTCTGTGATTCCCCACTCCAAACTGGGTAGTACAGGAGTGTCTGTGTTTCCCCACTCCACACTGGGTAGTACAGGAGTGTCTGTGTTTCCCCACTCCACACTGGGTAGTACAGGAGTGTCTGTGTTTCCACACTCCACACTGGGTAGTACAGGAGTGTCTGTGTTTACCCACTCCACACCGTGTAGTACAGGTGTGTCTGTGTTTCCCCACTCCACACCGGGTAGTACAGGAGTGTCTGTGATTCCCTACTCCACACTGTGTAGTACAGGAGTGTCTGTGTTTCCCCACTCCACACTGGGTAGTACAGGAGTGTCTGTGTTTCCCCACTCCACACTGTGTAGTACAGGAGTGTCTGTGTTTCCCCACTCCACACTGGGTAGTACAGGAGTGTCTGTGTTTCCCCACTCCACACTGGGTAGTACAGGAGTGTCTGTGATTCCCTACTCCACACTGGGTAGTACAGGAGTGTCTGTGTTTCCACACTCCACACTGGGTAGTACAGGAGTGTCTGTGTTTCCACAATCCACACTGGGTAGTACAGGAGTGTCTGTATTTCCCCACTCCACACTGGGTGGTACAGGATGGTCTGTGTTTCCCCACTCTACACTGGGTAGTACAGGTGTTTCTGTGTTTCCCTACTCCACACTGGGTAGTACAGGAGTGACTGTGTTTCCCCACTCCACACTGGGTAGTACAGGAGTGTCTGTGTTTCCCCACTCCACACTGGGTAGTACAGGATTGTCTGTGTTTCCCCACTCCACACTGGGTAGTACAGGAGTGTCTGTGATTCCCTACTCCACACTGTGTAGTACAGGTGTTTCTGTGTTTCCCTACTCCACACTGGTAGTACAGGAGTGTCTGTGTTTCCCCACTCCACACTGGGTAGTACAGGAGTGTCTGTGATTCCCCACTCCACACTGAGTAGTACAGGAGTGTCTGTGTTTCCCCACTCCACACTGGGTAGTACAGGAGTGTCTGTGTTTCCCCACTCCACACTGGGTAGTACAGGAGAGTCTGTGTTTCCCCACTCCACACTGGGTGGTACAGGAGTGTCTGTGTTTCCCCACTCCACACTGGGTAGTACAGGAGTGTCTGTGTTTCCCCACTCCACACTGGTTAGTACAGGAGTGTCTGTGTTTCCCCACTCCACACCGTGTAGTACAGGAGTGTCTGTGTTTCCGTACGCCACACCGTGTAGTACAGGATTCTCTGTATTTCCCTACTCCACAATGGGTAGTACAGGAGTGTCTGTGTTTCCCTACTCCACACCGTGTAGTACAGGAGTGTCTGTGTTTCCCCACTCCACAATGGGTAGTACAGGAGTGTCTGTGTTTCCCCACTCCACACTGGTTAGTACAGGAGTGTCTGTGTTTCCCCACTCCACACCGTGTAGTACAGGAGTGTCTGTGTTTCCCCACTCCACACTGGGTAGTACAGGAGAGTCTGTGTTTCCCCACTCCACACTGGGTAGTACAGGAGAGTCTGTGTTTCCCCACTCCACACTGGGTGGTAAAGGAGTGTCTGTGTTTCCCCACTCTACACTGGGTAGTACAGGAGTGTCTGTGTTTCCCCACTCCACACTGGGTAGTACAGGAGTGTCTGTGTTTCCCCACTCCACACTGGGTAGTACAGGAGTGTCTGTGTTTCCACACTCCACACTGGGTAGTACAGGAGTGTCTGTGTTTCCCCCCTCCACACTGGGTAGTACAGGAGTGTCTGTGTTTACCCACTCCACACTGGGTAGTACAGGAGTGTCTGTGTTTCCCCCCTCCACACTGGGTAGTACAGGAGTGTCTGTGTTTCCCCACTCCACACTGGGTCATACAGGAGTGTCTGTGTTTCCCCACTCCACAATGGGTAGTACAGGAGTGTCTGTGTTTCCCCACTCCACACTGGGTAGTACAGGAGTGTCTGTGTTTCCCCACTCCACACTGGGTAGTCCAGGAGTGTCTGTGTTTCCCCACTCCACACTGGGTAGTACAGGAGTGTCTGTGTTTCCCCACTCCACAGTGGGTAGTACAGGAGTGTCTGTGTTTCCCCACTCCACACTGGGTGGTACAGGAGTGTCTGTGTTTCCCCACTCCACACTGGGTAGTACAGGAGTGTCTGTGTTTCCCCACTCCACACTGGGTAGTACAGGAGTGTCTGTGTTTCCCCACTCCACACTGGGTCGTAAAGGAGTGTCTGTGTTTCCCCATTCCACACTGGGTAGTACAGGAGTGTCTGTGTTTCCACACTCCACACTGGGTAGTACAGGAGTGTCTGTGTTTCCCCACTCCACACTGGGTAGTACAGGAGTGTCTGTGTTTCCCCACTCCACACTGGGTCGTACAGGAGTGTCTGTGTTTCCCCACTCCACACTGGGTAGTACAGGAGTGTCTGTGTTTCCCCACTCCACACTGGGTAGTACAGGAGTGTCTGTGTTTCCCCACTCCGCACTGGGTAGTACAGGAGTGTCTGTGTTTCCCCACTCCACACTGTGTAGTACAGGAGTGTCTGTGTTTCCCCACTCCACACTGGGTAGTACAGGAGTGTCTGTGTTTCCCCAATCCACACTGGGTAGTACAGGATTGTCTGTGTTTCCCCACTCCACACTGGGTAGTACAGGAGTGTCTGTGTTTCCCCACTCCACACTGGGTAGTACAGGAGTGTCTGTGTTTCCCCACTCTACACTGGGTAGTACAGGAGTGTCTGTGTTTCCCCACTCCACACTGGGTGGTAAAGGAGTGTCTGTGTTTCCCCACTCCACACTGGGTAGTACAGGAGTGTCTGTGTTTCCCCACTCCACACTGGGTGGTACAGGAGTGTCTGTGTTTCCCCACTCCACACTGGGTAGTACAGGAGTGTCTGTGTTTCCCCACTCCACACTGGGTAGTACAGGAGTGTCTGTGTTTCCCCACTCCACACTGGGTCGTACAGGAGTGTCTGTGTTTCCCCACTCCACACTGGGTAGTACAGGAGAGTCTGTGTTTCCCCACTCCACACTGGGTAGTACAGGAGTGTCTGTGTTTCCCCACTCCACACTGGGTAGTACAGGAGTGTCTGTGTTTCCCCACTCCACACTGGGTAGTACAGGAGTGTCTGTGTTTCCCCACTCCACACTGTGTAGTACAGGAGTGTCTGTGTTTCCCCACTCCACACTGGGTAGTACAGGAGTGTCTGTGTTTCCCCAATCCACACTGGGTAGTACAGGATTGTCTGTGTTTCCCCACTCCACACTGGGTAGTACAGGAGTGTCTGTGTTTTCCCACTCCACACTGGGTAGTACAGGAGTGTCTGTGTTTCCCCACTCCACACTGGGTAGTACAGGAGTGTCTGTGTTTCCCCACTCTACACTGGGTAGTACAAGAGTGTCTGTGTTTCCCCACTCCACACTGGGTAGTACAGGAGTGTCTGTGTTTCCCCACTCCACACTGGGTAGTACAGGAGAGTCTGTGTTTCCCCACTCCACACTGGGTGGTAAAGGAGTGTCTGTGTTTCCCCACTCTACACTGGGTAGTACAGGAGTGTCTGTGTTTCCCCACTCCACACTGGGTAGTACAGGAGTGTCTGTGTTTCCCCACTCCACACTGGGTAGTACAGGAGTGTCTGTGTTTCCCCACTCCACACTGGGTAGTACAGGAGTGTCTGTGTTTCCCCACTCCACACTGGGTAGTCCAGGAGTGTCTGTGTTTCCCCACTCCACACTGGGTAGTACAGGAGTGTCTGTGTTACCACACTCCACACTGGGTAGTACAGGAGTGTCTGTGTTTACCCACTCCACACCGTGTAGTACAGGAGTGTCTGTGTTTCCCCACTCCACACCGGGTAGTACAGGAGTGTCTGTGATTCCCCACTCCAAACTGGGTAGTACAGGAGTGTCTGTGTTTCCCCACTCCACACTGGGTAGTACAGGAGTGTCTGTGTTTCCCCACTCCACACTGGGTAGTACAGGAGTGTCTGTGTTTCCACACTCCACACTGGGTAGTACAGGAGTGTCTGTGTTTACCCACTCCACACCGTGTAGTACAGGTGTGTCTGTGTTTCCCCACTCCACACCGGGTAGTACAGGAGTGTCTGTGATTCCCTACTCCACACTGTGTAGTACAGGAGTGTCTGTGTTTACCCACTCCACACTGGGTAGTACAGGAGTGTCTGTGTTTCCCCACTCCACACTGTGTAGTACAGGAGTGTCTGTGTTTCCCCACTCCACACTGGGTAGTACAGGAGTGTCTGTGTTTCCCCACTCCACACTGGGTAGTACAGGAGTGTCTGTGATTCCCTACTCCACACTGGGTAGTACAGGAGTGTCTGTGTTTCCACACTCCACACTGGGTAGTACAGGAGTGTCTGTGTTTCCCCAATCCACACTGGGTAGTACAGGAGTGTCTGTATTTCCCCACTCCACACTGGGTGGTACAGGATGGTCTGTGTTTCCCCACTCTACACTGGGTAGTACAGGTGTTTCTGTGTTTCCCTACTCCACACTGGGTAGTACAGGAGTGACTGTGTTTCCCCACTCCACACTGGGTAGTACAGGAGTGTCTGTGTTTCCCCACTCCACACTGGGTAGTACAGGATTGTCTGTGTTTCCCCACTCCACACTGGGTAGTACAGGAGTGTCTGTGATTCCCTACTCCACACTGTGTAGTACAGGTGTTTCTGTGTTTCCCTACTCCACACTGGTAGTACAGGAGTGTCTGTGTTTCCCCACTCCACACTGGGTAGTACAGGAGTGTCTGTGATTCCCCACTCCACACTGAGTAGTACAGGAGTGTCTGTGTTTCCCCACTCCACACTGGGTAGTACAGGAGTGTCTGTGTTTCCCCACTCCACACTGGGTAGTACAGGAGAGTCTGTGTTTCCCCACTCCACACTGGGTGGTACAGGAGTGTCTGTGTTTCCCCACTCCACACTGGGTAGTACAGGAGTGTCTGTGTTTCCCCACTCCACACTGGTTAGTACAGGAGTGTCTGTGTTTCCCCACTCCACACCGTGTAGTACAGGAGTGTCTGTGTTTCCGTACGCCACACCGTGTAGTACAGGATTGTCTGTATTTCCCTACTCCACAATGGGTAGTACAGGAGTGTCTGTGTTTCCCTACTCCACACCGTGTAGTACAGGAGTGTCTGTGTTTCCCCACTCCACAATGGGTAGTACAGGAGTGTCTGTGTTTCCCCACTCCACACTGGTTAGTACAGGAGTGTCTGTGTTTCCCCACTCCACACCGTGTAGTACAGGAGTGTCTGTGTTTCCCCACTCCACACTGGGTAGTACAGGAGAGTCTGTGTTTCCCCACTCCACACTGGGTAGTACAGGAGAGTCTGTGTTTCCCCACTCCACACTGGGTGGTAAAGGAGTGTCTGTGTTTCCCCACTCTACACTGGGTAGTACAGGAGTGTCTGTGTTTCCCCACTCCACACTGGGTAGTACAGGAGTGTCTGTGTTTCCCCACTCCACACTGGGTAGTACAGGAGTGTCTGTGTTTCCACACTCCACACTGGGTAGTACAGGAGTGTCTGTGTTTCCCCCCTCCACACTGGGTAGTACAGGAGTGTCTGTGTTTACCCACTCCACACTGGGTAGTACAGGAGTGTCTGTGTTTCCCCCCTCCACACTGGGTAGTACAGGAGTGTCTGTGTTTCCCCACTCCACACTGGGTCATACAGGAGTGTCTGTGTTTCCCCACTCCACAATGGGTAGTACAGGAGTGTCTGTGTTTCCCCACTCCACACTGGGTAGTACAGGAGTGTCTGTGTTTCCCCACTCCACACTGGGTAGTCCAGGAGTGTCTGTGTTTCCCCACTCCACACTGGGTAGTACAGGAGTGTCTGTGTTACCACACTCCACACTGGGTAGTACAGGAGTGTCTGAGTTTACCCACTCCACACCGTGTAGTACAGGAGTGTCTGTGTTTCCCCACTCCACACCGGGTAGTACAGGAGTGTCTGTGATTCCCCACTCCAAACTGGGTAGTACAGGAGTGTCTGTGTTTCCCCACTCCACACTGGGTAGTACAGGAGTGTCTGTGTTTCCCCACTCCACACTGGGTAGTACAGGAGTGTCTGTGTTTCCACACTCCACACTGGGTAGTACAGGAGTGTCTGTGTTTACCCACTCCACACCGTGTAGTACAGGTGTGTCTGTGTTTCCCCACTCCACACCGGGTAGTACAGGAGTGTCTGTGATTCCCTACTCCACACTGTGTAGTACAGGAGTGTCTGTGTTTCCCCACTCCACACTGGGTAGTACAGGAGTGTCTGTGTTTCCCCACTCCACACTGTGTAGTACAGGAGTGTCTGTGTTTCCCCACTCCACACTGGGTAGTACAGGAGTGTCTGTGTTTCCCCACTCCACACTGGGTAGTACAGGAGTGTCTGTGATTCCCTACTCCACACTGGGTAGTACAGGAGTGTCTGTGTTTCCACACTCCACACTGGGTAGTACAGGAGTGTCTGTGTTTCCCCAATCCACACTGGGTAGTACAGGAGTGTCTGTATTTCCCCACTCCACACTGGGTGCAACAGGATGGTCTGTGTTTCCCCACTCTACACTGGGTAGTACAGGTGTTTCTGTGTTTCCCTACTCCACACTGGGTAGTACAGGAGTGTCTGTGTTTCCCCACTCCACACTGGGTAGTACAGGAGTGTCTGTGTTTCCCCACTCCACACTGGGTAGTACAGGATTGTCTGTGTTTCCCCACTCCACACTGGGTAGTACAGGAGTGTCTG
Source organism: Hemitrygon akajei (assembly GCF_048418815.1). Classification (NCBI taxonomy): domain Eukaryota; kingdom Metazoa; phylum Chordata; class Chondrichthyes; order Myliobatiformes; family Dasyatidae; genus Hemitrygon; species Hemitrygon akajei. The sequence continues at coordinate 97,178,869 of NC_133138.1, read as the reverse complement.
TGTTTCCCCACTCCACACTGGGTAGTACAGGATTGTCTGTGTTTCCCCACTCCACACTGGGTAGTACAGGAGTGTCTGTGTTTCCCCACTCCACACTGGGTAGTACAGGAGTGTCTGTGTTTCCCCACTCCACACTGGGTAGTACAGGATTGTCTGTGTTTCCCCACTCCACACTGGGTAGTACAGGAGTGTCTGTGATTCCCTACTCCACACTGTGTAGTACAGGTGTTTCTGTGTTTCCCTACTCCACACTGGTAGTACAGGAGTGTCTGTGTTTCCCCACTCCACACTGGGTAGTACAGGAGTGTCTGTGATTCCCCACTCCACACTGAGTAGTACAGGAGTGTCTGTGTTTCCCCACTCCACACTGGGTAGTACAGGAGTGTCTGTGTTTCCCCACTCCACACTGGGTAGTACAGGAGAGTCTGTGTTTCCCCACTCCACACTGGGTGGTACAGGAGTGTCTGTGTTTCCCCACTCCACACTGGGTAGTACAGGAGTGTCTGTGTTTCCCCACTCCACACTGGGTAGTACAGGAGAGTCTGTGTTTCCCCACTCCACACTGGGTGGTACAGGAGTGTCTGTGTTTCCCCACTCCACACTGGGTCATACAGGAGTGTCTGTGTTTCCCCACTCCACAATGGGTAGTACAGGAGTGTCTGTGTTTCCCCACTCCACACTGGGTAGTACAGGAGTGTCTGTGTTTCCCCACTCCACACTGGGTAGTCCAGGAGTGTCTGTGTTTCCCCACTCCACACTGGGTAGTACAGGAGTGTCTGTGTTACCACACTCCACACTGGGTAGTACAGGAGTGTCTGAGTTTACCCACTCCACACCGTGTAGTACAGGAGTGTCTGTGTTTCCCCACTCCACACCGGGTAGTACAGGAGTGTCTGTGATTCCCCACTCCAAACTGGGTAGTACAGGAGTGTCTGTGTTTCCCCACTCCACACTGGGTAGTACAGGAGTGTCTGTGTTTCCCCACTCCACACTGGGTAGTACAGGAGTGTCTGTGTTTCCACACTCCACACTGGGTAGTACAGGAGTGTCTGTGTTTACCCACTCCACACCGTGTAGTACAGGTGTGTCTGTGTTTCCCCACTCCACACCGGGTAGTACAGGAGTGTCTGTGATTCCCTACTCCACACTGTGTAGTACAGGAGTGTCTGTGTTTCCCCACTCCACACTGGGTAGTACAGGAGTGTCTGTGTTTCCCCACTCCACACTGTGTAGTACAGGAGTGTCTGTGTTTCCCCACTCCACACTGGGTAGTACAGGAGTGTCTGTGTTTCCCCACTCCACACTGGGTAGTACAGGAGTGTCTGTGATTCCCTACTCCACACTGGGTAGTACAGGAGTGTCTGTGTTTCCACACTCCACACTGGGTAGTACAGGAGTGTCTGTGTTTCCCCAATCCACACTGGGTAGTACAGGAGTGTCTGTATTTCCCCACTCCACACTGGGTGCAACAGGATGGTCTGTGTTTCCCCACTCTACACTGGGTAGTACAGGTGTTTCTGTGTTTCCCTACTCCACACTGGGTAGTACAGGAGTGTCTGTGTTTCCCCACTCCACACTGGGTAGTACAGGAGTGTCTGTGTTTCCCCACTCCACACTGGGTAGTACAGGATTGTCTGTGTTTCCCCACTCCACACTGGGTAGTACAGGAGTGTCTGTGTTTCCCCACTCCACACTGGGTAGTACAGGATTGTCTGTGTTTCCCCACTCCACACTGGGTAGTACAGGAGTGTCTGTGTTTCCCCACTCCACACTGGGTAGTACAGGAGTGTCTGTGTTTCCCCACTCCACACTGGGTAGTACAGGATTGTCTGTGTTTCCCCACTCCACACTGGGTAGTACAGGAGTGTCTGTGATTCCCTACTCCACACTGTGTAGTACAGGTGTTTCTGTGTTTCCCTACTCCACACTGGTAGTACAGGAGTGTCTGTGTTTCCCCACTCCACACTGGGTAGTACAGGAGTGTCTGTGATTCCCCACTCCACACTGAGTAGTACAGGAGTGTCTGTGTTTCCCCACTCCACACTGGGTAGTACAGGAGTGTCTGTGTTTCCCCACTCCACACTGGGTAGTACAGGAGAGTCTGTGTTTCCCCACTCCACACTGGGTGGTACAGGAGTGTCTGTGTTTCCCCACTCCACACTGGGTAGTACAGGAGTGTCTGTGTTTCCCCACTCCACACTGGGTAGTACAGGAGAGTCTGTGTTTCCCCACTCCACACTGGGTGGTACAGGTGTGTCTGTGTTTCCCCACTCCACACTGGGTAGTACAGGAGTGTCTGTGTTTCCCCACTCCACACTGGGTAGTACAGGAGAGTCTGTGTTTCCCCACTCCACACTGGGTGGTACAGGTGTGTCTGTGTTTCCCCACTCCACACTGGGTAGTACAGGAGTGTCTGTGTTTCCCCACTCCACACTGTGTAGTACAGGAGTGTCTGTGTTTCCCCACTCCACACTGGGTGGTACAGGAGTGTCTGTGTTTCCCCACTCCACACTGGGTAGTACAGGAGTGTCTGTGTTTCCCCACTCCACACTGGTTAGTACAGGACTGTCTGTGTTTCCCCACTCCACACCGTGTAGTACAGGAGTGTCTGTGTTTCCCTACGCCACACCGTGTAGTACAGGAGTGTCTGTATTTCCCTACTCCACAATGGGTAGTACAGGAGTGTCTGTGTTTCCCTACTCCACACCGTGTAGTACAGGAGTGTCTGTGTTTCCCCACTCCACAATGGGTAGTACAGGAGTGTCTGTATTTCCCTACTCCACACTGGGTAGTACAGGAGTGTCTGTGTTTCCCCACTCCACACTGGGTAGTACAGGAGTGTCTGTGTTTCCCCTCTCCACACTGGGTAGTACAGGAGTGTCTGTGTTTCCCCACTCCACACTGGGTAGTACAGGAGTGTCTGTGTTTCCCCACTCCACACTGGGTAGTACAGGAGTGTCTGTGCTTCCCCACTCCACACTGGGTAGTACAGGAGTGTCTGTGTTTCCCCACTCCACACTGGGTAGTGCAGGAGTGTCTGTGTTTCCCCACTCCACACTGTGTAGTACAGGAGTGTCTGTGATTCCCTACTACACACTGGGTAGTACAGGAGTGTCTGTGTTTCCCCACTCCACACTGGGTAGTACAGGAGTGTCTGTGTTTCCCCACTCCACACTGGGTAGTGCAGGAGTGTCTGTGTTTCCCCACTCCACCCTGGGTCGTACAGGAGTGTCTGTGTTTCCCCACTCCACACTGGGTCATACAGGAGTGTCTGTGTTTCCCCACTCCACACCGTGTAGTACAGGAGTGTCTGTGTTTCCCCACTCCACACTGGGTAGTACAGGAGTGTCTGTGTTTCCCCACTCCACACTGGGTAGTACAGGTGTTTCTGTGTTTCCCCACTCCACACTGGGTAGTACAGGAGTGTCTGTGTTTCCCCACTCCACACTGGGTAGTACAGGAGTGTCTGTGTTTCCCCACTCCACACTGGGTCGTACAGGAGTGTCTGTGTTTCCCCTCTCCACACTGGGTCACACAGGAGTGTCTGTGTTTCCCCACTCCACACTGGGTCATACAGGACTGTCTGTGTTTCCCCTCTCCACACTGGGTAGTACAGGAGTGTCTGTGTTTCCCCACTCCACACTGGGTAGTACAGGAGTGTCTGTGTTTCCCCAATCCACACTGGGTAGTACAGGAGTGTCTGTGTTTCCCCTCTCCACACTGGGTAGTACAGGAGTGTCTGTGTTTCCCCACTCCACACTGGGTAGTACAGGAGAGTCTGTGTTTCCCCACTCTACACTGGGTCGTACAGGAGTGTCTGTGTTTCCCCACTCCACACTGGGTCATACAGGAGTGTCTGTGTTTCCCCACTCCACAATGGGTAGTACAGGAGTGTCTGTGTTTCCCCACTCCACACTGGGTAGTACAGGAGTGTCTGTGTTTCCACACTCCACACTGGGTCGTACAGGAGTGTCTGTGTTTCCCCACTCCACACTGGGTCATACAGGAGTGTCTGTGTTTCCCCACTCCACAATGGGTAGTACAGGAGTGTCTGTGTTTCCCCACTCCACACTGGGTAGTACAGGAGTGTCTGTGTTTCCCCACTCCACACTGGGTAGTACAGGAGTGTCTGTGTTTCCACACTCCACACTGGGTAGTACAGGAGTGTCAGTGTTTCCCCACTCCACACTGGGTAGTACAGGAGTCTCTGTGTTTCCACACTCCACACCGTGTAGTACAGGAGTGTCTGTGTTTCCCCACTCCACACTGGGTAGTACAGGAGTGTCTGTGTTTCCCCACTCCACACTGGGTAGTACAGGAGTGTCTGTGTTTCCCCACTCCACACTGGGTAGTACAGGTGTTTCTGTGTTTCCCCACTCCACACTGGGTAGTACAGGAGTGTCTGTGTTTCCCCACTCCACACTGGGTAGTACAGGAGTGTCTGTGTTTCCCCACTCCACACTGGGTCATACAGGAGTGTCTGTGTTTCCCCACTCCACACTGGGTAGTACAGGAGTGTCTGTGTTTCCCCACTCCACACTGGGTAGTACAGGAGTGTCTGTGTTTCCCCACTCCACACTGGGTAGTACAGGAGTGTCTGTGTTTCCCCACTCCACACTGGGTAGTACAGGTGTGTCTGTGTTTCCCTACTCCACACTGGGTAGTACAGGAGTGTCTGTGTTTCCCCACTCCACACTGGGTAGTACAGGAGTGTCTGTGTTTCCCCACTCCACACTGGGTAGTACAGGTGTTTCTGTGTTTCCCCACTCCACACTGGGTAGTACAGGTGTTTCTGTGTTTCCCCACTCCACACTGGGTAGTACAGGTGTGTCTGTGTTTCCCCACTCCACACTGGGTCGTACAGGAGTGTCTGTGTTTCCCCACTCCACACTGGGTAGTACAGGAGTGTCTGTGTTTCCCCATTCCACACTGGGTAGTACAGGAGTGTCTGTGTTTCCCCACTCCACACTGGGTAGTACAGGAGTGTCTGTGTTTCCCCACTCCACACTGGGTAGTACAGGTGTGTCTGTGTTTCCCCACTCCACACTGGGTAGTACAGGAGTGTCTGTGTTTCCCCACTCCTCACTGGGTAGTACTGGAGTGTCTGTGTTTCCCCACTCCACACTGGGTAGTACAGGAGTGTCTGTGTTTCCCCAATCCACACTGGGTGGTACAGGAGTGTCTGTGTTTCCCCACTCCACACTGGGTGGTACAGGAGTGTCTGTGTTTCCCCACTCCACACTGGGTAGTACAGGAGTGTCTGTGTTTCCCCACTCCACACTGGGTATTACAGGAGTGTCTGTGTTTCCCCACTCCACACTGGGTGGTACAGGAGTCTCTGTGTTTCCCCACTCCACACTGGGTAGTACAGGAGTGTCTGTGTTTCCCCACTCCACACTGGGTAGTACAGGTGTGTCTGTGTTTCGCCACTCCACACTGGGTAGTACAGGAATGTCTGTGTTTCCCCACTCCACACTGGGTAGTACAGGAGTGTCTGTGTTTCCGCAATCCACACTGCGTGGTACAGGAGTGTCTGTGTTTCCCCAATCCACACTGGGTGGTACAGGAGTGTCTGTGTTTCCCCACTCCACACTGGGTAGTACAGGAGTGTCTGTGTTTCCCCACTCCACACTGGGTAGTACAGGAGTGTCTGTGTTTCCCCACTCCACACTGGGTAGTACAGGAGTGTCTGTGTTTCCCCACTCCACACTGGGTAGTACAGGAGTGTCTGTGTTTCCCCACTCCACAATGGGTAGTACAGGAGTGTCTGTGTTTCCCCACTCCACACTGGGTAGTACAGGAGTGTCTCTGTTTCCCCACTCCACACTGGGTAGTACAGGAGTGTCTGTGTTTCCCCATTCCACACTGGGTAGTACAGGAGTGTCTGTGTTTCTCCACTCCACACTGGGTAGTACAGGAGTGTCTGTGTTTCCCCACTCCACACTGGGTAGTACAGGAGTGTCTGTGTTTCCCCACTCCACACTGGGTAGTACAGGAGTGTCTGTGTTTCCCCACTCCACACTGGGTAGTACAGGAGTGTCTGTGCTTCCCCACTCCACACTGGGTAGTACAGGAGTGTCTGTGTTTCCCCACTCCACACTGTGTAGTGCAGGAGTGTCTGTGTTTCCCCACTCCACACTGTGTAGTACAGGAGTGTCTGTGATTCCCTACTACACACTGGGTAGTACAGGAGTGTCTGTGTTTCCCCACTCCACACTGGGTAGTACAGGAGTGTCTGTGTTTCCCCACTCCACACTGGGTAGTGCAGGAGTGTCTGTGTTTCCCCACTCCACCCTGGGTCGTACAGGAGTGTCTGTGTTTCCCCACTCCACACTGGGTCGTACAGGAGTGTCTGTGTTTCCCCACTCCACACTGTGTCATACAGGAGTGTCTGTGTTTCCCCACTCCACACCGTGTAGTACAGGAGTGTCTGTGTTTCCCCACTCCACACTGGGTAGTACAGGAGTGTCTGTGTTTCCCCACTCCACACTGGGTAGTACAGGTGTTTCTGTGTTTCCCCACTCCACACTGGGTAGTACAGGAGTGTCTGTGTTTCCCCACTCCACACTGGGAAGTACAGGAGTGTCTGTGTTTCCCCACTCCACACTGGGTCGTACAGGAGTGTCTGTGTTTCCCCTCTCCACACTGGGTCACACAGGAGTGTCTGTGTTTCCCCACTCCACACTGGGTCATACAGGACTGTCTGTGTTTCCCCTCTCCACACTGGGTAGTACAGGAGTGTCTGTGTTTCCCCACTCCACACTGGGTAGTACAGGAGTGTCTGTGTTTCCCCAATCCACACTGGGTAGTACAGGAGTGTCTGTGTTTCCCCTCTCCACACTGGGTAGTACAGGAGTGTCTGTGTTTCCCCACTCCACACTGGGTAGTACAGGAGAGTCTGTGTTTCCCCACTCTACACTGGGTCGTACAGGAGTGTCTGTGTTTCCCCACTCCACACTGGGTCATACAGGAGTGTCTGTGTTTCCCCACTCCACAATGGGTAGTACAGGAGTGTCTGTGTTTCCCCACTCCACACTGGGTAGTACAGGAGTGTCTGTGTTTCCACACTCCACACTGGGTCGTACAGGAGTGTCTGTGTTTCCCCACTCCACACTGGGTCATACAGGAGTGTCTGTGTTTCCCCACTCCACAATGGGTAGTACAGGAGTGTCTGTGTTTCCCCACTCCACACTGGGTAGTACAGGAGTGTCTGTGTTTCCCCACTCCACACTGGGTAGTACAGGAGTGTCTGTGTTTCCACACTCCACACTGGGTAGTACAGGAGTGTCAGTGTTTCCCCACTCCACACTGGGTAGTACAGGAGTCTCTGTGTTTCCACACTCCACACCGTGTAGTACAGGAGTGTCTGTGTTTCCCCACTCCACACTGGGTAGTACAGGAGTGTCTGTGTTTCCCCACTCCACACTGGGTAGTACAGGAGTGTCTGTGTTTTCCCACTCCACACTGGGTAGTACAGGTGTTTCTGTGTTTCCCCACTCCACACTGGGTAGTACAGGAGTGTCTGTGTTTCCCCACTCCACACTGGGTAGTACAGGAGTGTCTGTGTTTCCCCACTCCACACTGGGTCATACAGGAGTGTCTGTGTTTCCCCACTCCACACTGGGTAGTACAGGAGTGTCTGTGTTTCCCCACTCCACACTGGGTAGTACAGGAGTGTCTGTGTTTCCCCACTCCACACTGGGTCGTACAGGAGTGTCTGTGTTTCCCCACTCCACAATGGGTAGTACAGGAGTGTCTGTGTTTCCCCACTCCACACTGGGTAGTACAGGAGTGTCTCTGTTTCCCCACTCCACACTGGGTAGTACAGGAGTGTCTGTGTTTCCCCATTCCACACTGGGTAGTACAGGAGTGTCTGTGTTTCTCCACTCCACACTGGGTAGTACAGGAGTGTCTGTGTTTCCCCACTCCACACTGGGTAGTACAGGAGTGTCTGTGTTTCCCCACTCCACACTGGGTAGTACAGGAGTGTCTGTGTTTCCCCACTCCACACTGGGTAGTACAGGTGTTTCTGTGTTTCCCCACTCCACACTGGGTAGTACAGGTGTTTCTGTGTTTCCCCACTCCACACTGGGTAGTACAGGTGTGTCTGTGTTTCCCCACTCCACACTGGGTAGTACAGGAGTGTCTGTGTTTCCCCACTCCACACTGGGTAGTACAGGTGTTTCTGTGTTTCCCCACTCCACACTGGGTAGTACAGGTGTTTCTGTGTTTCCCCACTCCACACTGGGTAGTACAGGTGTGTCTGTGTTTCCCCACTCCACACTGGGTCGTACAGGAGTGTCTGTGTTTCCCCACTCCACACTGGGTAGTACAGGAGTGTCTGTGTTTCCCCATTCCACACTGGGTAGTACAGGAGTGTCTGTGTTTCCCCACTCCACACTGGGTAGTACAGGAGTGTCTGTGTTTCCCCACTCCACACTGGGTAGTACAGGTGTGTCTGTGTTTCCCCACTCCACACTGGGTAGTACAGGAGTGTCTGTGTTTCCCCACTCCTCACTGGGTAGTACTGGAGTGTCTGTGTTTCCCCACTCCACACTGGGTAGTACAGGAGTGTCTGTGTTTCCCCAATCCACACTGGGTGGTACAGGAGTGTCTGTGTTTCCCCACTCCACACTGGGTGGTACAGGAGTGTCTGTGTTTCCCCACTCCACACTGGGTAGTACAGGAGTGTCTGTGTTTCCCCACTCCACACTGGGTATTACAGGAGTGTCTGTGTTTCCCCACTCCACACTGGGTGGTACAGGAGTCTCTGTGTTTCCCCACTCCACACTGGGTAGTACAGGAGTGTCTGTGTTTCCCCACTCCACACTGGGTAGTACAGGTGTGTCTGTGTTTCGCCACTCCACACTGGGTAGTACAGGAATGTCTGTGTTTCCCCACTCCACACTGGGTAGTACAGGAGTGTCTGTGTTTCCGCAATCCACACTGCGTGGTACAGGAGTGTCTGTGTTTCCCCAATCCACACTGGGTGGTACAGGAGTGTCTGTGTTTCCCCACTCCACACTGGGTAGTACAGGAGTGTCTGTGTTTCCCCACTCCACACTGGGTAGTACAGGAGTGTCTGTGTTTCCCCACTCCACACTGGGTAGTACAGGAGTGTCTGTGTTTCCCCACTCCACACTGGGTAGTACAGGAGTGTCTGTGTTTCCCCACTCCACAATGGGTAGTACAGGAGTGTCTGTGTTTCCCCACTCCACACTGGGTAGTACAGGAGTGTCTCTGTTTCCCCACTCCACACTGGGTAGTACAGGAGTGTCTGTGTTTCCCCATTCCACACTGGGTAGTACAGGAGTGTCTGTGTTTCTCCACTCCACACTGGGTAGTACAGGAGTGTCTGTGTTTCCCCACTCCACACTGGGTAGTACAGGAGTGTCTGTGTTTCCCCACTCCACACTGGGTAGTACAGGAGTGTCTGTGTTTCCCCACTCCACACTGGGTAGTACAGGAGTGTCTGTGCTTCCCCACTCCACACTGGGTAGTACAGGAGTGTCTGTGTTTCCCCACTCCACACTGTGTAGTGCAGGAGTGTCTGTGTTTCCCCACTCCACACTGTGTAGTACAGGAGTGTCTGTGATTCCCTACTACACACTGGGTAGTACAGGAGTGTCTGTGTTTCCCCACTCCACACTGGGTAGTACAGGAGTGTCTGTGTTTCCCCACTCCACACTGGGTAGTGCAGGAGTGTCTGTGTTTCCCCACTCCACCCTGGGTCGTACAGGAGTGTCTGTGTTTCCCCACTCCACACTGGGTCGTACAGGAGTGTCTGTGTTTCCCCACTCCACACTGTGTCATACAGGAGTGTCTGTGTTTCCCCACTCCACACCGTGTAGTACAGGAGTGTCTGTGTTTCCCCACTCCACACTGGGTAGTACAGGTGTGTCTGTGTTTCCCCACTCCACACTGGGTAGTACAGGAGTGTCTGTGTTTCCCCACTCCTCACTGGGTAGTACTGGAGTGTCTGTGTTTCCCCACTCCACACTGGGTAGTACAGGAGTGTCTGTGTTTCCCCAATCCACACTGGGTGGTACAGGAGTGTCTGTGTTTCCCCACTCCACACTGGGTGGTACAGGAGTGTCTGTGTTTCCCCACTCCACACTGGGTAGTACAGGAGTGTCTGTGTTTCCCCACTCCACACTGGGTATTACAGGAGTGTCTGTGTTTCCCCACTCCACACTGGGTGGTACAGGAGTCTCTGTGTTTCCCCACTCCACACTGGGTAGTACAGGAGTGTCTGTGTTTCCCCACTCCACACTGGGTAGTACAGGTGTGTCTGTGTTTCGCCACTCCACACTGGGTAGTACAGGAATGTCTGTGTTTCCCCACTCCACACTGGGTAGTACAGGAGTGTCTGTGTTTCCGCAATCCACACTGCGTGGTACAGGAGTGTCTGTGTTTCCCCAATCCACACTGGGTGGTACAGGAGTGTCTGTGTTTCCCCACTCCACACTGGGTAGTACAGGAGTGTCTGTGTTTCCCCACTCCACACTGGGTAGTACAGGAGTGTCTGTGTTTCCCCACTCCACACTGGGTAGTACAGGAGTGTCTGTGTTTCCCCACTCCACACTGGGTAGTACAGGAGTGTCTGTGTTTCCCCACTCCACAATGGGTAGTACAGGAGTGTCTGTGTTTCCCCACTCCACACTGGGTAGTACAGGAGTGTCTCTGTTTCCCCACTCCACACTGGGTAGTACAGGAGTGTCTGTGTTTCCCCATTCCACACTGGGTAGTACAGGAGTGTCTGTGTTTCTCCACTCCACACTGGGTAGTACAGGAGTGTCTGTGTTTCCCCACTCCACACTGGGTAGTACAGGAGTGTCTGTGTTTCCCCACTCCACACTGGGTAGTACAGGAGTGTCTGTGTTTCCCCACTCCACACTGGGTAGTACAGGAGTGTCTGTGCTTCCCCACTCCACACTGGGTAGTACAGGAGTGTCTGTGTTTCCCCACTCCACACTGTGTAGTGCAGGAGTGTCTGTGTTTCCCCACTCCACACTGTGTAGTACAGGAGTGTCTGTGATTCCCTACTACACACTGGGTAGTACAGGAGTGTCTGTGTTTCCCCACTCCACACTGGGTAGTACAGGAGTGTCTGTGTTTCCCCACTCCACACTGGGTAGTGCAGGAGTGTCTGTGTTTCCCCACTCCACCCTGGGTCGTACAGGAGTGTCTGTGTTTCCCCACTCCACACTGGGTCGTACAGGAGTGTCTGTGTTTCCCCACTCCACACTGTGTCATACAGGAGTGTCTGTGTTTCCCCACTCCACACCGTGTAGTACAGGAGTGTCTGTGTTTCCCCACTCCACACTGGGTAGTACAGGAGTGTCTGTGTTTCCCCACTCCACACTGGGTAGTACAGGTGTTTCTGTGTTTCCCCACTCCACACTGGGTAGTACAGGAGTGTCTGTGTTTCCCCACTCCACACTGGGAAGTACAGGAGTGTCTGTGTTTCCCCACTCCACACTGGGTCGTACAGGAGTGTCTGTGTTTCCCCTCTCCACACTGGGTCACACAGGAGTGTCTGTGTTTCCCCACTCCACACTGGGTCATACAGGACTGTCTGTGTTTCCCCTCTCCACACTGGGTAGTACAGGAGTGTCTGTGTTTCCCCACTCCACACTGGGTAGTACAGGAGTGTCTGTGTTTCCCCAATCCACACTGGGTAGTACAGGAGTGTCTGTGTTTCCCCTCTCCACACTGGGTAGTACAGGAGTGTCTGTGTTTCCCCACTCCACACTGGGTAGTACAGGAGAGTCTGTGTTTCCCCACTCTACACTGGGTCGTACAGGAGTGTCTGTGTTTCCCCACTCCACACTGGGTCATACAGGAGTGTCTGTGTTTCCCCACTCCACAATGGGTAGTACAGGAGTGTCTGTGTTTCCCCACTCCACACTGGGTAGTACAGGAGTGTCTGTGTTTCCACACTCCACACTGGGTCGTACAGGAGTGTCTGTGTTTCCCCACTCCACACTGGGTCATACAGGAGTGTCTGTGTTTCCCCACTCCACAATGGGTAGTACAGGAGTGTCTGTGTTTCCCCACTCCACACTGGGTAGTACAGGAGTGTCTGTGTTTCCCCACTCCACACTGGGTAGTACAGGAGTGTCTGTGTTTCCACACTCCACACTGGGTAGTACAGGAGTGTCAGTGTTTCCCCACTCCACACTGGGTAGTACAGGAGTCTCTGTGTTTCCACACTCCACACCGTGTAGTACAGGAGTGTCTGTGTTTCCCCACTCCACACTGGGTAGTACAGGAGTGTCTGTGTTTCCCCACTCCACACTGGGTAGTACAGGAGTGTCTGTGTTTTCCCACTCCACACTGGGTAGTACAGGTGTTTCTGTGTTTCCCCACTCCACACTGGGTAGTACAGGAGTGTCTGTGTTTCCCCACTCCACACTGGGTAGTACAGGAGTGTCTGTGTTTCCCCACTCCACACTGGGTCATACAGGAGTGTCTGTGTTTCCCCACTCCACACTGGGTAGTACAGGAGTGTCTGTGTTTCCCCACTCCACACTGGGTAGTACAGGAGTGTCTGTGTTTCCCCACTCCACACTGGGTCGTACAGGAGTGTCTGTGTTTCCCCACTCCACAATGGGTAGTACAGGAGTGTCTGTGTTTCCCCACTCCACACTGGGTAGTACAGGAGTGTCTCTGTTTCCCCACTCCACACTGGGTAGTACAGGAGTGTCTGTGTTTCCCCATTCCACACTGGGTAGTACAGGAGTGTCTGTGTTTCTCCACTCCACACTGGGTAGTACAGGAGTGTCTGTGTTTCCCCACTCCACACTGGGTAGTACAGGAGTGTCTGTGTTTCCCCACTCCACACTGTGTAGTGCAGGAGTGTCTGTGTTTCCCCACTCCACACTGTGTAGTACAGGAGTGTCTGTGATTCCCTACTACACACTGGGTAGTACAGGAGTGTCTGTGTTTCCCCACTCCACACTGGGTAGTACAGGAGTGTCTGTGTTTCCCCACTCCACACTGGGTAGTGCAGGAGTGTCTGTGTTTCCCCACTCCACCCTGGGTCGTACAGGAGTGTCTGTGTTTCCCCACTCCACACTGGGTCGTACAGGAGTGTCTGTGTTTCCCCACTCCACACTGCGTCATACAGGAGTGTCTGTGTTTCCCCACTCCACACCGTGTAGTACAGGAGTGTCTGTGTTTCCCCACTCCACACTGGGTAGTACAGGAGTGTCTGTGTTTCCCCACTCCACACTGGGTAGTACAGGTGTTTCTGTGTTTCCCCACTCCACACTGGGTAGTACAGGAGTGTCTGTGTTTCCCCACTCCACACTGGGTAGTACAGGAGTGTCTGTGTTTCCCCACTCCACACTGGGTCGTACAGGAGTGTCTGTGTTTCCCCTCTCCACACTGGGTCACACAGGAGTGTCTGTGTTTCCCCACTCCACACTGGGTCATACAGGACTGTCTGTGTTTCCCCTCTCCACACTGGGTAGTACAGGAGTGTCTGTTTCCCCACTCCACACTGGGTAGTACAGGAGTGTCTGTGTTTCCCCAATCCACACTGGGTAGTACAGGAGTGTCTGTGTTTCCCCTCTCCACACTGGGTAGTACAGGAGTGTCTGTGTTTCCCCACTCCACACTGGGTAGTACAGGAGAGTCTGTGTTTCCCCACTCTACACTGGGTCGTACAGGAGTGTCTGTGTTTCCCCACTCCACACTGGGTCATACAGGAGTGTCTGTGTTTCCCCACTCCACAATGGGTAGTACAGGAGTGTCTGTGTTTCCCCACTCCACACTGGGTAGTACAGGAGTGTCTGTGTTTCCACACTCCACACTGGGTCGTACAGGAGTGTCTGTGTTTCCCCACTCCACACTGGGTCATACAGGAGTGTCTGTGTTTCCCCACTCCACAATGGGTAGTACAGGAGTGTCTGTGTTTCCCCACTCCACACTGGGTAGTACAGGAGTGTCTGTGTTTCCCCACTCCACACTGGGTAGTACAGGAGTGTCTGTGTTTCCACACTCCACACTGGGTAGTACAGGAGTGTCAGTGTTTCCCCACTCCACACTGTGTAGTACAGGAGTCTCTGTGTTTCCACACTCCACACCGTGTAGTACAGGAGTGTCTGTGTTTCCCCACTCCACACTGGGTAGTACAGGAGTGTCTGTGTTTCCCCACTCCACACTGGGTAGTACAGGAGTGTCTGTGTTTTCCCACTCCACACTGGGTAGTACAGGTGTTTCTGTGTTTCCCCACTCCACACTGGGTAGTACAGGAGTGTCTGTGTTTCCCCACTCCACACTGGGTAGTACAGGAGTGTCTGTGTTTCCCCACTCCACACTGGGTCATACAGGAGTGTCTGTGTTTCCCCACTCCACACTGGGTAGTACAGGAGTGTCTGTGTTTCCCCACTCCACACTGGGTAGTACAGGAGTGTCTGTGTTTCCCCACTCCACACTGGGTAGTACAGGAGTGTCTGTGTTTCCCCACTCCACACTGGGTAGTACAGGTGTGTCTGTGTTTCCCTACTCCACACTGGGTAGTACAGGAGTGTCTGTGTTTCCCCACTCCACACTGGGTAGTACAGGAGTGTCTGTGTTTCCCCACTCCACACTGGGTAGTACAGGTGTTTCTGTGTTTCACCACTCCACACTGGGTAGTACAGGTGTTTCTGTGTTTCCCCACTCCACACTGGGTAGTACAGGTGTGTCTGTGTTTCCCCACTCCACACTGGGTCGTACAGGAGTGTCTGTGTTTCCCCACTCCACACTGGGTAGTACAGGAGTGTCTGTGTTTCCCCATTCCACACTGGGTAGTACAGGAGTGTCTGTGTTTCCCCACTCCACACTGGGTAGTACAGGAGTGTCTGTGTTTCCCCACTCCACACTGGGTAGTACAGGTGTGTCTGTGTTTCCCCACTCCACACTGGGTAGTACAGGAGTGTCTGTGTTTCCCCACTCCTCACTGGGTAGTACTGGAGTGTCTGTGTTTCCCCACTCCACACTGGGTAGTACAGGAGTGTCTGTGTTTCCCCAATCCACACTGGGTGGTACAGGAGTGTCTGTGTTTCCCCACTCCACACTGGGTGGTACAGGAGTGTCTGTGTTTCCCCACTCCACACTGGGTAGTACAGGAGTGTCTGTGTTTCCCCACTCCACACTGGGTATTACAGGAGTGTCTGTGTTTCCCCACTCCACACTGGGTGGTACAGGAGTCTCTGTGTTTCCCCACTCCACACTGGGTAGTACAGGAGTGTCTGTGTTTCCCCACTCCACACTGGGTAGTACAGGTGTGTCTGTGTTTCGCCACTCCACACTGGGTAGTACAGGAATGTCTGTGTTTCCCCACTCCACACTGGGTAGTACAGGAGTGTCTGTGTTTCCGCAATCCACACTGGGTGGTACAGGAGTGTCTGTGTTTCCCCAATCCACACTGGGTGGTACAGGAGTGTCTGTGTTTCCCCACTCCACACTGGGTAGTACAGGAGTGTCTGTGTTTCCCCACTCCACACTGGGTAGTACAGGAGTGTCTGTGTTTCCCCACTCCACACTGGGTAGTACAGGAGTGTCTGTGTTTCCCCACTCCACACTGGGTAGTACAGGAGTGTCTGTGTTTCCCCACTCCACAATGGGTAGTACAGGAGTGTCTGTGTTTCCCCACTCCACACTGGGTAGTACAGGAGTGTCTGTGTTTCCCCACTCCACACTGGGTAGTACAGGAGTGTCTGTGTTTCCCCATTCCACACTGGGTAGTACAGGAGTGTCTGTGTTTCTCCACTCCACACTGGGTAGTACAGGAGTGTCTGTGTTTCCCCACTCCACACTGGGTAGTACCGGAGTGTCTGTGTTTCCCCACTCCACACTGGGTAGTACAGGAGTGTCTGTGTTTCCCCACTCCACACTGGGTCGTACAGGAGTGTCTGTGTTTCCCCATTCCACACTGGGTAGTACAGGAGTGTCTGTGTTTCCACACTCCACACTGGGTAGTACAGGAGTGTCTGTGTTTCCCCACTCCACACTGGGTAGTACAGGAGTGTCTGTGTTTCCCCACTCCACACTGGGTCGTACAGGAGTGTCTGTGTTTCCCCACTCCACACTGGGTAGTACAGGAGTGTCTGTGTTTCCCCACTCCACACTGGGTAGTACAGGAGTGTCTGTGTTTCCCCAATCCACACTGGGTAGTACAGGATTGTCTGTGTTTCCCCACTCCACACTGGGTAGTACAGGAGTGTCTGTGTTTTCCCACTCCACACTGGGTAGTACAGGAGTGTCTGTGTTTCCCCACTCCACACTGGGTAGTACAGGAGTGTCTGTGTTTCCCCACTCCACACTGGGTAGTACAGGAGTGTCTGTGTTTCCCCACTCCACACTGGGTCGTACAGGAGTGTCTGTGTTTCCCCACTCCACACTGGGTATTACAGGAGAGTCTGTGTTTCCCCACTCCACACTGGGTAGTACAGGAGTGTCTGTGTTTCCCCACTCCACACTGGGTAGTACAGGAGTGTCTGTGTTTCCCCACTCCACACTGGGTAGTACAGGAGTGTCTGTGTTTCCCCACTACACAGTGTGTAGTACAGGAGTGTCTGTGTTTCCCCACTCCACACTGGGTAGTACAGGAGTGTCTGTGTTTCCCCAATCCACACTGGGTAGTACAGGATTGTCTGTGTTTCCCCATTCCACACTGGGTAGTACAGGAGTGACTGTGTTTTCCCACTCCACACTGGGTAGTACAGGAGTGTCTGTGTTTCCCCACACCACACTGGGTAGTACAGGAGTGTCTGTGTTTCCCCACTCTACACTGGGTAGTACAGGAGTGTCTGTGTTTCCCCACTCCACACTGGGTAGTACAGGAGTGTCTGTGTTTCCCCACTCCACACTGGGTAGTATAGGAGAGTCTGTGTTTCCCCACTCCACACTGGGTAGTACAGGAGAGTCTGTGTTTCCCCACTCCACACTGGGTGGTAAAGGAGTGTCTGTGTTTCCCCACTCTACACTGGGTAGTACAGGAGTGTCTGTGTTTCCCCACTCCACACTGGGTAGTACAGGAGTGTCTGTGTTTCCCAAATCCACACTGGGTAGTACAGGAGTGTCTGTGTTTCCCCACTCCACCCTGGGTCATACAGGAGTGTCTGTGTTTCCCCACTCCACAATGGGTAGTACAGGAGTGTCTGTGTTTCCCCACTCCACACTGGGTAGTACAGGAGTGTCTGTGTTTCCCCACTCCACACTGGGTAGTACAGGAGTGTCTGTGTTTCCCCACTCCACACTGGGTAGTACAGGAGTGTCTGTGTTTCCACACTCCACACTGGGTAGTACAGGAGTGTCTGTGTTTACCCACTCCACACCGTGGAGTACAGGAGTGTCTGTGTTTCCCCACTCCACACCGGGTAGTACAGGAGTGTCTGTGCTTCCCCACTCCACACTGGGTAGTACAGGAGTGTCTGTGTTTCCCCACTCCACACTGGGTAGTACTGGAGTGTCTGTGTTTCCCCACTCCACACTGGGTAGTACAGGAGTGTCTGTGTTTCCACACTCCACACTGGGTAGTACAGGAGTGTCTGTGTTTACCCACTCCACACCGTGTAGTACAGGAGTGTCTGTGTTTCCCCACTACACACCGGGTAGTACAGGAGTGTCTGTGATTCCCCACTCCACACTGTGTAGTACAGGTGTGTCTGTGATTCCCTACTCCACACTGGGTAGAACAGGAGTGTCTGTGTTTCCCCACTCCACACTGGGTAGTACAGGAGTGTCTGTGATTCCCTACTCCACACTGTGTAGTACAGGTGTTTCTGTGTTTCCCTACTCCACACTGGGTAGTACAGGAGTGTCTGTGTTTCCCCACTCCACACTGGGTAGTACAGGAGTGTCTGTGTTTCCCCACTCCACACTGGGTAGTACAGGAGTGTCTGTGTTTCCCCACTCCACACTGGGTAGTACAGGAGTGTCTGTGATTCCCTACTCCACACTGTGTAGTACAGGTGTTTCTGTGTTTCCCTACTCCTCACTGGGTAGTACAGGAGTGTCTTTGTTTCCCCACTCCACACTGGGTAGTACAGGAGTGTCTGTGTTTCCCCACTCCACACTGGGTAGTACAGGTGTGTCTGTGTTTCCCCACTCCACACTGGGTAGTACAGGAGTGTCTGTGTTTCCCCACTCCACACTGGGTAGTGCAGGAGTGTCTGTGTTTCCCCACTCCACACTGTGTAGTACAGGTGTTTCTGTGTTTCCCTACTCCACACTGGGTAGTACAGGAGTGTCTGTGTTTCCCCACTCCACACTGGGTAGTACAGGAGTGTCTGTGTTTCCCCACTCCACACTGGGTAGTACAGGAGAGTCTGTGTTTCCCCACTCCACACTGGGTAGTACAGGAGTGTCTGTGTTTCCCCAATCCACACTGGGTGGTACAGGAGTGTCTGTGTTTCCCCAATCCACACTGGGTGGTACAGGAGTGTCTGTGTTTCCCCACTCCACACTGGGTAGTACAGGAGTGTCTGTGTTTCCCCACTCCACACTGGGTAGTACAGGAGAGTCTGTGTTTCCCCACTCCACACTGGGTGGTACAGGAGTGTCTGTGTTTCCCCACTCCACACTGGGTAGTACAGGAGTGTCTGTGTTTCCCCACACCACACTGGTTAGTACAGGAGTGTCTGTGTTTCCCCACTCCACACCGTGTAGTACAGGAGTGTCTGTGTTTCCCTACTCCACACCGTGTAGTACAGGAGTGTCTGTGTTTCCCTACTGCACACCGTGTAGTACAGGAGTGTCTGTGTTTCCCTACTCAACAATGGGTAGTACAGGAGTGTCTGTGTTTCCCTACTCCACACCGTGTAGTACAGGAGTGTCTGTGTTTCCCCACTCCACAATGGGTAGTACAGGAGTGTCTGTGTTTCCCCACTCCACACTGGGTAGTACAGGAGTGTCTGTGTTTCCCCACTCCACACTGGGTAGTACAGGAGTGTCTGTGCTTCCCCACTCCACACTGGGTAGTACAGGAGTGTCTGTGTTTCCCCACTCCACACTGGGTAGTGCAGGAGTGTCTGTTTTTCCCCACTCCACACTGTGTAGTACAGGAGTGTCTGTGATTCCCCACTCCACACTGGGTAGTACAGGAGTGTCTGTGTTTCCCCACTCCACACTGGGTAGTGCAGGAGTGTCTGTTTTTCCCCACTCCACACTGTGTAGTACAGGAGTGTCTGTGATTCCCTACTCCACACTGGGAAGTACAGGAGTGTCTGTGTTTCCCTACTCCACACCGTGTAGTACAGGTGTGTCTGTGTTTCCCCACTCCACACTGGTTAGTACAGGTGTTTCTGTGTTTCCCCACTCCACACTGGGTAGTACAGGAGTGTCTCTGTTTCCCCACTCCACACTGGGTCGTACAGGAGTGTCTGTGTTTCCCCACTCCACACTGGGTCGTACAGGAGTGTCTGTGTTTCGCCACTCCACACTGGGTCATACAGGAGTGTCTGTGTTTCCCCACTCCACACCGTGTAGTACAGGAGTGTCTGTGTTTCCCCACTCCACACTGGGTAGTACAGGAGTGTCTGTGTTTCCCCACTCCACACTGGGTAGTACAGGTGTTTCTGTGTTTCCCCACTCCACACTGGGTAGTACAGGAGTGTCTGTGTTTCCCCACTCCACACTGGGTAATACAGGAGTGTCTGTGTTTCCCCTCTCCACACTGGGTAGTACAGGAGTGTCTGTGTTTCCCCACTCCACACTGGGTAGTACAGGAGTGTCTGTGTTTCCACACTCCACACAGGGTAGTACAGGAGTGTCTGTGTTTCCCCACTCCACACTGGGTCATACAGGAGTGTCTGTGTTTCCCCACTCCACACCGTGTAGTACAGGAGTGTCTGTGTTTCCCCACTCCACACTGGGTAGTACAGGAGTGTCTGTGTTTCCCCACTCCACACTGGGTAGTACAGGTGTTTCTGTGTTTCCCCACTCCACACTGGGTAGTACAGGAGTGTCTGTGTTTCCCCACTCCACACAGGGTAGTACAGGAGTGTCTGTGTTTCCCCACTCCACACTGGGTAGTACAGGAGTGTCTGTGTTTCCCCACTCCACACTGGGTAGTACAGGAGTGTCTGTGTTTCCTCACTCCACACTGGGTCGTACAGGAGTGTCTGTGTTTCCCCACTCCACACTGGGTAGTACAGGAGTGCCTGTGTTTCCCCACTCCACACTGGGTCGTACAGGAGTTTCTGTGTTTCCCCTCTCCACACTGGGTCACACAGGACTGTCTGTGTTTCCCCACTCTACACTGGGTAGTACAGGAGTGTCTGTGTTTCCCCACTCCACACTGGGTAGTACAGGAGTGTCTGTGTTTCCCCACTCCACACTGGGTAGTACAGGAGTGTCTGTGTTTCCCCACTCCACACTAGGTAGTACAGGAGTGTCTGTGTTTCCCCACTCCACACTGGGTAGTACAGGAGTGTCTGTCTTTCCCTACTCCACACTGGGTAGTACAGGAGTGTCTGTGTTTCCCCACTCCACACTGGGTAGTACAGGAGTGTCTGTCTTTCCCCAATCCACACTGGGTAGTACAGGAGTGTCTGTGATTCCCTACTCCACACTGGGTAGTACAGGAGTGTCTGTGTTTCCCCACTCCTCACTGGGTAGTACAGGAGTGTCTGTGTTTCCCCACTCCACACTGGGTAGTACAGGAGTGTCTGTGTTTCCCCTCTCCACACTGGGTAGTACAGGAGTGTCTGTGTTTCCCCAATCCACACTGGGTAGTACAGGAGTGTCTGTGTTTCCCCACTCCACACTGGGTCGTACAGGAGTGTCTGTGTTTCCCCACTCCACACTGGGTAGTACAGGAGTGTCAGTGTTTCCCCACTGCACACTGGGTAGTACAGGAGTGTCTGTGTTTCCACACTCCACACTGGGTAGTACAGGAGTGTCTGTGTTTACCCACTCCACACCGTGTAGTACAGGAGTGTCTGTGTTTCCCCACTCCACACTGGGTAGTACAGGAGTGTCTGTGTTTCCCCACTCCACACTGGGTAGTACAGGAGTGTCTGTGTTTCCCCACTCCACACCGTGTAGTACAGGAGTGTCTGTGTTTCCCTACTCCACACCGTGTAGTACAGGAGTGTCTGTGTTTCCCTACTCCACACCGTGTAGTACAGGAGTGTCTGTGTTTCCCCACTCCACACTGGGTAGTACAGGAGTGTCTGTGTTTCCCCACTCCACACTGGGTAGTACAGGAGTGTCTGTGTTTCCCCACTCCACACTGGGTAGTACAGGAGTGTCTGTGTTTCCCCACTCCACACTGGGTAGTACAGGAGTGTCTGTGTTTCCCCACTCCACAATGGGTAGTACAGGAGTGTCTGTGTTTCCCCACTCCACACTGGGTAGTACAGGAGTGTCTGTGTTTCCCCACTCCACACTGGGTAGTACAGGAGTGTCTGTGTTTCCCTACTCCACACCGTGTAGTACAGGAGTGTCTGTGTTTCCCTACTCCACACCGGGTAGTACAGGAGTGTCTGTGTTTCCCTACTCCACACCGTGTAGTACAGGAGTGTCTGTGTTTCCCCACTCCACACTGGGTAGTACAGGTGTGTCTGTGTTTCCCCACTCCACACTGGGTAGTACAGGAGTGTCTGTGTTTCCCCACTCCACACTGGGTAGTACAGGAGTGTCTGTGTTTCCCCACTCCACACTGGGTAGTACAGGAGTGTCTGTGTTTCCCCACTCCACACTGGGTAGTACAGGAGTGTCGGTGTTTCCCCACTCCTCACTGGGTAGTACAGGAGTGTCTGTGTTTCCCCACTCCACACTGGGTAGTACAGGAGTGTCTGTGTTTCCCCCCTCCACACTGGGTAGTACAGGAGTGTCTGGGTTTCCCCACTCCACAATGGGTAGTACCGGAGTGTCTGTGTTTCCCCACTCCACACTGGGTAGTACAGGAGAGTCTGTGTTTCCGTACTCCACACTGGGTAGTACGGGACTGTCTGTGTTTCCCCACTCCACAATGGGTAGTACAGGTGTTTATGTGTTTCCCCACTCCACACTGGGTCACACAGGACTGTCTGTGTTTCCCCACTCTACACTGGGTAGTACAGGAGTGTCTGTGTTTCCCCACTCCACACTGGGTGGTACAGGAGTGTCTGTGTTTCCACACTCCACACTGGGTACTACAGGAGTGTCTGTGTTTCCCCACTCCACACTGGGTAGTACAGGAGTGTCTGTGTTTCCCCAATCCACACTGGGTAGTACAGGAGTGTCTGTGTTTCCCCACTCCACACTGGGTAGTACAGGAGTGTCTGTGTTTCCCCACTCCACACTGGGTAGTACAGGAGTGTCTGTGTTTCCCCACTCCACAATGGGTAGTACAGGAGTGTCTGTGTTTCCCCACTCCACACTGGGTGGTACAGGAGTGTCTGTGTTTCCCCACTCCACACTGGGTAGTACAGGAGTGTCTGTGTTTCCCCACTCCACACTGGGTAGTACAGGAGTGTCTGTGTTTCCCCACTCCACATTGGGTAGTACAGGAGTGTCTGTGTTTCCCCACTCCACACTGGGTAGTACAGGAGTGTCTGTGTTTCCCTACTCCACACTGGGTAGTACAGGAGTGTCTGTGTTTCCCCACTCCACACTGGGTAGTACAGGAGTGTCTGTGTTTCCACACTCCACACTGGGTACTACAGGAGTGTCTGTGTTTCCCCACTCCACACTAGGTAGTACAGGAGTGTCTGTGTTTCACCACTCCACACTGGGTAGTACAGGTGTTTCTGTGTTTCCCTACTCCACACTGGGTAGTACAGGAGTGTCTGTGATTCCCCACTCCACACTGGGTAGTACAGGTGTGTCTGTGTTTCCCCACTCCACACTGGGTAGTACAGGAGTGTCTGTGTTTCCCCACTCCTCACTGGGTAGTACTGGAGTGTCTGTGTTTCCCCACTCCACACTGGGTAGTACAGGAGTGTCTGTGTTTCCCCAATCCACACTGGGTGGTACAGGAGTGTCTGTGTTTCCCCAATCCACACTGGGTGGTACAGGAGTGTCTGTGTTTCCCCACTCCACACTGGGTAGTACAGGAGTGTCTGTGTTTCCCCACTCCACACTGGGTAGTACAGGAGTGTCTGTGTTTCCCCACTCCACACTGGGTGGTACAGGAGTGTCTGTGTTTCCCCACTCCACACTGGGTAGTACAGGAGTGTCTGTGTTTCCCCACTCCACACTGGGTAGTACAGGATTGTCTGTGTTTCCCCACTCCACACTGGGTAGTACAGGAGTGTCAGTGTTTCCCCTCTCCACACTGGGTAGTACAGGAGTGTCTGTGCTTCCCCACTCCACACTGGGTAGTACAGGAGTGTCTGTGTTTCCCCACTCCACACTGGGTAGTACAGGAGTGTCTGTGTTTCCCCACTCCACACTGGGTAGTACAGGAGTGTCTGTGTTTCCCCACTCCACACTGGGAAGTACAGGAGTGTCTGTGTTTCCCCACTCCACACTGGATAGTACAGGAGTGTCTGTGTTTCCCCACTCCACACTGGGTAGTACAGGAGTGTCTGTGCTTCCCCACTCCACACTGGATAGTACAGGAGTGTCTGTGTTTCCCTACTCCACACTGGGTAGTACAGGAGTGTCTGTGTTTCCCCACTCCACACTGGATAGTACAGGAGTGTCTGTGTTTCCCCACTCCACACTGGGTAGTACAGGAGTGTCTGTGTTTCCCCACTCCACACTGGGTGGTACAGGAGTGTCTGTGTTTCCCCACTCCACACTGGGTAGTACAGGATTGTCTGTGTTTCCCCACTCCACACTGGATAGTACAGGAGTGTCTGTGTTTCCCCACTCCACACTGGGTAGTACAGGATTGTCTGTGTTTCCCCACTCCACACTGGATAGTACAGGAGTGTCTGTGTTTCCCCACTCCACACTGGGTAGTACAGGAGTGTCTGTGTTTCCCCACTCCACACTGGGTGGTACAGGAGTGTCTGTGTTTCCCCACTCCACACTGTGTAGTACAGGAGTGTCTGTGTTGCCCCACTCCACACTGGGTAGTACAGGAGTGTCTGTGTTTCCCCACTCCTCACTGGGTAGTACAGGAGTGTCTGTGTTTCCCCACTCCTCACTGGGTAGTACAGGAGTGTCTGTGTTTCCCCACTCCACAATGGGTAGTACAGGAGTGTCTGTGTTTCCCCACTCCACACTGGGTAGTACAGGAGTGTCTGTGTTTCCCACTCCACAATGGGTAGTACAGGAGTGTCTGTGTTTCCCCACTCCACACTGGGTAGTACAGGAGTGTCTGTGTTTCCACACTCCACACTGGGTAATTCAGGAGTGTCTGTGTTTCCCCACTCCACACTGGGTAGTACAGGAGTGTCTGTGTTTCCCCACTCCACACTGGGTAGTACAGGAGAGTCGGTGTTTCCCTACTCCACACCGTGTAGTACAGGAGTGTCTGTGTTTCCCTACTCCACACTGGGTAGTACAGGAGTGTCTGTGTTTCCCCACACCACACTGGTTAGTACAGGAGTGTCTGTGTTTCCCCACTCCACACCGTGTAGTACAGGAGTGTCTGTGTTTCCCTACTCCACACCGTGTAGTACAGGAGTGTCTGTGTTTCCCTACTCCACACCGTGTAGTACAGGAGTGTCTGTGTTTCCCCACTCCACACTGGGTAGTACAGGAGTGTCTGTGTTTCCCCACTCCACACTGGGTAGTACAGGAGTGTCTGTGTTTCCCCACTCCACACTGGGTAGTACAGGAGTGTCTGTGTTTCCCCACTCCACACTGGGTAGTACAGGAGTGTCTGTGTTTCCCCACTCCACACTGGGTAGTACAGGAGTGTCTGTGTTTCCCCACTCCACACTGGGTAGTACAGGAGTGTCTGTGTTTCCCCACTCCACACTGGGTAGTACAGGAGTGTCTGTGTTTCCCCACTCCACACTGGGTAGTACAGGAGTGTCTGTGTTTCCCTACTCCACACCGTGTAGTACAGGAGTGTCTGTGTTTCCCTACTCCACACCGGGTAGTACAGGAGTGTCTGTGTTTCCCTACTCCACACCGTGTAGTACAGGAGTGTCTGTGTTTCCCCACTCCACACTGGGTAGTACAGGTGTGTCTGTGTTTCCCCACTCCACACTGGGTAGTACAGGAGTGTCTGTGTTTCCCCACTCCACACTGGGTAGTACAGGAGTGTCTGTCTTTCCCCAATCCACACTGGGTAGTACAGGAGTGTCTGTGATTCCCTACTCCACACTGGGTAGTACAGGAGTGTCTGTGTTTCCCCACTCCTCACTGGGTAGTACAGGAGTGTCTGTGTTTCCCCACTCCACACTGGGTAGTACAGGAGTGTCTGTGTTTCCCCTCTCCACACTGGGTAGTACAGGAGTGTCTGTGTTTCCCCAATCCACACTGGGTAGTACAGGAGTGTCTGTGTTTCCCCACTCCACACTGGGTCGTACAGGAGTGTCTGTGTTTCCCCACTCCACACTGGGTAGTACAGGAGTGTCAGTGTTTCCCCACTGCACACTGGGTAGTACAGGAGTGTCTGTGTTTCCACACTCCACACTGGGTAGTACAGGAGTGTCTGTGTTTACCCACTCCACACCGTGTAGTACAGGAGTGTCTGTGTTTCCCCACTCCACACTGGGTAGTACAGGAGTGTCTGTGTTTCCCCACTCCACACTGGGTAGTACAGGAGTGTCTGTGTTTCCCCACTCCACACCGTGTAGTACAGGAGTGTCTGTGTTTCCCTACTCCACACCGTGTAGTACAGGAGTGTCTGTGTTTCCCTACTCCACACCGTGTAGTACAGGAGTGTCTGTGTTTCCCCACTCCACACTGGGTAGTACAGGAGTGTCTGTGTTTCCCCACTCCACACTGGGTAGTACAGGAGTGTCTGTGTTTCCCCACTCCACACTGGGTAGTACAGGAGTGTCTGTGTTTCCCCACTCCACACTGGGTAGTACAGGAGTGTCTGTGTTTCCCCACTCCACACTGGGTAGTACAGGAGTGTCTGTGTTTCCCCACTCCACACTGGGTAGTACAGGAGTGTCTGTGTTTCCCTACTCCACACCGTGTAGTACAGGAGTGTCTGTGTTTCCCCACTCCACACTGGGTAGTACAGGTGTGTCTGTGTTTCCCCACTCCACACTGGGTAGTACAGGAGTGTCTGTGTTTCCCCACTCCACACTGGGTAGTACAGGAGTGTCTGTGTTTCCCCACTCCACACTGGGTAGTACAGGAGTGTCTGTGTTTCCCCACTCCACACTGGGTAGTACAGGAGTGTCGGTGTTTCCCCACTCCTCACTGGGTAGTACAGGAGTGTCTGTGTTTCCCCACTCCACACTGGGTAGTACAGGAGTGTCTGTGTTTCCCCCCTCCACACTGGGTAGTACAGGAGTGTCTGGGTTTCCCCACTCCACAATGGGTAGTACCGGAGTGTCTGTGTTTCCCCACTCCACACTGGGTAGTACAGGAGAGTCTGTGTTTCCGTACTCCACACTGGGTAGTACGGGACTGTCTGTGTTTCCCCACTCCACAATGGGTCACACAGGACTGTCTGTGTTTCCCCACTCTACACTGGGTAGTACAGGAGTGTCTGTGTTTCCCCACTCCACACTGGGTGGTACAGGAGTGTCTGTGTTTCCACACTCCACACTGGGTACTACAGGAGTGTCTGTGTTTCCCCACTCCACACTGGGTAGTACAGGAGTGTCTGTGTTTCCCCAATCCACACTGGGTAGTACAGGAGTGTCTGTGTTTCCCCACTCCACACTGGGTAGTACAGGAGTGTCTGTGTTTCCCCACTCCACACTGGGTAGTACAGGAGTGTCTGTGTTTCCCCACTCCACAATGGGTAGTACAGGAGTGTCTGTGTTTCCCCACTCCACACTGGGTGGTACAGGAGTGTCTGTGTTTCCCCACTCCACACTGGGTAGTACAGGAGTGTCTGTGTTTCCCCACTCCACACTGGGTAGTACAGGAGTGTCTGTGTTTCCCCACTCCACATTGGGTAGTACAGGAGTGTCTGTGTTTCCCCACTCCACACTGGGTAGTACAGGAGTGTCTGTGTTTCCCTACTCCACACTGGGTAGTACAGGAGTGTCTGTGTTTCCCCACTCCACACTGGGTAGTACAGGAGTGTCTGTGTTTCCACACTCCACACTGGGTACTACAGGAGTGTCTGTGTTTCCCCACTCCACACTAGGTAGTACAGGAGTGTCTGTGTTTCACCACTCCACACTGGGTAGTACAGGTGTTTCTGTGTTTCCCTACTCCACACTGGGTAGTACAGGAGTGTCTGTGATTCCCCACTCCACACTGGGTAGTACAGGTGTGTCTGTGTTTCCCCACTCCACACTGGGTAGTACAGGAGTGTCTGTGTTTCCCCACTCCTCACTGGGTAGTACTGGAGTGTCTGTGTTTCCCCACTCCACACTGGGTAGTACAGGAGTGACTGTGTTTCCCCAATCCACACTGGGTGGTACAGGAGTGTCTGTGTTTCCCCAATCCACACTGGGTGGTACAGGAGTGTCTGTGTTTCCCCACTCCACACTGGGTAGTACAGGAGTGTCTGTGTTTCCCCACTCCACACTGGGTAGTACAGGAGTGTCTGTGTTTCCCCACTCCACACTGGGTGGTACAGGAGTGTCTGTGTTTCCCCACTCCACACTGGGTAGTACAGGAGTGTCTGTGTTTCCCCACTCCACACTGGGTAGTACAGGATTGTCTGTGTTTCCCCACTCCACACTGGGTAGTACAGGAGTGTCTGTATTTCCCCTCTCCACACTGGGTAGTACAGGAGTGTCTGTGTTTCCCCACTCCACACTGGGTAGTACAGGAGTGTCTGTGTTTCCCCACTCCACACTGGGTAGTACAGGAGTGTCTGTGTTTCCCCACTCCACACTGGGTAGTACAGGATTGTCTGTGTTTCCCCACTCCACACTGGGAAGTACAGGAGTGTCTGTGTTTCCCCACTCCACACTGGATAGTACAGGAGTGTCTGTGTTTCCCCACTCCACACTGGGTAGTACAGGAGTGTCTGTGCTTCCCCACTCCACACTGGATAGTACAGGAGTGTCTGTGTTTCCCTACTCCACACTGGGTAGTACAGGAGTGTCTGTGTTTCCCCACTCCACACTGGATAGTACAGGAGTGTCTGTGTTTCCCCACTCCACACTGGGTAGTACAGGAGTGTCTGTGTTTCCCCACTCCACACTGGGTGGTACAGGAGTGTCTGTGTTTCCCCACTCCACACTGGGTAGTACAGGATTGTCTGTGTTTCCCCACTCCACACTGGATAGTACAGGAGTGTCTGTGTTTCCCCACTCCACACTGGGTAGTACAGGATTGTCTGTGTTTCCCCACTCCACACTGGATAGTACAGGAGTGTCTGTGTTTCCCCACTCCACACTGGGTAGTACAGGAGTGTCTGTGTTTCCCCACTCCACACTGGGTGGTACAGGAGTGTCTGTGTTTCCCCACTCCACACTGTGTAGTACAGGAGTGTCTGTGTTGCCCCACTCCACACTGGGTAGTACAGGAGTGTCTGTGTTTCCCCACTCCTCACTGGGTAGTACAGGAGTGTCTGTGTTTCCCCACTCCTCACTGGGTAGTACAGGAGTGTCTGTGTTTCCCCACTCCACAATGGGTAGTACAGGAGTGTCTGTGTTTCCCCACTCCACACTGGGTAGTACAGGAGTGTCTGTGTTTCCCACTCCACAATGGGTAGTACAGGAGTGTCTGTGTTTCCCCACTCCACACTGGGTAGTACAGGAGTGTCTGTGTTTCCACACTCCACACTGGGTAATTCAGGAGTGTCTGTGTTTCCCCACTCCACACTGGGTAGTACAGGAGTGTCTGTGTTTCCCCACTCCACACTGGGTAGTACAGGAGAGTCGGTGTTTCCCTACTCCACACCGTGTAGTACAGGAGTGTCTGTGTTTCCCTACTCCACACTGGGTAGTACAGGAGTGTCTGTGTTTCCCCACACCACACTGGTTAGTACAGGAGTGTCTGTGTTTCCCCACTCCACACCGTGTAGTACAGGAGTGTCTGTGTTTCCCTACTCCACACCGTGTAGTACAGGAGTGTCTGTGTTTCCCTACTCCACACCGTGTAGTACAGGAGTGTCTGTGTTTCCCCACTCCACACTGGGTAGTACAGGAGTGTCTGTGTTTCCCCACTCCACACTGGGTAGTACAGGAGTGTCTGTGTTTCCCCACTCCACACTGGGTAGTACAGGAGTGTCTGTGTTTCCCCACTCCACACTGGGTAGTACAGGAGTGTCTGTGTTTCCCCACTCCACACTGGGTAGTACAGGAGTGTCTGTGTTTCCCCACTCCACACTGGGTAGTACAGGAGTGTCTGTGTTTCCCCACTCCACACTGGGTAGTACAGGAGTGTCTGTGTTTCCCCACTCCACACTGGGTAGTACAGGAGTGTCTGTGTTTCCCTACTCCACACCGTGTAGTACAGGAGTGTCTGTGTTTCCCTACTCCACACCGGGTAGTACAGGAGTGTCTGTGTTTCCCTACTCCACACCGTGTAGTACAGGAGTGTCTGTGTTTCCCCACTCCACACTGGGTAGTACAGGTGTGTCTGTGTTTCCCCACTCCACACTGGGTAGTACAGGAGTGTCTGTGTTTCCCCACTCCACACTGGGTAGTACAGGAGTGTCTGTGTTTCCCCACTCCACACTGGGTAGTACAGGAGTGTCTGTGTTTCCCCACTCCACACTGGGTAGTACAGGAGTGTCGGTGTTTCCCCACTCCTCACTGGGTAGTACAGGAGTGTCTGTGTTTCCCCACTCCACACTGGGTAGTACAGGAGTGTCTGTGTTTCCCCCCTCCACACTGGGTAGTACAGGAGTGTCTGGGTTTCCCCACTCCACAATGGGTAGTACCGGAGTGTCTGTGTTTCCCCACTCCACACTGGGTAGTACAGGAGAGTCTGTGTTTCCGTACTCCACACTGGGTAGTACGGGACTGTCTGTGTTTCCCCACTCCACAATGGGTAGTACAGGTGTTTCTGTGTTTCCCCACTCCACACTGGGTCACACAGGACTGTCTGTGTTTCCCCACTCTACACTGGGTAGTACAGGAGTGTCTGTGTTTCCCCACTCCACACTGGGTGGTACAGGAGTGTCTGTGTTTCCACACTCCACACTGGGTACTACAGGAGTGTCTGTGTTTCCCCACTCCACACTGGGTAGTACAGGAGTGTCTGTGTTTCCCCAATCCACACTGGGTAGTACAGGAGTGTCTGTGTTTCCCCACTCCACACTGGGTAGTACAGGAGTGTCTGTGTTTCCCCACTCCACACTGGGTAGTACAGGAGTGTCTGTGTTTCCCCACTCCACAATGGGTAGTACAGGAGTGTCTGTGTTTCCCCACTCCACACTGGGTGGTACAGGAGTGTCTGTGTTTCCCCACTCCACACTGGGTAGTACAGGAGTGTCTGTGTTTCCCCACTCCACACTGGGTAGTACAGGAGTGTCTGTGTTTCCCCACTCCACAGTGGGTAGTGCAGGAGTGTCTGTGTTTCCCCACTCCACACTGGTTAGTACAGGAGTGTCTGTGTTTCCCCACTCCACACTGGGTAGTGCAGGAGTGTCTGTGTTTCCCCACTCCACACTGGGTAGTACAGGAGTGTCTGTGTTTCCCCACTCCACACTGGGTAGTACAGGAGTGTCTGTGTTTCCCCACTCCACACTGAGTAGTACAGGAGTGTCTGTGTTTCCACACTCCACACTGGGTAGTACAGGAGTGTCTGTGTTTCCCCAATCCACACAGTGTAATACAGGAGTGTCTGTGTTTCCCCACTCCACACTGGGTCATACAGGAGTGTCTGTGTTTCCCCACTCCACACTGGGTAGTACAGGAGTGTCTGTGTTTCCCCACTCCACACTGGGTAGTACAGGAGTGTCTGTGTTTCCCCACTCCACACCGGGTAGTACAGGAGTGTCTGTGTTTCCACACTCCACACTGGGTAGTACAGGAGTGTCTGTGTTTACCCACTCCACACCGTGTAGTACAGGAGTGTCTGTGTTTCCCCACTCCACACCGGGTAGTACAGGAGTGTCTGTGATTCCCTACTCCACACTGTGTAGTACAGGAGTGTCTGTGATTCCTCACTCCACACTGGGTAGTACGGGAGTGTCTGTGTTTCCCCACTCCACACTGGGTCGTACAGGAGTGTCTGTGTTTCCCCACTCCACACTGGGTAGTACAGGAGTGTCTGTGTTTCCCTACTCCACACTGGGTGGTACAGGAGTGTCTGTGTTTCCACACTCCACACTGGGTGGTACAGGAGTGTCTGTGTTTCCACACTCCACACTGGGTACTACAGGAGTGTCTGTGTTTCCCCACTCCACACTGGGTAGTACAGGAGTGTCTGTGTTTCCCCAATCCACACTGGGTAGTACAGGAGTGTCTGTGTTTCCCCACTCCACACTGGGTAGTACAGGAGTGTCTGTGTTTCCCCACTCCACACTGGGTAGTACAGGAGTGTCTGTGTTTCCCCACTCCACAATGGGTAGTACAGGAGTGTCTGTGTTTCCCCACTCCACACTGGGTGGTACAGGAGTGTCTGTGTTTCCCCACTCCACACTGGGTAGTACAGGAGTGTCTGTGTTTCCCCACTCCACACTGGGTAGTACAGGAGTGTCTGTGTTTCCCCACTCCACAGTGGGTAGTGCAGGAGTGTCTGTGTTTCCCCACTCCACACTGGTTAGTACAGGAGTGTCTGTGTTTCCCCACTCCACACTGGGTAGTGCAGGAGTGTCTGTGTTTCCCCACTCCACACTGGGTAGTACAGGAGTGTCTGTGTTTCCCCACTCCACACTGGGTAGTACAGGAGTGTCTGTGTTTCCCCCCTCCACACTGGGTAGTACAGGAGTGTCTGTGTTTCCACACTCCACACTGGGTAGTACAGGAGTGACTGTGTTTCCCCACTCCACAATGGGTAGTACAGGAGTGTCTGTGTTTCCCCACTCCACACTGAGTAGTACAGGAGTGTCTGTGTTTCCACACTCCACACTGGGTAGTACAGGAGTGTCTGTGTTTCCCCAATCCACACAGTGTAATACAGGAGTGTCTGTGTTTCCCCACTCCACACTGGGTCATACAGGAGTGTCTGTGTTTCCCCACTCCACACTGGGTAGTACAGGAGTGTCTGTGTTTCCCCACTCCACACTGGGTAGTACAGGAGTGTCTGTGTTTCCCCACTCCACACCGGGTAGTACAGGAGTGTCTGTGTTTCCACACTCCACACTGGGTAGTACAGGAGTGTCTGTGTTTACCCACTCCACACCGTGTAGTACAGGAGTGTCTGTGTTTCCCCACTCCACACCGGGTAGTACAGGAGTGTCTGTGATTCCCTACTCCACACTGTGTAGTACAGGAGTGTCTGTGATTCCCCACTCCACACTGGGTAGTACAGGAGTGTCTGTGTTTCCCCACTCCACACTGGGTCGTACAGGAGTGTCTGTGTTTCCCCACTCCACACTGGGTAGTACAGGAGTGTCTGTGTTTCCCTACTCCACACTGGGTGGTACAGGAGTGTCTGTGTTTCCACACTCCACACTGGGTAGTACAGGAGTGTCTGTGTTTCCCCACTCCACACTGGTTAGTACAGGAGTGTCTGTGTTTCCCCACTCCACACCGTGTAGTACAGGAGTGTCTGTGTTTCCCTACTCCACACCGTGTAGTACAGGAGTGTCTGTGTTTCCCTACTGCACACCGTGTAGTACAGGAGTGTCTGTGTTTCCCTACTCCACAATGGGTAGTACAGGAGTGTCTGTGTTTCCCCACTCCACAATGGGTAGTACAGGAGTGTCTGTGTTTCCCCACTCCACACTGGGTAGTACAGGAGTGTCTGTGTTTCCCCACTCCACACTGGGTAGTACAGGAGTGTCTGTGTTTCCCCACTCCACACTGGGTAGTACAGGAGTGTCTGTGTTTCCCCACTCCACACTGGGTAGTACAGGAGTGTCTGTGTTTCCCTACTCCACACTGGGTAGTACAGGAGTGTCTGTGTTTCCCCACTCCACACTGGGTAGTACAGGAGTGTCTGTGTTTCCACACTCCACACTGGGTACTACAGGAGTGTCTGTGTTTCCCAACTCCACACTGGGTAGTACAGGAGTGTCTGTGTTTCCCCAATCCACACTGGGTAGTACAGGAGTGTCTGTGTTTCCCCACTCCACACTGGGTAGTACAGGAGTGTCTGTGTTTGCCCACTCCACACTGGGTAGTACAGGAGTGTCTGTGTTTCCCCACTCCACAATGGGTGGTACAGGAGTGTCTGTGTTTCCCCACTCCACACTGGGTGGTACAGGAGGGTCTGTGTTTCCCCACTCCACAATGGGTAGTACAGGAGTGTCTGTGTTTCCCCACACCACACTGGGTAGTACAGGAGTGTCTGTGTTTCCCCACTCTACACTGGGTAGTACAGGAGTGTCTGTGTTTCCCCACTCCACACTGGGTAGTACAGGAGTGTCTGTGTTTCCCCACTCCACACTTGGTAGTATAGGAGAGTCTGTGTTTCCCCACTCCACACTGGGTAGTACAGGAGAGTCTGTGTTTCCCCACTCCACACTGGGTGGTAAAGGAGTGTCTGTGTTTCCCCACTCTACACTGGGTAGTACAGGAGTGTCTGTGTTTCCCCACTCCACACTGGGTAGTACAGGAGTGTCTGTGTTTCCCAAATCCACACTGGGTAGTACAGGAGTGTCTGTGTTTCCCCACTCCACCCTGGGTCATACAGGAGTGTCTGTGTTTCCCCACTCCACAATGGGTAGTACAGGAGTGTCTGTGTTTCCCCACTCCACACTGGGTAGTACAGGAGTGTCTGTGTTTCCCCACTCCACACTGGGTAGTACAGGAGTGTCTGTGTTTCCCCACTCCACACTGGGTAGTACAGGAGTGTCTGTGTTTCCACACTCCACACTGGGTAGTACAGGAGTGTCTGTGTTTACCCACTCCACACCGTGGAGTACAGGAGTGTCTGTGTTTCCCCAGTCCACACCGGGTAGTACAGGAGTGTCTGTGCTTCCCCACTCCACACTGGGTAGTACAGGAGTGTCTGTGTTTCCCCACTCCACACTGGGTAGTACAGGAGTGTCTGTGTTTCCCCACTCCACACTGGGTAGTACAGGAGTGTCTGTGTTTCCACACTCCACACTGGGTAGTACAGGAGTGTCTGTGTTTACCCACTCCACACCGTGTAGTACAGGAGTGTCTGTGTTTCCCCACTCCACACCGGGTAGTACAGGTGTGTCTGTGATTCCCTACTCCACACTGGGTAGAACAGGAGTGTCTGTGTTTCCCCACTCCACACTGGGTAGTACAGGAGTGTCTGTGATTCCCTACTCCACACTGTGTAGTACAGGTGTTTCTGTGTTTCCCTACTCCACACTGGGTAGTACAGGAGTGTCTGTGTTTACCCACTCCACACTGGGTAGTACAGGAGTGTCTGTGTTTCCCCACTCCACACTGGGTAGTACAGGAGTGTCTGTGTTTCCCCACTCCACACTGGGTAGTACAGGAGTGTCTGTGATTCCCTACTCCACACTGTGTAGTACAGGTGTTTCTGTGTTTCCCTACTCCACACTGGGTAGTACAGGAGTGTCTTTGTTTCCCCACTCCACACTGGGTAGTACAGGAGTGTCTGTGTTTCCCCACTCCACACTGGGTAGTACAGGTGTGTCTGTGTTTCCCCACTCCACACTGGGTAGTACAGGAGTGTCTGTGTTTCCCCACTCCACACTGGGTAGTACAGGAGTGTCTGTGTTTCCCCAATCCACACTGGGTGGTACAGGAGTGTCTGTGTTTCCCCAATCCACACTGGGTGGTACAGGAGTGTCTGTGTTTCCCCACTCCACACTGGGTAGTACAGGAGTGTCTGTGTTTCCCCACTCCACACTGGGTAGTACAGGAGAGTCTGTGTTTCCCCACTCCACACTGGGTGGTACAGGAGTGTCTGTGTTTCCCCACTCCACACTGGGTAGTACAGGAGTGTCTGTGTTTCCCCACACCACACTGGTTAGTACAGGAGTGTCTGTGTTTCCCCACTCCACACCGTGTAGTACAGGAGTGTCTGTGTTTCCCTACTCCACACCGTGTAGTACAGGAGTGTCTGTGTTTCCCTACTGCACACCGTGTAGTACAGGAGTGTCTGTGTTTCCCTACTCAACAATGGGTAGTACAGGAGTGTCTGTGTTTCCCTACTCCACACCGTGTAGTACAGGAGTGTCTGTGTTTCCCCACTCCACAATGGGTAGTACAGGAGTGTCTGTGTTTCCCCACTCCACACTGGGTAGTACAGGAGTGTCTGTGTTTCCCCACTCCACACTGGGTAGTACAGGAGTGTCTGTGCTTCCCCACTCCACACTGGGTAGTACAGGAGTGTCTGTGTTTCCCCACTCCACACTGGGTAGTGCAGGAGTGTCTGTTTTTCCCCACTCCACACTGTGTAGTACAGGTGTGTCTGTGATTCCCTACTCCACACTGGGTAGTACAGGAGTGTCTGTGTTTCCCCACTCCACACTGGGAAGTACAGGAGTGTCTGTGTTTCCCTACTCCACACCGTGTAGTACAGGAGTGTCTGTGTTTCCCCACTCCACACTGGTTAGTACAGGTGTTTCTGTGTTTCCCCACTCCACACTGGGTAGTACAGGAGTGTCTGTGTTTCCCCACTCCACACTGGATCGTACAGGAGTGTCTGTGTTTCCCCACTCCACACTGGGTCGTACAGGAGTGTCTGTGTTTCGCCACTCCACACTGGGTCATACAGGAGTGTCTGTGTTTCCCCACTCCACACCGTGTAGTACAGGAGTGTCTGTGTTTCCCCACTCCACACTGGGTAGTACAGGAGTGTCTGTGTTTCCCCACTCCACACTGGGTAGTACAGGTGTTTCTGTGTTTCCCCACTCCACACTGGGTAGTACAGGAGTGTCTGTGTTTCCCCACTCCACACTGGGTAATACAGGAGTGTCTGTGTTTCCCCTCTCCACACTGGGTAGTACAGGAGTGTCTGTGTTTCCCCACTCCACACTGGGTAGTACAGGAGTGTCTGTGTTTCCCCACTCCACACTGGGTAGTACAGGAGTGTCTGTGTTTCCCCACTCCACACTGGGTAGTACAGGTGTTTCTGTGTTTCCCCACTCCACACTGGGTAGTACAGGAGTGTCTGTGTTTCCCCACTCCACACAGGGTAGTACAGGAGTGTCTGTGTTTCCCCACTCCACACTGGGTAGTACAGGAGTGTCTGTGTTTCCCCACTCCACACTGGGTAGTACAGGAGTGTCTGTGTTTCCCTACTCCACACTGGGTAGTACAGGAGTGTCTGTGTTTCCCCACTCCACACTGGGTAGTACAGGAGTGTCTGTGTTTCCACACTCCACACTGGGTACTACAGGAGTGTCTGTGTTTCCCAACTCCACACTGGGTAGTACAGGAGTGTCTGTGTTTCCCCAATCCACACTGGGTAGTACAGGAGTGTCTGTGTTTCCCCACTCCACACTGGGTAGTACAGGAGTGTCTGTGTTTGCCCACTCCACACTGGGTAGTACAGGAGTGTCTGTGTTTCCCCACTCCACAATGGGTGGTACAGGAGTGTCTGTGTTTCCCCACTCCACACTGGGTGGTACAGGAGGGTCTGTGTTTCCCCACTCCACAATGGGTAGTACAGGAGTGTCTGTGTTTCCCCACACCACACTGGGTAGTACAGGAGTGTCTGTGTTTCCCCACTCTACACTGGGTAGTACAGGAGTGTCTGTGTTTCCCCACTCCACACTGGGTAGTACAGGAGTGTCTGTGTTTCCCCACTCCACACTTGGTAGTATAGGAGAGTCTGTGTTTCCCCACTCCACACTGGGTAGTACAGGAGAGTCTGTGTTTCCCCACTCCACACTGGGTGGTAAAGGAGTGTCTGTGTTTCCCCACTCTACACTGGGTAGTACAGGAGTGTCTGTGTTTCCCCACTCCACACTGGGTAGTACAGGAGTGTCTGTGTTTCCCAAATCCACACTGGGTAGTACAGGAGTGTCTGTGTTTCCCCACTCCACCCTGGGTCATACAGGAGTGTCTGTGTTTCCCCACTCCACAATGGGTAGTACAGGAGTGTCTGTGTTTCCCCACTCCACACTGGGTAGTACAGGAGTGTCTGTGTTTCCCCACTCCACACTGGGTAGTACAGGAGTGTCTGTGTTTCCCCACTCCACACTGGGTAGTACAGGAGTGTCTGTGTTTCCACACTCCACACTGGGTAGTACAGGAGTGTCTGTGTTTACCCACTCCACACCGTGGAGTACAGGAGTGTCTGTGTTTCCCCACTCCACACCGGGTAGTACAGGAGTGTCTGTGCTTCCCCACTCCACACTGGGTAGTACAGGAGTGTCTGTGTTTCCCCACTCCACACTGGGTAGTACAGGAGTGTCTGTGTTTCCCCACTCCACACTGGGTAGTACAGGAGTGTCTGTGTTTCCACACTCCACACTGGGTAGTACAGGAGTGTCTGTGTTTACCCACTCCACACCGTGTAGTACAGGAGTGTCTGTGTTTCCCCACTCCACACCGGGTAGTACAGGTGTGTCTGTGATTCCCTACTCCACACTGGGTAGTACAGGAGTGTCTGTGTTTCCCCACTCCACACTGGGTAGTACAGGAGTGTCTGTGTTTCCCCACTCCACACTGGGTAGTACAGGAGTGTCTGTGTTTCCCTACTCCACACTGGGTAGTACAGGAGTGTCTGTGTTTCCCCACTCCACACTGGGTAGTACAGGAGTGTCTGTGTTTCCACACTCCACACTGGGTACTACAGGAGTGTCTGTGTTTCCCAACTCCACACTGGGTAGTACAGGAGTGTCTGTGTTTCCCCAATCCACACTGGGTAGTACAGGAGTGTCTGTGTTTCCCCACTCCACACTGGGTAGTACAGGAGTGTCTGTGTTTGCCCACTCCACACTGGGTAGTACAGGAGTGTCTGTGTTTCCCCACTCCACAATGGGTGGTACAGGAGTGTCTGTGTTTCCCCACTCCACACTGGGTGGTACAGGAGGGTCTGTGTTTCCCCACTCCACAATGGGTAGTACAGGAGTGTCTGTGTTTCCCCACACCACACTGGGTAGTACAGGAGTGTCTGTGTTTCCCCACTCTACACTGGGTAGTACAGGAGTGTCTGTGTTTCCCCACTCCACACTGGGTAGTACAGGAGTGTCTGTGTTTCCCCACTCCACACTTGGTAGTATAGGAGAGTCTGTGTTTCCCCACTCCACACTGGGTAGTACAGGAGAGTCTGTGTTTCCCCACTCCACACTGGGTGGTAAAGGAGTGTCTGTGTTTCCCCACTCTACACTGGGTAGTACAGGAGTGTCTGTGTTTCCCCACTCCACACTGGGTAGTACAGGAGTGTCTGTGTTTCCCAAATCCACACTGGGTAGTACAGGAGTGTCTGTGTTTCCCCACTCCACCCTGGGTCATACAGGAGTGTCTGTGTTTCCCCACTCCACAATGGGTAGTACAGGAGTGTCTGTGTTTCCCCACTCCACACTGGGTAGTACAGGAGTGTCTGTGTTTCCCCACTCCACACTGGGTAGTACAGGAGTGTCTGTGTTTCCCCACTCCACACTGGGTAGTACAGGAGTGTCTGTGTTTCCACACTCCACACTGGGTAGTACAGGAGTGTCTGTGTTTACCCACTCCACACCGTGGAGTACAGGAGTGTCTGTGTTTCCCCACTCCACACCGGGTAGTACAGGAGTGTCTGTGCTTCCCCACTCCACACTGGGTAGTACAGGAGTGTCTGTGTTTCCCCACTCCACACTGGGTAGTACAGGAGTGTCTGTGTTTCCCCACTCCACACTGGGTAGTACAGGAGTGTCTGTGTTTCCACACTCCACACTGGGTAGTACAGGAGTGTCTGTGTTTACCCACTCCACACCGTGTAGTACAGGAGTGTCTGTGTTTCCCCACTCCACACCGGGTAGTACAGGTGTGTCTGTGATTCCCTACTCCACACTGGGTAGAACAGGAGTGTCTGTGTTTCCCCACTCCACACTGGGTAGTACAGGAGTGTCTGTGATTCCCTACTCCACACTGTGTAGTACAGGTGTTTCTGTGTTTCCCTACTCCACACTGGGTAGTACAGGAGTGTCTGTGTTTCCCCACTCCACACTGGGTAGTACAGGAGTGTCTGTGTTTCCCCACTCCACACTGGGTAGTACAGGAGTGTCTGTGTTTCCCCACTCCACACTGGGTAGTACAGGAGTGTCTGTGATTCCCTACTCCACACTGTGTAGTACAGGTGTTTCTGTGTTTCCCTACTCCACACTGGGTAGTACAGGAGTGTCTTTGTTTCCCCACTCCACACTGGGTAGTACAGGAGTGTCTGTGTTTCCCCACTCCACACTGGGTAGTACAGGTGTGTCTGTGTTTCCCCACTCCACACTGGGTAGTACAGGAGTGTCTGTGTTTCCCCACTCCACACTGGGTAGTACAGGAGTGTCTGTGTTTCCCCAATCCACACTGGGTGGTACAGGAGTGTCTGTGTTTCCCCAATCTACACTGGGTGGTACAGGAGTGTCTGTGTTTCCCCACTCCACACTGGGTAGTACAGGAGTGTCTGTGTTTCCCCACTCCACACTGGGTAGTACAGGAGAGTCTGTGTTTCCCCACTCCACACTGGGTGGTACAGGAGTGTCTGTGTTTCCCCACTCCACACTGGGTAGTACAGGAGTGTCTGTGTTTCCCCACACCACACTGGTTAGTACAGGAGTGTCTGTGTTTCCCCACTCCACACCGTGTAGTACAGGAGTGTCTGTGTTTCCCTACTCCACACCGTGTAGTACAGGAGTGTCTGTGTTTCCCTACTGCACACCGTGTAGTACAGGAGTGTCTGTGTTTCCCTACTCAACAATGGGTAGTACAGGAGTGTCTGTGTTTCCCTACTCCACACCGTGTAGTACAG
This sequence comes from Hemitrygon akajei, assembly GCF_048418815.1. Taxonomy (NCBI): domain Eukaryota; kingdom Metazoa; phylum Chordata; class Chondrichthyes; order Myliobatiformes; family Dasyatidae; genus Hemitrygon; species Hemitrygon akajei. Next base: position 97,138,948 of record NC_133138.1, on the reverse strand, counting down.
GAGTGTCTGTGTTTCCCCACTCCACAATGGGTAGTACAGGAGTGTCTGAGTTTCCCCAACCCACACTGGGTAGTACAGGAGTGTCTGTGTTTCCCCACTCCACACTGGGTAGTACAGGAGTGTCTGTGCTTCCCCACTCCACACTGGGTAGTACAGGAGTGTCTGTGTTTCCCCACTCCACACTGGGTAGTGCAGGAGTGTCTGTTTTTCCCCACTCCACACTGTGTAGTACAGGTGTGTCTGTGATTCCCTACTCCACACTGGGTAGTACAGGAGTGTCTGTGTTTCCCCACTCCACACTGGGAAGTACAGGAGTGTCTGTGTTTCCCTACTCCACACCGTGTAGTACAGGAGTGTCTGTGTTTCCCCACTCCACACTGGTTAGTACAGGTGTTTCTGTGTTTCCCCACTCCACACTGGGTAGTACAGGAGTGTCTGTGTTTCCCCACTCCACACTGGATCGTACAGGAGTGTCTGTGTTTCCCCACTCCACACTGGGTCGTACAGGAGTGTCTGTGTTTCGCCACTCCACACTGGGTCATACAGGAGTGTCTGTGTTTCCCCACTCCACACCGTGTAGTACAGGAGTGTCTGTGTTTCCCCACTCCACACTGGGTAGTACAGGAGTGTCTGTGTTTCCCCACTCCACACTGGGTAGTACAGGTGTTTCTGTGTTTCCCCACTCCACACTGGGTAGTACAGGAGTGTCTGTGTTTCCCCACTCCACACTGGGTAATACAGGAGTGTCTGTGTTTCCCCTCTCCACACTGGGTAGTACAGGAGTGTCTGTGTTTCCCCACTCCACACTGGGTAGTACAGGAGTGTCTGTGTTTCCACACTCCACACAGGGTAGTACAGGAGTGTCTGTGTTTCCCCACTCCACACTGGGTCATACAGGAGTGTCTGTGTTTCCCCACTCCACACCGTGTAGTACAGGAGTGTCTGTGTTTCCCCACTCCACACTGGGTAGTACAGGAGTGTCTGTGTTTCCCCACTCCACACTGGGTAGTACAGGTGTTTCTGTGTTTCCCCACTCCACACTGGGTAGTACAGGAGTGTCTGTGTTTCCCCACTCCACACAGGGTAGTACAGGAGTGTCTGTGTTTCCCCACTCTACACTGGGTAGTACAGGAGTGTCTGTGTTTCCCCACTCCACACTGGGTAGTACAGGAGTGTCTGTGTTTCCCCACTCCACACTGGGTAGTACAGGAGTGTCTGTGTTTCCCCACTCCACACTAGGTAGTACAGGAGTGTCTGTGTTTCCCCACTCCACACTGGGTAGTACAGGTGTGTCTGTCTTTCCCTACTCCACACTGGGTAGTACAGGAGTGTCTGTGTTTCCCCAATCCACACTGGGTAGTACAGGAGTGTCTGTGATTCCCTACTCCACACTGGGTAGTACAGGAGTGTCTGTGTTTCCCCACTCCTCACTGGGTAGTACAGGAGTGTCTGTGTTTCCCCACTCCACACTGGGTAGTACAGGAGTGTCTGTGTTTCCCCTCTCCACACTGGGTAGTACAGGAGTGTCTGTGTTTCCCCACTCCACACTGGGTAGTACAGGAGTGTCTGTGTTTCCCCACTCCACACTGGGTCGTACAGGAGTGTCTGTGTTTCCCCACTCCACACTGGGTAGTACAGGAGTGTCTGTGTTTCCCCACTCCACACTGGGTAGTACAGGAGTGTCTGTGTTTCCCCACTCCACACTGGGTAGTACAGGAGTGTCTGTGTTTCCCCACTCCACAATGGGTAGTACAGGAGTGTCTGTGTTTCCCTACTCCACACCGTGTAGTACAGGAGTGTCTGTGTTTCCCTACTCCACACCGGGTAGTACAGGAGTGTCTGTGTTTCCCTACTCCACACCGTGTAGTACAGGAGTGTCTGTGTTTCCCCACTCCACACTGGGTAGTACAGGTGTGTCTGTGTTTCCCCACTCCACACTGGGTAGTACAGGAGTGTCTGTGTTTCCCCACTCCACACTGGGTAGTACAGGAGTGTCTGTGTTTCCCCACTCCACACTGGGTAGTACAGGAGTGTCTGTGTTTCCCCACTCCACACTGGGTAGTACAGGAGTGTCGGTGTTTCCCCACTCCTCACTGGGTAGTACAGGAGTGTCTGTGTTTCCCCACTCCACACTGGGTAGTACAGGAGTGTCTGTGTTTCCCCCCTCCACACTGGGTAGTACAGGAGTGTCTGGGTTTCCCCACTCCACAATGGGTAGTACCGGAGTGTCTGTGTTTCCCCACTCCACACTGGGTAGTACAGGAGAGTCTGTGTTTCCGTACTCCACACTGGGTAGTACGGGACTGTCTGTGTTTCCCCACTCCACAATGGGTAGTACAGGTGTTTCTGTGTTTCCCCACTCCACACTGGGTCACACAGGACTGTCTGTGTTTCCCCACTCTACACTGGGTAGTACAGGAGTGTCTGTGTTTCCCCACTCCACACTGGGTGGTACAGGAGTGTCTGTGTTTCCACACTCCACACTGGGTACTACAGGAGTGTCTGTGTTTCCCCACTCCACACTGGGTAGTACAGGAGTGTCTGTGTTTCCCCAATCCACACTGGGTAGTACAGGAGTGTCTGTGTTTCCCCACTCCACACTGGGTAGTACAGGAGTGTCTGTGTTTCCCCACTCCACACTGGGTAGTACAGGAGTGTCTGTGTTTCCCCACTCCACAATGGGTAGTACAGGAGTGTCTGTGTTTCCCCACTCCACACTGGGTGGTACAGGAGTGTCTGTGTTTCCCCACTCCACACTGGGTGGTACAGGAGTGTCTGTGTTTCCCCACTCCACACCGTGTAGTACAGGAGTGTCTGTGTTTCCCCACTCCACACTGGGTAGTACAGGAGTGTCTGTGTTTCCCCACTCCACACTGGGTAGTACAGGTGTTTCTGTGTTTCCCCACTCCACACTGGGTAGTACAGGAGTGTCTGTGTTTACCCACTCCACACAGGGTAGTACAGGAGTGTCTGTGTTTCCCCACTCCACACTGGGTAGTACAGGAGTGTCTGTGTTTCCCCACTCCACACTGGGTAGTACAGGAGTGTCTGTGTTTCCTCACTCCACACTGGGTCGTACAGGAGTGTCTGTGTTTCCCCACTCCACACTGGGTAGTACAGGAGTGTCTGTGTTTCCCCACTCCACACTGGGTAGTACAGGAGTGTCTGTGTTTCCCCACTCCACACTGGGTAGTACAGGAGTGCCTGTGTTTCCCCACTCCACACTGGGTCGTACAGGAGTTTCTGTGTTTCCCCTCTCCACACTGGGTCACACAGGACTGTCTGTGTTTCCCCACTCTACACTGGGTAGTACAGGAGTGTCTGTGTTTCCCCACTCCACACTGGGTAGTACAGGAGTGTCTGTGTTTCCCCACTCCACACTGGGTAGTACAGGAGTGTCTGTGTTTCCCCACTCCACACTAGGTAGTACAGGAGTGTCTGTGTTTCCCCACTCCACACTGGGTAGTACAGGAGTGTCTGTCTTTCCCTACTCCACACTGGGTAGTACAGGAGTGTCTGTGTTTCCCCACTCCACACTGGGTAGTACAGGAGTGTCTGTCTTTCCCCAATCCACACTGGGTAGTACAGGAGTGTCTGTGATTCCCTACTCCACACTGGGTAGTACAGGAGTGTCTGTGTTTCCCCACTCCTCACTGGGTAGTACAGGAGTGTCTGTGTTTCCCCACTCCACACTGGGTAGTACAGGAGTGTCTGTGTTTCCGCTCTCCACACTGGGTAGTACAGGAGTGTCTGTGTTTCCCCACTCCACACTGGGTAGTACAGGAGTGTCTGTGTTTCCCCACTCCACACTGGGTCGTACAGGAGTGTCTGTGTTTCCCCACTCCACACTGGGTAGTACAGGAGTGTCAGTGTTTCCCCACTGCACACTGGGTAGTACAGGAGTGTCTGTGTTTCCACACTCCACACTGGGTAGTACAGGAGTGTCTGTGTTTACCCACTCCACACCGTGTAGTACAGGAGTGTCTGTGTTTCCCCACTCCACACTGGGTAGTACAGGAGTGTCTGTGTTTCCCCACTCCACACTGGGTAGTACAGGAGTGTCTGTGTTTCCCCACTCCACACCGTGTAGTACAGGAGTGTCTGTGTTTACCTACTCCACACCGTGTAGTACAGGAGTGTCTGTGTTTCCCTACTCCACACCGTGTAGTACAGGAGTGTCTGTGTTTCCCCACTCCACACTGGGTAGTACAGGAGTGTCTGTGTTTCCCCACTCCACACTGGGTAGTACAGGAGTGTCTGTGTTTCCCCACTCCACACTGGGTAGTACAGGAGTGTCTGTGTTTCCCCACTCCACACTGGGTAGTACAGGAGTGTCTGTGTTTCCCCACTCCACACTGGGTAGTACAGGAGTGTCTGTGTTTCCCCACTCCACACTGGGTAGTACAGGAGTGTCTGTGTTTCCCCACTCCACACTGGGTAGTACAGGAGTGTCTGTGTTTCCCTACTCCACATCGTGTAGTACAGGAGTGTCTGTGTTTCCCTACTCCACACCGGGTAGTACAGGAGTGTCTGTGTTTCCCTACTCCACACCGTGTAGTACAGGAGTGTCTGTGTTTCCCCACTCCACACTGGGTAGTACAGGTGTGTCTGTGTTTCCCCACTCCACACTGGGTAGTACAGGAGTGTCTGTGTTTCCCCACTCCACACTGGGTAGTACAGGAGTGTCTGTGTTTCCCCACTCCACACTGGGTAGTACAGGAGTGTCTGTGTTTCCCCACTCCACACTGGGTAGTACAGGAGTGTCGGTGTTTCCCCACTCCTCACTGGGTAGTACAGGAGTGTCTGTGTTTCCCCACTCCACACTGGGTAGTACAGGAGTGTCTGTGTTTCCCCCCTCCACACTGGGTAGTACAGGAGTGTCTGGGTTTCCCCACTCCACAATGGGTAGTACCGGAGTGTCTGTGTTTCCCCACTCCACACTGGGTAGTACAGGAGAGTCTGTGTTTCCGTACTCCACACTGGGTAGTACGGGACTGTCTGTGTTTCCCCACTCCACAATGGGTAGTACAGGTGTTTCTGTGTTTCCCCACTCCACACTGGGTCACAAAGGACAGTCTGTGTTTCCCCACTCTACACTGGGTAGTACAGGAGTGTCTGTGTTTCCCCACTCCACACTGGGTGGTACAGGAGTGTCTGTGTTTCCACACTCCACACTGGGTACTACAGGAGTGTCTGTGTTTCCCCACTCCACACTGGGTAGTACAGGAGTGTCTGTGTTTCCCCAATCCACACTGGGTAGTACAGGAGTGTCTGTGTTTCCCCACTCCACACTGGGTAGTACAGGAGTGTCTGTGTTTCCCCACTCCACACTGGGTAGTACAGGAGTGTCTGTGTTTCCCCACTCCACAATGGGTAGTACAGGAGTGTCTGTGTTTCCCCACTCCACACTGGGTGGTACAGGAGTGTCTGTGTTTCCCCACTCCACACTGGGTAGTACAGGAGTGTCTGTGTTTCCCCACTCCACACTGGGTAGTACAGGAGTGTCTGTGTTTCCCCACTCCACATTGGGTAGTACAGGAGTGTCTGTGTTTCCCCACTCCACACTGGGTAGTACAGGAGTGTCTGTGTTTCCCTACTCCACACTGGGTAGTACAGGAGTGTCTGTGTTTCCCCACTCCACACTGGGTAGTACAGGAGTGTCTGTGTTTCCACACTCCACACTGGGTACTACAGGAGTGTCTGTGTATCCCCACTCCACACTAGGTAGTACAGAAGTGTCTGTGTTTCACCACTCCACACTGGGTAGTACAGGTGTTTCTGTGTTTCCCTACTCCACACTGGGTAGTACAGGAGTGTCTGTGATTCCCCACTCCACACTGGGTAGTACAGGTGTGTCTGTGTTTCCCCACTCCACACTGGGTAGTACAGGAGTGTCTGTGTTTCCCCACTCCTCACTGGGTAGTACTGGAGTGTCTGTGTTTCCCCACTCCACACTGGGTAGTACAGGAGTGTCTGTGTTTCCCCAATCCACACTGGGTGGTACAGGAGTGTCTGTGTTTCCCCAATCCACACTGGGTGGTACAGGAGTGTCTGTGTTTCCCCACTCCACACTGGGTAGTACAGGAGTGTCTGTGTTTCCCCACTCCACACTGGGTAGTACAGGAGTGTCTGTGTTTCCCCACTCCACACTGGGTGGTACAGGAGTGTCTGTGTTTCCCCACTCCACACTGGGTAGTACAGGAGTGTCTGTGTTTCCCCACTCCACACTGGGTCGTACAGGAGTGTCTGTGTTTCCCCACTCCACACTGGGTAGTACAGGAGTGTCAGTGTTTCCCCACTGCACACTGGGTAGTACAGGAGTGTCTGTGTTTCCACACTCCACACTGGGTAGTACAGGAGTGTCTGTGTTTACCCACTCCACACCGTGTAGTACAGGAGTGTCTGTGTTTCCCCACTCCACACTGGGTAGTACAGGAGTGTCTGTGTTTCCCCACTCCACACTGGGTAGTACAGGAGTGTCTGTGTTTCCCCACTCCACACCGTGTAGTACAGGAGTGTCTGTGTTTCCCTACTCCACACCGTGTAGTACAGGAGTGTCTGTGTTTCCCTACTCCACACCGTGTAGTACAGGAGTGTCTGTGTTTCCCCACTCCACACTGGGTAGTACAGGAGTGTCTGTGTTTCCCCACTCCACACTGGGTAGTACAGGAGTGTCTGTGTTTCCCCACTCCACACTGGGTAGTACAGGAGTGTCTGTGTTTCCCCACTCCACACTGGGTAGTACAGGAGTGTCTGTGTTTCCGCACTCCACACTGGGTAGTACAGGAGTGTCTGTGTTTCCCCACTCCACACTGGGTAGTACAGGAGTGTCTGTGTTTCCCCACTCCACACTGGGTAGTACAGGAGTGTCTGTGTTTCCCTACTCCACACCGTGTAGTACAGGAGTGTCTGTGTTTCCCTACTCCACACCGGGTAGTACAGGAGTGTCTGTGTTTCCCTACTCCACACCGTGTAGTACAGGAGTGTCTGTGTTTCCCCACTCCACACTGGGTAGTACAGGTGTGTCTGTGTTTCCCCACTCCACACTGGGTAGTACAGGAGTGTCTGTGTTTCCCCACTCCACACTGGGTAGTACAGGAGTGTCTGTGTTTCCCCACTCCACACTGGGTAGTACAGGAGTGTCTGTGTTTCCCCACTCCACACTGGGTAGTACAGGAGTGTCGGTGTTTCCCCACTCCTCACTGGGTAGTACAGGAGTGTCTGTGTTTCCCCACTCCACACTGGGTAGTACAGGAGTGTCTGTGTTTCCCCCCTCCACACTGGGTAGTACAGGAGTGTCTGGGTTTCCCCACTCCACAATGGGTAGTACCGGAGTGTCTGTGTTTCCCCACTCCACACTGGGTAGTACAGGAGAGTCTGTGTTTCCGTACTCCACACTGGGTAGTACGGGACTGTCTGTGTTTCCCCACTCCACAATGGGTAGTACAGGTGTTTCTGTGTTTCCCCACTCCACACTGGGTCACACAGGACTGTCTGTGTTTCCCCACTCTACACTGGGTAGTACAGGAGTGTCTGTGTTTCCCCACTCCACACTGGGTGGTACAGGAGTGTCTGTGTTTCCACACTCCACACTGGGTACTACAGGAGTGTCTGTGTTTCCCCACTCCACACTGGGTAGTACAGGAGTGTCTGTGTTTCCCCAATCCACACTGGGTAGTACAGGAGTGTCTGTGTTTCCCCACTCCACACTGGGTAGTACAGCAGTGTCTGTGTTTCCCCACTCCACACTGGGTAGTACAGGAGTGTCTGTGTTTCCCCACTCCACAATGGGTAGTACAGGAGTGTCTGTGTTTCCCCACTCCACACTGGGTGGTACAGGAGTGTCTGTGTTTACCCACTCCACACTGGGTAGTACAGGAGTGTCTGTGTTTCCCCACTCCACACTGGGTAGTACAGGAGTGTCTGTGTTTCCCCACTCCACATTGGGTAGTACAGGAGTGTCTGTGTTTCCCCACTCCACACTGGGTAGTACAGGAGTGTCTGTGTTTCCCTACTCCACACTGGGTAGTACAGGAGTGTCTGTGTTTCCCCACTCCACACTGGGTAGTACAGGAGTGTCTGTGTTTCCACACTCCACACTGGGTACTACAGGAGTGTCTGTGTTTCCCCACTCCACACTAGGTAGTACAGAAGTGTCTGTGTTTCACCACTCCACACTGGGTAGTACAGGTGTTTCTGTGTTTCCCTACTCCACACTGGGTAGTACAGGAGTGTCTGTGATTCCCCACTCCACACTGGGTAGTACAGGTGTGTCTGTGTTTCCCCACTCCACACTGGGTAGTACAGGAGTGTCTGTGTTTCCCCACTCCTCACTGGGTAGTACTGGAGTGTCTGTGTTTCCCCACTCCACACTGGGTAGTACAGGAGTGTCTGTGTTTCCCCAATCCACACTGGGTGGTACAGGAGTGTCTGTGTTTCCCCAATCCACACTGGGTGGTACAGGAGTGTCTGTGTTTCCCCACTCCACACTGGGTAGTACAGGAGTGTCTGTGTTTCCCCACTCCACACTGGGTAGTACAGGAGTGTCTGTGTTTCCCCACTCCACACTGGGTGGTACAGGAGTGTCTGTGTTTCCCCACTCCACACTGGGTAGTACAGGAGTGTCTGTGTTTCCCCACTCCACACTGGGTAGTACAGGATTGTCTGTGTTTCCCCACTCCACACTGGGTAGTACAGGAGTGTCTGTGTTTCCCCTCTCCACACTGGGTAGTACAGTAGTGTCTGTGTTTCCCCACTCCACACTGGGTAGTACAGGAGTGTCTGTGTTTCCCCACTCCACACTGGGTAGTACAGGAGTGTCTGTGTTTCCCCACTCCACACTGGGTAGTACAGGAGTGTCTGTGTTTCCCCACTCCACACTGGGAAGTACAGGAGTGTCTGTGTTTCCCCACTCCACACTGGATAGTACAGGAGTGTCTGTGTTTCCCCACTCCACACTGGGTAGTACAGGAGTGTCTGTGCTTCCCCACTCCACACTGGATAGTACAGGAGTGTCTGTGTTTCCCCACTCCACACTGGGTAGTACAGGAGTGTCTGTGTTTCCCCACTCCACACTGGATAGTACAGGAGTGTCTGTGTTTCCCCACTCCACACTGGGTAGTACAGGAGTGTCTGTGTTTCCCCACTCCACACTGGGTGGTACAGGAGTGTCTGTGTTTCCCCACTCCACACTGGGTAGTACAGGATTGTCTGTGTTTCCCCACTCCACACTGGATAGTACAGGAGTGTCTGTGTTTCCCCACTCCACACTGGGTAGTACAGGATTGTCTGTGTTTCCCCACTCCACACTGGATAGTACAGGAGTGTCTGTGTTTCCCCACTCCACACTGGGTAGTACAGGAGTTTCTGTGTTTCCCCACTCCACACTGGGTGGTACAGGAGTGTCTGTGTTTCCCCACTCCACACTGTGTAGTACAGGAGTGTCTGTGTTGCCCCACTCCACACTGGGTAGTACAGGAGTGTCTGTGTTTCCCCACTCCTCACTGGGTAGTACAGGAGTGTCTGTGTTTCCCCACTCCTCACTGGGTAGTACAGGAGTGTCTGTGTTTCCCCACTCCACAATGGGTAGTACAGGAGTGTCTGTGTTTCCCCACTCCACACTGGGTAGTACAGGAGTGTCTGTGTTTCCCACTCCACAATGGGTAGTACAGGAGTGTCTGTGTTTCCCCACTCCACACTGGGTAGTACAGGAGTGTCTGTGTTTCCACACTCCACACTGGGTAATTCAGGAGTGTCTGTGTTTCCCCACTCCACACTGGGTAGTACAGGAGTGTCTGTGTTTCCCCAATCCACACTGGGTAGTACAGGAGAGTCGGTGTTTCCCTACTCCACACCGTGTAGTACAGGAGTGTCTGTGTTTCCCTACTCCACACTGGGTAGTACAGGAGTGTCTGTGTTTCCCCACACCACACTGGTTAGTACAGGAGTGTCTGTGTTTCCCCACTCCACACCGTGTAGTACAGGAGTGTCTGTGTTTCCCTACTCCACACCGTGTAGTACAGGAGTGTCTGTGTTTCCCTACTCCACACCGTGTAGTACAGGAGTGTCTGTGTTTCCCCACTCCACACTGGGTAGTACAGGAGTGTCTGTGTTTCCCCCCTCCACACTGGGTAGTACAGGAGTGTCTGTGTTTCCACACTCCACACTGTGTAGTACAGGAGTGTCTGTGTTTCCCCACTCCACAATGGGTAGTCCAGGAGTGTCTGTGTTTCCCCACTCCACACTGGGTAGTACAGGAGTGTCTGTGTTTCCCCACTCCACAATGGGTAGTACAGGAGTGTCTATGTTTCCCCACTACACACTGGGTAGTACAGGAGTGTCTGTGTTTCCCCACTCCACACTGGGTAGTACAGGAGTGTCTGTGTTTCCCCACTCCACACTGGGTAGTACAGGAGTGTCTGTGTTTCCCCACTCCACAATGGGTAGTACAGGAGTGTCTGTGTTTCCACACTCCACACTGGGTGGTACAGGAGTGTCTGTGTTTCCCCACTCCACACTGGGTAGTACAGGAGTGTCTGTGTTTCCCCCCTCCACACTTGGTGGTACAGGAGTGTCTGTGTTTCCCCACTCCACACTGGGTAGTACAGGAGTGTCTGTGTTTCCCCACTCCACACTGGGTAGTACAGGAGTGTCTGTGTTTCCCCACTCCACACTGGGTAGTACAGGAGTGTCTGTGTTTCCCCACTCCACACTGGGTAGTACAGGAGTGTCTGTGTTTCCCCACTCCACACCGGGTAGTACAGGAGTGTCTGTGATTCCCTACTCCACACTGTGTAGTACAGGAGTGTCTGTGATTCCCCACTCCACACTGGGTAGTACAGGAGTGTCTGTGTTTCCCCACTCCACACTGGGTCGTACAGGAGTGTCTGTGTTTCCCCACTCCACACTGGGTAGTACAGGAGTGTCTGTGTTTCCCCACTCCACACTGGGTCATACAGGACTGTCTGTGTTTCCCCTCTCCACACTGGGTAGTACAGGAGTGTCTGTGTTTCCCCACTCCACACTGGGTAGTACAGGAGTGTCTGTGTTTCCCCACTCCACACTGGGTAGTACAGGAGTGTCTGTGTTTCCCCACTCCACACTGGGTAGTACAGGTGTTTCTGTGTTTCCCTACTCCACACTGGGTCGTACAGGAGTGTCTGTGTTTCCCCACTCCACTCTGGGTAGTACAGGAGTGTCTGTGTTTCCCCACTCCACACTGGGTAGTACAGGTGTGTCTGTGTTTCCCCACTCCACACTGGGTAGTACAGGAGTGTCTGTGTTTCCCCACTCCACAATGGGTAGTACAGGAGTGTCTGTGTTTCCCCACTCCACAATGGGTAGTACAGGAGTGTCTGTGTTTCCCCACTCCACACTGGGTAGTGCAGGAGTGTCTGTGTTTCCCCCCTCCACACTGGGAAGTACAGGAGTGTCTATGTTTCCACACTCCACACTGGGTAGTACAGGAGTGTCTGTGTTTCCACACTCCACACTGGGTAGTACAGGAGTGTCTGTGTTTCCCCACTCCAGACTGGGTAGTACAGGAGTGTCTGTGTTTCCCCACTCCACACTGGGTAGTACAGGAGTGTCTGTGTTTCCCCCCTCCACACTGGGTAGTACAGGAGTGTCTGTGTTTCCACACTCCACACTGTGTAGTACAGGAGTGTCTGTGTTTCCCCACTCCACAATGGGTAGTCCAGGAGTGTCTGTGTTTCCCCACTCCACACTGGGTAGTACAGGAGTGTCTGTGTTTCCCCACTCCACAATGGGTAGTACAGGAGTGTCTGTGTTTCCCCACTCCACACTGGGTAGTACAGGAGTGTCTGTGTTTCCCCACTCCACACTGGGTAGTACAGGAGTGTCTGTGTTTCCCCACTCCACACTGGGTAGTACAGGAGTGTCTGTGTTTCCCCACTCCACAATGGGTAGTACAGGAGTGTCTGTGTTTCCACACTCCACACTGGGTGGTACAGGAGTGTCTGTGTTTCCCCACTCCACACTGGGTAGTACAGGAGTGTCTGTGTTTCCCCCCTCCACACTGGGTGGTACAGGAGTGTCTGTGTTTCTCCACTCCACACTGGGCAGTACAGGAGTGTCTGTGTTTCCCCACTCCACACTGGGTAGTACAGGAGTGTCTGTGTTTCCCCACTCCACACTGGTTAGTACAGGAGTGTCTGTGTTTCCCCACTCCACACTGGGTAGTACAGGAGTGTCTGTGTTTCCCCACTCCACACTGGGTAGTACAGGAGTGTCTGTGTTTCCCCACTCCACAATGGGTAGTACAGGAGTGTCTGTGTTTCCACACTCCACACTGGGTGGTACAGGAGTGTCTGTGTTTCCCCACTCCACACTGGGTAGTACAGGAGTGTCTGTGTTTCCCCCCTCCACACTGGGTGGTACAGGAGTGTCTGTGTTTCCACACTCCACACTGGGTAGTACAGGAGTGTCTGTGTTTCCCCCCTCCACACTGGGTGGTACGGGAGTGTCTGTGTTTCCCCAGTCCACACTGGGTAGTACAGGAGTGTCTGTGTTTCCCCATCTCCACAATGGGTAGTACAGGAGTGTCTGTGTTTCCCCCCTCCACACTGGGTAGTACAGGAGTGTCTGTGTTTCCACACTCCACACTGGGTAGTACAGGAGTGTCTGTGTTTCCCAACTCCACACTGGGTAGTACAGGAGTGTCTGTGTTTCCCCCCTCCACACTGGGTAGTACAGGAGTGTCTGTGTTTCCACACTCCACACTGGGTAGTACAGGAGTGTCTGTGTTTCCCCACTCCACAATGGGTAGTACAGGAGTGTCTGTGTTTCCCCACTCCACACTGGGTAGTACAGGAGTATCTGTGTTTCCCCACTCTACACTGGGTAGTACAGGAGTGTCTGTGTTTCCCCACTCCACACTGGGTAGTACAGGAGTGTCTGTGTTTCCCCACTCCACACTGGGTAGTACAGGAGTGTCTGTGTTTCCCCACTCCACACTGGGTAGTACAGTCGTGTCTGTGTTTCCACACTCCACACTGGGTAGTACAGGAGTGTCTGTGTTTCCCCAATCCACACAGTGTAATACAGGAGTGTCTGTGTTTCCCCACTCCATACTGGGTCATACAGGAGTGTCTGTGTTTCCCCACTCCACACTGGATAGTACAGGAGTGTCTGTGTTTCCCCACTCCACACTGGGTAGTACAGGAGTGTCTGTGTTTCCCCACTCCACACTGGGTAGTACAGGAGTGTCTGTGTTTCCCCACTCCACACCGGGTAGTACAGGAGTGTCTGTGTTTCCACACTCCACACTGGGTAGTACAGGAGTGTCTGTGTTTACCCACTCCTCACCGTGTAGTACAGGAGTGTCTGTGTTTCCCCACTCCACACCGGGTAGTACAGGAGTGTCTGTGATTCCCTACTCCACACTGTGTAGTACAGGAGTGTCTGTGATTCCCCACTCCACACTGGGTAGTACAGGAGTGTCTGTGTTTCCCCACTCCACACTGGGTCGTACAGGAGTGTCTGTGTTTCCCCACTCCACACTGGGTAGTACAGGAGTGTCTGTGTTTCCCCACTCCACACTGGGTCATACAGGACAGTCTGTGTTTCCCCTCTCCACACTGGGTAGTACAGGAGTGTCTGTGTTTCCCCACTCCACACTGGGTAGTACAGGAGTGTCTGTGTTTCCCCACTCCACACTGGGTAGTACAGGAGTGTCTGTGTTTCCCCACTCCACACTGGGTAGTACAGGTGTTTCTGTGTTTCCCTACTCCACACTGGGTCGTACAGGAGTGTCTGTGTTTCCCCACTCCACACTGGGTAGTACAGGAGTGTCTGTGTTTCCCCACTCCACACTGGGTAGTACAGGTGTGTCTGTGTTTCCCCACTCCACACTGGGTAGTACAGGAGTGTCTGTGTTTCTCCACTCCACAGTGGGTAGTACAGGAGTGTCTGTGTTTCCCCAATCCACACTGGGTGGTACAGGAGTGTCTGTGTTTCCCCAATCCACACTGGGTGGTACAGGAGTGTCTGTGTTTCCCCACTGTACACTGGGTAGTACAGGAGTGTCTGTGTTTCCCCACTCAACACTGGGTTGTACAGGAGAGTCTGTGTTTCCCCACTCCACACTGGGTGGTACAGGAGTGTCTGTGTTTCCCCACTCCACACTGCGTAGTACAGGAGTGTCTGTGTTTCCCCACTCCACACTGGGAAGTACAGGAGTGTCTGTGTTTCCCTACTCCACACCGTGTAGTACAGGAGTGTCTGTGTTTCCCTACTCCACACCGTGTAGTACAGGAGTGTCTGTGTTTCCCTACTGCACACCGTGTAGTACAGGAGTGTCTGTGTTTCCCTACTCCACAATGGGTAGTACAGGAGTGTCTGTGTTTCCCTACTCCACACCGTGTAGTACAGGAGTGTCTGTGTTTCCCCACTCCACAATGGGTAGTACAGGATTGTCTGTGTTTCCCCACTCCACACTGGGTAGTACAGGAGTGTCTGTGTTTCCCCACTCCACACTGGGTAGTACAGGAGTGTCTGTGATTCCCTACTCCACACTGTGTAGTACAGGTGTTTCTGTGTTTCCCTACTCCACACTGGGTAGTACAGGAGTGTCTTTGTTTCCCCACTCCACACTGGGTAGTACAGGAGTGTCTGTGTTTCCCCACTCCACACTGGGTAGTACAGGTGTGTCTGTGTTTCCCCACTCCACACTGGGTAGTACAGGAGTGTCTGTGTTTCCCCACTCCACACTGGGTAGTACAGGAGTGTCTGTGTTTCCCTACTCCACACCGTGTAGTACAGGAGTGTCTGTGTTTCCCCAATCCACACTGGGTGGTACAGGAGTGTCTGTGTTTCCCCACTCCACACTGGGTAGTACAGGAGTGTCTGTGTTTCCCCACTCCACACTGGGTAGTACAGGAGAGTCTGTGTTTCCCCACTCCACACTGGGTGGTACAGGAGTGTCTGTGTTTCCCCACTCCACACTGGGTAGTACAGGAGTGTCTGTGTTTCCCCACACCACACTGGTTAGTACAGGAGTGTCTGTGTTTCCCCACTCCACACCGTGTAGTACAGGAGTGTCTGTGTTTCCCTACTCCACACCGTGTAGTACAGGAGTGTCTGTGTTTCCCTACTGCACACCGTGTAGTACAGGAGTGTCTGTGTTTCCCTACTCAACAATGGGTAGTACAGGAGTGTCTGTGTTTCCCTACTCCACACCGTGTAGTACAGGAGTGTCTGTGTTTCCCCACTCCACAATGGGTAGTACAGGAGTGTCTGTGTTTCCCCACTCCACACTGGGTAGTACAGGAGTGTCTGTGTTTCCCCACTCCACACTAGGTAGTACAGGAGTGTCTGTGTTTCCCCACTCCACACTGGGTAGTACAGGAGTGTCTGTGCTTCCCCACTCCACACTGGGTAGTACAGGAGTGTCTGTGTTTCCCCACTCCACACTGGGTAGTGCAGGAGTGTCTGTTTTTCCCCACTCCACACTGTGTAGTACAGGAGTGTCTGTGATTCCCTACTCCACACTGGGTAGTACAGGAGTGTCTGTGTTTCCCCACTCCACACTGGGAAGTACAGGAGTGTCTGTGTTTCCCTACTCCACACCGTGTAGTACAGGAGTGTCTGTGTTTCCCCACTCCACACTGGTTAGTACAGGTGTTTCTGTGTTTCCCCACTCCACACTGGGTAGTACAGGAGTGTCTGTGTTTCCCCACTCCACACTGGGTCGTACAGGAGTGTCTGTGTTTCCCCACTCCACACTGGGTCATACAGGAGTGTCTGTGTTTCCCCACTCCACACCGTGTAGTACAGGAATGTCTGTGTTTCCCCACTCCACACTGGGTAGTACAGGAGTGTCTGTGTTTCCCCACTCCACACTGGGTAGTACAGGTGTTTCTGTGTTTCCCCACTCCACACTGGGTAGTACAGGAGTGTCTGTGTTTCCCCACTCCACAAAGGGTAGTACAGGAGTGTCTGTGTTTCCCCACTCCACACTGGGTCGTACAGGAGTGTCTGTGTTTCCCCACTCCACACTGGGTCATACAGGAGTGTCTGTGTTTCCCCACTCCACACCGTGTAGTACAGGAGTGTCTGTGTTTCCCCACTCCACACTGGGTAGTACAGGAGTGTCTGTGTTTCCCCACTCCACACTGGGTAGTACAGGTGTTTCTGTGTTTCCCCACTCCACACTGGGTAGTACAGGAGTGTCTGTGTTTCCCCACTCCACACAGGGTAGTACAGGAGTGTCTGTGTTTCCCCACTCCACACTGGGTAGTACAGGAGTGTCTGTGTTTCCCCACTCCACACTGGGTAGTACAGGAGTGTCTGTGTTTCCTCACTCCACACTGGGTCGTACAGGAGTGTCTGTGTTTCCCCACTCCACACTGGGTAGTACAGGAGTGTCTGTGTTTCCCCACTCCACACTGGGTAGTACAGGAGTGTCTGTGTTTCCCCACTCCACACTGTGTAGTACAGGAGTGTCTGTGTTTCCCCACTCCACACTGGGTAGTACAGGTGTGTCTGTGTTTCCCCACTCCACACTGGGTAGTACAGGAGTGTCTGTGTTTCCCCACTCCACACTGGGTAGTACAGGAGTGTCTGTGTTTCCCCACTCCACACAGGGTAGTACAGGAGTGTCTGTGTTTCCCCACTCCACACTGGGTCGTACAGGAGTGTCTGTGTTTCCCCACTCCACACTGGGTCATACAGGAGTGTCTGTGTTTACCCACTCCACACCGTGTAGTACAGGAGTGTCTGTGTTTCCCCACTCCACACTGGGTAGTACAGGAGTGTCTGTGTTTCCCCACTCCACACTGGGTAGTACAGGAGTGTCTGTGTTTCCCCACTCCACACCGTGTAGTACAGGAGTGTCTGTGTTTCCCTACTCCACACCGTGTAGTACAGGAGTGTCTGTGTTTCCCTACTCCACACCGTGTAGTACAGGAGTGTCTGTGTTTCCCCACTCCACACTGGGTCGTACAGGAGTGTCTGTGTTTCCCCACTCCACACTGGGTCATACAGGAGTGTCTGTGTTTCCCCACTCCACACCGTGTAGTACAGGAGTGTCTGTGTTTCCCCACTCCACACTGGTTAGTACAGGAGTGTCTGTGTTTCCCCACTCCACACTGGGTAGTACAGGTGTTTCTGTGTTTCCCCACTCCACACTGGGTAGTACAGGAGTGTCTGTGTTTCCGCACTCCACACAGGGTAGTACAGGAGTGTCTGTGTTTCCCCACTCCACACTGGGTAGTACAGGAGTGTCTGTGTTTCCCCACTCCACACTGGGTAGTACAGGAGTGTCTGTGTTTCCTCACTCCACACTGGGTCGTACAGGAGTGTCTGTGTTTCCCCACTCCACACTGGGTAGTACAGGAGTGTCTGTGTTTCCCCACTCCACACTGGGTAGTACAGGAGTGTCTGTGTTTCCCCACTCCACACTGTGTAGTACAGGAGTGTCTGTGTTTCCCCACTCCACACTGGGTAGTACAGGTGTGTCTGTGTTTCCCCACTCCACACTGGGTAGTACAGGAGTGTCTGTGTTTCCCCACTCCACACTGGGTAGTACAGGAGTGTCTGTGTTTCCCCACTCCACACAGGGTAGTACAGGAGTGTCTGTGTTTCCCCACTCCACACTGGGTCGTACAGGAGTGTCTGTGTTTCCCCACTCCACACTGGGTCATACAGGAGTGTCTGTGTTTACCCACTCCACACCGTGTAGTACAGGAGTGTCTGTGTTTCCCCACTCCACACTGGGTAGTACAGGAGTGTCTGTGTTTCCCCACTCCACACTGGGTAGTACAGGAGTGTCTGTGTTTCCCCACTCCACACCGTGTAGTACAGGAGTGTCTGTGTTTCCCTACTCCACACCGTGTAGTACAGGAGTGTCTGTGTTTCCCTACTCCACACCGTGTAGTACAGGAGTGTCTGTGTTTCCCCACTCCACACTGGGTAGTACAGGAGTGTCTGTGTTTCCCCACTCCACACTGGGTAGTACAGGAGTGTCTGTGTTTCCCCACTCCACACTGGGTAGTACAGGAGTGTCTGTGTTTCCCCACTCCACACTGGGTAGTACAGGAGTGTCTGTGTTTCCCCACTCCACACTGGGTAGTACTGGAGTGTCTGTGTTTCCCCACTCCACACTGGGTAGTACAGGAGTGTCTGTGTTTCCCCACTCCACACTGGGTAGTACAGGAGTGTCTGTGTTTCCCTACTCCACACCGTGTAGTACAGGAGTGTCTGTGTTTCCCTACTCCACACCGGGTAGTACAGGAGTGTCTGTGTTTCCCTACTCCACACCGTGTAGTACAGGAGTGTCTGTGTTTCCCCACTCCACACTGGGTAGTACAGGTGTGTCTGTGTTTCCCCACTCCACACTGGGTAGTACAGGAGTGTCTGTGTTTCCCCACTCCACACTGGGTAGTACAGGAGTGTCTGTGTTTCCCCACTCCACACTGGGTAGTACAGGAGTGTCTGTGTTTCCCCACTCCACACTGGGTAGTACAGGAGTGTCGGTGTTTCCCCACTCCTCACTGGGTAGTACAGGAGTGTCTGTGTTTCCCCACTCCACACTGGGTAGTACAGGAGTGTCTGTGTTTCCCCCCTCCACACTGGGTAGTACAGGAGTGTCTGGGTTTCCCCACTCCACAATGGGTAGTACCGGAGTGTCTGTGTTTCCCCACTCCACACTGGGTAGTACAGGAGAGTCTGTGTTTCCGTACTCCACACTGGGTAGTACGGGACTGTCTGTGTTTCCCCACTCCACAATGGGTAGTACAGGTGTTTCTGTGTTTCCCAACTCCACACTGGGTAGTACAGGAGTGTCTGTGATTCCCCACTCCACACTGGGTAGTACAGGTGTGTCTGTGTTTCCCCACTCCACACTGGGTAGTACAGGAGTGTCTGTGTTTCCCCACTCCTCACTGGGTAGTACTGGAGTGTCTGTGTTTCCCCACTCCACACTGGGTAGTACAGGAGTGTCTGTGTTTCCCCAATCCACACTGGGTGGTACAGGAGTGTCTGTGTTTCCCCAATCCACACTGGGTGGTACAGGAGTGTCTGTGTTTCCCCACTCCACACTGGGTAGTACAGGAGTGTCTGTGTTTCCCCACTCCACACTGGGTAGTACAGGAGTGTCTGTGTTTCCCCACTCCACACTGGGTGGTACAGGACTGTCTGTGTTTCCCCACTCCACACTGGGTAGTACAGGAGTGTCTGTGTTTCCCCACTCCACACTGGGTAGTACAGGAGTGTCTGTGTTTCCCCACTCCACACTGGGTAGTACAGGAGTGTCTGTGTTTCCCCACTCCACACTGGGTAGTACAGGAGTGTCTGTGTTTCCCCACTCCACACTGGATAGTACAGGAGTGTCTGTGTTTCCCCACTCCACACTGGGTAGTACAGGAGTGTCTGTGCTTCCCCACTCCACACTGGGTAGTACAGGAGTGTCTGTGTTTCCCCACTCCACACTGGATAGTACAGGAGTGTCTGTGTTTCCCCACTCCACACTGGGTAGTACAGGAGTGTCTGTGTTTCCCCACTCCACACTGGGTAGTACAGGAGTGTCTGTGTTTCCCCACTCCACACTGGGTAGTACAGGAGTGTCTGTGTTTCCCCACTCCACACTGGGTAGTACTGGAGTGTCTGTGTTTCCCCACTCCACACTGGGTAGTACAGGAGTGTCTGTGTTTCCCCACTCCACACTGGGTAGTACAGGAGTGTCTGTGTTTCCCTACTCCACACCGTGTAGTACAGGAGTGTCTGTGTTTCCCTACTCCACACCGGGTAGTACAGGAGTGTCTGTGTTTCCCTACTCCACACCGTGTAGTACAGGAGTGTCTGTGTTTCCCCACTCCACACTGGGTAGTACAGGTGTGTCTGTGTTTCCCCACTCCACACTGGGTAGTACAGGAGTGTCTGTGTTTCCCCACTCCACACTGGGTAGTACAGGAGTGTCTGTGTTTCCCCACTCCACACTGGGTAGTACAGGAGTGTCTGTGTTTCCCCACTCCACACTGGGTAGTACAGGAGTGTCGGTGTTTCCCCACTCCTCACTGGGTAGTACAGGAGTGTCTGTGTTTCCCCACTCCACACTGGGTAGTACAGGAGTGTCTGTGTTTCCCCCCTCCACACTGGGTAGTACAGGAGTGTCTGGGTTTCCCCACTCCACAATGGGTAGTACCGGAGTGTCTGTGTTTCCCCACTCCACACTGGGTAGTACAGGAGAGTCTGTGTTTCCGTACTCCACACTGGGTAGTACGGGACTGTCTGTGTTTCCCCACTCCACAATGGGTAGTACAGGTGTTTCTGTGTTTCCCCACTCCACACTGGGTCACACAGGACTGTCTGTGTTTCCCCACTCTACACTGGGTAGTACAGGAGTGTCTGTGTTTCCCCACTCCACACTGGGTGGTACAGGAGTGTCTGTGTTTCCACACTCCACACTGGGTACTACAGGAGTGTCTGTGTTTCCCCACTCCACACTGGGTAGTACAGGAGTGTCTGTGTTTCCCCAATCCACACTGGGTAGTACAGGAGTGTCTGTGTTTCCCCACTCCACACTGGGTAGTACAGGAGTGTCTGTGTTTCCCCACTCCACACTGGGTAGTACAGGAGTGTCTGTGTTTCCCCACTCCACAATGGGTAGTACAGGAGTGTCTGTGTTTCCCCAATCCACACTGGGTAG
Organism: Hemitrygon akajei; assembly: GCF_048418815.1. Classification (NCBI taxonomy): domain Eukaryota; kingdom Metazoa; phylum Chordata; class Chondrichthyes; order Myliobatiformes; family Dasyatidae; genus Hemitrygon; species Hemitrygon akajei. Next base: position 97,118,283 of record NC_133138.1, on the reverse strand, counting down.
TACAGGAGTGTCTGTGTTTCCCCACTCCACACTGGGTAGTACAGGAGTGTCTGTGTTTCCCCACTCCACACTGGGTAGTACAGGAGTGTCTGTGTTTCCCCACTCCACAATGGGTAGTACAGGAGTGTCTGTGTTTCCCCACTCCACACTGGGTGGTACAGGAGTGTCTGTGTTTCCCCACTCCACACTGGGTAGTACAGGAGTGTCTGTGTTTCCCCACTCCACACTGGGTAGTACAGGAGTGTCTGTGTTTCCCCACTCCACATTGGGTAGTACAGGAGTGTCTGTGTTTCCCCACTCCACACTGGGTAGTACAGGAGTGTCTGTGTTTCCCCACTCCACACTGGGTAGTACAGGAGTGTCTGTGTTTCCCCACTCCACACTGGGTATTACAGGTGTTTCTGTGTTTCCCCACTCCACACTGGGTCACACAGGACTGTCTGCGTTTCCCCACTCTACACTGGGTAGTACAGGAGTGTCTGTGTTTCCCCACTCCACACTGGGTGGTACAGGAGTGTCTGTGTTTCCACACTCCACACTGGGTACTACAGGAGTGTCTGTGTTTCCCCACTCCACACTGGGTAGTACAGGAGTGTCTGTGTTTCCCCAATCCACACTGGGTAGTACAGGAGTGTCTGTGTTTCCCCACTCCACACTGGGTAGTACAGGAGTGTCTGTGTTTCCCCACTCCACACTGGGTAGTACAGGAGTGTCTGTGTTTCCCCACTCCACAATGGGTAGTACAGGAGTGTCTGTGTTTCCCCAATCCACACTGGGTAGTACAGGAGTGTCTGTGTTTCCCCACTCCACACTGGGTAGTACAGGAGTGTCTGTGTTTCCCCACTCCACACTGGGTAGTACAGGAGTGTCTGTGTTTCCCCACTCCACAATGGGTAGTACAGGAGTGTCTGTGTTTCCCCACTCCACACTGGGTGGTACAGGAGTGTCTGTGTTTCCCCACACCACACTGGGTAGTACAGGAGTGTCTGTGTTTCCCCACTCCACACTGGGTAGTACAGGAGTGTCTGTGTTTCCCCACTCCACATTGGGTAGTACAGGAGTGTCTGTGTTTCCCCACTCCACACTGGGTAGTACAGGAGTGTCTGTGTTTCCCTACTCCACACTGGGTAGTACAGGAGTGTCTGTGTTTCCCCACTCCACACTGGGTAGTACAGGAGTGTCTGTGTTTCCACACTCCACACTGGGTACTACAGGAGTGTCTGTGTTTCCCCACTCCACACTAGGTAGTACAGGAGTGTCTGTGTTTCACCACTCCACACTGGGTAGTACAGGTGTTTCTGTGTTTCCCTACTCCACACTGGGTAGTACAGGAGTGTCTGTGATTCCCCACTCCACACTGGGTAGTACAGGTGTGTCTGTGTTTCCCCACTCCACACTGGGTAGTACAGGAGTGTCTGTGTTTCCCCACTCCTCACTGGGTAGTACTGGAGTGTCTGTGTTTCCCCACTCCACACTGGGTAGTACAGGAGTGTCTGTGTTTCCCCACTCCACACTGGGTAGTACAGGAGTGTCTGTGTTTCCCCACTCCACACTGGGTGGTACAGGACTGTCTGTGTTTCCCCACTCCACACTGGGTAGTACAGGAGTGTCTGTGTTTCCCCACTCCACACTGGGTAGTACAGGAGTGTCTGTGTTTCCCCACTCCACACTGGGTAGTACAGGAGTGTCTGTGTTTCCCCACTCCACACTGGGTAGTAAAGGAGTGTCTGTGTTTCCCCACTCCACACTGGATAGTACAGGAGTGTCTGTGTTTCCCCACTCCACACTGGGTAGTACAGGAGTGTCTGTGCTTCCCCACTCCACACTGGATAGTACAGGAGTGTCTGTGTTTCCCCACTCCACACTGGGTAGTACAGGAGTGTCTGTGTTTCCCCACTCCACACTGGGTGGTACAGGAGTGTCTGTGTTTCCCCACTCCACACTGGGTAGTACAGGAGTGTCTGTGTTTCCCCACTCCACACTGGGTAGTACAGGAGTGTCTGTGTTTCCCCACTCCACATTGGGTAGTACAGGAGTGTCTGTGTTTCCCCACTCCACACTGGGTAGTACAGGAGTGTCTGTGTTTCCCCACTCCACACTGGGTAGTACAGGAGTGTCTGTGTTTCCCCACTCCACACTGGGTATTACAGGTGTTTCTGTGTTTCCCCACTCCACACTGGGTCACACAGGACTGTCTGCGTTTCCCCACTCTACACTGGGTAGTACAGGAGTGTCTGTGTTTCCCCACTCCACACTGGGTGGTACAGGAGTGTCTGTGTTTCCACACTCCACACTGGGTACTACAAGAGTGTCTGTGTTTCCCCACTCCACACTGGGTAGTACAGGAGTGTCTGTGTTTCCCCAATCCACACTGGGTAGTACAGGAGTGTCTGTGTTTCCCCACTCCACACTGGGTAGTACAGGAGTGTCTGTGTTTCCCCACTCCACACTGGGTAGTACAGGAGTGTCTGTGTTTCCCCACTCCACAATGGGTAGTACAGGAGTGTCTGTGTTTCCCCAATCCACACTGGGTAGTACAGGAGTGTCTGTGTTTCCCCACTCCACACTGGGTAGTACAGGAGTGTCTGTGTTTCCCCACTCCACACTGGGTAGTACAGGAGTGTCTGTGTTTCCCCACTCCACAATGGGTAGTACAGGAGTGTCTGTGTTTCCCCACTCCACACTGGGTGGTACAGGAGTGTCTGTGTTTCCCCACACCACACTGGGTAGTACAGGAGTGTCTGTGTTTCCCCACTCCACACTGGGTAGTACAGGAGTGTCTGTGTTTCCCCACTCCACATTGGGTAGTACAGGAGTGTCTGTGTTTCCCCACTCCACACTGGGTAGTACAGGAGTGTCTGTGTTTCCCTACTCCACACTGGGTAGTACAGGAGTGTCTGTGTTTCCCCACTCCACACTGGGTAGTACAGGAGTGTCTGTGTTTCCACACTCCACACTGGGTACTACAGGAGTGTCTGTGTTTCCCCACTCCACACTAGGTAGTACAGGAGTGTCTGTGTTTCACCACTCCACACTGGGTAGTACAGGTGTTTCTGTGTTTCCCTACTCCACACTGGGTAGTACAGGAGTGTCTGTGATTCCCCACTCCACACTGGGTAGTACAGGTGTGTCTGTGTTTCCCCACTCCACACTGGGTAGTACAGGAGTGTCTGTGTTTCCCCACTCCTCACTGGGTAGTACTGGAGTGTCTGTGTTTCCCCACTCCACACTGGGTAGTACAGGAGTGTCTGTGTTTCCCCAATCCACACTGGGTGGTACAGGAGTGTCTGTGTTTCCCCAATCCACACTGGGTGGTACAGGAGTGTCTGTGTTTCCCCACTCCACACTGGGTTGTACAGGAGTGTCTGTGTTTCCCCACTCCACACTGGGTAGTACAGGAGTGTCTGTGTTTCCCCACTCCACACTGGGTGGTACAGGACTGTCTGTGTTTCCCCACTCCACACTGGGTAGTACAGGAGTGTCTGTGTTTCCCCACTCCACACTGGGTAGTACAGGAGTGTCTGTGTTTCCCCACTCCACACTGGGTAGTACAGGAGTGTCTGTGTTTCCCCACTCCACACTGGGTAGTAAAGGAGTGTCTGTGTTTCCCCACTCCACACTGGATAGTACAGGAGTGTCTGTGTTTCCCCACTCCACACTGGGTAGTACAGGAGTGTCTGTGCTTCCCCACTCCACACTGGATAGTACAGGAGTGTCTGTGTTTCCCCACTCCACACTGGGTAGTACAGGAGTGTCTGTGTTTCCCCACTCCACACTGGATAGTACAGGAGTGTCTGTGTTTCCCCACTCCACACTGGGTAGTACAGGAGTGTCTGTGTTTCCCCACTCCACACTGGGTGGTACAGGAGTGTCTGTGTTTCCCCACTCCACACTGTGTAGTACAGGAGTGTCTGTGTTTCCCCACTCCACACTGGGTAGTACAGGATTGTCTGTGTTTCCCCACTCCACACTGGATAGTACAGGAGTGTCTGTGTTTCCCCACTCCACACTGGGTAGTACAGGAGTGTCTGTGTTTCCCCACTCCACACTGGGTGGTACAGGAGTGTCTGTGTTTCCCCACTCCACACTGTGTAGTACAGGAGTGTCTGTGTTTCCCCACTCCACACTGGGTAGTACAGGAGTGTCTGTGTTTCCCCACTCCTCACTGGGTAGTACAGGAGTGTCTGTGTTTCCCCACTCCTCACTGGGTAGTACAGGAGTGTCTGTGTTTCCCCACTCCACAATGGGTAGTACAGGAGTGTCGGTGTTTCCCTAATCCACACCGTGTAGTACAGGAGTGTCTGTGTTTCCCTACTCCACACTGGGTAGTACAGGAGTGTCTGTGTTTCCCCACACCACACTGGTTAGTACAGGAGTGTCTGTGTTTCCCCACTCCACACCGTGTAGTACAGGAGTGTCTGTGTTTCCCTACTCCACACCGTGTAGTACAGGAGTGTCTGTGTTTCCCTACTCCACACCGTGTAGTACAGGAGTGTCTGTGTTTCCCCACTCCACACTGGGTAGTACAGGAGTGTCTGTGTTTCCCCACTCCACACTGGGTAGTACAGGAGTGTCTGTGTTTCCCCACTCCACACTGGGTGGTACAGGAGTGTCTGTGTTTCCCCACTCCACACTGGGTAGTACAGGAGTGTCTGTGTTTCCCCACTCCACACTGGGTAGTACAGGAGTGTCTGTGTTTCCCCACTCCACATTGGGTAGTACAGGAGTGTCTGTGTTTCCCCACTCCACACTGGGTAGTACAGGAGTGTCTGTGTTTCCCCACTCCACACTGGGTAGTACAGGAGTGTCTGTGTTTCCCCACTCCACACTGGGTATTACAGGTGTTTCTGTGTTTCCCCACTCCACACTGGGTCACACAGGACTGTCTGCGTTTCCCCACTCTACACTGGGTAGTACAGGAGTGTCTGTGTTTCCCCACTCCACACTGGGTGGTACAGGAGTGTCTGTGTTTCCACACTCCACACTGGGAACTACAGGAGTGTCTGTGTTTCCCCACTCCACACTGGGTAGTACAGGAGTGTCTGTGTTTCCCCAATCCACACTGGGTAGTACAGGAGTGTCTGTGTTTCCCCACTCCACACTGGGTAGTACAGGAGTGTCTGTGTTTCCCCACTCCACACTGGGTAGTACAGGAGTGTCTGTGTTTCCCCACTCCACAATGGGTAGTACAGGAGTGTCTGTGTTTCCCCAATCCACACTGGGTAGTACAGGAGTGTCTGTGTTTCCCCACTCCACACTGGGTAGTACAGGAGTGTCTGTGTTTCCCCACTCCACACTGGGTAGTACAGGAGTGTCTGTGTTTCCCCACTCCACAATGGGTAGTACAGGAGTGTCTGTGTTTCCCCACTCCACACTGGGTGGTACAGGAGTGTCTGTGTTTCCCCACTCCACACTGGGTAGTACAGGAGTGTCTGTGTTTCCCCACTCCACACTGGGTAGTACAGGAGTGTCTGTGTTTCCCCACTCCACATTGGGTAGTACAGGAGTGTCTGTGTTTCCCCACTCCACACTGGGTAGTACAGGAGTGTCTGTGTTTCCCTACTCCACACTGGGTAGTACAGGAGTGTCTGTGTTTCCCCACTCCACACTGGGTAGTACAGGAGTGTCTGTGTTTCCACACTCCACACTGGGTACTACAGGAGTGTCTGTGTTTCCCCACTCCACACTAGGTAGTACAGGAGTGTCTGTGTTTCACCACTCCACACTGGGTAGTACAGGTGTTTCTGTGTTTCCCTACTCCACACTGGGTAGTACAGGAGTGTCTGTGATTCCCCACTCCACACTGGGTAGTACAGGTGTGTCTGTGTTTCCCCACTCCACACTGGGTAGTACAGGAGTGTCTGTGTTTCCCCACTCCTCACTGGGTAGTACTGGAGTGTCTGTGTTTCCCCACTCCACACTGGGTAGTACAGGAGTGTCTGTGTTTCCCCAATCCACACTGGGTGGTACAGGAGTGTCTGTGTTTCCCCAATCCACACTGGGTGGTACAGGAGTGTCTGTGTTTCCCCACTCCACACTGGGTAGTACAGGAGTGTCTGTGTTTCCCCACTCCACACTGGGTAGTACAGGAGTGTCTGTGTTTCCCCACTCCACACTGGGTGGTACAGGGCTGTCTGTGTTTCCCCACTCCACACTGGGTAGTACAGGAGTGTCTGTGCTTCCCCACTCCACACTGGGTAGTACAGGAGTGTCTGTGTTTCCCCACTCCACACTGGGTAGTACAGGAGTGTCTGTGTTTCCCCACTCCACACTGGGTAGTAAAGGAGTGTCTGTGTTTCCCCACTCCACACTGGATAGTACAGGAGTGTCTGTGTTTCCCCACTCCACACTGGGTAGTACAGGAGTGTCTGTGCTTCCCGACTCCACACTGGATAGTACAGGAGTGTCTGTGTTTCCCCACTCCACACTGGGTAGTACAGGAGTGTCTGTGTTTCCCCACTCCACACTGGATAGTACAGGAGTGTCTGTGTTTCCCCACTCCACACTGGGTAGTACAGGAGTGTCTGTGTTTCCCCACTCCACACTGGGTGGTACAGGAGTGTCTGTGTTTCCCCACTCCACACTGTGTAGTACAGGAGTGTCTGTGTTTCCCCACTCCACACTGGGTAGTACAGGATTGTCTGTGTTTCCCCACTCCACACTGGATAGTACAGGAGTGTCTGTGTTTCCCCACTCCACACTGGGTAGTACAGGAGTGTCTGTGTTTCCCCACTCCACACTGGGTGGTACAGGAGTGTCTGTGTTTCCCCACTCCACACTGTGTAGTACAGGAGTGTCTGTGTTTCCCCACTCCACACTGGGTAGTACAGGAGTGTCTGTGTTTCCCCACTCCTCACTGGGTAGTACAGGAGTGTCTGTGTTTCCCCACTCCTCACTGGGTAGTACAGGAGTGTCTGTGTTTCCCCACTCCACAATGGGTAGTACAGGAGTGTCGGTGTTTCCCTACTCCACACCGTGTAGTACAGGAGTGTCTGTGTTTCCCTACTCCACACTGGGTAGTACAGGAGTGTCTGTGTTTCCCCACACCACACTGGTTAGTACAGGAGTGTCTGCGTTTCCCCACTCCACACCGTGTAGTACAGGAGTGTCTGTGTTTCCCTACTCCACACCGTGTAGTACAGGAGTGTCTGTGTTTCCCTACTCCACACCGTGTAGTACAGGAGTGTCTGTGTTTCCCCACTCCACACTGGGTAGTACAGGAGTGTCTGTGTTTCCCCACTCCACACTGGGTAGTACAGGAGTGTCTGTGTTTCCCCACTCCACACTGGGTAGTACAGGAGTGTCTGTGTTTCCCCACTCCACACTGGGTAGTACAGGAGTGTCTGTGTTTCCCCACTCCACACTGGGTAGTACAGGAGTGTCTGTGTTTCCCCACTCCACACTGGGTAGTACAGGAGTGTCTGTGTTTCCCCACTCCACACTGGGTAGTACAGGAGTGTCTGTGTTTCCCCACTCCACACTGGGTAGTACAGGAGTGTCTGTGTTTCCCTACTCCACACCGTGTAGCACAGGAGTGTCTGTGTTTCCCTACTCCACACCGGGTAGTACAGGAGTGTCTGTGTTTCCCTACTCCACACCGTGTAGTACAGGAGTGTCTGTGTTTCCCCACTCCACACTGGGTAGTACAGGTGTGTCTGTGTTTCCCCACTCCACACTGGGTAGTACAGGAGTGTCTGTGTTTCCCCACTCCACACTGGGTAGTACAGGAGTGTCTGTGTTTCCCCACTCCACACTGGGTAGTACAGGAGTGTCTGTGTTTCTCCACTCCACACTGGGTAGTACAGGAGTGTCGGTGTTTCCCCACTCCTCACTGGGTAGTACAGGAGTGTCTGTGTTTCCCAACTCCACACTGGGTAGTACAGGAGTGTCTGTGTTTCCCCCCTCCACACTGGGTAGTACAGGAGTGTCTGGGTTTCCCCACTCCACAATGGGTAGTACCGGAGTGTCTGTGTTTCCCCACTCCACACTGGGTAGTACAGGAGAGTCTGTGTTTCCGTACTCCACACTGGGTAGTACGGGACTGTCTGTGTTTCCCCACTCCACAATGGGTAGTACAGGTGTTTCTGTGTTTCCCCAGTCCACACTGGGTCACACAGGACTGTCTGTGTTTCCCCACTCTACACTGGGTAGTACAGGAGTGTCTGTGTTTCCCCACTCCACACTGGGTGGTACAGGAGTGTCTGTGTTTCCACACTCCACACTGGGTACTACAGGAGTGTCTGTGTTTCCCCACTCCACACTGGGTAGTACAGGAGTGTCTGTGTTTCCCCACTCCACACTGGGTAGTACAGGAGTGTCTGTGTTTCCCCACTCCACACTGGGTAGTACAGGAGTGTCTGTGTTTCCCCACTCCACACTGGGTAGTACAGGAGTGTCTGTGTTTCCCCACTCCACACTGGGTAGTACAGGAGTGTCTGTGTTTCCCCACTCCACACTGGGTAGTACAGGAGTGTCTGTGTTTCCCCACTCCACACTGGGTAGTACAGGAGTGTCTGTGTTTCCCCACTCCACACTGGGTAGTACAGGAGTGTCTGTGTTTCCCCACTCCACACTGGGTAGTACAGGAGTGTCTGTGTTTCCCTACTCCACACCGTGTAGCACAGGAGTGTCTGTGTTTCCCTACTCCACACCGGGTAGTACAGGAGTGTCTGTGTTTCCCTACTCCACACCGTGTAGTACAGGAGTGTCTGTGTTTCCCCACTCCACACTGGGTAGTACAGGTGTGTCTGTGTTTCCCCACTCCACACTGGGTAGTACAGGAGTGTCTGTGTTTCCCCACTCCACACTGGCTAGTACAGGAGTGTCTGTGTTTCCCCACTCCACACTGGGTAGTACAGGAGTGTCTGTGTTTCCCCACTCCACACTGGGTAGTACAGGAGTGTCGGTGTTTCACCACTCCTCACTGGGTAGTACAGGAGTGTCTGTGTTTCCCCACTCCACACTGGGTAGTACAGGAGTGTCTGTGTTTCCCCCCTCCACACTGGGTAGTACAGGAGTGTCTGGGTTTCCCCACTCCACAATGGGTAGTACCGGAGAGTCTGTGTTTCCCCACTCCACACTGGGTAGTACAGGAGAGTCTGTGTTTCCGTACTCCACACTGGGTAGTACGGGACTGTCTGTGTTTCCCCACTCCACAATGGGTAGTACAGGTGTTTCTGTGTTTCCCCACTCCACACTGGGTCACACAGGACTGTCTGTGTTTCCCCACTCCACACTGGGTAGTACAGGAGTGTCTGTGTTTCCCCACACCACACTGGTTAGTACAGGAGTGTCTGTGTTTCCCCACTCCACACCGTGTAGTACAGGAGTGTCTGTGTTTCCCTACTCCACACCGTGTAGTACAGGAGTGTCTGTGTTTCCCTACTCCACACCGTGTAGTACAGGAGTGTCTGTGTTTCCCCACTCCACACTGGGTAGTACAGGAGTGTCTGTGTTTCCCCCCTCCACACTGGGTAGTACAGGAGTGTCTGTGTTTCCACACTCCACACTGTGTAGTACAGGAGTGTCTGTGTTTCCCCACTCCACAATGGGTAGTCCAGGAGTGTCTGTGTTTCCCCACTCCACACTGGGTAGTACAGGAGTGTCTGTGTTTCCCCACTCCACAATGGGTAGTACAGGAGTGTCTATGTTTCCCCACTCCACACTGGGTAGTACAGGAGTGTCTGTGTTTCCCCACTCCACACTGGGTAGTACAGGAGTGTCTGTGTTTCCCCACTCCACACTGTGTAGTACAGGAGTGTCTGTGTTTCCCCACTCCACAATGGGTAGTACAGGAGTGTCTGTGTTTCCACACTCCACACTGGGTGGTACAGGAGTGTCTGTGTTTCCCCACTCCACACTGGGTAGTACAGGAGTGTCTGTGTTTCCCCCCTCCACACTTGGTGGTACAGGAGTGTCTGTGTTTCCCCACTCCACACTGGGTAGTACAGGAGTGTCTGTGTTTCCCCACTCCACACTGGGTAGTACAGGAGTGTCTGTGTTTCCCCACTCCACACTGGGTAGTACAGGAGTGTCTGTGTTTCCCCACTCCACACTGGGTAGTACAGGAGTGTCTGTGTTTCCCCACTCCACACTGGGTAGTACAGGAGTGTCTGTGTTTCCCCACTCCACACCGGGTAGTACAGGAGTGTCTGTGATTCCCTACTCCACACTGTGTAGTACAGGAGTGTCTGTGATTCCCCACTCCACACTGGGTAGTACAGGAGTGTCTGTGTTTCCCCACTCCACACTGGGTCGTACAGGAGTGTCTGTGTTTCCCCACTCCACACTGGGTAGTACAGGAGTGTCTGTGTTTCCCCACTCCACACTGGGTCATACAGGACTGTCTGTGTTTCCCCTCTCCACACTGGGTAGTACAGGAGTGTCTGTGTTTCCCCACTCCACACTGGGTAGTACAGGAGTGTCTGTGTTTCCCCACTCCACTCTGGGTAGTACAGGAGTGTCTGTGTTTCCCCACTCCACACTGGGTAGTACAGGTGTGTCTGTGTTTCCCCACTCCACACTGGGTAGTACAGGAGTGTCTGTGTTTCCCCACTCCACAATGGGTAGTACAGGAGTGTCTGTGTTTCCCCACTCCACAATGGGTAGTACAGGAGTGTCTGTGTTTCCCCACTCCACACTGGGTAGTGCAGGAGTGTCTGTGTTTCCCCCCTCCACACTGGGTAGTACAGGAGTGTCTATGTTTCCACACTCCACACTGGGTAGTACAGGAGTGTCTGTGTTTCCACACTCCACACTGGGTAGTACAGGAGTGTCTGTGTTTCCCCACTCCAGACTGGGTAGTACAGGAGTGTCTGTGTTTCCCCACTCCACACTGGGTAGTACAGGAGTGTCTGTGTTTCCCCCCTCCACACTGGGTAGTACAGGAGTGTCTGTGTTTCCACACTCCACACTGTGTAGTACAGGAGTGTCTGTGTTTCCCCACTCCACAATGGGTAGTCCAGGAGTGTCTGTGTTTCCCCACTCCACACTGGGTAGTACAGGAGTGTCTGTGTTTCCCCACTCCACAATGGGTAGTACAGGAGTGTCTGTGTTTCCCCACTCCACACTGGGTAGTACAGGAGTGTCTGTGTTTCCCCACTCCACACTGGGTAGTACAGGAGTGTCTGTGTTTCCCCACTCCACACTGGGTAGTACAGGAGTGTCTGTGTTTCCCCACTCCACAATGGGTAGTACAGGAGTGTCTGTGTTTCCACACTCCACACTGGGTGGTACAGGAGTGTCTGTGTTTCCCCACTCCACACTGGGTAGTACAGGAGTGTCTGTGTTTCCCCCCTCCACACTGGGTGGTACAGGAGTGTCTGTGTTTCCCCACTCCACACTGGGCAGTACAGGAGTGTCTGTGTTTCCCCACTCCACACTGGGTAGTACAGGAGTGTCTGTGTTTCCCCACTCCACACTGGGTAGTACAGGAGTGTCTGTGTTTCCCCACTCCACACTGGGTAGTACAGGAGTGTCTGTGTTTCCCCACTCCACACTGGGTAGTACAGGAGTGTCTGTGTTTCCCCACTCCACAATGGGTAGTACAGGAGTGTCTGTGTTTCCACACTCCACACTGGGTGGTACAGGAGTGTCTGTGTTTCCCCACTCCACACTGGGTAGTACAGGAGTGTCTGTGTTTCCCCCCTCCACACTGGGTGGTACAGGAGTGTCTGTGTTTCCACACTCCACACTGGGTAGTACAGGAGTGTCTGTGTTTCCCCACTCCACACTGGGTAGTACAGGAGTGTCTGTGTTTCCCCCCTCCACACTGGGTGGTACAGGAGTGTCTGTGTTTCCACACTCCACACTGGGTAGTACAGGAGTGTCTGTGTTTCCCCACTCCACACTGGGTAGTACAGGAGTGTCTGTGTTTCCCCACTCCACACTGGGTGGTACGGGAGTGTCTGTGTTTCCCCAGTCCACACTGGGTAGTACAGGAGTGTCTGTGTTTCCCCATCTCCACAATGGGTAGTACAGGAGTGTCTGTGTTTCCCCCCCTCCACACTGGGTAGTACAGGAGTGTCTGTGTTTCCCCACTCCACACTGGGTAGTACAGGAGTGTCTGTGTTTCCCCACTCCACACTGGGTAGTACAGGAGTGTCTGTGTTTCCCTACTCCACACCGTGTAGTACAGGAGTGTCTGTGTTTCCCTACTCCACACCGGGTAGTACAGGAGTGTCTGTGTTTCCCTACTCCACACCGTGTAGTACAGGAGTGTCTGTGTTTCCCCACTCCACACTGGGTAGTACAGGTGTGTCTGTGTTTCCCCACTCCACACTGGGTAGTACAGGAGTGTCTGTGTTTCCCCACTCCACACTGGGTAGTACAGGAGTGTCTGTGTTTCCCCACTCCACACTGGGTAGTACAGGAGTGTCTGTGTTTCCCCACTCCACACTGGGTAGTACAGGAGTGTCGGTGTTTCCCCACTCCTCACTGGGTAGTACAGGAGTGTCTGTGTTTCCCCACTCCACACTGGGTAGTACAGGAGTGTCTGTGTTTCCCCCCTCCACACTGGGTAGTACAGGAGTGTCTGGGTTTCCCCACTCCACAATGGGTAGTACCGGAGTGTCTGTGTTTCCCCACTCCACACTGGGTAGTACAGGAGAGTCTGTGTTTCCGTACTCCACACTGGGTAGTACGGGACTGTCTGTGTTTCCCCACTCCACAATGGGTAGTACAGGTGTTTCTGTGTTTCCCCACTCCACACTGGGTCACACAGGACTGTCTGTGTTTCCCCACTCTACACTGGGTAGTACAGGAGTGTCTGTGTTTCCCCACTCCACACTGGGTGGTACAGGAGTGTCTGTGTTTCCACACTCCACACTGGGTACTACAGGAGTGTCTGTGTTTCCCCACTCCACACTGGGTAGTACAGGAGTGTCTGTGTTTCCCCAATCCACACTGGGTAGTACAGGAGTGTCTGTGTTTCCCCACTCCACACTGGGTAGTACAGGAGTGTCTGTGTTTCCCCACTCCACACTGGGTAGTACAGGAGTGTCTGTGTTTCCCCACTCCACAATGGGTAGTACAGGAGTGTCTGTGTTTCCCCAATCCACACTGGGTAGTACAGGAGTGTCTGTGTTTCCCCACTCCACACTGGGTAGTACAGGAGTGTCTGTGTTTCCCCACTCCACACTGGGTAGTACAGGAGTGTCTGTGTTTCCCCACTCCACAATGGGTAGTACAGGAGTGTCTGTGTTTCCCCACTCCACACTGGGTGGTACAGGAGTGTCTGTGTTTCCCCACTCCACACTGGGTAGTACAGGAGTGTCTGTGTTTCCCCACTCCACACTGGGTAGTACAGGAGTGTCTGTGTTTCCCCACTCCACATTGGGTAGTACAGGAGTGTCTGTGTTTCCCCACTCCACACTGGGTAGTACAGGAGTGTCTGTGTTTCCCCACTCCACACTGGGTAGTACAGGAGTGTCTGTGTTTCCCCACTCCACACTGGGTATTACAGGTGTTTCTGTGTTTCCCCACTCCACACTGGGTCACACAGGACTGTCTGCGTTTCCCCACTCTACACTGGGTAGTACAGGAGTGTCTGTGTTTCCCCACTCCACACTGGGTGGTACAGGAGTGTCTGTGTTTCCACACTCCACACTGGGTACTACAGGAGTGTCTGTGTTTCCCCACTACACACTGGGTAGTACAGGAGTGTCTGTGTTTCCCCAATCCACACTGGGTAGTACAGGAGTGTCTGTGTTTCCCCACTCCACACTGGGTAGTACAGGAGTGTCTGTGTTTCCCCACTCCACACTGGGTAGTACAGGAGTGTCTGTGTTTCCCCACTCCACAATGGGTAGTACAGGAGTGTCTGTGTTTCCCCAATCCACACTGGGTAGTACAGGAGTGTCTGTGTTTCCCCACTCCACACTGGGTAGTACAGGAGTGTCTGTGTTTCCCCACTCCACACTGGGTAGTACAGGAGTGTCTGTGTTTCCCCACTCCACAATGGGTAGTACAGGAGTGTCTGTGTTTCCCCACTCCACACTGGGTGGTACAGGAGTGTCTGTGTTTCCCCACTCCACACTGGGTAGTACAGGAGTGTCTGTGTTTCCCCACTCCACACTGGGTAGTACAGGAGTGTCTGTGTTTCCCCACTCCACATTGGGTAGTACAGGAGTGTCTGTGTTTCCCCACTCCACACTGGGTAGTACAGGAGTGTCTGTGTTTCCCTACTCCACACTGGGTAGTACAGGTGTGTCTGTGTTTCCCCACTCCACACTGGGTAGTACAGGAGTGTCTGTGTTTCCACACTCCACACTGGGTACTACAGGAGTGTCTGTGTTTCCCCACTCCACACTAGGTAGTACAGGAGTGTCTGTGTTTCACCACTCCACACTGGGTAGTACAGGTGTTTCTGTGTTTCCCTACTCCACACTGGGTAGTACAGGAGTGTCTGTGATTCCCCACTCCACACTGGGTAGTACAGGTGTGTCTGTGTTTCCCCACTCCACACTGGGTAGTACAGGAGTGTCTGTGTTTCCCCACTCCTCACTGGGTAGTACTGGAGTGTCTGTGTTTCCCCACTCCACACTGGGTAGTACAGGAGTGTCTGTGTTTCCCCAATCCACACTGGGTGGTACAGGAGTGTCTGTGTTTCCCCAATCCACACTGGGTGGTACAGGAGTGTCTGTGTTTCCCCACTCCACACTGGGTTGTACAGGAGTGTCTGTGTTTCCCCACTCCACACTGGGTAGTACAGGAGTGTCTGTGTTTCCCCACTCCACACTGGGTGGTACAGGACTGTCTGTGTTTCCCCACTCCACACTGGGTAGTACAGGAGTGTCTGTGTTTCCCCACTCCACACTGGGTAGTACAGGAGTGTCTGTGTTTCCCCACTCCACACTGGGTAGTACAGGAGTGTCTGTGTTTCCCCACTCCACACTGGGTAGTAAAGGAGTGTCTGTGTTTCCCCACTCCACACTGGATAGTACAGGAGTGTCTGTGTTTCCCCACTCCACACTGGGTAGTACAGGAGTGTCTGTGCTTCCCCACTCCACACTGGATAGTACAGGAGTGTCTGTGTTTCCCCACTCCACACTGGGTAGTACAGGAGTGTCTGTGTTTCCCCACTCCACACTGGATAGTACAGGAGTGTCTGTGTTTCCCCACTCCACACTGGGTAGTACAGGAGTGTCTGTGTTTCCCCACTCCACACTGGGTGGTACAGGAGTGTCTGTGTTTCCCCACTCCACACTGTGTAGTACAGGAGTGTCTGTGTTTCCCCACTCCACACTGGGTAGTACAGGATTGTCTGTGTTTCCCCACTCCACACTGGATAGTACAGGAGTGTCTGTGTTTCCCCACTCCACACTGGGTAGTACAGGAGTGTCTGTGTTTCCCCACTCCACACTGGGTGGTACAGGAGTGTCTGTGTTTCCCCACTCCACACTGTGTAGTACAGGAGTGTCTGTGTTTCCCCACTCCACACTGGGTAGTACAGGAGTGTCTGTGTTTCCCCACTCCTCACTGGGTAGTACAGGAGTGTCTGTGTTTCCCCACTCCTCACTGGGTAGTACAGGAGTGTCTGTGTTTCCCCACTCCACAATGGGTAGTACAGGAGTGTCGGTGTTTCCCTAATCCACACCGTGTAGTACAGGAGTGTCTGTGTTTCCCTACTCCACACTGGGTAGTACAGGAGTGTCTGTGTTTCCCCACACCACACTGGTTAGTACAGGAGTGTCTGTGTTTCCCCACTCCACACCGTGTAGTACAGGAGTGTCTGTGTTTCCCTACTCCACACCGTGTAGTACAGGAGTGTCTGTGTTTCCCTACTCCACACCGTGTAGTACAGGAGTGTCTGTGTTTCCCCACTCCACACTGGGTAGTACAGGAGTGTCTGTGTTTCCCCACTCCACACTGGGTAGTACAGGAGTGTCTGTGTTTCCCCACTCCACACTGGGTGGTACAGGAGTGTCTGTGTTTCCCCACTCCACACTGGGTAGTACAGGAGTGTCTGTGTTTCCCCACTCCACACTGGGTAGTACAGGAGTGTCTGTGTTTCCCCACTCCACATTGGGTAGTACAGGAGTGTCTGTGTTTCCCCACTCCACACTGGGTAGTACAGGAGTGTCTGTGTTTCCCCACTCCACACTGGGTAGTACAGGAGTGTCTGTGTTTCCCCACTCCACACTGGGTATTACAGGTGTTTCTGTGTTTCCCCACTCCACACTGGGTCACACAGGACTGTCTGCGTTTCCCCACTCTACACTGGGTAGTACAGGAGTGTCTGTGTTTCCCCACTCCACACTGGGTGGTACAGGAGTGTCTGTGTTTCCACACTCCACACTGGGTACTACAGGAGTGTCTGTGTTTCCCCACTCCACACTGGGTAGTACAGGAGTGTCTGTGTTTCCCCAATCCACACTGGGTAGTACAGGAGTGTCTGTGTTTCCCCACTCCACACTGGGTAGTACAGGAGTGTCTGTGTTTCCCCACTCCACACTGGGTAGTACAGGAGTGTCTGTGTTTCCCCACTCCACAATGGGTAGTACAGGAGTGTCTGTGTTTCCCCAATCCACACTGGGTAGTACAGGAGTGTCTGTGTTTCCCCACTCCACACTGGGTAGTACAGGAGTGTCTGTGTTTCCCCACTCCACACTGGGTAGTACAGGAGTGTCTGTGTTTCCCCACTCCACATTGGGTAGTACAGGAGTGTCTGTGTTTCCCCACTCCACACTGGGTAGTACAGGAGTGTCTGTGTTTCCCCACTCCACACTGGGTAGTACAGGAGTGTCTGTGTTTCCCCACTCCACACTGGGTATTACAGGTGTTTCTGTGTTTCCCCACTCCACACTGGGTCACACAGGACTGTCTGCGTTTCCCCACTCTACACTGGGTAGTACAGGAGTGTCTGTGTTTCCCCACTCCACACTGGGTGGTACAGGAGTGTCTGTGTTTCCACACTCCACACTGGGTACTACAGGAGTGTCTGTGTTTCCCCACTCCACACTGGGTAGTACAGGAGTGTCTGTGTTTCCCCAATCCACACTGGGTAGTACAGGAGTGTCTGTGTTTCCCCACTCCACACTGGGTAGTACAGGAGTGTCTGTGTTTCCCCACTCCACACTGGGTAGTACAGGAGTGTCTGTGTTTCCCCACTCCACAATGGGTAGTACAGGAGTGTCTGTGTTTCCCCAATCCACACTGGGTAGTACAGGAGTGTCTGTGTTTCCCCACTCCACACTGGGTAGTACAGGAGTGTCTGTGTTTCCCCACTCCACACTGGGTAGTACAGGAGTGTCTGTGTTTCCCCACTCCACAATGGGTAGTACAGGAGTGTCTGTGTTTCCCCACTCCACACTGGGTGGTACAGGAGTGTCTGTGTTTCCCCACTCCACACTGGGTAGTACAGGAGTGTCTGTGTTTCCCCACTCCACACTGGGTAGTACAGGAGTGTCTGTGTTTCCCCACTCCACATTGGGTAGTACAGGAGTGTCTGTGTTTCCCCACTCCACACTGGGTAGTACAGGAGTGTCTGTGTTTCCCTACTCCACACTGGGTAGTACAGGAGTGTCTGTGTTTCCCCACTCCACACTGGGTAGTACAGGAGTGTCTGTGTTTCCACACTCCACACTGGGTACTACAGGAGTGTCTGTGTTTCCCCACTCCACACTAGGTAGTACAGGAGTGTCTGTGTTTCACCACTCCACACTGGGTAGTACAGGTGTTTCTGTGTTTCCCTACTCCACACTGGGTAGTACAGGAGTGTCTGTGATTCCCCACTCCACACTGGGTAGTACAGGTGTGTCTGTGTTTCCCCACTCCACACTGGGTAGTACAGGAGTGTCTGTGTTTCCCCACTCCTCACTGGGTAGTACTGGAGTGTCTGTGTTTCCCCACTCTACACTGGGTAGTACAGGAGTGTCTGTGTTTCCCCAATCCACACTGGGTGGTACAGGAGTGTCTGTGTTTCCCCAATCCACACTGGGTGGTACAGGAGTGTCTGTGTTTCCCCACTCCACACTGGGTAGTACAGGAGTGTCTGTGTTTCCCCACTCCACACTGGGTAGTACAGGAGTGTCTGTGTTTCCCCACTCCACACTGGGTGGTACAGGACTGTCTGTGTTTCCCCACTCCACACTGGGTAGTACAGGAGTGTCTGTGTTTCCCCACTCCACACTGGGTAGTACAGGAGTGTCTGTGTTTCCCCACTCCACACTGGGTAGTACAGGAGTGTCTGTGTTTCCCCACTCCACACTGGGTAGTAAAGGAGTGTCTGTGTTTCCCCACTCCACACTGGATAGTACAGGAGTGTCTGTGTTTCCCCACTCCACACTGGGTAGTACAGGAGTGTCTGTGCTTCCCCACTCCACACTGGATAGTACAGGAGTGTCTGTGTTTCCCCACTCCACACTGGGTAGTACAGGAGTGTCTGTGTTTCCCCACTCCACACTGGATAGTACAGGAGTGTCTGTGTTTCCCCACTCCACACTGGGTAGTACAGGAGTGTCTGTGTTTCCCCACTCCACACTGGGTGGTACAGGAGTGTCTGTGTTTCCCCACTCCACACTGTGTAGTACAGGAGTGTCTGTGTTTCCCCACTCCACACTGGGTAGTACAGGATTGTCTGTGTTTCCCCACTCCACACTGGATAGTACAGGAGTGTCTGTGTTTCCCCACTCCACACTGGGTAGTACAGGAGTGTCTGTGTTTCCCCACTCCACACTGGGTGGTACAGGAGTGTCTGTGTTTCCCCACTCCACACTGTGTAGTACAGGAGTGTCTGTGTTTCCCCACTCCACACTGGGTAGTACAGGAGTGTCTGTGTTTCCCCACTCCTCACTGGGTAGTACAGGAGTGTCTGTGTTTCCCCACTCCTCACTGGGTAGTACAGGAGTGTCTGTGTTTCCCCACTCCACAATGGGTAGTACAGGAGTGTCGGTGTTTCCCTACTCCACACCGTGTAGTACAGGAGTGTCTGTGTTTCCCTACTCCACACTGGGTAGTACAGGAGTGTCTGTGTTTCCCCACACCACACTGGTTAGTACAGGAGTGTCTGCGTTTCCCCACTCCACACCGTGTAGTACAGGAGTGTCTGTGTTTCCCTACTCCACACCGTGTAGTACAGGAGTGTCTGTGTTTCCCTACTCCACACCGTGTAGTACAGGAGTGTCTGTGTTTCCCCACTCCACACTGGGTAGTACAGGAGTGTCTGTGTTTCCCCACTCCACACTGGGTAGTACAGGAGTGTCTGTGTTTCCCCACTCCACACTGGGTAGTACAGGAGTGTCTGTGTTTCCCCACTCCACACTGGGTAGTACAGGAGTGTCTGTGTTTCCCCACTCCACACTGGGTAGTACAGGAGTGTCTGTGTTTCCCCACTCCACACTGGGTAGTACAGGAGTGTCTGTGTTTCCCCACTCCACACTGGGTAGTACAGGAGTGTCTGTGTTTCCCCACTCCACACTGGGTAGTACAGGAGTGTCTGTGTTTCCCTACTCCACACCGTGTAGCACAGGAGTGTCTGTGTTTCCCTACTCCACACCGGGTAGTACAGGAGTGTCTGTGTTTCCCTACTCCACACCGTGTAGTACAGGAGTGTCTGTGTTTCCCCACTCCACACTGGGTAGTACAGGTGTGTCTGTGTTTCCCCACTCCACACTGGGTAGTACAGGAGTGTCTGTGTTTCCCCACTCCACACTGGGTAGTACAGGAGTGTCTGTGTTTCCCCACTCCACACTGGGTAGTACAGGAGTGTCTGTGTTTCCCCACTCCACACTGGGTAGTACAGGAGTGTCGGTGTTTCCCCACTCCTCACTGGGTAGTACAGGAGTGTCTGTGTTTCCCCACTCCACACTGGGTAGTACAGGAGTGTCTGTGTTTCCCCCCTCCACACTGGGTAGTACAGGAGTGTCTGGGTTTCCCCACTCCACAATGGGTAGTACCGGAGTGTCTGTGTTTCCCCATTCCACACTGGGTAGTACAGGAGAGTCTGTGTTTCCGTACTCCACACTGGGTAGTACGGGACTGTCTGTGTTTCCCCACTCCACAATGGGTAGTACAGGTGTTTCTGTGTTTCCCCAGTCCACACTGGGTCACACAGGACTGTCTGTGTTTCCCCACTCTACACTGGGTAGTACAGGAGTGTCTGTGTTTCCCCACTCCACACTGGGTGGTACAGGAGTGTCTGTGTTTCCACACTCCACACTGGGTACTACAGGAGTGTCTGTGTTTCCCCACTCCACACTGGGTAGTACAGGAGTGTCTGTGTTTCCCCACTCCACACTGGGTAGTACAGGAGTGTCTGTGTTTCCCCACTCCACACTGGGTAGTACAGGAGTGTCTGTGTTTCCCCACTCCACACTGGGTAGTACAGGAGTGTCTGTGTTTCCCCACTCCACACTGGGTAGTACAGGAGTGTCTGTGTTTCCCCACTCCACACTGGGTAGTACAGGAGTGTCTGTGTTTCCCCACTCCACACTGGGTAGTACAGGAGTGTCTGTGTTTCCCCACTCCACACTGGGTAGTACAGGAGTGTCTGTGTTTCCCCACTCCACACTGGGTAGTACAGGAGTGTCTGTGTTTCCCTACTCCACACCGTGTAGCACAGGAGTGTCTGTGTTTCCCTACTCCACACCGGGTAGTACAGGAGTGTCTGTGTTTCCCTACTCCACACCGTGTAGTACAGGAGTGTCTGTGTTTCCCCACTCCACACTGGGTAGTACAGGTGTGTCTGTGTTTCCCCACTCCACACTGGGTAGTACAGGAGTGTCTGTGTTTCCCCACTCCACACTGGCTAGTACAGGAGTGTCTGTGTTTCCCCACTCCACACTGGGTAGTACAGGAGTGTCTGTGTTTCCCCACTCCACACTGGGTAGTACAGGAGTGTCGGTGTTTCCCCACTCCTCACTGGGTAGTACAGGAGTGTCTGTGTTTCCCCACTCCACACTGGGTAGTACAGGAGTGTCTGTGTTTCCCCCCTCCACACTGGGTAGTACAGGAGTGTCTGGGTTTCCCCACTCCACAATGGGTAGTACCGGAGAGTCTGTGTTTCCCCACTCCACACTGGGTAGTACAGGAGAGTCTGTGTTTCCGTACTCCACACTGGGTAGTACGGGACTGTCTGTGTTTCCCCACTCCACAATGGGTAGTACAGGTGTTTCTGTGTTTCCCCACTCCACACTGGGTCACACAGGACTGTCTGTGTTTCCCCACTCCACACTGGGTAGTACAGGAGTGTCTGTGTTTCCCCACACCACACTGGTTAGTACAGGAGTGTCTGTGTTTCCCCACTCCACACCGTGTAGTACAGGAGTGTCTGTGTTTCCCTACTCCACACCGTGTAGTACAGGAGTGTCTGTGTTTCCCTACTCCACACCGTGTAGTACAGGAGTGTCTGTGTTTCCCCACTCCACACTGGGTAGTACAGGAGTGTCTGTGTTTCCCCCCTCCACACTGGGTAGTACAGGAGTGTCTGTGTTTCCACACTCCACACTGTGTAGTACAGGAGTGTCTGTGTTTCCCCACTCCACAATGGGTAGTCCAGGAGTGTCTGTGTTTCCCCACTCCACACTGGGTAGTACAGGAGTGTCTGTGTTTCCCCACTCCACAATGGGTAGTACAGGAGTGTCTATGTTTCCCCACTCCACACTGGGTAGTACAGGAGTGTCTGTGTTTCCCCACTCCACACTGGGTAGTACAGGAGTGTCTGTGTTTCCCCACTCCACACTGGGTAGTACAGGAGTGTCTGTGTTTCCCCACTCCACAATGGGTAGTACAGGAGTGTCTGTGTTTCCACACTCCACACTGGGTGGTACAGGAGTGTCTGTGTTTCCCCACTCCACACTGGGTAGTACAGGAGTGTCTGTGTTTCCCCCCTCCACACTTGGTGGTACAGGAGTGTCTGTGTTTCCCCACTCCACACTGGGTAGTACAGGAGTGTCTGTGTTTCCCCACTCCACACTGGGTAGTACAGGAGTGTCTGTGTTTCCCCACTCCACACTGGGTAGTACAGGAGTGTCTGTGTTTCCCCACTCCACACTGGGTAGTACAGGAGTGTCTGTGTTTCCCTACTCCACACCGTGTAGCACAGGAGTGTCTGTGTTTCCCTACTCCACACCGGGTAGTACAGGAGTGTCTGTGTTTCCCTACTCCACACCGTGTAGTACAGGAGTGTCTGTGTTTCCCCACTCCACACTGGGTAGTACAGGTGTGTCTGTGTTTCCCCACTCCACACTGGGTAGTACAGGAGTGTCTGTGTTTCCCCACTCCACACTGGGTAGTACAGGAGTGTCTGTGTTTCCCCACTCCACACTGGGTAGTACAGGAGTGTCTGTGTTTCCCCACTCCACACTGGGTAGTACAGGAGTGTCGGTGTTTCCCCACTCCTCACTGGGTAGTACAGGAGTGTCTGTGTTTCCCCACTCCACACTGGGTAGTACAGGAGTGTCTGTGTTTCCCCCCTCCACACTGGGTAGTACAGGAGTGTCTGGGTTTCCCCACTCCACAATGGGTAGTACCGGAGTGTCTGTGTTTCCCCACTCCACACTGGGTAGTACAGGAGAGTCTGTGTTTCCGTACTCCACACTGGGTAGTACGGGACTGTCTGTGTTTCCCCACTCCACAATGGGTAGTACAGGTGTTTCTGTGTTTCCCCAGTCCACACTGGGTCACACAGGACTGTCTGTGTTTCCCCACTCTACACTGGGTAGTACAGGAGTGTCTGTGTTTCCCCACTCCACACTGGGTGGTACAGGAGTGTCTGTGTTTCCACACTCCACACTGGGTACTACAGGAGTGTCTGTGTTTCCCCACTCCACACTGGGTAGTACAGGAGTGTCTGTGTTTCCCCACTCCACACTGGGTAGTACAGGAGTGTCTGTGTTTCCCCACTCCACACTGGGTAGTACAGGAGTGTCTGTGTTTCGCCACTCCACACTGGGTAGTACAGGAGTGTCTGTGTTTCCCCACTCCACACTGGGTAGTACAGGAGTGTCTGTGTTTCCCCACTCCACACTGGGTAGTACAGGAGTGTCTGTGTTTCCCCACTCCACACTGGGTAGTACAGGAGTGTCTGTGTTTCCCCACTCCACACTGGGTAGTACAGGAGTGTCTGTGTTTCCCCACTCCACACTGGGTAGTACAGGAGTGTCTGTGTTTCCCTACTCCACACCGTGTAGCACAGGAGTGTCTGTGTTTCCCTACTCCACACCGGGTAGTACAGGAGTGTCTGTGTTTCCCTACTCCACACCGTGTAGTACAGGAGTGTCTGTGTTTCCCCACTCCACACTGGGTAGTACAGGTGTGTCTGTGTTTCCCCACTCCACACTGGGTAGTACAGGAGTGTCTGTGTTTCCCCACTCCACACTGGCTAGTACAGGAGTGTCTGTGTTTCCCCACTCCACACTGGGTAGTACAGGAGTGTCTGTGTTTCCCCACTCCACACTGGGTAGTACAGGAGTGTCGGTGTTTCCCCACTCCTCACTGGGTAGTACAGGAGTGTCTGTGTTTCCCCACTCCACACTGGGTAGTACAGGAGTGTCTGTGTTTCCCCCCTCCACACTGGGTAGTACAGGAGTGTCTGTGTTTCCCCACTCCACACTGGCTAGTACAGGAGTGTCTGTGTTTCCCCACTCCACACTGGGTAGTACAGGAGTGTCTGTGTTTCCCCACTCCACACTGGGTAGTACAGGAGTGTCGGTGTTTCCCCACTCCTCACTGGGTAGTACAGGAGTGTCTGTGTTTCCCCACTCCACACTGGGTAGTACAGGAGTGTCTGTGTTTCCCCCCTCCACACTGGGTAGTACAGGAGTGTCTGGGTTTCCCCACTCCACAATGGGTAGTACCGGAGAGTCTGTGTTTCCCCACTCCACACTGGGTAGTACAGGAGAGTCTGTGTTTCCGTACTCCACACTGGGTAGTACGGGACTGTCTGTGTTTCCCCACTCCACAATGGGTAGTACAGGTGTTTCTGTGTTTCCCCACTCCACACTGGGTCACACAGGACTGTCTGTGTTTCCCCACTCCACACTGGGTAGTACAGGAGTGTCTGTGTTTCCCCACACCACACTGGTTAGTACAGGAGTGTCTGTGTTTCCCCACTCCACACCGTGTAGTACAGGAGTGTCTGTGTTTCCCTACTCCACACCGTGTAGTACAGGAGTGTCTGTGTTTCCCTACTCCACACCGTGTAGTACAGGAGTGTCTGTGTTTCCCCACTCCACACTGGGTAGTACAGGAGTGTCTGTGTTTCCCCCCTCCACACTGGGTAGTACAGGAGTGTCTGTGTTTCCACACTCCACACTGTGTAGTACAGGAGTGTCTGTGTTTCCCCACTCCACAATGGGTAGTCCAGGAGTGTCTGTGTTTCCCCACTCCACACTGGGTTGTACAGGAGTGTCTGTGTTTCCCCACTCCACAATGGGTAGTACAGGAGTGTCTATGTTTCCCCACTCCACACTGGGTAGTACAGGAGTGTCTGTGTTTCCCCACTCCACACTGGGTAGTACAGGAGTGTCTGTGTTTCCCCACTCCACACTGGGTAGTACAGGAGTGTCTGTGTTTCCCCACTCCACAATGGGTAGTACAGGAGTGTCTGTGTTTCCACACTCCACACTGGGTGGTACAGGAGTGTCTGTGTTTCCCCACTCCACACTGGGTAGTACAGGAGTGTCTGTGTTTCCCCCCTCCACACTTGGTGGTACAGGAGTGTCTGTGTTTCCCCACTCCACACTGGGTAGTACAGGAGTGTCTGTGTTTCCCCACTCCACACTGGGTAGTACAGGAGTGTCTGTGTTTCCCCACTCCACACTGGGTAGTACAGGAGTGTCTGTGTTTCCCCACTCCACACTGGGTAGTACAGGAGTGTCTGTGTTTCCCCACTCCACACTGGGTAGTACAGGAGTGTCTGTGTTTCCCCACTCCACACCGGGTAGTACAGGAGTGTCTGTGATTCCCTACTCCACACTGTGTAGTACAGGAGTGTCTGTGATTCCCCACTCCACACTGGGTAGTACAGGAGTGTCTGTGTTTCCCCACTCCACACTGGGTCGTACAGGAGTGTCTGTGTTTCCCCACTCCACACTGGGTAGTACAGGAGTGTCTGTGTTTCCCCACTCCACACTGGGTCATACAGGACTGTCTGTGTTTCCCCTCTCCACACTGGGTAGTACAGGAGTGTCTGTGTTTCCCCACTCCACACTGGGTAGTACAGGAGTGTCTGTGTTTCCCCACTCCACTCTGGGTAGTACAGGAGTGTCTGTGTTTCCCCACTCCACACTGGGTAGTACAGGTGTGTCTGTGTTTCCCCACTCCACACTGGGTAGTACAGGAGTGTCTGTGTTTCCCCACTCCACAATGGGTAGTACAGGAGTGTCTGTGTTTCCCCACTCCACAATGGGTAGTACAGGAGTGTCTGTGTTTCCCCACTCCACACTGGGTAGTGCAGGAGTGTCTGTGTTTCCCCCCTCCACACTGGGTAGTACAGGAGTGTCTATGTTTCCACACTCCACACTGGGTAGTACAGGAGTGTCTGTGTTTCCACACTCCACACTGGGTAGTACAGGAGTGTCTGTGTTTCCCCACTCCAGACTGGGTAGTACAGGAGTGTCTGTGTTTCCCCACTCCACACTGGGTAGTACAGGAGTGTCTGTGTTTCCCCCCTCCACACTGGGTAGTACAGGAGTGTCTGTGTTTCCACACTCCACACTGTGTAGTACAGGAGTGTCTGTGTTTCCCCACTCCACAATGGGTAGTCCAGGAGTGTCTGTGTTTCCCCACTCCACACTGGGTAGTACAGGAGTGTCTGTGTTTCCCCACTCCACAATGGGTAGTACAGGAGTGTCTGTGTTTCCCCACTCCACACTGGGTAGTACAGGAGTGTCTGTGTTTCCCCACTCCACACTGGGTAGTACAGGAGTGTCTGTGTTTCCCCACTCCACACTGGGTAGTACAGGAGTGTCTGTGTTTCCCCACTCCACAATGGGTAGTACAGGAGCGTCTGTGTTTCCACACTCCACACTGGGTGGTACAGGAGTGTCTGTGTTTCCCCACTCCACACTGGGTAGTACAGGAGTGTCTGTGTTTCCCCCCTCCACACTGGGTGGTACAGGAGTGTCTGTGTTTCCCCACTCCACACTGGGCAGTACAGGAGTGTCTGTGTTTCCCCACTCCACACTGGGTAGTACAGGAGTGTCTGTGTTTCCCCACTCCACACTGGGTAGTACAGGAGTGTCTGTGTTTCCCCACTCCACACTGGGTAGTACAGGAGTGTCTGTGTTTCCCCACTCCACACTGGGTAGTACAGGAGTGTCTGTGTTTCCCCACTCCACAATGGGTAGTACAGGAGTGTCTGTGTTTCCACACTCCACACTGGGTGGTACAGGAGTGTCTGTGTTTCCCCACTCCACACTGGGTAGTACAGGAGTGTCTGTGTTTCCCCCCTCCACACTGGGTGGTACAGGAGTGTCTGTGTTTCCACACTCCACACTGGGTAGTACAGGAGTGTCTGTGTTTCCCCCCTCCACACTGGGTGGTACGGGAGTGTCTGTGTTTCCCCAGTCCACACTGGGTAGTACAGGAGTGTCTGTGTTTCCCCATCTCCACAATGGGTAGTACAGGAGTGTCTGTGTTTCCCCCCTCCACACTGGGTAGTACAGGAGTGTCTGTGTTTCCACACTCCACACTGGGTAGTACAGGAGTGTCTGTGTTTCCCAACTCCACACTGGGTAGTACAGGAGTGTCTGTGTTTCCCCCCTCCACACTGGGTAGTACAGGAGTGTCTGTGTTTCCACACTCCACACTGGGTAGTACAGGAGTGTCTGTGTTTCCCCACTCCACAATGGGTAGTACAGGAGTGTCTGTGTTTCCCCACTCCACACTGGGTAGTACAGGAGTATCTGTGTTTCCCCACTCTACACTGGGTAGTACAGGAGTGTCTGTGTTTCCCCACTCCACACTGGGTAGTACAGGAGTGTCTGTGTTTCCCCACTCCACACTGGGTAGTACAGGAGTGTCTGTGTTTCCCCACTCCACACTGGGTAGTACAGTCGTGTCTGTGTTTCCACACTCCACACTGGGTAGTACAGGAGTGTCTGTGTTTCCCCAATCCACACAGTGTAATACAGGAGTGTCTGTGTTTCCCCACTCCATACTGGGTCATACAGGAGTGTCTGTGTTTCCCCACTCCACACTGGATAGTACAGGAGTGTCTGTGTTTCCCCACTCCACACTGGGTAGTACAGGAGTGTCTGTGTTTCCCCACTCCACACTGGGTAGTACAGGAGTGTCTGTGTTTCCCCACTCCACACCGGGTAGTACAGGAGTGTCTGTGTTTCCACACTCCACACTGGGTAGTACAGGAGTGTCTGTGTTTACCCACTCCTCACCGTGTAGTACAGGAGTGTCTGTGTTTCCCCACTCCACACCGGGTAGTACAGGAGTGTCTGTGATTCCCTACTCCACACTGTGTAGTACAGGAGTGTCTGTGATTCCCCACTCCACACTGGGTAGTACAGGAGTGTCTGTGTTTCCCCACTCCACACTGGGTCGTACAGGAGTGTCTGTGTTTCCCCACTCCACACTGGGTAGTACAGGAGTGTCTGTGTTTCCCCACTCCACACTGGGTCATACAGGACAGTCTGTGTTTCCCCTCTCCACACTGGGTAGTACAGGAGTGTCTGTGTTTCCCCACTCCACACTGGGTAGTACAGGAGTGTCTGTGTTTCCCCACTCCACACTGGGTAGTACAGGAGTGTCTGTGTTTCCCCACTCCACACTGGGTAGTACAGGTGTTTCTGTGTTTCCCTACTCCACACTGGGTCGTACAGGAGTGTCTGTGTTTCCCCACTCCACACTGGGTAGTACAGGAGTGTCTGTGTTTCCCCACTCCACACTGGGTAGTACAGGTGTGTCTGTGTTTCCCCACTCCACACTGGGTAGTACAGGAGTGTCTGTGTTTCTCCACTCCACAGTGGGTAGTACAGGAGTGTCTGTGTTTCCCCAATCCACACTGGGTGGTACAGGAGTGTCTGTGTTTCCCCAATCCACACTGGGTGGTACAGGAGTGTCTGTGTTTCCCCACTGTACACTGGGTAGTACAGGAGTGTCTGTGTTTCCCCACTCAACACTGGGTTGTACAGGAGAGTCTGTGTTTCCCCACTCCACACTGGGTGGTACAGGAGTGTCTGTGTTTCCCCACTCCACACTGCGTAGTACAGGAGTGTCTGTGTTTCCCCACTCCACACTGGTTAGTACAGGAGTGTCTGTGTTTCCCCACTCCACACCGTGTAGTACAGGAGTGTCTGTGTTTCCCTACTCCACACCGTGTAGTACAGGAGTGTCTGTGTTTCCCTACTGCACACCGTGTAGTACAGGAGTGTCTGTGTTTCCCTACTCCACAATGGGTAGTACAGGAGTGTCTGTGTTTCCCTACTCCACACCGTGTAGTACAGGAGTGTCTGTGTTTCCCCACTCCACAATGGGTAGTACAGGATTGTCTGTGTTTCCCCACTCCACACTGGGTAGTACAGGAGTGTCTGTGTTTCCCCACTCCACACTGGGTAGTACAGGAGTGTCTGTGATTCCCTACTCCACACTGTGTAGTACAGGTGTTTCTGTGTTTCCCTACTCCACACTGGGTAGTACAGGAGTGTCTTTGTTTCCCCACTCCACACTGGGTAGTACAGGAGTGTCTGTGTTTCCCCACTCCACACTGGGTAGTACAGGTGTGTCTGTGTTTCCCCACTCCACACTGGGTAGTACAGGAGTGTCTGTGTTTCCCCACTCCACACTGGGTAGTACAGGAGTGTCTGTGTTTCCCCAATCCACACTGGGTGGTACAGGAGTGTCTGTGTTTCCCCAATCCACACTGGGTGGTACAGGAGTGTCTGTGTTTCCCCACTCCACACTGGGTAGTACAGGAGTGTCTGTGTTTCCCCACTCCACACTGGGTAGTACAGGAGAGTCTGTGTTTCCCCACTCCACACTGGGTGGTACAGGAGTGTCTGTGTTTCCCCACTCCACACTGGGTAGTACAGGAGTGTCTGTGTTTCCCCACACCACACTGGTTAGTACAGGAGTGTCTGTGTTTCCCCACTCCACACCGTGTAGTACAGGAGTGTCTGTGTTTCCCTACTCCACACCGTGTAGTACAGGAGTGTCTGTGTTTCCCTACTGCACACCGTGTAGTACAGGAGTGTCTGTGTTTCCCTACTCAACAATGGGTAGTACAGGAGTGTCTGTGTTTCCCTACTCCACACCGTGTAGTACAGGAGTGTCTGTGTTTCCCCACTCCACAATGGGTAGTACAGGAGTGTCTGTGTTTCCCCACTCCACACTGGGTAGTACAGGAGTGTCTGTGTTTCCCCACTCCACACTAGGTAGTACAGGAGTGTCTGTGTTTCCCCACTCCACACTGGGTAGTACAGGAGTGTCTGTGCTTCCCCACTCCACACTGGGTAGTACAGGAGTGTCTGTGTTTCCCCACTCCACACTGGGTAGTGCAGGAGTGTCTGTTTTTCCCCACTCCACACTGTGTAGTACAGGAGTGTCTGTGATTCCCTACTCCACACTGGGTAGTACAGGAGTGTCTGTGTTTCCCCACTCCACACTGGGAAGTACAGGAGTGTCTGTGTTTCCCTACTCCACACCGTGTAGTACAGGAGTGTCTGTGTTTCCCCACTCCACACTGGTTAGTACAGGTGTTTCTGTGTTTCCCCACTCCACAATGGGTAGTACAGGAGTGTCTGTGTTTCCCCACTCCACACTGGGTCGTACAGGAGTGTCTGTGTTTCCCCACTCCACACTGGGTCATACAGGAGTGTCTGTGTTTCCCCACTCCACACCGTGTAGTACAGGAATGTCTGTGTTTCCCCACTCCACACTGGGTAGTACAGGAGTGTCTGTGTTTCCCCACTCCACACTGGGTAGTACAGGTGTTTCTGTGTTTCCCCACTCCACACTGGGTAGTACAGGAGTGTCTGTGTTTCCCCACTCCACACAGGGTAGTACAGGAGTGTCTGTGTTTCCCCACTCCACACTGGGTCGTACAGGAGTGTCTGTGTTTCCCCACTCCACACTGGGTCATACAGGAGTGTCTGTGTTTCCCCACTCCACACCGTGAAGTACAGGAGTGTCTGTGTTTCCCCACTCCACACTGGGTAGTACAGGAGTGTCTGTGTTTCCCCACTCCACACTGGGTAGTACAGGTGTTTCTGTGTTTCCCCACTCCACACTGGGTAGTACAGGAGTGTCTGTGTTTCCCCACTCCACACAGGGTAGTACAGGAGTGTCTGTGTTTCCCCACTCCACACTGGGTAGTACAGGAGTGTCTGTGTTTCCCCACTCCACACTGGGTAGTACAGGAGTGTCTGTGTTTCCTCACTCCACACTGGGTCGTACAGGAGTGTCTGTGTTTCCCCACTCCACACTGGGTAGTACAGGAGTGTCTGTGTTTCCCCACTCCACACTGGGTAGTACAGGAGTGTCTGTGTTTCCCCACTCCACACTGTGTAGTACAGGAGTGTCTGTGTTTCCCCACTCCACACTGGGTAGTACAGGTGTGTCTGTGTTTCCCCACTCCACACTGGGTAGTACAGGAGTGTCTGTGTTTCCCCACTCCACACTGGGTAGTACAGGAGTGTCTGTGTTTCCCCACTCCACACAGGGTAGTACAGGAGTGTCTGTGTTTCCCCACTCCACACTGGGTCGTACAGGAGTGTCTGTGTTTCCCCACTCCACACTGGGTCATACAGGAGTGTCTGTGTTTACCCACTCCACACCGTGTAGTACAGGAGTGTCTGTGTTTCCCCACTCCACACTGGGTAGTACAGGAGTGTCTGTGTTTCCCCACTCCACACTGGGTAGTACAGGAGTGTCTGTGTTTCCCCACTCCACACCGTGTAGTACAGGAGTGTCTGTGTTTCCCTACTCCACACCGTGTAGTACAGGAGTGTCTGTGTTTCCCTACTCCACACCGTGTAGTACAGGAGTGTCTGTGTTTCCCCACTCCACACTGGGTAGTACAGGAGTGTCTGTGTTTCCCCACTCCACACTGGGTAGTACAGGAGTGTCTGTGTTTCCCCACTCCACACTGGGTAGTACAGGAGTTTCTGTGTTTCCCCACTCCACACTGGGTAGTACAGGAGTGTCTGTGTTTCCCCACTCCACACTGGGTAGTACTGGAGTGTCTGTGTTTCCCCACTCCACACTGGGTAGTACAGGAGTGTCTGTGTTTCCCCACTCCACACTGGGTAGTACAGGAGTGTCTGTGTTTCCCTACTCCACACCGTGTAGTACAGGAGTGTCTGTGTTTCCCTACTCCACACCGGGTAGTACAGGAGTGTCTGTGTTTCCCTACTCCACACCGTGTAGTACAGGAGTGTCTGTGTTTCCCCACTCCACACTGGGTAGTACAGGTGTGTCTGTGTTTCCCCACTCCACACTGGGTAGTACAGGAGTGTCTGTGTTTCCCCACTCCACACTGGGTAGTACAGGAGTGTCTGTGTTTCCCCACTCCACACTGGGTAGTACAGGAGTGTCTGTGTTTCCCCACTCCACACTGGGTAGTACAGGAGTGTCGGTGTTTCCCCACTCCTCACTGGGTAGTACAGGAGTGTCTGTGTTTCCCCACTCCACACTGGGTAGTACAGGTGTGTCTGTGTTTCCCCCCTCCACACTGGGTAGTACAGGAGTGTCTGGGTTTCCCCACTCCACAATGGGTAGTACCGGAGTGTCTGTGTTTCCCCACTCCACACTGGGTAGTACAGGAGAGTCTGTGTTTCCGTACTCCACACTGGGTAGTACGGGACTGTCTGTGTTTCCCCACTCCACAATGGGTAGTACAGGTGTTTCTGTGTTTCCCCACTCCACACTGGGTCACACAGGACTGTCTGTGTTTCCCCACTCTACACTGGGTAGTACAGGAGTGTCTGTGTTTCCCCACTCCACAATGGGTAGTACAGGAGTGTCTGTGTTTCCCCAATCCACACTGGGTAGTACAGGAGTGTCTGTGTTTCCCCACTCCACACTGGGTAGTACAGGAGTGTCTGTGTTTCCCCACTCCACACTGGGTAGTACAGGAGTGTCTGTGTTTCCCCACTCCACAATGGGTAGTACAGGAGTGTCTGTGTTTCCCCACTCCACACTGGGTGTTACAGGAGTGTCTGTGTTTCCCCACTCCACACTGGGTAGTACAGGAGTGTCTGTGTTTCCCCACTCCACACTGGGTAGTACAGGAGTGTCTGTGTTTCCCCACTCCACATTGGGTAGTACAGGAGTGTCTGTGTTTCCCCACTCCACACTGGGTAGTACAGGAGTGTCTGTGTTTCCCCACTCCACACTGGGTAGTACAGGAGTGTCTGTGTTTCCCCACTCCACACTGGGTAGTACAGGTGTTTCTGTGTTTCCCCACTCCACACTGGGTCACACAGGACTGTCTGCGTTTCCCCACTCTACACTGGGTAGTACAGGAGTGTCTGTGT
This sequence comes from Hemitrygon akajei, assembly GCF_048418815.1. NCBI lineage: Eukaryota > Metazoa > Chordata > Chondrichthyes > Myliobatiformes > Dasyatidae > Hemitrygon > Hemitrygon akajei. The sequence continues at coordinate 97,085,854 of NC_133138.1, read as the reverse complement.
TTCCCCACTCCACACTGGGTGGTACAGGAGTGTCTGTGTTTCCACACTCCACACTGGGTACTACAGTAGTGTCTGTGTTTCCCCACTCCACACTGGGTAGTACAGGAGTGTCTGTGTTTCCCCAATCCACACTGGGTAGTACAGGAGTGTCTGTGTTTCCCCACTCCACACTGGGTAGTACAGGAGTGTCTGTGTTTCCCCACTCCACACTGGGTAGTACAGGAGTGTCTGTGTTTCCCCACTCCACAATGGGTAGTACAGGAGTGTCTGTGTTTCCCCAATCCACACTGGGTAGTACAGGAGTGTCTGTGTTTCCCCACTCCACACTGGGTAGTACAGGAGTGTCTGTGTTTCCCCACTCCACACTGGGTAGTACAGGAGTGTCTGTGTTTCCCCACACCACAATGGGTAGTACAGGAGTGTCTGTGTTTCCCCACTCCACACTGGGTGGTACAGGAGTGTCTGTGTTTCCCCACTCCACACTGGGTAGTACAGGAGTGTCTGTGTTTCCCCACTCCACACTGGGTAGTACAGGAGTGTCTGTGTTTCCCCACTCCACATTGGGTAGTACAGGAGTGTCTGTGTTTCCCCACTCCACACTGGGTAGTACAGGAGTGTCTGTGTTTCCCTACTCCACACTGGGTAGTACAGGAGTGTCTGTGTTTCCCCACTCCACACTGGGTAGTACAGGAGTGTCTGTGTTTCCACACTCCACACTGGGTACTACAGGAGTGTCTGTGTTTCCCCACTCCACACTAGGTAGTACAGGAGTGTCTGTGTTTCACCACTCCACACTGGGTAGTACAGGTGTTTCTGTGTTTCCCTACTCCACACTGGGTAGTACAGGAGTGTCTGTGATTCCCCACTCCACACTGGGTAGTACAGGTGTGTCTGTGTTTCCCCACTCCACACTGGGTAGTACAGGAGTGTCTGTGTTTCCCCACTCCTCACTGGGTAGTACTGGAGTGTCTGTGTTTCCCCACTCCACACTGGGTAGTACAGGAGTGTCTGTGTTTCCCCAATCCACACTGGGTGGTACAGGAGTGTCTGTTTTTCCCCAATCGACACTGGGTGGTACAGGAGTGTATGTGTTTCCCCACTCCACACTAGGTAGTACAGGAGTGTCTGTGTTTCCCCACTCCACACTGGGTAGTACAGGAGTGTCTGTGTTTCCCCACTCCACACTGGGTGGTACAGGACTGTCTGTGTTTCCCCACTCCACACTGGGTAGTACAGGAGTGTCTGTGTTTCCCCACTCCACACTGGGTAGTACAGGAGTGTCTGTGTTTCCCCACTCCACACTGGGTAGTACAGGAGTGTCTGTGTTTCCCCACTCCACACTGGGTAGTACAGGAGTGTCTGTGTTTCCCCACTCCACACTGGATAGTACAGGAGTGTCTGTGTTTCCCCACTCCACACTGGGTAGTACAGGAGTGTCTGTGCTTCCCCACTCCACACTGGATAGTACAGGAGTGTCTGTGTTTCCCCACTCCACACTGGGTAGTACAGGAGTGTCTGTGTTTCCCCACTCCACACTGGATAGTACAGGAGTGTCTGTGTTTCCCCACTCCACACTGGGTAGTACAGGAGTGTCTGTGTTTCCCCACTCCACACTGGGTAGTACAGGAGTGTCTGTGTTTCCCCACTCCACACTGGGTAGTACAGGAGTGTCTGTGTTTCCCCACTCCACACTGGGTAGTACTGGAGTGTCTGTGTTTCCCCACTCCACACTGGGTAGTACAGGAGTGTCTGTGTTTCCCCACTCCACACTGGGTAGTACAGGAGTGTCTGTGTTTCCCTACTCCACACCGTGTAGTACAGGAGTGTCTGTGTTTCCCTACTCCACACCGGGTAGTACAGGAGTGTCTGTGTTTCCCTACTCCACACCGTGTAGTACAGGAGTGTCTGTGTTTCCCCACTCCACACTGGGTAGTACAGGTGTGTCTGTGTTTCCCCACTCCACACTGGGTAGTACAGGAGTGTCTGTGTTTCCCCACTCCACACTGGGTAGTACAGGAGTGTCTGTGTTTCCCCACTCCACACTGGGTAGTACAGGAGTGTCTGTGTTTCCCCACTCCAGACTGGGTAGTACAGGAGTGTCGGTGTTTCCCCACTCCTCACTGGGTAGTACAGGAGTGTCTGTGTTTCCCCACTCCACACTGGGTAGTACAGGAGTGTCTGTGTTTCCCCCCTCCACACTGGGTAGTACAGGAGTGTCTGGGTTTCCCCACTCCACAATGGGTAGTACCGGAGTGTCTGTGTTTCCCCACTCCACACTGGGTAGTACAGGAGAGTCTGTGTTTCCGTACTCCACACTGGGTAGTACGGGACTGTCTGTGTTTCCCCACTCCACAATGGGTAGTACAGGTGTTTCTGTGTTTCCCCACTCCACACTGGGTCACACAGGACTGTCTGTGTTTCCCCACTCTACACTGGGTAGTACAGGAGTGTCTGTGTTTCCCCACTCCACACTGGGTGGTACAGGAGTGTCTGTGTTTCCACACTCCACACTGGGTACTACAGGAGTGTCTGTGTTTCCCCACTCCACACTGGGTAGTACAGGAGTGTCTGTGTTTCCCCAATCCACACTGGGTAGTACAGGAGTGTCTGTGTTTCCCCACTCCACACTGGGTAGTACAGGATTGTCTGTGTTTCCCCACTCCACACTGGGTAGTACAGGAGTGTCTGTGTTTCCCCACTCCACAATGGGTAGTACAGGAGTGTCTGTGTTTCCCCAATCCACACTGGGTAGTACAGGAGTGTCTGTGTTTCCCCACTCCACACTGGGTAGTACAGGAGTGTCTGTGTTTCCCCACTCCACACTGGGTAGTACAGGAGTGTCTGTGTTTCCCCACTCCACAATGGGTAGTACAGGAGTGTCTGTGTTTCCCCACTCCACACTGGGTGGTACAGGAGTGTCTGTGTTTCCCCACTCCACACTGGGTAGTACAGGAGTGTCTGTGTTTCCCCACTCCACACTGGGTAGTACAGGAGTGTCTGTGTTTCCCCACTCCACATTGGGTAGTACAGGAGTGTCTGTGTTTCCCCACTCCACACTGGGTAGTACAGGAGTGTCTGTGTTTCCCCACTCCACACTGGGTAGTACAGGAGTGTCTGTGTTTCCCCACTCCACACTGGGTATTACAGGTGTTTCTGTGTTTCCCCACTCCACACTGGGTCACACAGGACTGTCTGCGTTTCCCCACTCTACACTGGGTAGTACAGGAGTGTCTGTGTTTCCCCACTCCACACTGGGTGGTACAGGAGTGTCTGTGTTTCCACACTCCACACTGGGTACTACAGGAGTGTCTGTGTTTCCCCACTCCACACTGGGTAGTACAGGAGTGTCTGTGTTTCCCCAATCCACACTGGGTAGTACAGGAGTGTCTGTGTTTCCCCACTCCACACTGGGTAGTACAGGAGTGTCTGTGTTTCCCCACTCCACACTGGGTAGTACAGGAGTGTCTGTGTTTCCCCACTCCACAATGGGTAGTACAGGAGTGTCTGTGTTTCCCCAATCCACACTGGGTAGTACAGGAGTGTCTGTGTTTCCCCACTCCACACTGGGTAGTACAGGAGTGTCTGTGTTTCCCCACTCCACACTGGGTAGTACAGGAGTGTCTGTGTTTCCCCACTCCACAATGGGTAGTACAGGAGTGTCTGTGTTTCCCCACTCCACACTGGGTGGTACAGGAGTGTCTGTGTTTCCCCACTCCACACTGGGTAGTACAGGAGTGTCTGTGTTTCCCCACTCCACACTGGGTAGTACAGGAGTGTCTGTGTTTCCCCACTCCACATTGGGTAGTACAGGAGTGTCTGTGTTTCCCCACTCCACACTGGGTAGTACAGGAGTGTCTGTGTTTCCCTACTCCACACTGGGTAGTACAGGAGTGTCTGTGTTTCCCCACTCCACACTGGGTAGTACAGGAGTGTCTGTGTTTCCACACTCCACACTGGGTACTACAGGAGTGTCTGTGTTTCCCCACTCCACACTAGGTAGTACAGGAGTGTCTGTGTTTCACCACTCCACACTGGGTAGTACAGGTGTTTCTGTGTTTCCCTACTCCACACTGGGTAGTACAGGAGTGTCTGTGATTCCCCACTCCACACTGGGTAGTACAGGTGTGTCTGTGTTTCCCCACTCCACACTGGGTAGTACAGGAGTGTCTGTGTTTCCCCACTCCTCACTGGGTAGTACTGGAGTGTCTGTGTTTCCCCACTCCACACTGGGTAGTACAGGAGTGTCTGTGTTTCCCCAATCCACACTGGGTGGTACAGGAGTGTCTGTGTTTCCCCAATCCACACTGGGTGGTACAGGAGTGTCTGTGTTTCCCCACTCCACACTGGGTTGTACAGGAGTGTCTGTGTTTCCCCACTCCACACTGGGTAGTACAGGAGTGTCTGTGTTTCCCCACTCCACACTGGGTGGTACAGGACTGTCTGTGTTTCCCCACTCCACACTGGGTAGTACAGGAGTGTCTGTGTTTCCCCACTCCACACTGGGTAGTACAGGAGTGTCTGTGTTTCCCCACTCCACACTGGGTAGTACAGGAGTGTCTGTGTTTCCCCACTCCACACTGGGTAGTAAAGGAGTGTCTGTGTTTCCCCACTCCACACTGGATAGTACAGGAGTGTCTGTGTTTCCCCACTCCACACTGGGTAGTACAGGAGTGTCTGTGCTTCCCCACTCCACACTGGATAGTACAGGAGTGTCTGTGTTTCCCCACTCCACACTGGGTAGTACAGGAGTGTCTGTGTTTCCCCACTCCACACTGGATAGTACAGGAGTGTCTGTGTTTCCCCACTCCACACTGGGTAGTACAGGAGTGTCTGTGTTTCCCCACTCCACACTGGGTGGTACAGGAGTGTCTGTGTTTCCCCACTCCACACTGTGTAGTACAGGAGTGTCTGTGTTTCCCCACTCCACACTGGGTAGTACAGGATTGTCTGTGTTTCCCCACTCCACACTGGATAGTACAGGAGTGTCTGTGTTTCCCCACTCCACACTGGGTAGTACAGGAGTGTCTGTGTTTCCCCACTCCACACTGGGTGGTACAGGAGTGTCTGTGTTTCCCCACTCCACACTGTGTAGTACAGGAGTGTCTGTGTTTCCCCACTCCACACTGGGTAGTACAGGAGTGTCTGTGTTTCCCCACTCCTCACTGGGTAGTACAGGAGAGTCTGTGTTTCCCCACTCCTCACTGGGTAGTACAGGAGTGTCTGTGTTTCCCCACTCCACAATGGGTAGTACAGGAGTGTCGGTGTTTCCCTAATCCACACCGTGTAGTACAGGAGTGTCTGTGTTTCCCTACTCCACACTGGGTAGTACAGGAGTGTCTGTGTTTCCCCACACCACACTGGTTAGTACAGGAGTGTCTGTGTTTCCCCACTCCACACCGTGTAGTACAGGAGTGTCTGTGTTTCCCTACTCCACACCGTGTAGTACAGGAGTGTCTGTGTTTCCCTACTCCACACCGTGTAGTACAGGAGTGTCTGTGTTTCCCCACTCCACACTGGGTAGTACAGGAGTGTCTGTGTTTCCCCACACCACACTGGGTAGTACAGGAGTGTCTGTGTTTCCCCACTCCACACTGGGTGGTACAGGAGTGTCTGTGTTTCCCCACTCCACACTGGGTAGTACAGGAGTGTCTGTGTTTCCCCACTCCACACTGGGTAGTACAGGAGTGTCTGTGTTTCCCCACTCCACATTGGGTAGTACAGGAGTGTCTGTGTTTCCCCACTCCACACTGGGTAGTACAGGAGTGTCTGTGTTTCCCACTCCACACTGGGTAGTACAGGAGTGTCTGTGTTTCCCCACTCCACACTGGGTATTACAGGTGTTTCTGTGTTTCCCCACTCCACACTGGGTCACACAGGACTGTCTGCGTTTCCCCACTCTACACTGGGTAGTACAGGAGTGTCTGTGTTTCCCCACTCCACACTGGGTGGTACAGGAGTGTCTGTGTTTCCACACTCCACACTGGGTACTACAGGAGTGTCTGTGTTTCCCCACTCCACACTGGGTAGTACAGGAGTGTCTGTGTTTCCCCAATCCACACTGGGTAGTACAGGAGTGTCTGTGTTTCCCCACTCCACACTGGGTAGTAAAGGAGTGTCTGTGTTTCCCCACTCCACACTGGGTAGTACAGGAGTGTCTGTGTTTCCCCACTCCACAATGGGTAGTACAGGAGTGTCTGTGTTTCCCCAATCCACACTGGGTAGTACAGGAGTGTCTGTGTTTCCCCACTCCACACTGGGTAGTACAGGAGTGTCTGTGTTTCCCCACTCCACACTGGGTAGTACAGGAGTGTCTGTGTTTCCCCACTCCACAATGGGTAGTACAGGAGTGTCTGTGTTTCCCCAATCCACACTGGGTAGTACAGGAGTGTCTGTGTTTCCCCACTCCACACTGGGTAGTACAGGAGTGTCTGTGTTTCCCCACTCCACACTGGGTAGTACAGGAGTGTCTGTGTTTCCCCACTCCACAATGGGTAGTACAGGAGTGTCTGTGTTTCCCCAATCCACACTGGGTAGTACAGGAGTGTCTGTGTTTCCCCACTCCACACTGGGTAGTACAGGAGTGTCTGTGTTTCCCCACTCCACACTGGGTAGTACAGGAGTGTCTGTGTTTCCCCACTCCACAATGGGTAGTACAGGAGTGTCTGTGTTTCCCCACTCCACACTGGGTGGTACAGGAGTGTCTGTGTTTCCCCACTCCACACTGGGTAGTACAGGAGTGTCTGTGTTTCCCCACTCCACACTGGGTAGTACAGGAGTGTCTGTGTTTCCCCACTCCACATTGGGTAGTACAGGAGTGTCTGTGTTTCCCCACTCCACACTGGGTAGTACAGGAGTGTCTGTGTTTCCCTACTCCACACTGGGTAGTACAGGAGTGTCTGTGTTTCCCCACTCCACACTGGGTAGTACAGGAGTGTCTGTGTTTCCACACTCCACACTGGGTACTACAGGAGTGTCTGTGTTTCCCCACTCCACACTAGGTAGTACAGGAGTGTCTGTGTTTCACCACTCCACACTGGGTAGTACAGGTGTTTCTGTGTTTCCCTACTCCACACTGGGTAGTACAGGAGTGTCTGTGATTCCCCACTCCACACTGGGTAGTACAGGTGTGTCTGTGTTTCCCCACTCCACACTGGGTAGTACAGGAGTGTCTGTGTTTCCCCACTCCTCACTGGGTAGTACTGGAGTGTCTGTGTTTCCCCACTCCACACTGGGTAGTACAGGAGTGTCTGTGTTTCCCCAATCCACACTGGGTGGTACAGGAGTGTCTGTGTTTCCCCAATCCACACTGGGTGGTACAGGAGTGTCTGTGTTTCCCCACTCCACACTGGGTTGTACAGGAGTGTCTGTGTTTCCCCACTCCACACTGGGTAGTACAGGAGTGTCTGTGTTTCCCCACTCCACACTGGGTGGTACAGGACTGTCTGTGTTTCCCCACTCCACACTGGGTAGTACAGGAGTGTCTGTGTTTCCCCACTCCACACTGGGTAGTACAGGAGTGTCTGTGTTTCCCCACTCCACACTGGGTAGTAGAGGAGTGTCTGTGTTTCCCCACTCCACACTGGGTAGTAAAGGAGTGTCTGTGTTTCCCCACTCCACACTGGATAGTACAGGAGTGTCTGTGTTTCCCCACTCCACACTGGGTAGTACAGGAGTGTCTGTGCTTCCCCACTCCACACTGGATAGTACAGGAGTGTCTGTGTTTCCCCACTCCACACTGGGTAGTACAGGAGTGTCTGTGTTTCCCCACTCCACACTGGATAGTACAGGAGTGTCTGTGTTTCCCCACTCCACACTGGGTAGTACAGGAGTGTCTGTGTTTCCCCACTCCACACTGGGTGGTACAGGAGTGTCTGTGTTTCCCCACTCCACACTGTGTAGTACAGGAGTGTCTGTGTTTCCCCACTCCACACTGGGTAGTACAGGATTGTCTGTGTTTCCCCACTCCACACTGGATAGTACAGGAGTGTCTGTGTTTCCCCACTCCACACTGGGTAGTACAGGAGTGTCTGTGTTTCCCCACTCCACACTGGGTGGTACAGGAGTGTCTGTGTTTCCCCACTCCACACTGTGTAGTACAGGAGTGTCTGTGTTTCCCCACTCCACACTGGGTAGTACAGGAGAGTCTGTGTTTCCCCACTCCTCACTGGGTAGTACAGGAGTGTCTGTGTTTCCCCACTCCTCACTGGGTAGTACAGGAGTGTCTGTGTTTCCCCACTCCACAATGGGTAGTACAGGAGTGTCGGTGTTTCCCTAATCCACACCGTGTAGTACAGGAGTGTCTGTGTTTCCCTACTCCACACTGGGTAGTACAGGAGTGTCTGTGTTTCCCCACACCACACTGGTTAGTACAGGAGTGTCTGTGTTTCCCCACTCCACACCGTGTAGTACAGGAGTGTCTGTGTTTCCCTACTCCACACCGTGTAGTACAGGAGTGTCTGTGTTTCCCTACTCCACACCGTGTAGTACAGGAGTGTCTGTGTTTCCCCACTCCACACTGGGTAGTACAGGAGTGTCTGTGTTTCCCCACTCCACACTGGGTAGTACAGGAGTGTCTGTGTTTCCCCACTCCACACTGGGTGGTACAGGAGTGTCTGTGTTTCCCCACTCCACACTGGGTAGTACAGGAGTGTCTGTGTTTCCCCACTCCACACTGGGTAGTACAGGAGTGTCTGTGTTTCCCCACTCCACATTGGGTAGTACAGGAGTGTCTGTGTTTCCCCACTCCACACTGGGTAGTACAGGAGTGTCTGTGTTTCCCCACTCCACACTGGGTAGTACAGGAGTGTCTGTGTTTCCCCACTCCACACTGGGTATTACAGGTGTTTCTGTGTTTCCCCACTCCACACTGGGTCACACAGGACTGTCTGCGTTTCCCCACTCTACACTGGGTAGTACAGGAGTGTCTGTGTTTCCCCACTCCACACTGGGTGGTACAGGAGTGTCTGTGTTTCCACACTCCACACTGGGTACTACAGGAGTGTCTGTGTTTCCCCACTCCACACTGGGTAGTACAGGAGTGTCTGTGTTTCCCCAATCCACACTGGGTAGTACAGGAGTGTCTGTGTTTCCCCACTCCACACTGGGTAGTACAGGAGTGTCTGTGTTTCCCCACTCCACACTGGGTAGTACAGGAGTGTCTGTGTTTCCCCACTCCACAATGGGTAGTACAGGAGTGTCTGTGTTTCCCCAATCCACACTGGGTAGTACAGGAGTGTCTGTGTTTCCCCACTCCACACTGGGTAGTACAGGAGTGTCTGTGTTTCCCCACTCCACACTGGGTAGTACAGGAGTGTCTGTGTTTCCCCACTCCACAATGGGTAGTACAGGAGTGTCTGTGTTTCCCCACTCCACACTGGGTGGTACAGGAGTGTCTGTGTTTCCCCACTCCACACTGGGTAGTACAGGAGTGTCTGTGTTTCCCCACTCCACACTGGGTAGTACAGGAGTGTCTGTGTTTCCCCACTCCACATTGGGTAGTACAGGAGTGTCTGTGTTTCCCCACTCCACACTGGGTAGTACAGGAGTGTCTGTGTTTCCCTACTCCACACTGGGTAGTACAGGAGTGTCTGTGTTTCCCCACTCCACACTGGGTAGTACAGGAGTGTCTGTGTTTCCACACTCCACACTGGGTACTACAGGAGTGTCTGTGTTTCCCCACTCCACACTAGGTAGTACAGGAGTGTCTGTGTTTCACCACTCCACACTGGGTAGTACAGGTGTTTCTGTGTTTCCCTACTCCACACTGGGTAGTACAGGAGTGTCTGTGATTCCCCACTCCACACTGGGTAGTACAGGTGTGTCTGTGTTTCCCCACTCCACACTGGGTAGTACAGGAGTGTCTGTGTTTCCCCACTCCTCACTGGGTAGTACTGGAGTGTCTGTGTTTCCCCACTCCACACTGGGTAGTACAGGAGTGTCTGTGTTTCCCCAATCCACACTGGGTGGTACAGGAGTGTCTGTGTTTCCCCAATCCACACTGGGTGGTACAGGAGTGTCTGTGTTTCCCCACTCCACACTGGGTAGTACAGGAGTGTCTGTGTTTCCCCACTCCACACTGGGTAGTACAGGAGTGTCTGTGTTTCCCCACTCCACACTGGGTGGTACAGGACTGTCTGTGTTTCCCCACTCCACACTGGGTAGTACAGGAGTGTCTGTGTTTCCCCACTCCACACTGGGTAGTACAGGAGTGTCTGTGTTTCCCCACTCCACACTGGGTAGTACAGGAGTGTCTGTGTTTCCCCACTCCACACTGGGTAGTAAAGGAGTGTCTGTGTTTCCCCACTCCACACTGGATAGTACAGGAGTGTCTGTGTTTCCCCACTCCACACTGGGTAGTACAGGAGTGTCTGTGCTTCCCCACTCCACACTGGATAGTACAGGAGTGTCTGTGTTTCCCCACTCCACACTGGGTAGTACAGGAGTGTCTGTGTTTCCCCACTCCACACTGGATAGTACAGGAGTGTCTGTGTTTCCCCACTCCACACTGGGTAGTACAGGAGTGTCTGTGTTTCCCCACTCCACACTGGGTGGTACAGGAGTGTCTGTGTTTCCCCACTCCACACTGTGTAGTACAGGAGTGTCTGTGTTTCCCCACTCCACACTGGGTAGTACAGGATTGTCTGTGTTTCCCCACTCCACACTGGATAGTACAGGAGTGTCTGTGTTTCCCCACTCCACACTGGGTAGTACAGGAGTGTCTGTGTTTCCCCACTCCACACTGGGTGGTACAGGAGTGTCTGTGTTTCCCCACTCCACACTGTGTAGTACAGGAGTGTCTGTGTTTCCCCACTCCACACTGGGTAGTACAGGAGTGTCTGTGTTTCCCCACTCCTCACTGGGTAGTACAGGAGTGTCTGTGTTTCCCCACTCCTCACTGGGTAGTACAGGAGTGTCTGTGTTTCCCCACTCCACAATGGGTAGTACAGGAGTGTCGGTGTTTCCCTACTCCACACCGTGTAGTACAGGAGTGTCTGTGTTTCCCTACTCCACACTGGGTAGTACAGGAGTGTCTGTGTTTCCCCACACCACACTGGTTAGTACAGGAGTGTCTGTGTTTCCCCACTCCACACCGTGTAGTACAGGAGTGTCTGTGTTTCCCTACTCCACACCGTGTAGTACAGGAGTGTCTGTGTTTCCCTACTCCACACCGTGTAGTACAGGAGTGTCTGTGTTTCCCCACTCCACACTGGGTAGTACAGGAGTGTCTGTGTTTCCCCACTCCACACTGGGTAGTACAGGAGTGTCTGTGTTTCCCCACTCCACACTGGGTAGTACAGGAGTGTCTGTGTTTCCCCACTCCACACTGGGTAGTACAGGAGTGTCTGTGTTTCCCCACTCCACACTGGGTAGTACAGGAGTGTCTGTGTTTCCCCACTCCACACTGGGTAGTACAGGAGTGTCTGTGTTTCCACACTCCACACTGGGTAGTACAGGAGTGTCTGTGTTTCCCCACTCCACACTGGGTAGTACAGGAGTGTCTGTGTTTCCCCACTCCACACTGGGTGGTACAGGAGTGTCTGTGTTTCCCCACTCCACACTGTGTAGTACAGGAGTGTCTGTGTTTCCCCACTCCACACTGGGTAGTACAGGAGTGTCTGTGTTTCCCCACTCCTCACTGGGTAGTACAGGAGTGTCTGTGTTTCCCCACTCCACAATGGGTAGTACAGGAGTGTCTGTGTTTCCCCACTCCTCACTGGGTAGTACAGGAGTGTCTGTGTTTCCCCACTCCACAATGGGTAGTACAGGAGTGTCGGTGTTTCCCTAATCCACACCGTGTAGTACAGGAGTGTCTGTGTTTCCCTACTACACACTGGGTAGTACAGGAGTGTCTGTGTTTCCCCACACCACACTGGTTAGTACAGGAGTGTCTGTGTTTCCCCACTCCACACCGTGTAGTACAGGAGTGTCTGTGTTTCCCTACTCCACACCGTGTAGTACAGGAGTGTCTGTGTTTCCCTACTCCACACCGTGTAGTACAGGAGTGTCTGTGTTTCCCCACTCCACACTGGGTAGTACAGGAGTGTCTGTGTTTCCCCACTCCACACTGGGTAGTACAGGAGTGTCTGTGTTTCCCCACTCCACACTGGGTGGTACAGGAGTGTCTGTGTTTCCCCACTCCACACTGGGTAGTACAGGAGTGTCTGTGTTTCCCCACTCCACACTGGGTAGTACAGGAGTGTCTGTGTTTCCCCACTCCACATTGGGTAGTACAGGAGTGTCTGTGTTTCCCCACTCCACACTGGGTAGTACAGGAGTGTCTGTGTTTCCCCACTCCACACTGGGTAGTACAGGAGTGTCTGTGTTTCCCCACTCCACACTGGGTATTACAGGTGTTTCTGTGTTTCCCCACTCCACACTGGGTCACACAGGACTGTCTGCGTTTCCCCACTCTACACTGGGTAGTACAGGAGTGTCTGTGTTTCCCCACTCCACACTGGGTGGTACAGGAGTGTCTGTGTTTCCACACTCCACACTGGGTACTACAGGAGTGTCTGTGTTTCCCCACTCCACACTGGGTAGTACAGGAGTGTCTGTGTTTCCCCAATCCACACTGGGTAGTACAGGAGTGTCTGTGTTTCCCCACTCCACACTGGGTAGTACAGGAGTGTCTGTGTTTCCCCACTCCACACTGGGTAGTACAGGAGTGTCTGTGTTTCCCCACTCCACAATGGGTAGTACAGGAGTGTCTGTGTTTCCCCAATCCACACTGGGTAGTACAGGAGTGTCTGTGTTTCCCCACTCCACACTGGGTAGTACAGGAGTGTCTGTGTTTCCCCACTCCACACTGGGTAGTACAGGAGTGTCTGTGTTTCCCCACTCCACAATGGGTAGTACAGGAGTGTCTGTGTTTCCCCAATCCACACTGGGTAGTACAGGAGTGTCTGTGTTTCCCCACTCCACACTGGGTAGTACAGGAGTGTCTGTGTTTCCCCACTCCACACTGGGTAGTACAGGAGTGTCTGTGTTTCCCCACTCCACAATGGGTAGTACAGGAGTGTCTGTGTTTCCCCAATCCACACTGGGTAGTACAGGAGTGTCTGTGTTTCCCCACTCCACACTGGGTAGTACAGGAGTGTCTGTGTTTCCCCACTCCACACTGGGTAGTACAGGAGTGTCTGTGTTTCCCCACTCCACAATGGGTAGTACAGGAGTGTCTGTGTTTCCCCACTCCACACTGGGTGGTACAGGAGTGTCTGTGTTTCCCCACTCCACACTGGGTAGTACAGGAGTGTCTGTGTTTCCCCACTCCACACTGGGTAGTACAGGAGTGTCTGTGTTTCCCCACTCCACATTGGGTAGTACAGGAGTGTCTGTGTTTCCCCACTCCACACTGGGTAGTACAGGAGTGTCTGTGTTTCCCTACTCCACACTGGGTAGTACAGGAGTGTCTGTGTTTCCCCACTCCACACTGGGTAGTACAGGAGTGTCTGTGTTTCCACACTCCACACTGGGTACTACAGGAGTGTCTGTGTTTCCCCACTCCACACTAGGTAGTACAGGAGTGTCTGTGTTTCACCACTCCACACTGGGTAGTACAGGTGTTTCTGTGTTTCCCTACTCCACACTGGGTAGTACAGGAGTGTCTGTGATTCCCCACTCCACACTGGGTAGTACAGGTGTGTCTGTGTTTCCCCACTCCACACTGGGTAGTACAGGAGTGTCTGTGTTTCCCCACTCCTCACTGGGTAGTACTGGAGTGTCTGTGTTTCCCCACTCCACACTGGGTAGTACAGGAGTGTCTGTGTTTCCCCAATCCACACTGGGTGGTACAGGAGTGTCTGTGTTTCCCCAATCCACACTGGGTGGTACAGGAGTGTCTGTGTTTCCCCACTCCACACTGGGTTGTACAGGAGTGTCTGTGTTTCCCCACTCCACACTGGGTAGTACAGGAGTGTCTGTGTTTCCCCACTCCACACTGGGTGGTACAGGACTGTCTGTGTTTCCCCACTCCACACTGGGTAGTACAGGAGTGTCTGTGTTTCCCCACTCCACACTGGGTAGTACAGGAGTGTCTGTGTTTCCCCACTCCACACTGGGTAGTACAGGAGTGTCTGTGTTTCCCCACTCCACACTGGGTAGTAAAGGAGTGTCTGTGTTTCCCCACTCCACACTGGATAGTACAGGAGTGTCTGTGTTTCCCCACTCCACACTGGGTAGTACAGGAGTGTCTGTGCTTCCCCACTCCACACTGGATAGTACAGGAGTGTCTGTGTTTCCCCACTCCACACTGGGTAGTACAGGAGTGTCTGTGTTTCCCCACTCCACACTGGATAGTACAGGAGTGTCTGTGTTTCCCCACTCCACACTGGGTAGTACAGGAGTGTCTGTGTTTCCCCACTCCACACTGGGTGGTACAGGAGTGTCTGTGTTTCCCCACTCCACACTGTGTAGTACAGGAGTGTCTGTGTTTCCCCACTCCACACTGGGTAGTACAGGATTGTCTGTGTTTCCCCACTCCACACTGGATAGTACAGGAGTGTCTGTGTTTCCCCACTCCACACTGGGTAGTACAGGAGTGTCTGTGTTTCCCCACTCCACACTGGGTGGTACAGGAGTGTCTGTGTTTCCCCACTCCACACTGTGTAGTACAGGAGTGTCTGTGTTTCCCCACTCCACACTGGGTAGTACAGGAGTGTCTGTGTTTCCCCACTCCTCACTGGGTAGTACAGGAGTGTCTGTGTTTCCCCACTCCTCACTGGGTAGTACAGGAGTGTCTGTGTTTCCCCACTCCACAATGGGTAGTACAGGAGTGTCGGTGTTTCCCTAATCCACACCGTGTAGTACAGGAGTGTCTGTGTTTCCCTACTCCACACTGGGTAGTACAGGAGTGTCTGTGTTTCCCCACACCACACTGGTTAGTACAGGAGTGTCTGTGTTTCCCCACTCCACACCGTGTAGTACAGGAGTGTCTGTGTTTCCCTACTCCACACCGTGTAGTACAGGAGTGTCTGTGTTTCCCTACTCCACACCGTGTAGTACAGGAGTGTCTGTGTTTCCCCACTCCACACTGGGTAGTACAGGAGTGTCTGTGTTTCCCCACTCCACACTGGGTAGTACAGGAGTGTCTGTGTTTCCCCACTCCACACTGGGTGGTACAGGAGTGTCTGTGTTTCCCCACTCCACACTGGGTAGTACAGGAGTGTCTGTGTTTCCCCACTCCACACTGGGTAGTACAGGAGTGTCTGTGTTTCCCCACTCCACATTGGGTAGTACAGGAGTGTCTGTGTTTCCCCACTCCACACTGGGTAGTACAGGAGTGTCTGTGTTTCCCCACTCCACACTGGGTAGTACAGGAGTGTCTGTGTTTCCCCACTCCACACTGGGTATTACAGGTGTTTCTGTGTTTCCCCACTCCACACTGGGTCACACAGGACTGTCTGCGTTTCCCCACTCTACACTGGGTAGTACAGGAGTGTCTGTGTTTCCCCACTCCACACTGGGTGGTACAGGAGTGTCTGTGTTTCCACACTCCACACTGAGTACTACAGGAGTGTCTGTGTTTCCCCACTCCACACTGGGTAGTACAGGAGTGTCTGTGTTTCCCCAATCCACACTGGGTAGTACAGGAGTGTCTGTGTTTCCCCACTCCACACTGGGTAGTACAGGAGTGTCTGTGTTTCCCCACTCCACACTGGGTAGTACAGGAGTGTCTGTGTTTCCCCACTCCACAATGGGTAGTACAGGAGTGTCTGTGTTTCCCCAATCCACACTGGGTAGTACAGGAGTGTCTGTGTTTCCCCACTCCACACTGGGTAGTACAGGAGTGTCTGTGTTTCCCCACTCCACACTGGGTAGTACAGGAGTGTCTGTGTTTCCCCACTCCACAATGGGTAGTACAGGAGTGTCTGTGTTTCCCCACTCCACACTGGGTGGTACAGGAGTGTCTGTGTTTCCCCACTCCACACTGGGTAGTACAGGAGTGTCTGTGTTTCCCCACTCCACACTGGGTAGTACAGGAGTGTCTGTGTTTCCCCACTCCACATTGGGTAGTACAGGAGTGTCTGTGTTTCCCCACTCCACACTGGGTAGTACAGGAGTGTCTGTGTTTCCCTACTCCACACTGGGTAGTACAGGAGTGTCTGTGTTTCCCCACTCCACACTGGGTAGTACAGGAGTGTCTGTGTTTCCACACTCCACACTGGGTACTACAGGAGTGTCTGTGTTTCCCCACTCCACACTAGGTAGTACAGGAGTGTCTGTGTTTCACCACTCCACACTGGGTAGTACAGGTGTTTCTGTGTTTCCCTACTCCACACTGGGTAGTACAGGAGTGTCTGTGATTCCCCACTCCACACTGGGTAGTACAGGTGTGTCTGTGTTTCCCCACTCCACACTGGGTAGTACAGGAGTGTCTGTGTTTCCCCACTCCTCACTGGGTAGTACTGGAGTGTCTGTGTTTCCCCACTCCACACTGGGTAGTACAGGAGTGTCTGTGTTTCCCCAATCCACACTGGGTGGTACAGGAGTGTCTGTGTTTCCCCACTCCACACTGGGTAGTACAGGAGTGTCTGTGTTTCCCCACTCCACACTGGGTAGTACAGGAGTGTCTGTGTTTCCCCACTCCACACTGGGTGGTACAGGACTGTCTGTGTTTCCCCACTCCACACTGGGTAGTACAGGAGTGTCTGTGTTTCCCCACTCCACACTGGGTAGTACAGGAGTGTCTGTGTTTCCCCACTCCACACTGGGTAGTACAGGAGTGTCTGTGTTTCCCCACTCCACACTGGGTAGTAAAGGAGTGTCTGTGTTTCCCCACTCCACACTGGATAGTACAGGAGTGTCTGTGTTTCCCCACTCCACACTGGGTAGTACAAGAGTGTCTGTGCTTCCCCACTCCACACTGGATAGTACAGGAGTGTCTGTGTTTCCCCACTCCACACTGGGTAGTACAGGAGTGTCTGTGTTTCCCCACTCCACACTGGATAGTACAGGAGTGTCTGTGTTTCCCCACTCCACACTGGGTAGTACAGGAGTGTCTGTGTTTCCCCACTCCACACTGGGTGGTACAGGAGTGTCTGTGTTTCCCCACTCCACACTGTGTAGTACAGGAGTGTCTGTGTTTCCCCACTCCACACTGGGTAGTACAGGATTGTCTGTGTTTCCCCACTCCACACTGGATAGTACAGGAGTGTCTGTGTTTCCCCACTCCACACTGGGTAGTACAGGAGTGTCTGTGTTTCCCCACTCCACACTGGGTGGTACAGGAGTGTCTGTGTTTCCCCACTCCACACTGTGTAGTACAGGAGTGTCTGTGTTTCCCCACTCCACACTGGGTAGTACAGGAGTGTCTGTGTTTCCCCACTCCTCACTGGGTAGTACAGGAGTGTCTGTGTTTCCCCACTCCTCACTGGGTAGTACAGGAGTGTCTGTGTTTCCCCACTCCACAATGGGTAGTACAGGAGTGTCGGTGTTTCCCTACTCCACACCGTGTAGTACAGGAGTGTCTGTGTTTCCCTACTCCACACTGGGTAGTACAGGAGTGTCTGTGTTTCCCCACTCCACACTGGGTAGTACAGGAGTGTCTGTGTTTCCCCACTCCACACTGGGTAGTACAGGAGTGTCTGTGTTTCCCCACTCCACACTGGGTAGTACAGGAGTGTCTGTGTTTCCCCACTCCACACTGTGTAGTACAGGAGTGTCTGTGTTTCCCTACTCCACACTGGGTAGTACAGGAGTGTCTGTGTTTCCCCACTCCACACTGGGTAGTACAGGAGTGTCTGTGTTTCCCCACTCCACAATGGGTAGTACAGGAGTGTCGGTGTTTCCCTACTCCACACCGTGTAGTACAGGAGTGTCTGTGTTTCCCTACTCCACACTGGGTAGTACAGGAGTGTCTGTGTTTCCCCACTCCACACTGGGTAGTACAGGAGTGTCTGTGTTTCCCCACTCCACACTGGGTAGTACAGGAGTGTCTGTGTTTCCCCACTCCACACTGGGTAGTACAGGAGTGTCTGTGTTTCCCCACTCCACACTGGGTACTACAGGAGTGTCTGTGTTTCCCCACTCCACACTGTGTAGTACAGGAGTGTCTGTGTTTCCCCACTCCACACTGGGTAGTACAGGAGTGTCTGTGTTTCCCCACACCACACTGGTTAGTACAGGAGTGTCTGTGTTTCCCCACTCCACACCGTGTAGTACAGGAGTGTCTGTGTTTCCCTACTCCACACCGTGTAGTACAGGAGTGTCTGTGTTTCCCTACTCCACACCGTGTAGTACAGGAGTGTCTGTGTTTCCCCACTCCACACTGGGTAGTACAGGAGTGTCTGTGTTTCCCCACTCCACACTGGGTAGTACAGGAGTGTCTGTGTTTCCCCACTCCACACTGGGTAGTACAGGAGTGTCTGTGTTTCCCCACTCCACACTGGGTAGTACAGGAGTGTCTGTGTTTCCCCACTCCACACTGGGTAGTACAGGAGTGTCTGTGTTTCCCCACTCCACACTGGGTAGTACAGGAGTGTCTGTGTTTCCCCACTCCACACTGGGTAGTACAGGAGTGTCTGTGTTTCCCCACTCCACACTGGGTAGTACAGGAGTGTCTGTGTTTCCCTACTCCACACCGTGTAGCACAGGAGTGTCTGTGTTTCCCTACTCCACACCGGGTAGTACAGGAGTGTCTGTGTTTCCCTACTCCACACCGTGTAGTACAGGAGTGTCTGTGTTTCCCCACTCCACACTGGGTAGTACAGGTGTGTCTGTGTTTCCCCACTCCACACTGGGTAGTACAGGAGTGTCTGTGTTTCCCCACTCCACACTGGGTAGTACAGGAGTGTCTGTGTTTCCCCACTCCACACTGGGTAGTACAGGAGTGTCTGTGTTTCCCAACTCCACACTGGGTAGTACAGGAGTGTCGGTGTTTCCCCACTCCTCACTGGGTAGTACAGGAGTGTCTGTGTTTCCCCACTCCACACTGGGTAGTACAGGAGTGTCTGTGTTTCCCCCCTCCACACTGGGTAGTACAGGAGTGTCTGGGTTTCCCCACTCCACAATGGGTAGTACCGGAGTGTCTGTGTTTCCCCACTCCACACTGGGTAGTACAGGAGAGTCTGTGTTTCCGTACTCCACACTGGGTAGTACGGGACTGTCTGTGTTTCCCCACTCCACAATGGGTAGTACAGGTGTTTCTGTGTTTCCCCAGTCCACACTGGGTCACACAGGACTGTCTGTGTTTCCCCACTCTACACTGGGTAGTACAGGAGTGTCTGTGTTTCCCCACTCCACACTGGGTGGTACAGGAGTGTCTGTGTTTCCACACTCCACACTGGGTACTACAGGAGTGTCTGTGTTTCCCCACTCCACACTGGGTAGTACAGGAGTGTCTGTGTTTCCCCACTCCACACTGGGTAGTACAGGAGTGTCTGTGTTTCCCCACTCCACACTGGGTAGTACAGGAGTGTCTGTGTTTCCCCACTCCACACTGGGTAGTACAGGAGTGTCTGTGTTTCCCCACTCCACACTTGGTAGTACAGGAGCGTCTGTGTTTCCCCACTCCACACTGGGTAGTACAGGAGTGTCTGTGTTTCCCCACTCCACACTGGGTAGTACAGGAGTGTCTGTGTTTCCCCACTCCACACTGGGTAGTACAGGAGTGTCTGTGTTTCCCCACTCCACACTGGGTAGTACAGGAGTGTCTGTGTTTCCCTACTCCACACCGTGTAGCACAGGAGTGTCTGTGTTTCCCTACTCCACACCGGGTAGTACAGGAGTGTCTGTGTTTCCCTACTCCACACCGTGTAGTACAGGAGTGTCTGTGTTTCCCCACTCCACACTGGGTAGTACAGGTGTGTCTGTGTTTCCCCACTCCACACTGGGTAGTACAGGAGTGTCTGTGTTTCCCCACTCCACACTGGCTAGTACAGGAGTGTCTGTGTTTCCCCACTCCACACTGGGTAGTACAGGAGTGTCTGTGTTTCCCCACTCCACACTGGGTAGTACAGGAGTGTCGGTGTTTCCCCACTCCTCACTGGGTAGTACAGGAGTGTCTGTGTTTCCCCACTCCACACTGGGTAGTACAGGAGTGTCTGTGTTTCCCCCCTCCACACTGGGTAGTACAGGAGTGTCTGGGTTTCCCCACTCCACAATGGGTAGTACCGGAGAGTCTGTGTTTCCCCACTCCACACTGGGTAGTACAGGAGAGTCTGTGTTTCCGTACTCCACACTGGGTAGTACGGGACTGTCTGTGTTTCCCCACTCCACAATGGGTAGTACAGGTGTTTCTGTGTTTCCCCACTCCACACTGGGTCACACAGGACTGTCTGTGTTTCCCCACTCTACACTGGGTAGTACAGGAGTGTCTGTGTTTCCCCACTCCACACTGGGTGGTACAGGAGTGTCTGTGTTTCCACACTCCACACTGGGTACTACAGGAGTGTCTGTGTTTCCCCACTCCACACTGGGTAGTACAGGAGTGTCTGTGTTTCCCCAATCCACACTGGGTAGTACAGGAGTGTCTGTGTTTCCCCACTCCACACTGGGTAGTACAGGAGTGTCTGTGTTTCCCCACTCCACACTGGGTAGTACAGGAGTGTCTGTGTTTCCCCACTCCACAATGGGTAGTACAGGAGTGTCTGTGTTTCCCCACTCCACACTGGGTGGTACAGGAGGGTCTGTGTTTCCCCACTCCACACTGGGTAGTACAGGAGTGTCTGTGTTTCCCCACTCCACACTGGGTAGTACAGGAGTGTCTGTGTTTCCCCACTCCACAGTGGGTAGTGCAGGAGTGTCTGTGTTTCCCCACTCCACACTGGTTAGTACAGGAGTGTCTGTGTTTCCCCACTCCACACTGGGTAGTGCAGGAGTGTCTGTGTTTCCCCACTCCACACTGGGTAGTACAGGAGTGTCTGTGTTTCCCCCCTCCACACTGGGTAGTACAGGAGTGTCTGTGTTTCCACACTCCACACTGGGTAGTACAGGAGTGACTGTGTTTCCCCACTCCACAATGGGTAGTACAGGAGTGTCTGTGTTTCCCCACTCCACACTGAGTAGTACAGGAGTGTCTGTGTTTCCACACTCCACACTGGGTAGTACAGGAGTGTCTGTGTTTCCCCAATCCACACAGTGTAATACAGGAGTGTCTGTGTTTCCCCACTCCATACTGGGTCATACAGGAGTGTCTGTGTTTCCCCACTCCACACTGGGTAGTACAGGAGTGTCTGTGTTTCCCCACTCCACACTGGGTAGTACAGGAGTGTCTGTGTTTCCCCACTCCACACTGGGTAGTACAGGAGTGTCTGTGTTTCCCTACTCCACACCGTGTAGCACAGGAGTGTCTGTGTTTCCCTACTCCACACCGGGTAGTACAGGAGTGTCTGTGTTTCCCTACTCCACACCGTGTAGTACAGGAGTGTCTGTGTTTCCCCACTCCACACTGGGTAGTACAGGTGTGTCTGTGTTTCCCCACTCCACACTGGGTAGTACAGGAGTGTCTGTGTTTCCCCACTCCACACTGGGTAGTACAGGAGTGTCTGTGTTTCCCCACTCCACACTGGGTAGTACAGGAGTGTCTGTGTTTCCCCACTCCACACTGGGTAGTACAGGAGTGTCGGTGTTTCCCCACTCCTCACTGGGTAGTACAGGAGTGTCTGTGTTTCCCCACTCCACACTGGGTAGTACAGGAGTGTCTGTGTTTCCCCCCTCCACACTGGGTAGTACAGGAGTGTCTGGGTTTCCCCACTCCACAATGGGTAGTACCGGAGTGTCTGTGTTTCCCCACTCCACACTGGGTAGTACAGGAGAGTCTGTGTTTCCGTACTCCACACTGGGTAGTACGGGACTGTCTGTGTTTCCCCACTCCACAATGGGTAGTACAGGTGTTTCTGTGTTTCCCCAGTCCACACTGGGTCACACAGGACTGTCTGTGTTTCCCCACTCTACACTGGGTAGTACAGGAGTGTCTGTGTTTCCCCACTCCACACTGGGTGGTACAGGAGTGTCTGTGTTTCCACACTCCACACTGGGTACTACAGGAGTGTCTGTGTTTCCCCACTCCACACTGGGTAGTACAGGAGTGTCTGTGTTTCCCCACTCCACACTGGGTAGTACAGGAGTGTCTGTGTTTCCCCACTCCACACTGGGTAGTACAGGAGTGTCTGTGTTTCCCCACTCCACACTGGGTAGTACAGGAGTGTCTGTGTTTCCCCACTCCACACTTGGTAGTACAGGAGCGTCTGTGTTTCCCCACTCCACACTGGGTAGTACAGGAGTGTCTGTGTTTCCCCACTCCACACTGGGTAGTACAGGAGTGTCTGTGTTTCCCCACTCCACACTGGGTAGTACAGGAGTGTCTGTGTTTCCCCACTCCACACTGGGTAGTACAGGAGTGTCTGTGTTTCCCTACTCCACACCGTGTAGCACAGGAGTGTCTGTGTTTCCCTACTCCACACCGGGTAGTACAGGAGTGTCTGTGTTTCCCTACTCCACACCGTGTAGTACAGGAGTGTCTGTGTTTCCCCACTCCACACTGGGTAGTACAGGTGTGTCTGTGTTTCCCCACTCCACACTGGGTAGTACAGGAGTGTCTGTGTTTCCCCACTCCACACTGGCTAGTACAGGAGTGTCTGTGTTTCCCCACTCCACACTGGGTAGTACAGGAGTGTCTGTGTTTCCCCACTCCACACTGGGTAGTACAGGAGTGTCGGTGTTTCCCCACTCCTCACTGGGTAGTACAGGAGTGTCTGTGTTTCCCCACTCCACACTGGGTAGTACAGGAGTGTCTGTGTTTCCCCCCTCCACACTGGGTAGTACAGGAGTGTCTGGGTTTCCCCACTCCACAATGGGTAGTACCGGAGAGTCTGTGTTTCCCCACTCCACACTGGGTAGTACAGGAGAGTCTGTGTTTCCGTACTCCACACTGGGTAGTACGGGACTGTCTGTGTTTCCCCACTCCACAATGGGTAGTACAGGTGTTTCTGTGTTTCCCCACTCCACACTGGGTCACACAGGACTGTCTGTGTTTCCCCACTCTACACTGGGTAGTACAGGAGTGTCTGTGTTTCCCCACTCCACACTGGGTGGTACAGGAGTGTCTGTGTTTCCACACTCCACACTGGGTACTACAGGAGTGTCTGTGTTTCCCCACTCCACACTGGGTAGTACAGGAGTGTCTGTGTTTCCCCAATCCACACTGGGTAGTACAGGAGTGTCTGTGTTTCCCCACTCCACACTGGGTAGTACAGGAGTGTCTGTGTTTCCCCACTCCACACTGGGTAGTACAGGAGTGTCTGTGTTTCCCCACTCCACAATGGGTAGTACAGGAGTGTCTGTGTTTCCCCACTCCACACTGGGTGGTACAGGAGGGTCTGTGTTTCCCCACTCCACACTGGGTAGTACAGGAGTGTCTGTGTTTCCCCACTCCACACTGGGTAGTACAGGAGTGTCTGTGTTTCCCCACTCCACAGTGGGTAGTGCAGGAGTGTCTGTGTTTCCCCACTCCACACTGGTTAGTACAGGAGTGTCTGTGTTTCCCCACTCCACACTGGGTAGTGCAGGAGTGTCTGTGTTTCCCCACTCCACACTGGGTAGTACAGGAGTGTCTGTGTTTCCCCCCTCCACACTGGGTAGTACAGGAGTGTCTGTGTTTCCACACTCCACACTGGGTAGTACAGGAGTGACTGTGTTTCCCCACTCCACAATGGGTAGTACAGGAGTGTCTGTGTTTCCCCACTCCACACTGAGTAGTACAGGAGTGTCTGTGTTTCCACACTCCACACTGGGTAGTACAGGAGTGTCTGTGTTTCCCCAATCCACACAGTGTAATACAGGAGTGTCTGTGTTTCCCCACTCCATACTGGGTCATACAGGAGTGTCTGTGTTTCCCCACTCCACACTGGGTAGTACAGGAGTGTCTGTGTTTCCCCACTCCACACTGGGTAGTACAGGAGTGTCTGTGTTTCCCCACTCCACACCGGGTAGTACAGGAGTGTCTGTGTTTCCACACTCCACACTGGGTAGTACAGGAGTGTCTGTGTTTACCCACTCCACACCGTGTAGTACAGGAGTGTCTGTGTTTCCCCACTCCACACCGGGTAGTACAGGAGTGTCTGTGATTCCCTACTCCACACTGTGTAGTACAGGAGTGTCTGTGATTCCCCACTCCACACTGGGTAGTACAGGAGTGTCTGTGTTTCCCCACTCCACACTGGGTCGTACAGGAGTGTCTGTGTTTCCCCACTCCACACTGGGTAGTACAGGAGTGTCTGTGTTTCCCCACTCCACACTGGGTCATACAGGACTGTCTGTGTTTCCCCTCTCCACACTGGGTAGTACAGGAGTGTCTGTGTTTCCCCACTCCACACTGGGTAGTACAGGAGTGTCTGTGTTTCCCCACTCCACACTGGGTAGTACAGGTGTTTCTGTGTTTCCCTACTCCACACTGGGTCGTACAGGAGTGTCTGTGTTTCCCCACTCCACACTGGGTAGTACAGGAGTGTCTGTGTTTCCCCACTCCACACTGGGTAGTACAGGAGTGTCTGTGTTTCCCCACTCCACACTGGGTAGTACAGGAGTGTCTGTGTTTCTCCACTCCACACTGGGTAGTACAGGAGTGTCTGTGTTTCCCCAATCCACACTGGGTGGTACAGGAGTGTCTGTGTTTCCCCAATCCACACTGGGTGGTACAGGAGTGTCTGTGTTTCCCCACTCCACACTGGGTAGTACAGGAGTGTCTGTGTTTCCCCACTCAACACTGGGTAGTACAGGAGAGTCTGTGTTTCCCCACTCCACACTGGGTGGTACAGGAGTGTCTGTGTTTCCACACTCCACACTGGGTAGTACAGGAGTGTCTGTGTTTCCCCACTCCACACTGGTTAGTACAGGAGTGTCTGTGTTTCCCCACTCCACACCGTGTAGTACAGGAGTGTCTGTGTTTCCCTACTCCACACCGTGTAGTACAGGAGTGTCTGTGTTTCCCTACTGCACACCGTGTAGTACAGGAGTGTCTGTGTTTCCCTACTCCACAATGGGTAGTACAGGAGTGTCTGTGTTTCCCCACTCCACAATGGGTAGTACAGGAGTGTCTGTGTTTCCCCACTCCACACTGGGTAGTACAGGAGTGTCTGTGTTTCCCCACTCCACACTGGGTAGTACAGGAGTGTCTGTGTTTCCCCACTCCACACTGGGTAGTACAGGAGTGTCTGTGTTTCCCCACTCCACACTGGGTAGTACAGGAGTGTCTGTGTTTCCCTACTCCACACTGGGTAGTACAGGAGTGTCTGTGTTTCCCCACTCCACACTGGGTAGTACAGGAGTGTCTGTGTTTCCACACTCCACACTGGGTACTACAGGAGTGTCTGTGTTTCCCAACTCCACACTGGGTAGTACAGGAGTGTCTGTGTTTCCCCAATCCACACTGGGTAGTACAGGAGTGTCTGTGTTTCCCCACTCCACACTGGGTAGTACAGGAGTGTCTGTGTTTGCCCACTCCACACTGGGTAGTACAGGAGTGTCTGTGTTTCCCCACTCCACAATGGGTGGTACAGGAGTGTCTGTGTTTCCCCACTCCACACTGGGTGGTACAGGAGTGTTTGTGTTTCCCCACTCCACAATGGGTAGTACAGGAGTGTCTGTGTTTCCCCACTCCACAATGGGTAGTACAGGAGTTTCTGTGTTTCCCCACTCCACACTGGGTAGTGCAGGAGTGTCTGTGTTTCCCCCCTCCACACTGGGTAGTACAGGAGTGTCTATGTTTCCACACTCCACACTGGGTAGTACAGGAGTGTCTGTGTTTCCACACTCCACACTGGGTAGTACAGGAGTGTCTGTGTTTCCCCACTCCACACCGTGTAGTACAGGAGTGTCTGTGTTTCCCCACTCCACACCGGGTAGTACAGGAGTGTCTGTGATTCCCTACTCCACACTGTGTAGTACAGGAGTGTCTGTGATTCCCCACTCCACACTGGGTAGTACAGGAGTGTCTGTGTTTCCCCACTCCACACTGGGTCGTACAGGAGTGTCTGTGTTTCCCCACTCCACACTGGGTAGTACAGGAGTGTCTGTGTTTCCCCACTCCACACTGGATCATACAGGACTGTCTGTGTTTCCCCTCTCCACACTGGGTAGTACAGGAGTGTCTGTGTTTCCCCACTCCACACTGGGTAGTACAGGAGTGTCTGTGTTTCCCCACTCCACACTGGGTAGTACAGGTGTTTCTGTGTTTCCCTACTCCACACTGGGTCGTACAGGAGTGTCTGTGTTTCCCCACTCCACACTGGGTAGTACAGGAGTGTCTGTGTTTCCCCACTCCACACTGGGTAGTACAGGTGTGTCTGTGTTTCCCCACTCCACACTGGGTAGTACAGGAGTGTCTGTGTTTCTCCACTCCACACTGGGTAGTACAGGAGTGTCTGTGTTTCCCCAATCCACACTGGGTGGTACAGGAGTGTCTGTGTTTCCCCAATCCACACTGGGTGGTACAGGAGTGTCTGTGTTTCCCCACTCCACACTGGGTAGTACAGGAGTGTCTGTGTTTCCCCACTCAACACTGGGTAGTACAGGAGAGTCTGTGTTTCCCCACTCCACACTGGGTGGTACAGGAGTGTCTGTGTTTCCACACTCCACACTGGGTAGTACAGGAGTGTCTGTGTTTCCCCACTCCACACTGGTTAGTACAGGAGTGTCTGTGTTTCCCCACTCCACACCGTGTAGTACAGGAGTGTCTGTGTTTCCCTACTCCACACCGTGTAGTACAGGAGTGTCTGTGTTTCCCTACTGCACACCGTGTAGTACAGGAGTGTCTGTGTTTCCCTACTCCACAATGGGTAGTACAGGAGTGTCTGTGTTTCCCCACTCCACAATGGGTAGTACAGGAGTGTCTGTGTTTCCCCACTCCACACTGGGTAGTACAGGAGTGTCTGTGTTTCCCCACTCCACACTGGGTAGTACAGGAGTGTCTGTGTTTCCCCACTCCACACTGGGTAGTACAGGAGTGTCTGTGTTTCCCCACTCCACACTGGGTAGTACAGGAGTGTCTGTGTTTCCCTACTCCACACTGGGTAGTACAGGAGTGTCTGTGTTTCCCCAATCCACACTGGGTAGTACAGGAGTGTCTGTGTTTCCCCACTCCACACTGGGTAGTACAGGAGTGTCTGTGTTTCCCCACTCCACACTGGGTAGTACAGGAGTGTCTGTGTTTCCCCACTCCACAATGGGTAGTACAGGAGTGTCTGTGTTTCCCCACTCCACACTGGGTGGTACAGGAGTGTCTGTGTTTCCCCACTCCACACTGGGTAGTACAGGAGTGTCTGTGTTTCCCCACTCCACACTGGGTAGTACAGGAGTGTCTGTGTTTCCCCACTCCACATTGGGTAGTACAGGAGTGTCTGTGTTTCCCCACACCACACTGGTTAGTACAGGAGTGTCTGTGTTTCCCCACTCCACACCGTGTAGTACAGGAGTGTCTGTGTTTCCCTACTCCACACCGTGTAGTACAGGAGTGTCTGTGTTTCCCTACTCCACACCGTGTAGTACAGGAGTGTCTGTGTTTCCCCACTCCACACTGGGTAGTACAGGAGTGTCTGTGTTTCCCCACTCCACACTGGGTAGTACAGGAGTGTCTGTGTTTCCCCACTCCACACTGGGTAGTACAGGAGTGTCTGTGTTTCCCCACTCCACACTGGGTAGTACAGGAGTGTCTGTGGTTCCCCACTCCACACTGGGTAGTACAGGAGTGTCTGTGTTTCCCCACTCCACACTGGGTAGTACAGGAGTGTCTGTGTTTCCCCACTCCACACTGGGTCACACAGGACTGTCTGCGTTTCCCCACTCTACACTGGGTAGTACAGGAGTGTCTGTGTTTCCCCACTCCACACTGGGTGGTACAGGAGTGTCTGTGTTTCCACACTCCACACTGGGTACTACAGGAGTGTCTGTGTTTCCCCACTCCACACTGGGTAGTACAGGAGTGTCTGTGTTTCCCTACTCCACACTGGGTAGTACAGGAGTGTCTGTGATTCCCCACTCCACACTGGGTAGTACAGGTGTGTCTGTGTTTCCCCACTCCACACTGGGTAGTACAGGAGTGTCTGTGTTTCCACACTCCACACTGGGTAGTACAGGAGTGTCTGTGTTTACCCACTCCACACCGTGTAGTACAGGAGTGTCTGTGTTTCCCCACTCCACACCGGGTAGTACAGGAGTGTCTGTGATTCCCTACTCCACACTGTGTAGTACAGGAGTGTCTGTGATTCCCCACTCCACACTGGGTAGTACAGGAGTGTCTGTGTTTCCCCACTCCACACTGGGTCGTACAGGAGTGTCTGTGTTTCCCCACTCCACACTGGGTAGTACAGGAGTGTCTGTGTTTCCCCACTCCACACTGGGTCATACAGGACTGTCTGTGTTTCCCCTCTCCACACTGGGTAGTACAGGAGTGTCTGTGTTTCCCCACTCCACACTGGGTAGTACAGGAGTGTCTGTGTTTCCCCACTCCACACTGGGTAGTACAGGTGTTTCTGTGTTTCCCTACTCCACACTGGGTCGTACAGGAGTGTCTGTGTTTCCCCACTCCACACTGGGTAGTACAGGAGTGTCTGTGTTTCCCCACTCCACACTGGGTAGTACAGGAGTGTCTGTGTTTCCCCACTCCACACTGGGTAGTACAGGAGTGTCTGTGTTTCTCCACTCCACACTGGGTAGTACAGGAGTGTCTGTGTTTCCCCAATCCACACTGGGTGGTACAGGAGTGTCTGTGTTTCCCCAATCCACACTGGGTGGTACAGGAGTGTCTGTGTTTCCCCACTCCACACTGGGTAGTACAGGAGTGTCTGTGTTTCCCCACTCAACACTGGGTAGTACAGGAGAGTCTGTGTTTCCCCACTCCACACTGGGTGGTACAGGAGTGTCTGTGTTTCCACACTCCACACTGGGTAGTACAGGAGTGTCTGTGTTTCCCCACTCCACACTGGTTAGTACAGGAGTGTCTGTGTTTCCCCACTCCACACCGTGTAGTACAGGAGTGTCTGTGTTTCCCTACTCCACACCGTGTAGTACAGGAGTGTCTGTGTTTCCCTACTGCACACCGTGTAGTACAGGAGTGTCTGTGTTTCCCTACTCCACAATGGGTAGTACAGGAGTGTCTGTGTTTCCCCACTCCACAATGGGTAGTACAGGAGTGTCTGTGTTTCCCCACTCCACACTGGGTAGTACAGGAGTGTCTGTGTTTCCCCACTCCACACTGGGTAGTACAGGAGTGTCTGTGTTTCCCCACTCCACACTGGGTAGTACAGGAGTGTCTGTGTTTCCCCACTCCACACTGGGTAGTACAGGAGTGTCTGTGTTTCCCTACTCCACACTGGGTAGTACAGGAGTGTCTGTGTTTCCCCACTCCACACTGGGTAGTACAGGAGTGTCTGTGTTTCCACACTCCACACTGGGTACTACAGGAGTGTCTGTGTTTCCCAACTCCACACTGGGTAGTACAGGAGTGTCTGTGTTTCCCCAATCCACACTGGGTAGTACAGGAGTGTCTGTGTTTCCCCACTCCACACTGGGTAGTACAGGAGTGTCTGTGTTTGCCCACTCCACACTGGGTAGTACAGGAGTGTCTGTGTTTCCCCACTCCACAATGGGTGGTACAGGAGTGTCTGTGTTTCCCCACTCCACACTGGGTGGTACAGGAGTGTCTGTGTTTCCCCACTCCACAATGGGTAGTACAGGAGTGTCTGTGTTTCCCCACTCCACAATGGGTAGTACAGGAGTGTCTGTGTTTCCCCACTCCACACTGGGTAGTGCAGGAGTGTCTGTGTTTCCCCCCTCCACACTGGGTAGTACAGGAGTGTCTATGTTTCCACACTCCACACTGGGTAGTACAGGAGTGTCTGTGTTTCCATACTCCACACTGGGTAGTACAGGAGTGTCTGTGTTTCCCCACTCCACACCGTGTAGTACAGGAGTGTCTGTGTTTCCCCACTCCACACCGGGTAGTACAGGAGTGTCTGTGATTCCCTACTCCACACTGTGTAGTACAGGAGTGTCTGTGATTCCCCACTCCAC
This sequence comes from Hemitrygon akajei, assembly GCF_048418815.1. Lineage (NCBI taxonomy): Eukaryota > Metazoa > Chordata > Chondrichthyes > Myliobatiformes > Dasyatidae > Hemitrygon > Hemitrygon akajei. The sequence continues at coordinate 97,055,851 of NC_133138.1, read as the reverse complement.
ACTGGGTAGTACAGGAGTGTCTGTGTTTCCCCACTCCACACTGGGTCGTACAGGAGTGTCTGTGTTTCCCCACTCCACACTGGGTAGTACAGGAGTGTCTGTGTTTCCCCACTCCACACTGGGTCATACAGGACTGTCTGTGTTTCCCCTCTACACACTGGGTAGTACAGGAGTGTCTGTGTTTCCCCACTCCACACTGGGTAGTACAGGAGTGTCTGTGTTTCCCCACTCCACACTGGGTAGTACAGGTGTTTCTGTGTTTCCCTACTCCACACTGGGTCGTACAGGAGTGTCTGTGTTTCCCCACTCCACACTGGGTAGTACAGGAGTGTCTGTGTTTCCCCACTCCACACTGGGTAGTACAGGTGTGTCTGTGTTTCCCCACTCCACACTGGGTAGTACAGGAGTGTCTGTGTTTCTCCACTCCACACTGGGTAGTACAGGAGTGTCTGTGTTTCCCCAATCCACACTGGGTGGTACAGGAGTGTCTGTGTTTCCCCAATCCACACTGGGTGGTACAGGAGTGTCTGTGTTTCCCCACTCCACACTGGGTAGTACAGGAGTGTCTGTGTTTCCCCACTCAACACTGGGTAGTACAGGAGAGTCTGTGTTTCCCCACTCCACACTGGGTGGTACAGGAGTGTCTGTGTTTCCACACTCCACACTGGGTAGTACAGGAGTGTCTGTGTTTCCCCACTCCACACTGGTTAGTACAGGAGTGTCTGTGTTTCCCCACTCCACACCGTGTAGTACAGGAGTGTCTGTGTTTCCCTACTCCACACCGTGTAGTACAGGAGTGTCTGTGTTTCCCTACTGCACACCGTGTAGTACAGGAGTGTCTGTGTTTCCCTACTCCACAATGGGTAGTACAGGAGTGTCTGTGTTTCCCCACTCCACAATGGGTAGTACAGGAGTGTCTGTGTTTCCCCACTCCACACTGGGTAGTACAGGAGTGTCTGTGTTTCCCCACTCCACACTGGGTAGTACAGGAGTGTCTGTGTTTCCCCACTCCACACTGGGTAGTACAGGAGTGTCTGTGTTTCCCCACTCCACACTGGGTAGTACAGGAGTGTCTGTGTTTCCCTACTCCACACTGGGTAGTACAGGAGTGTCTGTGTTTCCCCACTCCACACTGGGTAGTACAGGAGTGTCTGTGTTTCCACACTCCACACTGGGTACTACAGGAGTGTCTGTGTTTCCCAACTCCACACTGGGTAGTACAGGAGTGTCTGTGTTTCCCCAATCCACACTGGGTAGTACAGGAGTGTCTGTGTTTCCCCACTCCACACTGGGTAGTACAGGAGTGTCTGTGTTTGCCCACTCCACACTGGGTAGTACAGGAGTGCCTGTGTTTGCCCACTCCACAATGGGTGGTACAGGAGTGTCTGTGTTTCCCCACTCCACACTGGGTGGTACAGGAGTGTCTGTGTTTCCCCACTCCACAATGGGTAGTACAGGAGTGTCTGTGTTTCCCCACTCCACAATGGGTAGTACAGGAGTGTCTGTGTTTCCCCACTCCACACTGGGTAGTGCAGGAGTGTCTGTGTTTCCCCCCTCCACACTGGGTAGTACAGGAGTGTCTATGTTTCCACACTCCACACTGGGTAGTACAGGAGTGTCTGTGTTTCCACACTCCACACTGGGTAGTACAGGAGTGTCTGTGTTTTCCCCACTCCACACTGGGTAGTACAGGAGTGTCTGTGTTTCCCCACTCCACACTGGGTAGTACAGGAGTGTCTGTGTTTCCCCCCTCCACACTGGGTAGTACAGGAGTGTCTGTGTTTCCACACTCCACACTGTGTAGTACAGGAGTGTCTGTGTTTCCCCACTCCACAATGGGTAGTCCAGGAGTGTCTGTGTTTCCCCACTCCACACTGGGTAGTACAGGAGTGTCTGTGTTTCCCCACTCCACAATGGGTAGTACAGGAGTGTCTATGTTTCCCCCACTCCACACTGGGTAGTACAGGAGTGTCTGTGTTTCCCCACTCCACACTGGGTAGTACAGGAGTGTCTGTGTTTCCCCACTCCACACTGGGTAGTACAGGAGTGTCTGTGTTTCCCCACTCCACAATGGGTAGTACAGGAGTGTCTGTGTTTCCACACTCCACACTGGGTGGTACAGGAGTGTCTGTGTTTCCCCACTCCACACTGGGTAGTACAGGAGTGTCTGTGTTTCCCCCCTCCACACTGGGTGGTACAGGAGTGTCTGTGTTTCCCCACTCCACACTGGGTAGTACAGGAGTGTCTGTGTTTCCCCACTCCACACTGGGTAGTACAGGAGTGTCTGTGTTTCCCCACTCCACACTGGGTAGTACAGGAGTGTCTGTGTTTCCCCACTCCACACTGGGTAGTACAGGAGTGTCTGTGTTTCCCCACTCCACACCGGGTAGTACAGGAGTGTCTGTGATTCCCTACTCCACACTGTGTAGTACAGGAGTGTCTGTGATTCCCCACTCCACACTGTGTAGTACAGGAGTGTCTGTGTTTCCCCACTCCACACTGGGTCGTACAGGAGTGTCTGTGTTTCCCCACTCCACACTGGGTAGTACAGGAGTGTCTGTGTTTCCCCACTCCACACTGGGTCATACAGGACTGTCTGTGTTTCCCCTCTCCACACTGGGTAGTACAGGAGTGTCTGTGTTTCCCCACTCCACACTGGGTAGTACAGGAGTGTCTGTGTTTCCCCACTCCACACTGGGTAGTACAGGAGTGTCTGTGTTTCCCCACTCCACACTGGGTAGTACAGGTGTTTCTGTGTTTCCCTACTCCACACTGGGTCGTACAGGAGTGTCTGTGTTTCCCCACTCCACACTGGGTAGTACAGGAGTGTCTGTGTTTCCCCACTCCACACTGGGTAGTACAGGTGTGTCTGTGTTTCCCCACTCCACACTGGGTAGTACAGGAGTGTCTGTGTTTCTCCACTCCACACTGGGTAGTACAGGAGTGTCTGTGTTTCCCCAATCCACACTGGGTGGTACAGGAGTGTCTGTGTTTCCCCAATCCACACTGGGTGGTACAGGATTGTCTGTGTTTCCCCACTCCACACTGGGTAGTACAGGAGTGTCTGTGTTTCCCCACTCAACACTGGGTAGTACAGGAGAGTCTGTGTTTCCCCACTCCACACTGGGTGGTACAGGAGTGTCTGTGTTTCCCCACTCCACACTGGGTAGTACAGGAGTGTCTGTGTTTCCCCCCTCCACACTGGGTAGTACAGGAGTGTCTGTGTTTCCACACTCCACACTGTGTAGTACAGGAGTGTCTGTGTTTCCCCACTCCACAATGGGTAGTCCAGGAGTGTCTGTGTTTCCCCACTCCACACTGGGTAGTACAGGAGTGTCTGTGTTTCCCCACTCCACAATGGGTAGTACAGGAGTGTCTATGTTTCCGCACTCCACACTGGGTAGTACAGGAGTGTCTGTGTTTCCCCACTCCACACTGGGTAGTACAGGAGTGTCTGTGTTTCCCCACTCCACACTGGGTAGTACAGGAGTGTCTGTGTTTCCCCACTCCACAATGGGTAGTACAGGAGTGTCTGTGTTTCCACACTCCACACTGGGTGGTACAGGAGTGTCTGTGTTTCCCCACTCCACACTGGGTAGTACAGGAGTGTCTGTGATTCCCTACTCCACACTGTGTAGTACAGCAGTGTCTGTGATTCCCCACTCCACACTGGGTAGTACAGGAGTGTCTGTGTTTCTCCACTCCACACTGGGTCGTACAGGAGTGTCTGTGTTTCCCCACTCCACACTGGGTAGTACAGGAGTGTCTGTGTTTCCCCACTCCACACTGGGTCATACAGGACTGTCTGTGTTTCCCCTCTCCACACTGGGTAGTACAGGAGTGTCTGTGTTTCCCCACTCCACACTGGGTAGTACAGGAGTGTCTGTGTTTCCCCACTCCACACTGGGTAGTACAGGAGTGTCTGTGTTTCCCCACTCCACACTGGGTAGTACAGGTGTTTCTGTGTTTCCCTACTCCACACTGGGTCGTACAGGAGTGTCTGTGTTTCCCCACTCCACACTGGGTAGTACAGGAGTGTCTGTGTTTCCCCACTCCACACTGGGTAGTACAGGAGTGTCTGTGTTTCCCCACTCCACACTGGGTAGTACAGGAGTGTCTGTGTTTCCCCACTCCACAATGGGTAGTACAGGAGTGTCTGTGTTTCCACACTCCACACTGGGTGGTACAGGAGTGTCTGTGTTTCCCCACTCCACACTGGGTAGTACAGGAGTGTCTGTGTTTCCCCCCTCCACACTGGGTGGTACAGGAGTGTCTGTGTTTCCCCACTCCACACTGGGGTAGTACAGGAGTGTCTGTGTTTCCCCACTCCACACTGGGTAGTACAGGAGTGTCTGTGTTTCCCCACTCCACACTGGGTAGTACAGGAGTGTCTGTGTTTCCCCACTCCACACTGGGTAGTACAGGAGTGTCTGTGTTTCCCCACTCCACACTGGGTAGTACAGGAGTGTCTGTGTTTCCCCACTCCACACCGGGTAGTACAGGAGTGTCTGTGATTCCTACTCCACACTGTGTAGTACAGGAGTGTCTGTGATTCCCCACTCCACACTGGGTAGTACAGGAGTGTCTGTGTTTCCCCACTCCACACTGGGTCGTACAGGAGTGTCTGTGTTTCCCCACTCCACACTGGGTAGTACAGGAGTGTCTGTGTTTCCCCACTCCACACTGGGTCATACAGGACTGTCTGTGTTTCCCCTCTCCACACTGGGTAGTACAGGAGTGTCTGTGTTTCCCCCCTCCACACTGGGTAGTACAGGAGTGTCTGTGTTTCCCCACTCCACACTGGGTAGTACAGGAGTGTCTGTGTTTCCCCACTCCACACTGGGTAGTACAGGTGTTTCTGTGTTTCCCTACTCCACACTGGGTCGTACAGGAGTGTCTGTGTTTCCCCACTCCACACTGGGTAGTACAGGAGTGTCTGTGTTTCCCCACTCCACACTGGGTAGTACAGGTGTGTCTGTGTTTCGCCACTCCACACTGGGTAGTACAGGAGTGTCTGTGTTTCTCCACTCCACACTGGGTAGTACAGGAGTGTCTGTGTTTCCCCAATCCACACTGGGTGGTACAGGAGTGTCTGTGTTTCCCCAATCCACACTGGGTGGTACAGGAGTGTCTGTGTTTCCCCACTCCACACTGGGTAGTCCAGGAGTGTCTGTGTTTCCCCACTCCACACTGGGTAGTACAGGAGTGTCTATGTTTCCGCACTCCACACTGGGTAGTACAGGAGTGTCTGTGTTTCCCCACTCCACACTGGGTAGTACAGGAGTGTCTGTGTTTCCCCACTCCACACTGGGTAGTACAGGAGTGTCTGTGTTTCCCCACTCCACAATGGGTAGTACAGGAGTGTCTGTGTTTCCACACTCCACACTGGGTGGTACAGGAGTGTCTGTGTTTCCCCACTCCACACTGGGTAGTACAGGAGTGTCTGTGTTTCCCCCCTCCACACTGGGTGGTACAGGAGTGTCTGTGTTTCCCCACTCCACACTGGGTAGTACAGGAGTGTCTGTGTTTCCCCACTCCACACTGGGTAGTACAGGAGTGTCTGTGTTTCCCCACTCCACACTGGGTAGTACAGGAGTGTCTGTGTTTCCCCACTCCACACTGGGTAGTACAGGAGTGTCTGTGTTTCCCCACTCCACACTGGGTAGTACAGGAGTGTCTGTGTTTCCCCACTCCACACCGGGTAGTACAGGAGTGTCTGTGATTCCCTACTCCACACTGTGTAGTACAGCAGTGTCTGTGATTCCCCACTCCACACTGGGTAGTACAGGAGTGTCTGTGTTTCCCCACTCCACACTGGGTCGTACAGGAGTGTCTGTGTTTCCCCACTCCACACTGGGTAGTACAGGAGTGTCTGTGTTTCCCCACTCCACACTGGGTCATACAGGACTGTCTGTGTTTCCCCTCTCCACACTGGGTAGTACAGGAGTGTCTGTGTTTCCCCACTCCACACTGGGTAGTACAGGAGTGTCTGTGTTTCCCCACTCCACACTGGGTAGTACAGGAGTGTCTGTGTTTCCCCACTCCACACTGGGTAGTACAGGTGTTTCTGTGTTTCCCTACTCCACACTGGGTCGTACAGGAGTGTCTGTGTTTCCCCACTCCACACTGGGTAGTACAGGAGTGTCTGTGTTTCCCCACTCCACACTGGGTAGTACAGGTGTGTCTGTGTTTCTCCACTCCACACTGGGTAGTACAGGAGTGTCTGTGTTTCCCCAATCCACACTGGGTGGTACAGGAGTGTCTGTGTTTCCCCAATCCACACTGGGTGGTACAGGAGTGTCTGTGTTTCCCCACTCCACACTGGGTAGTCCAGGAGTGTCTGTGTTTCCCCACTCCACACTGGGTAGTACAGGAGTGTCTGTGTTTCCCCACTCCACAATGGGTAGTACAGGAGTGTCTATGTTTCCGCACTCCACACTGGGTAGTACAGGAGTGTCTGTGTTTCCCCACTCCACACTGGGTAGTACAGGAGTGTCTGTGTTTCCCCACTCCACACTGGGTAGTACAGGAGTGTCTGTGTTTCCCCACTCCACAATGGGTAGTACAGGAGTGTCTGTGTTTCCACACTCCACACTGGGTGGTACAGGAGTGTCTGTGTTTCCCCACTCCACACTGGGTAGTACAGGAGTGTCTGTGTTTCCCCCCTCCACACTGGGTGGTACAGGAGTGTCTGTGTTTCCCCACTCCACACTGGGTAGTACAGGAGTGTCTGTGTTTCCCCACTCCACACTGGGTAGTACAGGAGTGTCTGTGTTTCCCCACTCCACACTGGGTAGTACAGGAGTGTCTGTGTTTCCCCACTCCACACTGGGTAGTACAGGAGTGTCTGTGTTTCCCCACTCCACACTGGGTAGTACAGGAGTGTCTGTGTTTCCCCACTCCACACCGGGTAGTACAGGAGTGTCTGTGATTCCCTACTCCACACTGTGTAGTACAGCAGTGTCTGTGATTCCCCACTCCACACTGGGTAGTACAGGAGTGTCTGTGTTTCCCCACTCCACACTGGGTCGTACAGGAGTGTCTGTGTTTCCCCACTCCACACTGGGTAGTACAGGAGTGTCTGTGTTTCCCCACTCCACACTGGGTAGTACAGGAGTGTCTGTGTTTCCCCTCTCCACACTGGGTAGTACAGGAGTGTCTGTGTTTCCCCACTCCACACTGGGTAGTACAGGAGTGTCTGTGTTTCCCCACTCCACACTGGGTAGTACAGGAGTGTCTGTGTTTCCCCACTCCACACTGGGTAGTACAGGTGTTTCTGTGTTTCCCTACTCCACACTGGGTCGTACAGGAGTGTCTGTGTTTCCCCACTCCACACTGGGTAGTACAGGAGTGTCTGTGTTTCCCCACTCCACACTGGGTAGTACAGGAGTGTCTGTGTTTCCCCACTCCACAATGGGTAGTACAGGAGTGTCTGTGTTTCCACACTCCACACTGGGTGGTACAGGAGTGTCTGTGTTTCCCCACTCCACACTGGGTAGTACAGGAGTGTCTGTGTTTCCCCCCTCCACACTGGGTGGTACAGGAGTGTCTGTGTTTCCCCACTCCACACTGGGTAGTACAGGAGTGTCTGTGTTTCCCCACTCCACACTGGGTAGTACAGGAGTGTCTGTGTTTCCCCACTCCACACTGGGTAGTACAGGAGTGTCTGTGTTTCCCCACTCCACACTGGGTAGTACAGGAGTGTCTGTGTTTCCCCACTCCACACTGGGTAGTACAGGAGTGTCTGTGTTTCCCCACTCCACACCGGGTAGTACAGGAGTGTCTGTGATTCCCTACTCCACACTGTGTAGTACAGGAGTGTCTGTGATTCCCCACTCCACACTGGGTAGTACAGGAGTGTCTGTGTTTCCCCACTCCACACTGGGTCGTACAGGAGTGTCTGTGTTTCCCCACTCCACACTGGGTAGTACAGGAGTGTCTGTGTTTCCCCACTCCACACTGGGTCATACAGGACTGTCTGTGTTTCCCCTCTCCACACTGGGTAGTACAGGAGTGTCTGTGTTTCCCCCCTCCACACTGGGTAGTACAGGAGTGTCTGTGTTTCCCCACTCCACACTGGGTAGTACAGGAGTGTCTGTGTTTCCCCACTCCACACTGGGTAGTACAGGTGTTTCTGTGTTTCCCTACTCCACACTGGGTCGTACAGGAGTGTCTGTGTTTCCCCACTCCACACTGGGTAGTACAGGAGTGTCTGTGTTTCCCCACTCCACACTGGGTAGTACAGGTGTGTCTGTGTTTCGCCACTCCACACTGGGTAGTACAGGAGTGTCTGTGTTTCTCCACTCCACACTGGGTAGTACAGGAGTGTCTGTGTTTCCCCAATCCACACTGGGTGGTACAGGAGTGTCTGTGTTTCCCCAATCCACACTGGGTGGTACAGGAGTGTCTGTGTTTCCCCACTCCACACTGGGTAGTACAGGAGTGTCTGTGTTTCCCCACTCAACACTGGGTAGTACAGGAGAGTCTGTGTTTCCCCACTCCACACTGGGTAGTACAGGAGTGTCTGTGTTTCCCCACTCCACACTGGGTAGTACAGGAGTGTCTGTGTTTCCCCACTCCACACTGGGTAGTACAGGAGTGTCTGTGTTTCCCCACTCCACACTGGGTAGTACAGGAGTGTCTGTGTTTCCCCCACTCCACACTGGGTAGTACAGGAGTGTCTGTGTTTCCCCACTCCACACCGGGTAGTACAGGAGTGTCTGTGATTCCCTACTCCACACTGTGTAGTACAGGAGTGTCTGTGATTCCCCACTCCACACTGGGTAGTACAGGAGTGTCTGTGTTTCCCCACTCCACACTGGGTCGTACAGGAGTGTCTGTGTTTCCCCACTCCACACTGGGTAGTACAGGAGTGTCTGTGTTTCCCCACTCCACACTGGGTCATACAGGACTGTCTGTGTTTCCCCTCTCCACACTGGGTAGTACAGGAGTGTCTGTGTTTCCCCCCTCCACACTGGGTAGTACAGGAGTGTCTGTGTTTCCCCACTCCACACTGGGTAGTACAGGAGTGTCTGTGTTTCCCCACTCCACACTGGGTAGTACAGGTGTTTCTGTGTTTCCCTACTCCACACTGGGTCGTACAGGAGTGTCTGTGTTTCCCCACTCCACACTGGGTAGTACAGGAGTGTCTGTGTTTCCCCACTCCACACTGGGTAGTACAGGTGAGTCTGTGTTTCGCCACTCCACACTGGGTAGTACAGGAGTGTCTGTGTTTCTCCACTCCACACTGGGTAGTACAGGAGTGTCTGTGTTTCCCCAATCCACACTGGGTGGTACAGGAGTGTCTGTGTTTCCCCAATCCACACTGGGTGGTACAGGAGTGTCTGTGTTTCCCCACTCCACACTGGGTAGTACAGGAGTGTCTGTGTTTCCCCACTCAACACTGGGTAGTACAGGAGAGTCTGTGTTTCCCCACTCCACACTGGGTGGTACAGGAGTGTCTGTGTTTCCCCACTCCACACTGGGTAGTACAGGAGTGTCTGTGTTTCCCCACTCCACACTGGTTAGTACAGGAGTGTCTGTGTTTCCCCACTCCACACCGTGTAGTACAGGAGTGTCTGTGTTTCCCTACTCCACACCGTGTAGTACAGGAGTGTCTGTGTTTCCCTACTGCGCACCGTGTAGTACAGGAGTGTCTGTGTTTCCCTACTCCACAATGGGTAGTACAGGAGTGTCTGTGTTTCCCCACTCCACAATGGGTAGTACAGGAGTGTCTGTGTTTCCCCACTCCACACTGGGTAGTACAGGAGTGTCTGTGTTTCCCCACTCCACACTGGGTAGTACAGGAGTGTCTGTGTTTCCCCACTCCACACTGGGTAGTACAGGAGTGTCTGTGTTTCCCCACTCCACACTGGGTAGTACAGGAGTGTCTGTGTTTCCCTACTCCACACTGGGTAGTACAGGAGTGTCTGTGTTTCCCCACTCCACACTGGGTAGTACAGGAGTGTCTGTGTTTCAACACTCCACACTGGGTACTACAGGAGTGTCTGTGTTTCCCAACTCCACACTGGGTAGTACAGGAGTGTCTGTGTTTCCCCACTCCACACTGGGTAGTACAGGAGTGTCTGTGTTTCCCTACTCCACACTGGGTAGTACAGGAGTGTCTGTGTTTCCCCACTCCACACTGGGTAGTACAGGAGTGTCTGTGTTTCCACACTCCACACTGGGTACTACAGGAGTGTCTGTGTTTCCCAACTCCACACTGGGTAGTACAGGAGTGTCTGTGTTTCCCCAATCCACACTGGGTGGTACAGGAGTGTCTGTGTTTCCCCACTCCACACTGGGTGGTACAGGAGTGTCTGTGTTTCCCCACTCCACAATGGGTAGTACAGGAGTGTCTGTGTTTCCCCACTCCACAATGGGTAGTACAGGAGTGTCTGTGTTTCCCCACTCCACACTGGGTAGTGCAGGAGTGTCTGTGTTTCCCCCCTCCACACTGGGTAGTACAGGAGTGTCTATGTTTCCACACTCCACACTGGGTAGTACAGGAGTGTCTGTGTTTCCACACTCCACACTGGGTAGTACAGGAGTGTCTGTGTTTCCCCACTCCAGACTGGGTAGTACAGGAGTGTCTGTGTTTCCCCACTCCACACTGGGTAGTACAGGAGTGTCTGTGTTTCCCCCCTCCACACTGGGTAGTACAGGAGTGTCTGTGTTTCCACACTCCACACTGTGTAGTACAGGAGTGTCTGTGTTTCCCCACTCCACAATGGGTAGTCCAGGAGTGTCTGTGTTTCCCCACTCCACACTGGGTAGTACAGGAGTGTCTGTGTTTCCCCACTCCACAATGGGTAGTACAGGAGTGTCTGTGTTTCCCCACTCCACACTGGGTAGTACAGGAGTGTCTGTGTTTCCCCACTCCACACTGGGTCGTACAGGAGTGTCTGTGTTTCCCCACTCCACACTGGGTAGTACAGGAGTGTCTGTGTTTCCCCACTCCACAATGGGTAGTACAGGAGTGTCTGTGTTTCCACACTCCACACTGGGTGGTACAGGAGTGTCTGTGTTTCCCCACTCCACACTGGGTAGTACAGGAGTGTCTGTGTTTCCCCCCTCCACACTGGGTGGTACAGGAGTGTCTGTGTTTCCCCACTCCACACTGGGCAGTACAGGAGTGTCTGTGTTTCCCCACTCCACACTGGGTAGTACAGGAGTGTCTGTGTTTCCCCACTCCACACTGGGTAGTACAGGAGTGTCTGTGTTTCCCCACTCCACACTGGGTAGTACAGGAGTGTCTGTGTTTCCCCACTCCACACTGGGTAGTACAGGAGTGTCTGTGTTTCCCCACTCCACAATGGGTAGTACAGGAGTGTCTGTGTTTCCACACTCCACACTGGGTGGTACAGGAGTGTCTGTGTTTCCCCACTCCACACTGGGTAGTACAGGAGTGTCTGTGTTTCCCCCCTCCACACTGGGTGGTACAGGAGTGTCTGTGTTTCCACACTCCACACTGGGTAGTACAGGAGTGTCTGTGTTTCCCCCCTCCACACTGGGTGGTACGGGAGTGTCTGTGTTTCCCCAGTCCACACTGGGTAGTACAGGAGTGTCTGTGTTTCCCCACTCCACACTGGGTAGTACAGGAGTGTCTGTGTTTCCCCACTCCACACTGGGTCATACAGGAGTGTCTGTGTTTCCCCCCTCCACACTGGGTAGTACAGGAGTGTCTGTGTTTCCCCCCTCCACACTGGGTAGTACAGGAGTGTCTGTGTTTCCACACTCCACAATGGGTAGTACAGGAGTGTCTGTGTTTCCCCCCTCCACACTGGGTAGTACAGGAGTGTCTGTGTTTCCACACTCCACACTGGGTAGTACAGGAGTGTCTGTGTTTCCCCACTCCACAATGGGTAGTACAGGAGTGTCTGTGTTTCCCCACTCCTCACTGGGTAGTACAGGAGTGTCAGTGTTTCCCCACTCCACAATTGGTAGTACAGGAGTGTCTGTGTTTCCCCACTCCACACTGGGTAGTACAGTAGTGTCTGTGTTTCCACACTCCACACTGGGTAGTACAGGAGTGTCTGTGTTTCCCCAATCCACACAGTGTAATACAGGAGTGTCTGTGTTTCCCCACTCCATACTGGGTCATACAGGAGTGTCTGTGTTTCCCCACTCCACACTGGATAGTACAGGAGTGTCTGTGTTTCCCCACTCCACACTGGGTAGTACAGGAGTGTCTGTGTTTCCCCACTCCACACTGGGTAGTACAGGAGTGTCTGTGTTTCCCCACTCCACACCGGGTAGTACAGGAGTGTCTGTGTTTCCACAGTCCACACTGGGTAGTACAGGAGTGTCTGTGTTTACCCACTCCTCACCGTGTAGTACAGGAGTGTCTGTGTTTCCCCACTCCACACCGGGTAGTACAGGAGTGTCTGTGATTCCCTACTCCACACTGTGTAGTACAGGAGTGTCTGTGATTCCCCACTCCACACTGGGTAGTACAGGAGTGTCTGTGTTTCCCCACTCCACACTGGGTCGTACAGGAGTGTCTGTGTTTCCCCACTCCACACTGGGTAGTACAGGAGCGTCTGTGTTTCCCCACTCCACACTGGGTCATACAGGACTGTCTGTGTTTCCCCTCTCCACACTGGGTAGTACAGGAGTGTCTGTGTTTCCCCACTCCACACTGGGTAGTACAGGAGTGTCTGTGTTTCCCCACTCCACACTGGGTAGTACAGGAGTGTCTGTGTTTCCCCACTCCACACTGGGTAGTACAGGTGTTTCTGTGTTTCCCTACTCCACACTGGGTCGTACAGGAGTGTCTGTGTTTCCCCACTCCACACTGGGTAGTACAGGAGTGTCTGTGTTTCCCCACTCCACACTGGGTAGTACAGGTGTGTCTGTGTTTCCCCACTCCACACTGGGTAGTACAGGAGTGTCTGTGTTTCTCCACTCCACACTGGGTAGTACAGGAGTGTCTGTGTTTCCCCAATCCACACTGGGTGGTACAGGAGTGTCTGTGTTTCCCCAATCCACACTGGGTGGTACAGGAGTGTCTGTGTTTCCCCACTCCACACTGGGTAGTACAGGAGTGTCTGTGTTTCCCCACTCAACACTGGGTTGTACAGTAGAGTCTGTGTTTCCCCACTCCACACTGGGTGGTACAGGAGTGTCTGTGTTTCCCCACTCCACACTGGGTAGTACAGGAGTGTCTGTGTTTCCCCACTCCACACTGGTTAGTACAGGAGTGTCTGTGTTTCCCCACTCCACACCGTGTAGTACAGGAGTGTCTGTGTTTCCCTACTCCACACCGTGTAGTACAGGAGTGTCTGTGTTTCCCTACTGCACACCGTGTAGTACAGGAGTGTCTGTGTTTCCCTACTCCACAATGGGTAGTACAGGAGTGTCTGTGTTTCCCTACTCCACACCGTGTAGTACAGGAGTGTCTGTGTTTCCCCACTCCACAATGGGTAGTACAGGAGTGTCTGTGTTTCCCCACTCCACACTGGGTAGTACAGGAGTGTCTGTGTTTCCCCACTCCACACTGGGTAGTACAGGAGTGTCTGTGTTTCCCCACTCCACACTGGGTAGTACAGGAGTGTCTGTGTTTCCCCACTCCACACTGGGTAGTACAGGAGTGTCTGTGTTTCCCCACTCCACACTGGGTAGTACAGGAGTGTCTGTGTTTCCCCACTCCACACTGGGTAGTACAGGAGTGTCTGTGTTTCCCCACTCCACACTGGGTAGTACAGGAGTGTCTGTGTTTCCCCACTCCACACTGGGTAGTACAGGAGTGTCTGTGTTTCCCCACTCCACACTGGGTAGTACAGGAGTGTCTGTGTTTCCACACTCCACACTGGGTAGTACAGGAGTGTCTGTGTTTCCCCACTCCACACTGGGTAGTACAGGAGTGTCTGTGTTTCCCCACTCCACACTGGGTAGTACAGGAGAGTCTGTGTTTCCACACTCCACACTGGGTCGTACAGGAGTGTCTGTGTTTCCCCACTCCACACTGGGTAGTACAGGTGTTTCTGTGTTTCCCCACTCCACACTGGGTAGTACAGGAGTGTCTGTGTTTCCCCACTCCACACTGGGTAGTACAGGAGTGTCTGTGTTTCCCCACTCCACACTGGGTCGTACAGGAGTGTCTGTGTTTCCCCTCTCCACACTGGGTCATACAGGAGTGTCTGAGTTTCCACACTCCACACTGGGTCATACAGGAGTGTCTGTGTTTCCCCACTCCACAATGGGTAGTACAGGAGTGTCTGTGTTTCCACACTCCACACTGGGTGGTACAGGAGTGTCTGTGTTTCCCCACTCCACACTGGGTAGTACAGGAGTGTCTGTGTTTCCCCCCTCCACACTGGGTGGTACAGGAGTGTCTGTGTTTCCCCACTCCACACTGGGTAGTACAGGAGTGTCTGTGTTTCCCCACTCCACACTGGGTAGTACAGGAGTGTCTGTGTTTCCCCACTCCACACTGGGTAATACAGGAGTGTCTGTGTTTCCCCACTCCACACTGGGTAGTACAGGAGTGTCTGTGTTTCCCCACTCCACACTGGGTAGTACAGGAGTGTCTGTGTTTCCCCACTCCACACCGGGTAGTACAGGAGTGTCTGTGATTCCCTACTCCACACTGTGTAGTACAGGAGTGTCTGTGATTCCCCACTCCACACTGGGTAGTACAGGAGTGTCTGTGTTTCCCCACTCCACACTGGGTCGTACAGGAGTGTCTGTGTTTCCCCACTCCACACTGGGTAGTACAGGAGTGTCTGTGTTTCCCCACTCCACACTGGGTCATACAGGACTGTCTGTGTTTCCCCTCTCCACACTGGGTAGTACAGGAGTGTCTGTGTTTCCCCACTCCACACTGGGTAGTACAGGAGTGTCTGTGTTTCCCCACTCCACACTGGGTAGTACAGGAGTGTCTGTGTTTCCCCACTCCACACTGGGTAGTACAGGTGTTTCTGTGTTTCCCTACTCCACACTGGGTCGTACAGGAGTGTCTGTGTTTCCCCACTCCACACTGGGTAGTACAGGAGTGTCTGTGTTTCCCCACTCCACACTGGGTAGTACAGGTGTGTCTGTGTTTCGCCACTCCACACTGGGTAGTACAGGAGTGTCTGTGTTTCTCCACTCCACACTGGGTAGTACAGGAGTGTCTGTGTTTCCCCAATCCACACTGGGTGGTACAGGAGTGTCTGTGTTTCCCCAATCCACACTGGGTGGTACAGGAGTGTCTGTGTTTCCCCACTCCACACTGGGTAGTACAGGAGTGTCTGTGTTTCCCCACTCAACACTGGGTAGTACAGGAGAGTCTGTGTTTCCCCACTCCACACTGGGTGGTACAGGAGTGTCTGTGTTTCCCCACTCCACACTGGGTAGTACAGGAGTGTCTGTGTTTCCCCACTCCACACTGGTTAGTACAGGAGTGTCTGTGTTTCCCCACTCCACACCGTGTAGTACAGGAGTGTCTGTGTTTCCCTACTCCACACCGTGTAGTACAGGAGTGTCTGTGTTTCCCTACTGCACACCGTGTAGTACAGGAGTGTCTGTGTTTCCCTACTCCACAATGGGTAGTACAGGAGTGTCTGTGTTTCCCCACTCCACAATGGGTAGTACAGGAGTGTCTGTGTTTCCCCACTCCACACTGGGTAGTACAGGAGTGTCTGTGTTTCCCCACTCCACACTGGGTAGTACAGGAGTGTCTGTGTTTCCCCACTCCACACTGGGTAGTACAGGAGTGTCTGTGTTTCCCCCACTCCACACTGGGTAGTACAGGAGTGTCTGTGTTTCCCTACTCCACACTGGGTAGTACAGGAGTGTCTGTGTTTCCCCACTCCACACTGGGTAGTACAGGAGTGTCTGTGTTTCAACACTCCACACTGGGTAGTACAGGAGTGTCTGTGTTTCCCTACTCCACACCGTGTAGTACAGGAGTGTCTGTGTTTCCCTACTGCACACCGTGTAGTACAGGAGTGTCTGTGTTTCCCTACTCCACAATGGGTAGTACAGGAGTGTCTGTGTTTCCCTACTCCACACCGTGTAGTACAGGAGTGTCTGTGTTTCCCCACTCCACAATGGGTAGTACAGGAGTGTCTGTGTTTCCCCACTCCACACTGGGTAGTACAGGAGTGTCTGTGTTTCCCCACTCCACACTGGGTAGTACAGGAGTGTCTGTGTTTCCCCACTCCACACTGGGTAGTACAGGAGTGTCTGTGTTTCCCCACTCCACACTGGGTAGTACAGGAGTGTCTGTGTTTCCCCACTCCACACTGGGTAGTACAGGAGTGTCTGTGTTTCCCCACTCCACACTGGGTAGTACAGGAGTGTCTGTGTTTCCCCACTCCACACTGGGTAGTACAGGTGTTTCTGTGTTTCCCCACTCCACACTGGGTAGTACAGGAGTGTCTGTGTTTCCCCACTCCACACTGGGTAGTACAGGAGTGTCTGTGTTTCCCCACTCCACACTGGGTCGTACAGGAGTGTCTGTGTTTCCCCTCTCCACACTGGGTCATACAGGAGTGTCTGAGTTTCCACACTCCACACTGGGTCATACAGGAGTGTCTGTGTTTCCCCACTCCACAATGGGTAGTACAGGAGTGTCTGTGTTTCCACACTCCACACTGGGTGGTACAGGAGTGTCTGTGTTTCCCCACTCCACACTGGGTAGTACAGGAGTGTCTGTGTTTCCCCCCTCCACACTGGGTGGTACAGGAGTGTCTGTGTTTCCCCACTCCACACTGGGTAGTACAGGAGTGTCTGTGTTTCCCCACTCCACACTGGGTAGTACAGGAGTGTCTGTGTTTCCCCACTCCACACTGGGTAATACAGGAGTGTCTGTGTTTCCCCACTCCACACTGGGTAGTACAGGAGTGTCTGTGTTTCCCCACTCCACACTGGGTAGTACAGGAGTGTCTGTGTTTCCCCACTCCACACCGGGTAGTACAGGAGTGTCTGTGATTCCCTACTCCACACTGTGTAGTACAGGAGTGTCTGTGATTCCCCACTCCACACTGGGTAGTACAGGAGTGTCTGTGTTTCCCCACTCCACACTGGGTCGTACAGGAGTGTCTGTGTTTCCCCACTCCACACTGGGTAGTACAGGAGTGTCTGTGTTTCCCCACTCCACACTGGGTCATACAGGACTGTCTGTGTTTCCCCTCTCCACACTGGGTAGTACAGGAGTGTCTGTGTTTCCCCACTCCACACTGGGTAGTACAGGAGTGTCTGTGTTTCCCCACTCCACACTGGGTAGTACAGGAGTGTCTGTGTTTCCCCACTCCACACTGGGTAGTACAGGTGTTTCTGTGTTTCCCTACTCCACACTGGGTCGTACAGGAGTGTCTGTGTTTCCCCACTCCACACTGGGTAGTACAGGAGTGTCTGTGTTTCCCCACTCCACACTGGGTAGTACAGGTGTGTCTGTGTTTCGCCACTCCACACTGGGTAGTACAGGAGTGTCTGTGTTTCTCCACTCCACACTGGGTAGTACAGGAGTGTCTGTGTTTCCCCAATCCACACTGGGTGGTACAGGAGTGTCTGTGTTTCCCCAATCCACACTGGGTGGTACAGGAGTGTCTGTGTTTCCCCACTCCACACTGGGTAGTACAGGAGTGTCTGTGTTTCCCCACTCAACACTGGGTAGTACAGGAGAGTCTGTGTTTCCCCACTCCACACTGGGTGGTACAGGAGTGTCTGTGTTTCCCCACTCCACACTGGGTAGTACAGGAGTGTCTGTGTTTCCCCACTCCACACTGGTTAGTACAGGAGTGTCTGTGTTTCCCCACTCCACACCGTGTAGTACAGGAGTGTCTGTGTTTCCCTACTCCACACCGTGTAGTACAGGAGTGTCTGTGTTTCCCTACTGCACACCGTGTAGTACAGGAGTGTCTGTGTTTCCCTACTCCACAATGGGTAGTACAGGAGTGTCTGTGTTTCCCCACTCCACAATGGGTAGTACAGGAGTGTCTGTGTTTCCCCACTCCACACTGGGTAGTACAGGAGTGTCTGTGTTTCCCCACTCCACACTGGGTAGTACAGGAGTGTCTGTGTTTCCCCACTCCACACTGGGTAGTACAGGAGTGTCTGTGTTTCCCCACTCCACACTGGGTAGTACAGGAGTGTCTGTGTTTCCCTACTCCACACTGGGTAGTACAGGAGTGTCTGTGTTTCCCCACTCCACACTGGGTAGTACAGGAGTGTCTGTGTTTCAACACTCCACACTGGGTAGTACAGGAGTGTCTGTGTTTCCCTACTCCACACCGTGTAGTACAGGAGTGTCTGTGTTTCCCTACTGCACACCGTGTAGTACAGGAGTGTCTGTGTTTCCCTACTCCACAATGGGTAGTACAGGAGTGTCTGTGTTTCCCTACTCCACACCGTGTAGTACAGGAGTGTCTGTGTTTCCCCACTCCACAATGGGTAGTACAGGAGTGTCTGTGTTTCCCCACTCCACACTGGGTAGTACAGGAGTGTCTGTGTTTCCCCACTCCACACTGGGTAGTACAGGAGTGTCTGTGTTTCCCCACTCCACACTGGGTAGTACAGGAGTGTCTGTGTTTCCCCACTCCACACTGGGTAGTACAGGAGTGTCTGTGTTTCCCCACTCCACACTGGGTAGTACAGGAGTGTCTGTGTTTCCCCACTCCACACTGGGTAGTACAGGAGTGTCTGTGTTTCCCCACTCCACACTGGGTAGTACAGGAGTGTCTGTATTTCCCCACTCCACACTGGGTAGTACAGGAGTGTCTGTGTTTCCCCACTCCACACTGGGTAGTACAGGAGTGTCTGTGTTTCCACACTCCACACTGGGTAGTACAGGAGTGTCTGTGTTTCCCCACTCCACACTGGGTAGTACAGGAGTGTCTGTGTTTCCCCACTCCACACTGGGTAGTACAGGAGAGTCTGTGTTTCCACACTCCACACTGGGTCGTACAGGAGTGTCTGTGTTTCCCCACTCCACACTGGGTAGTACAGGTGTTTCTGTGTTTCCCCACTCCACACTGGGTAGTACAGGAGTGTCTGTGTTTCCCCACTCCACACTGGGTAGTACAGGAGTGTCTGTGTTTCCCCACTCCACACTGGGTCGTACAGGAGTGTCTGTGTTTCCCCTCTCCACACTGGGTCATACAGGAGTGTCTGAGTTTCCACACTCCACACTGGGTCATACAGGAGTGTCTGTGTTTCCCCACTCCACAATGGGTAGTACAGGAGTGTCTGTGTTTCCACACTCCACACTGGGTGGTACAGGAGTGTCTGTGTTTCCCCACTCCACACTGGGTAGTACAGGAGTGTCTGTGTTTCCCCCCTCCACACTGGGTGGTACAGGAGTGTCTGTGTTTCCCCACTCCACACTGGGTAGTACAGGAGTGTCTGTGTTTCCCCACTCCACACTGGGTAGTACAGGAGTGTCTGTGTTTCCCCACTCCACACTGGGTAGTACAGGAGTGTCTGTGTTTCCCCACTCCACACTGGGTAGTACAGGAGTGTCTGTGTTTCCCCACTCCACACCGGGTAGTACAGGAGTGTCTGTGATTCCCTACTCCACACTGTGTAGTACAGGAGTGTCTGTGATTCCCCACTCCACACTGGGTAGTACAGGAGTGTCTGTGTTTCCCCACTCCACACTGGGTCGTACAGGAGTGTCTGTGTTTCCCCACTCCACACTGGGTAGTAGAGGAGTGTCTGTGTTTCCCCACTCCACACTGGGTCATACAGGACTGTCTGTGTTTCCCCTCTCCACACTGGGTAGTACAGGAGTGTCTGTGTTTCCCCACTCCACACTGGGTAGTACAGGAGTGTCTGTGTTTCCCCACTCCACACTGGGTAGTACAGGAGTGTCTGTGTTTCCCCACTCCACACTGGGTAGTACAGGTGTTTCTGTGTTTCCCTACTCCACACTGGGTCGTACAGGAGTGTCTGTGTTTCCCCACTCCACACTGGGTAGTACAGGAGTGTCTGTGTTTCCCCACTCCACACTGGGTAGTACAGGTGTGTCTGTGTTTCGCCACTCCACACTGGGTAGTACAGGAGTGTCTGTGTTTCTCCACTCCACACTGGGTAGTACAGGAGTGTCTGTGTTTCCCCAATCCACACTGGGTGGTACAGGAGTGTCTGTGTTTCCCCAATCCACACTGGGTGGTACAGGAGTGTCTGTGTTTCCCCACTCCACACTGGGTAGTACAGGAGTGTCTGTGTTTCCCCACTCAACACTGGGTAGTACAGGAGAGTCTGTGTTTCCCCACTCCACACTGGGTGGTACAGGAGTGTCTGTGTTTCCCCACTCCACACTGGGTAGTACAGGAGTGTCTGTGTTTCCCCACTCCACACTGGTTAGTACAGGAGTGTCTGTGTTTCCCCACTCCACACCGTGTAGTACAGGAGTGTCTGTGTTTCCCTACTCCACACCGTGTAGTACAGGAGTGTCTGTGTTTCCCTACTGCACACCGTGTAGTACAGGAGTGTCTGTGTTTCCCTACTCCACAATGGGTAGTACAGGAGTGTCTGTGTTTCCCCACTCCACAATGGGTAGTACAGGAGTGTCTGTGTTTCCCCACTCCACACTGGGTAGTACAGGAGTGTCTGTGTTTCCCCACTCCACACTGGGTAGTACAGGAGTGTCTGTGTTTCCCCACTCCACACTGGGTAGTACAGGAGTGTCTGTGTTTCCCTACTCCACACTGGGTAGTACAGGAGTGTCTGTGTTTCCCCACTCCACACTGGGTAGTACAGGAGTGTCTGTGTTTCAACACTCCACACTGGGTACTACAGGAGTGTCTGTGTTTCCCAACTCCACACTGGGTAGTACAGGAGTGTCTGTGTTTCCCCACTCCACACTGGGTAGTACAGGAGTGTCTGTGTTTCCCTACTCCACACTGGGTAGTACAGGAGTGTCTGTGTTTCCCCACTCCACACTGGGTAGTACAGGAGTGTCTGTGTTTCCACACTCCACACTGGGTACTACAGGAGTGTCTGTGTTTCCCAACTCCACACTGGGTAGTACAGGAGTGTCTGTGTTTCCCCAATCCACACTGGGTGGTACAGGAGTGTCTGTGTTTCCCCACTCCACACTGGGTGGTACAGGAGTGTCTGTGTGTCCCCACTCCACAATGGGTAGTACAGGAGTGTCTGTGTTTCCCCACTCCACAATGGGTAGTACAGGAGTGTCTGTGTTTCCCCACTCCACACTGGGTAGTGCAGGAGTGTCTGTGTTTCCCCCCTCCACACTGGGTAGTACAGGAGTGTCTATGTTTCCACACTCCACACTGGGTAGTACAGGAGTGTCTGTGTTTCCACACTCCACACTGGGTAGTACAGGAGTGTCTGTGTTTCCCCACTCCAGACTGGGTAGTACAGGAGTGTCTGTGTTTCCCCACTCCACACTGGGTAGTACAGGAGTGTCTGTGTTTCCCCCCTCCACACTGGGTAGTACAGGAGTGTCTGTGTTTCCACACTCCACACTGTGTAGTACAGGAGTGTCTGTGTTTCCCCACTCCACAATGGGTAGTCCAGGAGTGTCTGTGTTTCCCCACTCCACACTGGGTAGTACAGGAGTGTCTGTGTTTCCCCACTCCACACTGGGTAGTACAGGAGTGTCTGTGTTTCCCCACTCAACACTGGGTAGTACAGGAGAGTCTGTGTTTCCCCACTCCACACTGGGTGGTACAGGAGTGTCTGTGTTTCCCCACTCCACACTGGGTAGTACAGGAGTGTCTGTGTTTCCCCACTCCACACTGGTTAGTACAGGAGTGTCTGTGTTTCCCCACTCCACACCGTGTAGTACAGGAGTGTCTGTGTTTCCCTACTCCACACCGTGTAGTACAGGAGTGTCTGTGTTTCCCTACTGCACACCGTGTAGTACAGGAGTGTCTGTGTTTCCCTACTCCACAATGGGTAGTACAGGAGTGTCTGTGTTTCCCCACTCCACAATGGGTAGTACAGGAGTGTCTGTGTTTCCCCACTCCACACTGGGTAGTACAGGAGTGTCTGTGTTTCCCCACTCCACACTGGGTAGTACAGGAGTGTCTGTGTTTCCCCACTCCACACTGGGTAGTACAGGAGTGTCTGTGTTTCCCCACTCCACACTGGGTAGTACAGGAGTGTCTGTGTTTCCCTACTCCACACTGGGTAGTACAGGAGTGTCTGTGTTTCCCCACTCCACACTGGGTAGTACAGGAGTGTCTGTGTTTCAACACTCCACACTGGGTACTACAGGAGTGTCTGTGTTTCCCAACTCCACACTGGGTAGTACAGGAGTGTCTGTGTTTCCCCACTCCACACTGGGTAGTACAGGAGTGTCTGTGTTTCCCTACTCCACACTGGGTAGTACAGGAGTGTCTGTGTTTCCCCACTCCACACTGGGTAGTACAGGAGTGTCTGTGTTTCCACACTCCACACTGGGTACTACAGGAGTGTCTGTGTTTCCCAACTCCACACTGGGTAGTACAGGAGTGTCTGTGTTTCCCCAATCCACACTGGGTGGTACAGGAGTGTCTGTTTTTCCCCACTCCACACTGGGTGGTACAGGAGTGTCTGTGTTTCCCCACTCCACAATGGGTAGTACAGGAGTGTCTGTGTTTCCCCACTCCACAATGGGTAGTACAGGAGTGTCTGTGTTTCCCCACTCCACACTGGGTAGTGCAGGAGTGTCTGTGTTTCCCCCCTCCACACTGGGTAGTACAGGAGTGTCTATGTTTCCACACTCCACACTGGGTAGTACAGGAGTGTCTGTGTTTCCACACTCCACACTGGGTAGTACAGGAGTGTCTGTGTTTCCCCACTCCAGACTGGGTAGTACAGGAGTGTCTGTGTTTCCCCACTCCACACTGGGTAGTACAGGAGTGTCTGTGTTTCCCCCCTCCACACTGGGTAGTACAGGAGTGTCTGTGTTTCCACACTCCACACTGTGTAGTACAGGAGTGTCTGTGTTTCCCCACTCCACAATGGGTAGTCCAGGAGTGTCTGTGTTTCCCCACTCCACACTGGGTAGTACAGGAGTGTCTGTGTTTCCCCACTCCACAATGGGTAGTACAGGAGTGTCTGTGTTTCCCCACTCCACACTGGGTAGTACAGGAGTGTCTGTGTTTCCCCACTCCACACTGGGTAGTACAGGAGTGTCTGTGTTTCCCCACTCCACACTGGGTAGTACAGGAGTGTCTGTGTTTCCCCACTCCACAATGGGTAGTACAGGAGTGTCTGTGTTTCCACACTCCACACTGGGTGGTACAGGAGTGTCTGTGTTTCCCCACTCCACACTGGGTAGTACAGGAGTGTCTGTGTTTCCCCCCTCCACACTGGGTGGTACAGGAGTGTCTGTGTTTCCCCACTCCACACTGGGCAGTACAGGAGTGTCTGTGTTTCCCCACTCCACACTGGGAAGTACAGGAGTGTCTGTGTTTCCCCACTCCACACTGGGTAGTACAGGAGTGTCTGTGTTTCCCCACTCCACACTGGGTAGTACAGGAGTGTCTGTGTTTCCCCACTCCACACTGGGTAGTACAGGAGTGTCTGTGTTTCCCCACTCCACAATGGGTAGTACAGGAGTGTCTGTGTTTCCACACTCCACACTGGGTGGTACAGGAGTGTCTGTGTTTCCCCACTCCACACTGGGTAGTACAGGAGTGTCTGTGTTTCCCCCCTCCACACTGGGTGGTACAGGAGTGTCTGTGTTTCCACACTCCACACTGGGTAGTACAGGAGTGTCTGTGTTTCCCCCCTCCACACTGGGTGGTACGGGAGTGTCTGTGTTTCCCCAGTCCACACTGGGTAGTACAGGAGTGTCTGTGTTTCCCCACTCCACACTGGGTAGTACAGGAGTGTCTGTGTTTCCCCACTCCACACTGGGTCATACAGGAGTGTCTGTGTTTCCCCCCTCCACACTGGGTAGTACAGGAGTGTCTGTGTTTCCCCCCTCCACACTGGGTAGTACAGGAGTGTCTGTGTTTCCACACTCCACAATGGGTAGTACAGGAGTGTCTGTGTTTCCCCCCTCCACACTGGGTAGTACAGGAGTGTCTGTGTTTCCACACTCCACACTGGGTAGTACAGGAGTGTCTGTGTTTCCCCACTCCACAATGGGTAGTACAGGAGTGTCTGTGTTTCCCCACTCCTCACTGGGTAGTACAGGAGTGTCAGTGTTTCCCCACTCCACAATGGGTAGTACAGGAGTGTCTGTGTTTCCCCACTCCACACTGGGTAGTACAGTAGTGTCTGTGTTTCCACACTACACACTGGGTAGTACAGGAGTGTCTGTGTTTCCCCAATCCACACAGTGTAATACAGGAGTGTCTGTGTTTCCCCACTCCATACTGGGTCATACAGGAGTGTCTGTGTTTCCCCACTCCACACTGGATAGTACAGGAGTGTCTGTGTTTCCCCACTCCACACTGGGTAGTACAGGAGTGTCTGTGTTTCCCCACTCCACACTGGGTAGTACAGGAGTGTCTGTGTTTCCCCACTCCACACCGGGTAGTACAGGAGTGTCTGTGTTTCCACAGTCCACACTGGGTAGTACAGGAGTGTCTGTGTTTACCCACTCCTCACCGTGCAGTACAGGAGTGTCTGTGTTTCCCCACTCCACACCGGGTAGTACAGGAGTGTCTGTGATTCCCTACTCCACACTGTGTAGTACAGGAGTGTCTGTGATTCCCCACTCCACACTGGGTAGTACAGGAGTGTCTGTGTTTCCCCACTCCACACTGGGTCGTACAGGAGTGTCTGTGTTTCCCCACTCCACACTGGGTAGTACAGGAGCGTCTGTGTTTCCCCACTCCACACTGGGTCATACAGGACTGTCTGTGTTTCCCCTCTCCACACTGGGTAGTACAGGAGTGTCTGTGTTTCCCCACTCCACACTGGGTAGTACAGGAGTGTCTGTGTTTCCCCACTCCACACTGGGTAGTACAGGAGTGTCTGTGTTTCCCCACTCCACACTGGGTAGTACAGGTGTTTCTGTGTTTCCCTACTCCACACTGGGTCGTACAGGAGTGTCTGTGTTTCCCCACTCCACACTGGGTAGTACAGGAGTGTCTGTGTTTCCCCACTCCACACTGGGTAGTACAGGTGTGTCTGTGTTTCCCCACTCCACACTGGGTAGTACAGGAGTGTCTGTGTTTCTCCACTCCACACTGGGTAGTACAGGAGTGTCTGTGTTTCCCCAATCCACACTGGGTGGTACAGGAGTGTCTGTGTTTCCCCAATCCACACTGGGTGGTACAGGAGTGTCTGTGTTTCCCCACTCCACACTGGGTAGTACAGGAGTGTCTGTGTTTCCCCACTCAACACTGGGTTGTACAGGAGAGTCTGTGTTTCCCCACTCCACACTGGGTGGTACAGGAGTGTCTGTGTTTCCCCACTCCACACTGGGTAGTACAGGAGTGTCTGTGTTTCCCCAGTCCACACTGGTTAGTACAGGAGTGTCTGTGTTTCCCCACTCCACACCGTGTAGTACAGGAGTGTCTGTGTTTCCCTACTCCACACCGTGTAGTACAGGAGTGTCTGTGTTTCCCTACTGCACACCGTGTAGTACAGGAGTGTCTGTGTTTCCCTACTCCACAATGGGTAGTACAGGAGTGTCTGTGTTTCCCTACTCCACACCGTGTAGTACAGGAGTGTCTGTGTTTCCCCACTCCACAATGGGTAGTACAGGAGTGTCTGTGTTTCCCCACTCCACACTGGGTAGTACAGGAGTGTCTGTGTTTCCCCACTCCACACTGGGTAGTACAGGAGTGTCTGTGTTTCCCCACTCCACACTGGGTAGTACAGGAGTGTCTGTGTTTCCCCACTCCACACTGGGTAGTACAGTAGTGTCAGTGTTTCCCCACTCCACAATGGGTAGTACAGGAGTGTCTGTGTTTCCCCACTCCACACTGGGTAGTACAGTAGTGTCTGTGTTTCCACACTACACACTGGGTAGTACAGGAGTGTCTGTGTTTCCCCAATCCACACAGTGTAATACAGGAGTGTCTGTGTTTCCCCACTCCATACTGGGTCATACAGGAGTGTCTGTGTTTCCCCACTCCACACTGGATAGTACAGGAGTGTCTGTGTTTCCCCACTCCACACTGGGTAGTACAGGAGTGTCTGTGTTTCCCCACTCCACACTGGGTAGTACAGGAGTGTCTGTGTTTCCCCACTCCACACCGGGTAGTACAGGAGTGTCTGTGTTTCCACAGTCCACACTGGGTAGTACAGGAGTGTCTGTGTTTACCCACTCCTCACCGTGTAGTACAGGAGTGTCTGTGTTTCCCCACTCCACACCGGGTAGTACAGGAGTGTCTGTGATTCCCTACTCCACACTGTGTAGTACAGGAGTGTCTGTGATTCCCCACTCCACACTGGGTAGTACAGGAGTGTCTGTGTTTCCCCACTCCACACTGGGTCGTACAGGAGTGTCTGTGTTTCCCCACTCCACACTGGGTAGTACAGGAGCGTCTGTGTTTCCCCACTCCACACTGGGTCATACAGGACTGTCTGTGTTTCCCCTCTCCACACTGGGTAGTACAGGAGTGTCTGTGTTTCCCCACTCCACACTGGGTAGTACAGGAGTGTCTGTGTTTCCCCACTCCACACTGGGTAGTACAGGAGTGTCTGTGTTTCCCCACTCCACACTGGGTAGTACAGGTGTTTCTGTGTTTCCCTACTCCACACTGGGTCGTACAGGAGTGTCTGTGTTTCCCCACTCCACACTGGGTAGTACAGGAGTGTCTGTGTTTCCCCACTCCACACTGGGTAGTACAGGTGTGTCTGTGTTTCCCCACTCCACACTGGGTAGTACAGGAGTGTCTGTGTTTCTCCACTCCACACTGGGTAGTACAGGAGTGTCTGTGTTTCCCCAATCCACACTGGGTGGTACAGGAGTGTCTGTGTTTCCCCAATCCACACTGGGTGGTACAGGAGTGTCTGTGTTTCCCCACTCCACACTGGGTAGTACAGGAGTGTCTGTGTTTCCCCACTCAACACTGGGTTGTACAGGAGAGTCTGTGTTTCCCCACTCCACACTGGGTGGTACAGGAGTGTCTGTGTTTCCCCACTCCACACTGGGTAGTACAGGAGTGTCTGTGTTTCCCCAGTCCACACTGGTTAGTACAGGAGTGTCTGTGTTTCCCCACTCCACACCGTGTAGTACAGGAGTGTCTGTGTTTCCCTACTCCACACCGTGTAGTACAGGAGTGTCTGTGTTTCCCTACTGCACACCGTGTAGTACAGGAGTGTCTGTGTTTCCCTACTCCACAATGGGTAGTACAGGAGTGTCTGTGTTTCCCTACTCCACACCGTGTAGTACAGGAGTGTCTGTGTTTCCCCACTCCACAATGGGTAGTACAGGAGTGTCTGTGTTTCCCCACTCCACACTGGGTAGTACAGGAGTGTCTGTGTTTCCCCACTCCACACTGGGTAGTACAGGAGTGTCTGTGTTTCCCCACTCCACACTGGGTAGTACAGGAGTGTCTGTGTTTCCCCACTCCACACTGGGTAGTACAGGAGTGTCTGTGTTTCCCCACTCCACACTGGGTAGTACAGGAGTGTCTGTGTTTCCCCACTCCACACTGGGTAGTACAGGAGTGTCTGTGTTTCCCCACTCCACACTGGGTAGTACAGGAGTGTCTGTGTTTCCCCACTCCACACTGGGTAGTACAGGAGTGTCTGTGTTTCCCCACTCCACACTGGGTAGTACAGGAGTGTCTGTGTTTCCACACTCCACACTGGGTAGTACAGGAGTGTCTGTGTTTCCCCACTCCACACTGGGTAGTACAGGAGTGTCTGTGTTTCCCCACTCCACACTGGGTAGTACAGGAGAGTCTGTGTTTCCACACTCCACACTGGGTCGTACAGGAGTGTCTGTGTTTCCCCACTCCACACTGGGTAGTACAGGTGTTTCTGTGTTTCCCCACTCCACACTGGGTAGTACAGGAGTGTCTGTGTTTCCCCACTCCACACTGGGTAGTACAGGAGTGTCTGTGTTTCCCCACTCCACACTGGGTCGTACAGGAGTGTCTGTGTTTCCCCTCTCCACACTGGGTCATACAGGAGTGTCTGAGTTTCCACACTCCACACTGGGTCATACAGGACTGTCTGTGTTTCCCCTCTGCACACTGGGTAGTACAGGAGTGTCTGTGTTTCCCCACTCCACACTGGGTAGTACAGGAGTGTCTGTGTTTCCCCACTCCACACTGGGTAGTACAGGAGTGTCTGTGTTTCCACACTCCACACTGGGTAGTACAGGAGTGTCTGTGTTTCCCCACTCCACACTGGGTAGTACAGGTGTTTCTGTGTTTCCCTACTCCACACTGGGTAGTACAGGAGTGTCTGTGTTTCCCCACTCCACACTGGGTAGTACAGGTGTGTCTGTGTTTCCCCACTCCACACTGGGTAGTACAGGAGTGTCTGTGTTTCTCCACTCCACACTGGGTAGTACAGGAGTGTCTCTGTTTACCCAATCCACACTGGGTGGTACAGGAGTGTCTGTGTTTCCCCAATCCACACTGGGTGGTACAGGAGTGTCTGTGTTTCCCCACTCCACACTGGGTAGTACAGGAGTGTCTGTGTTTCCCCACTCAACACTGGGTAGTACAGGAGAGTCTGTGTTTCCCCACTCCACACTGGGTGGTACAGGAGTGTCTGTGTTTCCCCACTCCACACTGGGTAGTACAGGAGTGTCTGTGTTTCCCCACTCCACACTGGTTAGTACAGGAGTGTCTGTGTTTCCCCACTCCACACCGTGTAGTACAGGAGTGTCTGTGTTTCCCTACTCCACACCGTGTAGTACAGGAGTGTCTGTGTTTCCCTACTGCACACCGTGTAGTACAGGAGTGTCTGTGTTTCCCTACTCCACAATGGGTAGTACAGGAGTGTCTGTGTTTCCCTACTCCACACCGTGTAGTACAGGAGTGTCTGTGTTTCCCCACTCCACAATGGGTAGTACAGGAGTGTCTGTGTTTCCCCACTCCACACTGGGTAGTACAGGAGTGTCTGTGTTTCCTCACTCCACACTGGGTAGTACAGGAGTGTCTGTGTTTCCCCACTCCACACTGGGTAGTACAGGAGTGTCTGTGTTTCCCCACTCCACACTGGGTAGTACAGGAGTGTCTGTGTTTCCCCTCTCCACACTGGGTAGTACAGGAGTGTCTGTGCTTCCCCACTCCACATTGGGTAGTACAGGAGTGTCTGTGTTTCCCCACTCCACACTGGGTATTGCAGGAGTGTCTGTGTTTCCCCACTCCACACTGGGTAGAACAGGAGTGTCTGTGTTTCCCCACTCCACACTGGGTAGTACAGGAGTGTCTGTGTTTCCCCACTCCACACTGGGTAGAACAGGAGTGTCTGTGTTTCCCCACTCCACACTGTGTAGTACAGGAGTGTCTGTGATTCCCTACTCCACACTGGGTAGTACAGGAGTGTCTGTGTTTCCCCACTCCACACTGGGTAGTACAGGAGTGTCTGTGTTTCCCTACTCCACACCGTGTAGTACAGGAGTGTCTGTGTTTCCCCACTCCACACTGGGTAGTACAGGTGTTTCTGTGTTTCCCCACTCCACACTGGGTAGTACAGGAGTGTCTGTGTTTCCCCACTCCACACTGGGTAGTACAGGAGTGTCTGTGTTTCCCCACTCCACACTGGGTAGTACAGGAGTGTCTGTGTTTCCCCACTCCACACTGGGTCGTACAGGAGTGTCTGTGTTTCCCCACTCCACACTGGGTAGTACAGGCGTTTCTGTGTTTCCCCACTCCACACTGGGTAGTACAGGAGTGTCTGTGTTTCCCCACTCCACACTGGGTAGTACAGGAGTGTCTGTGTTTCCCCACTCCACACTGGGTCGTACAGGAGTGTCTGTGTTTCCGCTCTCCACACTGGGTCATACAGGTGTGTCTGTGTTTCCCCACTCCACACTGGGTCATACAGGACTGTCTGTGTTTCCCCTCTCCACACTGGGTAGTACAGGAGTGTCTGTGTTTCCCCACTCCACACTGTGTAGTACAGGAGTGTCTGTGTTTCCCCACTCCACACTGGGTAGTACAGGAGTGTCTGTGTTTCCCCACTCCACACTGGGTAGTACAGGAGTGTCTGTGTTTCCCCACTCCACACTGGGTAGTACAGGAGTGTCTGTGTTTCCCCACTCCACACTGGGTAGTACAGGAGTGTCTGTGTTTCCCCACTCCACACTGGGTAGTACAGGAGTGTCTGTGTTTCCCCTCTCCACACTGGGTAGTACAGGAGTGTCTGTGTTTCCCCACTCCACACTGGGTAGTACAGGAGTGTCTGTGTTTCCCACTCCACACTGGGTAGTACAGGAGTGTCTGTGTTTCCCCACTCCACACTGGGTCGTACAGGAGTGTCTGTGTTTCCCCACTCCACACTGGGTCATACAGGAGTGTCTGTGTTTCCCCACTCCACAATGGGTAGTACAGGAGTGTCTGTGTTTCCCCACTCCACACTGGGTAGTACAGGAGTGTCTGTGTTTCCACACTCCACACTGGGTAGTACAGGAGTGTCTGTGTTTCCCCACTCCACACTGGGTAGTACAGGAGTGTCTGTGTTTCCACACTCCACACTGGGTAGTACAGGAGTGTCTGTGTTTCCCTACTCCACACCGTGTAGTACAGGAGTGTCTGTGTTTCCCTACTCCACACTGGGTAGTACAGGAGTGTCTGTGTTTCCCTACTCCACACCGTGTAGTACAGGAGTGTCTGTGTTTCCCCAATCCACACCGTGTAGTACAGGAGTGTCTGTGTTTCCCTACTCCACACTGTGTAGTACAGGAGTATCTGTGTTTCCCCACTCCACACTGGGTGGTACAGGAGTGTCTGTGTTTCCCTACTCCACACTGGGTAGTACAGGAGTGTCTGTGATTCCCCACTCCACACTGGGTAGTACAGGAGTGTTTGTGTTTCCCCACTCCACACTGGGTGGTACAGGAGTGTCTGCGTTTCCCCACTCCACACTGGGTAGTACAGGAGTGTCTGAGTTTCCCCAATCCACACTGGGTGGTACAGGAGTGTCTGTGTTTCCCCACTCCACACTGGGTAGTACAGGAGTGTCTGTGTTTCCCCACTCCACACTGGGTAGTACAGGAGTGTCTGTGTTTCCCCACTCCACACTGGGTAGTACAGGAGTGTCTGTGTTTCCCCACTCCACACTGGGTAGTACAGGAGTGTCTGTGTTTCCCCACTCCACACTGGTTAGTACAGGAGTGTCTGTGTTTCCCCACTCCACACTGGGTAGTACAGGTGTGTCTGTGTTTCCACACTCCACACAGGGTAGTACAGGAGTGTCTGTGTTTCCCCACTCCATAATGGGTAGTACAGGAGTGTCTGTGTTTCCCCACTCCACACTGGGTAGTACAGGAGTGTCTGTGTTTCCCCACTCCACACTGGGTAGTACAGGAGTGTCTGTGTTTCCCCACTCCACACTGGGTAGTACAGGAGTGTCTGTGTTTCCCCACTCCACACTGGGTAGTACAGGAGTGTCTGTGTTTCCCCTCTCCACACTGGGTAGTACAGGAGTGTCTGTGCTTCCCCACTCCACACTGGGTAGTACAGGAGTGTCTGTGTTTCCCCACTCCACACTGGGTAGTACAGGAGTGTCTGTGTTTCCCCACTCCACACTGGGTAGTACAGGAGTGTCTGTGTTTCCCCACTCCACACTGGGTAGTACAGGTGTTTCTGTGTTTCCCTACTCCACACTGGGTCGTACAGGAGTGTCTGTGTTTCCCCACTCCACACTGGGTAGTACAGGAGTGTCTGTGTTTCCCCACTCCACACTGGGTAGTACAGGTGTGTCTGTGTTTCCCCACTCCACACTGGGTAGTACAGGAGTGTCTGTGTTTCTCCACTCCACACTGGGTAGTACAGGAGTGTCTGTGTTTCCCCAATCCACACTGGGTGGTACAGGAGTGTCTGTGTTTCCCCAATCCACACTGGGTGGTACAGGAGTGTCTGTGTTTCCCCACTCCACACTGGGTAGTACAGGAGTGTCTGTGTTTCCCCACTCAACACTGGGTAGTACAGGAGAGTCTGTGTTTCCCCACTCCACACTGGGTGGTACAGGAGTGTCTGTGTTTCCCCACTCCACACTGGGTAGTACAGGAGTGTCTGTGTTTCCCCACTCCACACTGGTTAGTACAGGAGTGTCTGTGTTTCCCCACTCCACACCGTGTAGTACAGGAGTGTCTGTGTTTCCCTACTCCACACCGTGTAGTACAGGAGTGTCTGTGTTTCCCTACTGCACACCGTGTAGTACAGGAGTGTCTGTGTTTCCCTACTCCACAATGGGTAGTACAGGAGTGTCTGTGT
The DNA here is from genome assembly GCF_048418815.1 of Hemitrygon akajei. Lineage (NCBI taxonomy): Eukaryota > Metazoa > Chordata > Chondrichthyes > Myliobatiformes > Dasyatidae > Hemitrygon > Hemitrygon akajei. The sequence continues at coordinate 97,023,608 of NC_133138.1, read as the reverse complement.
TTCCCCACTCCACAATGGGTAGTACAGGAGTGTCTGTGTTTCCCCACTCCACACTGGGTAGTACAGGAGTGTCTGTGTTTCCCCACTCCACACTGGGTAGTACAGGAGTGTCTGTGTTTCCCCACTCCACACTGGGTAGTACAGGAGTGTCTGTGTTTCCCTACTCCACACTGGGTAGTACAGGAGTGTCTGTGTTTCCCCACTCCACACTGGGTAGTACAGGAGTGTCTGTGTTTCCCCACTCCACACTGGGTACTACAGGAGTGTCTGTGTTTCCCCACTCCACACTGGGTAGTACAGGAGTGTCTGTGTTTCCCCAATCCACACTGGGTAGTACAGGAGTGTCTGTGTTTCCCCACTCCACACTGGGTAGTACAGGAGTGTCTGTGTTTGCCCACTCCACACTGGGTAGTACAGGAGTGTCTGTGTTTCCCCACTCCACAATGGGTGGTACAGGAGTGTCTGTGTTTCCCCACTCCACACTGGGTGGTACAGGAGTGTCTGTGTTTCCCCACTCCACAATGGGTAGTACAGGAGTGTCTGTGTTTCCCCACTCCACAATGGGTAGTACAGGAGTGTCTGTGTTTCCCCACTCCACACTGGGTAGTACAGGAGTGTCTGTGTTTCCCCCCTCCACACTGGGTAGTACAGGAGTGTCTGTGTTTCCACACTCCACACTGGGTAGTACAGGAGTGTCTGTGTTTCCACACTCCACACTGGGTAGTACAGGAGTGTCTGTGTTTCCCCACTCCACACTGGGTAGTACAGGAGTGTCTGTGTTTCCCCACTCCACACTGGGTAGTACAGGAGTGTCTGTGTTTCCCCCCTCCACACTGGGTAGTACAGGAGTGTCTGTGTTTCCACACTCCACACTGTGTAGTACAGGAGTGTCTGTGTTTCCCCACTCCACAATGGGTAGTCCAGGAGTGTCTGTGTTTCCCCACTCCACACTGGGTAGTACAGGAGTGTCTGTGTTTCCCCACTCCACACTGGGTCATACAGGAGTGTCTGTGTTTCCCCCCTCCACACTGGGTAGTACAGGAGTGTCTGTGTTTCCCCCCTCCACACTGGGTAGTACAGGAGTGTCTGTGTTTCCACACTCCACAATGGGTAGTACAGGAGTGTCTGTGTTTCCCCCCTCCACACTGGGTAGTACAGGAGTGTCTGTGTTTCCACACTCCACACTGGGTAGTACAGGAGTGTCTGTGTTTCCCCACTCCACAATGGGTAGTACAGGAGTGTCTGTGTTTCCCCACTCCTCACTGGGTAGTACAGGAGTGTCAGTGTTTCCCCACTCCACAATGGGTAGTACAGGAGTGTCTGTGTTTCCCCACTCCACACTGGGTAGTACAGTAGTGTCTGTGTTTCCACACTCCACACTGGGTAGTACAGGAGTGTCTGTGTTTCCCCAATCCACACAGTGTAATACAGGAGTGTCTGTGTTTCCCCACTCCATACTGGGTCATACAGGAGTGTCTGTGTTTCCCCACTCCACACTGGATAGTACAGGAGTGTCTGTGTTTCCCCACTCCACACTGGGTAGTACAGGAGTGTCTGTGTTTCCCCACTCCACACTGGGTAGTACAGGAGTGTCTGTGTTTCCCCACTCCACACCGGGTAGTACAGGAGTGTCTGTGTTTCCACAGTCCACACTGGGTAGTACAGGAGTGTCTGTGTTTACCCACTCCTCACCGTGTAGTACAGGAGTGTCTGTGTTTCCCCACTCCACACCGGGTAGTACAGGAGTGTCTGTGATTCCCTACTCCACACTGTGTAGTACAGGAGTGTCTGTGATTCCCCACTCCACACTGGGTAGTACAGGAGTGTCTGTGTTTCCCCACTCCACACTGGGTCGTACAGGAGTGTCTGTGTTTCCCCACTCCACACTGGGTAGTACAGGAGCGTCTGTGTTTCCCCACTCCACACTGGGTCATACAGGACTGTCTGTGTTTCCCCTCTCCACACTGGGTAGTACAGGAGTGTCTGTGTTTCCCCACTCCACACTGGGTAGTACAGGAGTGTCTGTGTTTCCCCACTCCACACTGGGTAGTACAGGAGTGTCTGTGTTTCCCCACTCCACACTGGGTAGTACAGGTGTTTCTGTGTTTCCCTACTCCACACTGGGTCGTACAGGAGTGTCTGTGTTTCCCCACTCCACACTGGGTAGTACAGGAGTGTCTGTGTTTCCCCACTCCACACTGGGTAGTACAGGTGTGTCTGTGTTTCCCCACTCCACACTGGGTAGTACAGGAGTGTCTGTGTTTCTCCACTCCACACTGGGTAGTACAGGAGTGTCTGTGTTTCCCCAATCCACACTGGGTGGTACAGGAGTGTCTGTGTTTCCCCAATCCACACTGGGTGGTACAGGAGTGTCTGTGTTTCCCCACTCCACACTGGGTAGTACAGGAGTGTCTGTGTTTCCCCACTCAACACTGGGTTGTACAGGAAAGTCTGTGTTTCCCCACTCCACACTGGGTGGTACAGGAGTGTCTTTGTTTCCCCACTCCACACTGGGTAGTACAGGAGTGTCTGTGTTTCCCCACTCCACACTGGTTAGTACAGGAGTGTCTGTGTTTCCCCACTCCACACCGTGTAGTACAGGAGTGTCTGTGTTTCCCTACTCCACACCGTGTAGTACAGGAGTGTCTGTGTTTCCCTACTGCACACCGTGTAGTACAGGAGTGTCTGTGTTTCCCTACTCCACAATGGGTAGTACAGGAGTGTCTGTGTTTCCCTACTCCACACCGTGTAGTGCAGGAGTGTCTGTGTTTCCCCACTCCACAATGGGTAGTACAGGAGTGTCTGTGTTTCCCCACTCCACACTGGGTAGTACAGGAGTGTCTGTGTTTCCCTACTCCACACTGGGTAGTACAGGAGTGTCTGTGTTTCCCCACTCCACACTGGGTAGTACAGGAGTGTCTGTGTTTCCCCACTCCACACTGGGTAGTACAGGAGTGTCTGTGTTTCCCCACTCCACACTGGGTAGTACAGGAGTGTCTGTGTTTCCCCACTCCACACTGGGTAGTACAGGAGTGTCTGTGTTTCCCCACTCCACACTGGGTAGTACAGGGATGTCTGTGTTTCCCCACTCCACACTGGGTAGTACAGGAGTGTCTGTGTTTCCCCACTCCACACTGGGTAGTACAGGAGTGTCTGTGTTTCCACACTCCACACTGGGTAGTACAGGAGTGTCTGTGTTTCCCCACTCCACACTGGGTAGTACAGGAGTGTCTGTGTTTCCCCACTCCACACTGGGTAGTACAGGAGAGTCTGTGTTTCCACACTCCACACTGGGTCGTACAGGAGTGTCTGTGTTTCCCCACTCCACACTGGGTAGTACAGGTGTTTCTGTGTTTCCCCACTCCACACTGGGTAGTACAGGAGTGTCTGTGTTTCCCCACTCCACACTGGGTAGTACAGGAGTGTCTGTGTTTCCCCACTCCACACTGGGTCGTACAGGAGTGTCTGTGTTTCCCCTCTCCACACTGGGTCATACAGGAGTGTCTGAGTTTCCACACTCCACACTGGGTCATACAGGACTGTCTGTGTTTCCCCTCTGCACACTGGGTAGTACAGGAGTGTCTGTGTTTCCCCACTCCACACTGGGTAGTACAGGAGTGTCTGTGTTTCCCCACTCCACACTGGGTAGTACAGGAGTGTCTGTGTTTCCACACTCCACACTGGGTAGTACAGGAGTGTCTGTGTTTCCCCACTCCACACTGGGTAGTACAGGTGTTTCTGTGTTTCCCTACTCCACACTGGGTAGTACAGGAGTGTCTGTGTTTCCCCACTCCACACTGGGTAGTACAGGTGTGTCTGTGTTTCCCCACTCCACACTGGGTAGTACAGGAGTGTCTGTGTTTCTCCACTCCACACTGGGTAGTACAGGAGTGTCTGTGTTTACCCAATCCACACTGGGTGGTACAGGAGTGTCTGTGTTTCCCCAATCCACACTGGGTGGTACAGGAGTGTCTGTGTTTCCCCACTCCACACTGGGTAGTACAGGAGTGTCTGTGTTTCCCCACTCAACACTGGGTAGTACAGGAGAGTCTGTGTTTCCCCACTCCACACTGGGTGGTACAGGAGTGTCTGTGTTTCCCCACTCCACACTGGGTAGTACAGGAGTGTCTGTGTTTCCCCACTCCACACTGGTTAGTACAGGAGTGTCTGTGTTTCCCCACTCCACACCGTGTAGTACAGGAGTGTCTGTGTTTCCCTACTCCACACCGTGTAGTACAGGAGTGTCTGTGTTTCCCTACTGCACACCGTGTAGTACAGGAGTGTCTGTGTTTCCCTACTCCACAATGGGTAGTACAGGAGTGTCTGTGTTTCCCTACTCCACACCGTGTAGTACAGGAGTGTCTGTGTTTCCCCACTCCACAATGGGTAGTACAGGAGTGTCTGTGTTTCCCCACTCCACACTGGGTAGTACAGGAGTGTCTGTGTTTCCTCACTCCACACTGGGTAGTACAGGAGTGTCTGTGTTTCCCCACTCCACACTGGGTAGTACAGGAGTGTCTGTGTTTCCCCACTCCACACTGGGTAGTACAGGAGTGTCTGTGTTTCCCCTCTCCACACTGGGTAGTACAGGAGTGTCTGTGCTTCCCCACTCCACACTGGGTAGTACAGGAGTGTCTGTGTTTCCCCACTCCACACTGGGTAGTGCAGGAGTGTCTGTGTTTCCCCACTCCACACTGGGTAGAACAGGAGTGTCTGTGTTTCCCCACTCCACACTGGGTAGTACAGGAGTGTCTGTGTTTCCCCACTCCACACTGGGTAGAACAGGAGTGTCTGTGTTTCCCCACTCCACACTGTGTAGTACAGGAGTGTCTGTGATTCCCTACTCCACACTGGGTAGTACAGGAGTGTCTGTGTTTCCCCACTCCACACTGGGTAGTACAGGAGTGTCTGTGTTTCCCTACTCCACACCGTGTAGTACAGGAGTGTCTGTGTTTCCCCACTCCACACTGGGTAGTACAGGTGTTTCTGTGTTTCCCCACTCCACACTGGGTAGTACAGGAGTGTCTGTGTTTCCCCACTCCACACTGGGTAGTACAGGAGTGTCTGTGTTTCCCCACTCCACACTGGGTAGTACAGGAGTGTCTGTGTTTCCCCACTCCACACTGGGTCGTACAGGAGTGTCTGTGTTTCCCCACTCCACACTGGGTAGTACAGGCGTTTCTGTGTTTCCCCACTCCACACTGGGTAGTACAGGAGTGTCTGTGTTTCCCCACTCCACACTGGGTAGTACAGGAGTGTCTGTGTTTCCCCACTCCACACTGGGTCGTACAGGAGTGTCTGTGTTTCCGCTCTCCACACTGGGTCATACAGGTGTGTCTGTGTTTCCCCACTCCACACTGGGTCATACAGGACTGTCTGTGTTTCCCCTCTCCACACTGGGTAGTACAGGAGTGTCTGTGTTTCCCCACTCCACACTGTGTAGTACAGGAGTGTCTGTGTTTCCCCACTCCACACTGGGTAGTACAGGAGTGTCTGTGTTTCCCCACTCCACACTGGGTAGTACAGGAGTGTCTGTGTTTCCCCACTCCACACTGGGTAGTACAGGAGTGTCTGTGTTTCCCCACTCCACACTGGGTAGTACAGGAGTGTCTGTGTTTCCCCACTCCACACTGGGTAGTACAGGAGTGTCTGTGTTTCCCCTCTCCACACTGGGTAGTACAGGAGTGTCTGTGTTTCCCCACTCCACACTGGGTAGTAGAGGAGTGTCTGTGTTTCCCACTCCACACTGGGTAGTACAGGAGTGTCTGTGTTTCCCCACTCCACACTGGGTCGTACAGGAGTGTCTGTGTTTCCCCACTCCACACTGGGTCATACAGGAGTGTCTGTGTTTCCCCACTCCACAATGGGTAGTACAGGAGTGTCTGTGTTTCCCCACTCCACACTGGGTAGTACAGGAGTGTCTGTGTTTCCACACTCCACACTGGGTAGTACAGGAGTGTCTGTGTTTCCCCACTCCACACTGGGTAGTACAGGAGTGTCTGTGTTTCCACACACCACACTGGGTAGTACAGGAGTGTCTGTGTTTCCCTACTCCACACCGTGTAGTACAGGAGTGTCTGTGTTTCCCTACTCCACACTGGGTAGTACAGGAGTGTCTGTGTTTCCCTACTCCACACCGTGTAGTACAGGAGTGTCTGTGTTTCCCCACTCCACACCGTGTAGTACAGGAGTGTCTGTGTTTCCCTACTCCACACTGTGTAGTACAGGAGTATCTGTGTTTCCCCACTCCACACTGGGTGGTACAGGAGTGTCTGTGTTTCCCTACTCCACACTGGGTAGTACAGGAGTGTCTGTGATTCCCCACTCCACACTGGGTAGTACAGGAGTGTTTGTGTTTCCCCACTCCACACTGGGTGGTACAGGAGTGTCTGCGTTTCCCCACTCCACACTGGGTAGTACAGGAGTGTCTGTGTTTCCCCAATCCACACTGGGTGGTACAGGAGTGTCTGTGTTTCCCCACTCCACACTGGGTAGTACAGGAGTGTCTGTGTTTCCCCACTCCACACTGGGTAGTACAGGAGTGTCTGTGTTTCCCCACTCCACACTGGGTAGTACAGGAGTGTCTGTGTTTCCCCACTCCACACTGGGTAGTACAGGAGTGTCTGTGTTTCCCCACTCCACACTGGTTAGTACAGGAGTGTCTGTGTTTCCCCACTCCACACTGGGTAGTACAGGTGTGTCTGTGTTTCCACACTCCACACAGGGTAGTACAGGAGTGTCTGTGTTTCCCCACTCCACAATGGGTAGTACAGGAGTGTCTGTGTTTCCCCACTCCACACTGGGTAGTACAGGAGTGTCTGTGTTTCCCCACTCCACACTGGGTAGTACAGGAGTGTCTGTGTTTCCCCACTCCACACTGGGTAGTACAGGAGTGTCTGTGTTTCCCCACTCCACACTGGGTAGTACAGGAGTGTCTGTGTTTCCCCTCTCCACACTGGGTAGTACAGGAGTGTCTGTGCTTCCCCACTCCACACTGGGTAGTACAGGAGTGTCTGTGTTTCCCCACTCCACACTGGGTAGTACAGGAGTGTCTGTGTTTCCCCACTCCACACTGGGTAGTACAGGAGTGTCTGTGTTTCCCCACTCCACACTGGGTAGTACAGGTGTTTCTGTGTTTCCCTACTCCACACTGGGTCGTACAGGAGTGTCTGTGTTTCCCCACTCCACACTGGGTAGTACAGGAGTGTCTGTGTTTCCCCACTCCACACTGGGTAGTACAGGTGTGTCTGTGTTTCCCCACTCCACACTGGGTAGTACAGGAGTGTCTGTGTTTCTCCACTCCACACTGGGTAGTACAGGAGTGTCTGTGTTTCCCCAATCCACACTGGGTGGTACAGGAGTGTCTGTGTTTCCCCAATCCACACTGGGTGGTACAGGAGTGTCTGTGTTTCCCCACTCCACACTGGGTAGTACAGGAGTGTCTGTGTTTCCCCACTCAACACTGGGTAGTACAGGAGAGTCTGTGTTTCCCCACTCCACACTGGGTGGTACAGGAGTGTCTGTGTTTCCCCACTCCACACTGGGTAGTACAGGAGTGTCTGTGTTTCCCCACTCCACACTGGTTAGTACAGGAGTGTCTGTGTTTCCCCACTCCACACCGTGTAGTACAGGAGTGTCTGTGTTTCCCTACTCCACACCGTGTAGTACAGGAGTGTCTGTGTTTCCCTACTGCACACCGTGTAGTACAGGAGTGTCTGTGTTTCCCTACTCCACAATGGGTAGTACAGGAGTGTCTGTGTTTCCCCACTCCACAATGGGTAGTACAGGAGTGTCTGTGTTTCCCCACTCCACACTGGGTAGTACAGGAGTGTCTGTGTTTCCCCCACTCCACACTGGGTAGTACAGGAGTGTCTGTGTTTCCCCACTCCACACTGGGTAGTACAGGAGTGTCTGTGTTTCCCTACTCCACACTGGGTAGTACAGGAGTGTCTGTGTTTCCCCACTCCACACTGGGTAGTACAGGAGTGTCTGTGTTTCCCCACTCCACACTGGGTACTACAGGAGTGTCTGTGTTTCCCCACTCCACACTGGGTAGTACAGGAGTGTCTGTGTTTCCCCAATCCACACTGGGTAGTACAGGAGTGTCTGTGTTTCCCCACTCCACACTGGGTAGTACAGGAGTGTCTGTGTTTGCCCACTCCACACTGGGTAGTACAGGAGTGTCTGTGTTTCCCCACTCCACAATGGGTGGTACAGGAGTGTCTGTGTTTCCCCACTCCACACTGGGTGGTACAGGAGTGTCTGTGTTTCCCCACTCCACAATGGGTAGTACAGGAGTGTCTGTGTTTCCCCACTCCACAATGGGTAGTACAGGAGTGTCTGTGTTTCCCCACTCCACACTGGGTAGTACAGGAGTGTCTGTGTTTCCCCCCTCCACACTGGGTAGTACAGGAGTGTCTGTGTTTCCACACTCCACACTGGGTAGTACAGGAGTGTCTGTGTTTCCACACTCCACACTGGGTAGTACAGGAGTGTCTGTGTTTCCCCACTCCACACTGGGTAGTACAGGAGTGTCTGTGTTTCCCCACTCCACACTGGGTAGTACAGGAGTGTCTGTGTTTCCCCCCTCCACACTGGGTAGTACAGGAGTGTCTGTGTTTCCACACTCCACACTGTGTAGTACAGGAGTGTCTGTGTTTCCCCACTCCACAATGGGTAGTCCAGGAGTGTCTGTGTTTCCCCACTCCACACTGGGTAGTACAGGAGTGTCTGTGTTTCCCCACTCCACAATGGGTAGTACAGGAGTGTCTGTGTTTCCCCACTCCACACTGGGTAGTACAGGAGTGTCTGTGTTTCCCCACTCCACACTGGGTAGTACAGGAGTGTCTGTGTTTCCCCACTCCACAATGGGTAGTACAGGAGTGTCTGTGTTTCCCCACTCAACACTGGGTAGTACAGGAGAGTCTGTGTTTCCCCACTCCACACTGGGTGGTACAGGAGTGTCTGTGTTTCCCCACTCCACACTGGGTAGTACAGGAGTGTCTGTGTTTCCCCACTCCACACTGGTTAGTACAGGAGTGTCTGTGTTTCCCCACTCCACACCGTGTAGTACAGGAGTGTCTGTGTTTCCCTACTCCACACCGTGTAGTACAGGAGTGTCTGTGTTTCCCTACTGCACACCGTGTAGTACAGGAGTGTCTGTGTTTCCCTACTCCACAATGGGTAGTACAGGAGTGTCTGTGTTTCCCCACTCCACAATGGGTAGTACAGGAGTGTCTGTGTTTCCCCACTCCACACTGGGTAGTACAGGAGTGTCTGTGTTTCCCCACTCCACACTGGGTAGTACAGGAGTGTCTGTGTTTCCCCACTCCACACTGGGTAGTACAGGAGTGTCTGTGTTTCCCTACTCCACACTGGGTAGTACAGGAGTGTCTGTGTTTCCCCACTCCACACTGGGTAGTACAGGAGTGTCTGTGTTTCCACACTCCACACTGGGTACTACAGGAGTGTCTGTGTTTCCCCACTCCACACTGGGTAGTACAGGAGTGTCTGTGTTTCCCCAATCCACACTGGGTAGTACAGGAGTGTCTGTGTTTGCCCACTCCACACTGGGTAGTACAGGAGTGTCTGTGTTTCCCCACTCCACAATGGGTGGTACAGGAGTGTCTGTGTTTGCCCACTCCACACTGGGTAGTACAGGAGTGTCTGTGTTTCCCCACTCCACACTGGGTAGTACAGGAGTGTCTGTGTTTCCCCACTCCACACTGGGTAGTACAGGAGTGTCTGTGTTTCCCTACTCCACACTGGGTAGTACAGGAGTGTCTGTGTTTCCCCACTCCACACTGGGTAGTACAGGAGTGTCTGTGTTTCCACACTCCACACTGGGTACTACAGGAGTGTCTGTGTTTCCCCACTCCACACTGGGTAGTACAGGAGTGTCTGTGTTTCCCCACTCCACACTGGGTAGTACAGGAGTGTCTGTGTTTGCCCACTCCACACTGGGTAGTACAGGAGTGTCTGTGTTTCCCCCACTCCACAATGGGTGGTACAGGAGTGTCTGTGTTTCCCCACTCCACACTGGGTGGTACAGGAGTGTCTGTGTTTCCCCACTCCACAATGGGTAGTACAGGAGTGTCTGTGTTTCCCCACTCCACAATGGGTAGTACAGGAGTGTCTGTGTTTCCCCACTCCACACTGGGTAGTACAGGAGTGTCTGTGTTTCCCCCCTCCACACTGGGTAGTACAGGAGTGTCTGTGTTTCCACACTCCACACTGGGTAGTACAGGAGTGTCTGTGTTTCCACACTCCACACTGGGTAGTACAGGAGTGTCTGTGTTTCCCCACTCCACACTGGGTAGTACAGGAGTGTCTGTGTTTCCCCACTCCACACTGGGTAGTACAGGAGTGTCTGTGTTTCCCCCCTCCACACTGGGTAGTACAGGAGTGTCTGTGTTTCCACACTCCACACTGTGTAGTACAGGAGTGTCTGTGTTTCCCCACTCCACAATGGGTAGTCCAGGAGTGTCTGTGTTTCCCCACTCCACACTGGGTAGTACAGGAGTGTCTGTGTTTCCCCACTCCACAATGGGTAGTACAGGAGTGTCTGTGTTTCCCCACTCCACACTGGGTAGTACAGGAGTGTCTGTGTTTCCCCACTCCACACTGGGTAGTACAGGAGTGTCTGTGTTTCCCCACTCCACAATGGGTAGTACAGGAGTGTCTGTGTTTCCACACTCCACACTGGGTGGTACAGGAGTGTCTGTGTTTCCCCACTCCACACTGGGTAGTACAGGAGTGTCTGTGTTTCCCCCCTCCACACTGGGTGGTACAGGAGTGTCTGTGTTTCCCCACTCCACACTGGGTAGTACAGGAGTGTCTGTGTTTCCCCACTCCACACTGGGTAGTACAGGAGTGTCTGTGTTTCCCCACTCCACACTGGGTAGTACAGGAGTGTCTGTGTTTCCCCACTCCACACTGGGTAGTACAGGAGTGTCTGTGTTTCCCCACTCCACACTGGGTAGTACAGGAGTGTCTGTGTTTCCCCACTCCACAATGGGTAGTACAGGAGTGTCTGTGTTTCCACACTCCACACTGGGTGGTACAGGAGTGTCTGTGTTTCCCCACTCCACACTGGGTAGTACAGGAGTGTCTGTGTTTCCCCACTCCACACTGGGTAGTACAGGAGTGTCTGTGTTTCCCCCCTCCACACTGGGTGGTACGGGAGTGTCTGTGTTTCCCCACTCCACACTGGGTGGAACAGGAGTGTCTGTGTTTCCACACTCCACACTGGGTAGTACAGGAGTGTCTGTGTTTCCCCCCTCCACACTGGGTGGTACGGGAGTGTCTGTGTTTCCCCAGTCCACACTGGGTAGTACAGGAGTGTCTGTGTTTCCCCATCTCCACAATGGGTAGTACAGGAGTGTCTGTGTTTCCCTACTCCACACTGGGTAGTACAGGAGTGTCTGTGTTTCCCTACTCCACACCGTGTAGTACAGGAGTGTCTGTGTTTCCCCACTCCACACCGTGTAGTACAGGAGTGTCTGTGTTTCCCTACTCCACACTGGGTAGTACAGGAGTATCTGTGTTTCCCCACTCCACACTGGGTGGTACAGGAGTGTCTGTGTTTCCCTACTCCACACTGGGTAGTACAGGAGTGTCTGTGATTCCCCACTCCACACTGGGTAGTACAGGAGTGTTTGTGTTTCCCCACTCCACACTGGGTGGTACAGGAGTGTCTGCGTTTCCCCACTCCACACTGGGTAGTACAGGAGTGTCTGTGTTTCCCCAATCCACACTGGGTGGTACAGGAGTGTCTGTGTTTCCCCACTCCACACTGGGTAGTACAGGAGTGTCTGTGTTTCCCCACTCCACACTGGGTAGTACAGGAGTGTCTGTGTTTCCCCACTCCACACTGGGTAGTACAGGAGTGTCTGTGTTTCCCCACTCCACACTGGGTAGTACAGGAGTGTCTGTGTTTCCCCACTCCACACTGGGTAGTACAGGAGTGTCTGTGTTTCCCCACTCCACACTGGGTAGTACAGGAGTGTCTGTGTTTCCCCACTCCACACTGGGTAGTACAGGAGTGTCTGTGTTTCCCCACTCCACACTGGTTAGTACAGGAGTGTCTGTGTTTCCCCACTCCACACTGGGTAGTACAGGTGTGTCTGTGTTTCCACACTCCACACAGGGTAGTACAGGAGTGTCTGTGTTTCCCCACTCCACAATGGGTAGTACAGGAGTGTCTGTGTTTCCCCACTCCACACTGGGTAGTACAGGAGTGTCTGTGTTTCCCCACTCCACACTGGGTAGTACAGGAGTGTCTGTGTTTCCCCACTCCACACTGGGTAGTACAGGAGTGTCTGTGTTTCCCCACTCCACACTGGGTAGTACAGGAGTGTCTGTGTTTCCCCTCTCCACACTGGGTAGTACAGGAGTGTCTGTGCTTCCCCACTCCACACTGGGTAGTACAGGAGTGTCTGTGTTTCCCCACTCCACACTGGGTAGTACAGGAGTGTCTGTGTTTCCCCACTCCACACTGGGTAGTACAGGAGTGTCTGTGTTTCCCCACTCCACACTGGGTAGTACAGGTGTTTCTGTGTTTCCCTACTCCACACTGGGTCGTACAGGAGTGTCTGTGTTTCCCCACTCCACACTGGGTAGTACAGGAGTGTCTGTGTTTCCCCACTCCACACTGGGTAGTACAGGTGTGTCTGTGTTTCCCCACTCCACACTGGGTAGTACAGGAGTGTCTGTGTTTCTCCACTCCACACTGGGTAGTACAGGAGTGTCTGTGTTTCCCCAATCCACACTGGGTGGTACAGGAGTGTCTGTGTTTCCCCAATCCACACTGGGTGGTACAGGAGTGTCTGTGTTTCCCCACTCCACACTGGGTAGTACAGGAGTGTCTGTGTTTCCCCACTCAACACTGGGTAGTACAGGAGAGTCTGTGTTTCCCCACTCCACACTGGGTGGTACAGGAGTGTCTGTTTTTTCCCCACTCCACACTGGGTAGTACAGGAGTGTCTGTGTTTCCCCACTCCACACTGGTTAGTACAGGAGTGTCTGTGTTTCCCCACTCCACACCGTGTAGTACAGGAGTGTCTGTGTTTCCCCTACTCCACACCGTGTAGTACAGGAGTGTCTGTGTTTCCCTACTGCACACCGTGTAGTACAGGAGTGTCTGTGTTTCCCTACTACACAATGGGTAGTACAGGAGTGTCTGTGTTTCCCCACTCCACAATGGGTAGTACAGGAGTGTCTGTGTTTCCCCACTCCACACTGGGTAGTACAGGAGTGTCTGTGTTTCCCCACTCCACACTGGGTAGTACAGGAGTGTCTGTGTTTCCCTACTCCACACTGGGTAGTACAGGAGTGTCTGTGTTTCCCCACTCCACACTGGGTAGTACAGGAGTGTCTGTGTTTCCACACTCCACACTGGGTACTACAGGAGTGTCTGTGTTTCCCCTCTCCACACTGGGTAGTACAGGAGTGTCTGTGTTTCCCCAATCCACACTGGGTAGTACAGGAGTGTCTGTGTTTCCCCACTCCACACTGGGTAGTACAGGAGTGTCTGTGTTTGCCCACTCCACACTGGGTAGTACAGGAGTGTCTGTGTTTCCCCACTCCACAATGGGTGGTACAGGAGTGTCTGTGTTTCCCCACTCCACACTGGGTGGTACAGGAGTGTCTGTGTTTCCCCACTCCACAATGGGTAGTACAGGAGTGTCTGTGTTTCCCCACTCCACAATGGGTTGTACAGGAGTGTCTGTGTTTCCCCACTCCACACTGGGTAGTACAGGAGTGTCTGTGTTTCCCCCCTCCACACTGGGTAGTACAGGAGTGTCTGTGTTTCCACACTCCACACTGGGTAGTACAGGAGTGTCTGTGTTTCCACACTCCACACTGGGTAGTACAGGAGTGTCTGTGTTTCCCCACTCCACACTGGGTAGTACAGGAGTGTCTGTGTTTCCCCACTCCACACTGGGTAGTACAGGAGTGTCTGTGTTTCCCCCCTCCACACTGGGTAGTACAGGAGTGTCTGTGTTTCCACACTCCACACTGTGTAGTACAGGAGTGTCTGTGTTTCCCCACTCCACAATGGGTAGTCCAGGAGTGTCTGTGTTTCCCCACTCCACACTGGGTAGTACAGGAGTGTCTGTGTTTCCCCCCTCCACACTGGGTAGTACAGGAGTGTCTGTGTTTCCCCTCTCCACACTGGGTAGTACAGGAGTGTCTGTGTTTCCCCACTCCACACTGGGTAGTACAGGAGTGTCTGTGTTTCCCCACTCCACACTGGGTAGTACAGGAGTGTCTGTGTTTCCCCACTCCACACTGGGTCGTACAGGAGTGTCTGTGTTTCCCCACTCCACACTGGGTCATACAGGAGTGTCTGTGTTTCCCCACTCCACAATGGGTAGTACAGGAGTGTCTGTGTTTCCCCACTCCACACTGGGTAGTACAGGAGTGTCTGTGTTTCCACACTCCACACTGGGTAGTACAGGAGTGTCTGTGTTTCCCCACTCCACACTGGGTAGTACAGGAGTGTCTGTGTTTCCACACTCCACACTGGGTAGTACAGGAGTGTCTGTGTTTCCCTACTCCACACCGTGTAGTACAGGAGTGTCTGTGTTTCCCTACTCCACACTGGGTAGTACAGGAGTGTCTGTGTTTCCCTACTCCACACCGTGTAGTACAGGAGTGTCTGTGTTTCCCCACTCCACACCGTGTAGTACAGGAGTGTCTGTGTTTCCCTACTCCACACTGGGTAGTACAGGAGTATCTGTGTTTCCCCACTCCACACTGGGTGGTACAGGAGTGTCTGTGTTTCCCTACTCCACACTGGGTAGTACAGGAGTGTCTGTGATTCCCCACTCCACACTGGGTAGTACAGGAGTGTTTGTGTTTCCCCACTCCACACTGGGTGGTACAGGAGTGTCTGCGTTTCCCCACTCCACACTGGGTAGTACAGGAGTGTCTGTGTTTCCCCAATCCACACTGGGTGGTACAGGAGTGTCTGTGTTTCCCCACTCCACACTGGGTAGTACAGGAGTGTCTGTGTTTCCCCACTCCACACTGGGTAGTACAGGAGTGTCTGTGTTTCCCCACTCCACACTGGGTAGTACAGGAGTGTCTGTGTTTCCCCACTCCACACTGGGTAGTACAGGAGTGTCTGTGTTTCCCCACTCCACACTGGGTAGTACAGGAGTGTCTGTGTTTCCCCACTCCACACTGGGTAGTACAGGAGTGTCTGTGTTTCCCCACTCCACACTGGGTAGTACAGGAGTGTCTGTGTTTCCCCACTCCACACTGGTTAGTACAGGAGTGTCTGTGTTTCCCCACTCCACACTGGGTAGTACAGGTGTGTCTGTGTTTCCACACTCCACACAGGGTAGTACAGGAGTGTCTGTGTTTCCCCACTCCACAATGGGTAGTACAGGAGTGTCTGTGTTTCCCCACTCCACACTGGGTAGTACAGGAGTGTCTGTGTTTCCCCACTCCACACTGGGTAGTACAGGAGTGTCTGTGTTTCCCCACTCCACACTGGGTAGTACAGGAGTGTCTGTGTTTCCCCACTCCAGACTGGGTAGTACAGGAGTGTCTGTGTTTCCCCTCTCCACACTGGGTAGTACAGGAGTGTCTGTGCTTCCCCACTCCACACTGGGTAGTACAGGAGTGTCTGTGTTTCCCCACTCCACACTGGGTAGTACAGGAGTGTCTGTGTTTCCCCACTCCACACTGGGTAGTACAGGAGTGTCTGTGTTTCCCCACTCCACACTGGGTAGTACAGGTGTTTCTGTGTTTCCCTACTCCACACTGGGTCGTACAGGAGTGTCTGTGTTTCCCCACTCCACACTGGGTAGTACAGGAGTGTCTGTGTTTCCCCACTCCACACTGGGTAGTACAGGTGTGTCTGTGTTTCCCCACTCCACACTGGGTAGTACAGGAGTGTCTGTGTTTCTCCACTCCACACTGGGTAGTACAGGAGTGTCTGTGTTTCCCCAATCCACACTGGGTGGTACAGGAGTGTCTGTGTTTCCCCAATCCACACTGGGTGGTACAGGAGTGTCTGTGTTTCCCCACTCCACACTGGGTAGTACAGGAGTGTCTGTGTTTCCCCACTCAACACTGGGTAGTACAGGAGAGTCTGTGTTTCCCCACTCCACACTGGGTGGTACAGGAGTGTCTGTGTTTCCCCACTCCACACTGGGTAGTACAGGAGTGTCTGTGTTTCCCCACTCCACACTGGTTAGTACAGGAGTGTCTGTGTTTCCCCACTCCACACCGTGTAGTACAGGAGTGTCTGTGTTTCCCTACTCCACACCGTGTAGTACAGGAGTGTCTGTGTTTCCCTACTGCACACCGTGTAGTACAGGAGTGTCTGTGTTTCCCTACTCCACAATGGGTAGTACAGGAGTGTCTGTGTTTCCCCACTCCACAATGGGTAGTACAGGAGTGTCTGTGTTTCCCCACTCCACACTGGGTAGTACAGGAGTGTCTGTGTTTCCCCACTCCACACTGGGTAGTACAGGAGTGTCTGTGTTTCCCCACTCCACACTGGGTAGTACAGGAGTGTCTGTGTTTCCCCACTCCACACTGGGTAGTACAGGAGTGTCTGTGTTTCCCCTCTCCACACTGGGTAGTACAGGAGTGTCTGTGCTTCCCCACTCCACACTGGGTAGTACAGGAGTGTCTGTGTTTCCCCACTCCACACTGGGTAGTACAGGAGTGTCTGTGTTTCCCCACTCCACACTGGGTAGTACAGGAGTGTCTGTGTTTCCCCACTCCACACTGGGTAGTACAGGTGTTTCTGTGTTTCCCTACTCCACACTGGGTCGTACAGGAGTGTCTGTGTTTCCCCACTCCACACTGGGTAGTACAGGAGTGTCTGTGTTTCCCCACTCCACACTGGGTAGTACAGGTGTGTCTGTGTTTCCCCACTCCACACTGGGTAGTACAGGAGTGTCTGTGTTTCTCCACTCCACACTGGGTAGTACAGGAGTGTCTGTGTTTCCCCAATCCACACTGGGTGGTACAGGAGTGTCTGTGTTTCCCCAATCCACACTGGGTGGTACAGGAGTGTCTGTGTTTCCCCACTCCACACTGGGTAGTACAGGAGTGTCTGTGTTTCCCCACTCAACACTGGGTAGTACAGGAGAGTCTGTGTTTCCCCACTCCACACTGGGTGGTACAGGAGTGTCTGTGTTTCCCCACTCCACACTGGGTAGTACAGGAGTGTCTGTGTTTCCCCACTCCACACTGGTTAGTACAGGAGTGTCTGTGTTTCCCCACTCCACACCGTGTAGTACAGGAGTGTCTGTGTTTCCCTACTCCACACCGTGTAGTACAGGAGTGTCTGTGTTTGCCCACTCCACACCGTGTAGTACAGGAGTGTCTGTGTTTCCCCACTCCACAATGGGTGGTACAGGAGTGTCTGTGTTTCCCCACTCCACACTGGGTGGTACAGGAGTGTCTGTGTTTCCCCACTCCACAATGGGTAGTACAGGAGTGTCTGTGTTTCCCCACTCCACAATGGGTAGTACAGGAGTGTCAGTGTTTCCCCACTCCACACTGGGTAGTACAGGAGTGTCTGTGTTTCCCCCCTCCACACTGGGTAGTACAGGAGTGTCTGTGTTTCCCCACTCCACACTGGGTAGTACAGGAGTGTCTGTGTTTCCCCACTCCACACTGGTTAGTACAGGAGTGTCTGTGTTTCCCCACTCCACACTGGGTAGTACAGGTGTGTCTGTCTTTCCACACTCCACACAGGGTAGTACAGGAGTGTCTGTGTTTCCCCACTCCACAATGGGTAGTACAGGAGTGTCTGTGTTTCCCCACTCCACACTGGGTAGTACAGGAGTGTCTGTGTTTCCCCACTCCACACTGGGTAGTACAGGAGTGTCTGTGTTTCCCCACTCCACACTGGGTAGTACAGGAGTGTCTGTGTTTCCCCACTCCACACTGGGTAGTACAGGAGTGTCTGTGTTTCCCCTCTCCACACTGGGTAGTACAGGAGTGTCTGTGCTTCCCCACTCCACACTGGGTAGTACAGGAGTGTCTGTGTTTCCCCACTCCACACTGGGTAGTACAGGAGTGTCTGTGTTTCCCCACTCCACACTGGGTAGTACAGGAGTGTCTGTGTTTCCCCACTCCACACTGGGTAGTACAGGTGTTTCTGTGTTTCCCTACTCCACACTGGGTCGTACAGGAGTGTCTGTGTTTCCCCACTCCACACTGGGTAGTACAGGAGTGTCTGTGTTTCCCCACTCCACACTGGGTAGTACAGGTGTGTCTGTGTTTCCCCACTCCACACTGGGTAGTACAGGAGTGTCTGTGTTTCTCCACTCCACACTGGGTAGTACAGGAGTGTCTGTGTTTCCCCAATCCACACTGGGTGGTACAGGAGTGTCTGTGTTTCCCCAATCCACACTGGGTGGTACAGGAGTGTCTGTGTTTCCCCACTCCACACTGGGTAGTACAGGAGTGTCTGTGTTTCCCCACTCAACACTGGGTAGTACAGGAGAGTCTGTGTTTCCCCACTCCACACTGGGTGGTACAGGAGTGTCTGTGTTTCCCCACTCCACACTGGGTAGTACAGGAGTGTCTGTGTTTCCCCACTCCACACTGGTTAGTACAGGAGTGTCTGTGTTTCCCCACTCCACACCGTGTAGTACAGGAGTGTCTGTGTTTCCCTACTCCACACCGTGTAGTACAGGAGTGTCTGTGTTTCCCTACTGCACACCGTGTAGTACAGGAGTGTCTGTGTTTCCCTACTCCACAATGGGTAGTACAGGAGTGTCTGTGTTTCCCCACTCCACAATGGGTAGTACAGGAGTGTCTGTGTTTCCCCACTCCACACTGGGTAGTACAGGAGTGTCTGTGTTTCCCCACTCCACACTGGGTAGTACAGGAGTGTCTGTGTTTCCCCACTCCACACTGGGTAGTACAGGAGTGTCTGTGTTTCCCTACTCCACACTGGGTAGTACAGGAGTGTCTGTGTTTCCCCACTCCACACTGGGTAGTACAGGAGTGTCTGTGTTTCCACACTCCACACTGGGTACTACAGGAGTGTCTGTGTTTCCCCACTCCACACTGGGTAGTACAGGAGTGTCTGTGTTTCCCCAATCCACACTGGGTAGTACAGGAGTGTCTGTGTTTCCCCACTCCACACTGGGTAGTACAGGAGTGTCTGTGTTTGCCCACTCCACACTGGGTAGTACAGGAGTGTCTGTGTTTCCCCACTCCACAATGGGTGGTACAGGAGTGTCTGTGTTTCCCCACTCCACACTGGGTGGTACAGGAGTGTCTGTGTTTCCCCACTCCACAATGGGTAGTACAGGAGTGTCTGTGTTTCCCCACTCCACAATGGGCAGTACAGGAGTGTCTGTGTTTCCCCACTCCACACTGGGTAGTACAGGAGTGTCTGTGTTTCCCCCCTCCACACTGGGTAGTACAGGAGTGTCTGTGTTTCCACACTCCACACTGGGTAGTACAGGAGTGTCTGTGTTTCCACACTCCACACTGGGTAGTACAGGAGTGTCTGTGTTTCCCCACTCCACACTGGGTAGTACAGGAGTGTCTGTGTTTCCCCACTCCACACTGGGTAGTACAGGAGTGTCTGTGTTTCCCCCCTCCACACTGGGTAGTACAGGAGTGTCTGTGTTTCCACACTCCACACTGTGTAGTACAGGAGTGTCTGTGTTTCCCCACTCCACAATGGGTAGTCCAGGAGTGTCTGTGTTTCCCCACTCCACACTGGGTAGTACAGGAGTGTCTGTGTTTCCCCACTCCACAATGGGTAGTACAGGAGTGTCTGTGTTTCCCCACTCCACACTGGGTAGTACAGGAGTGTCTGTGTTTCCCCACTCCACACTGGGTAGTACAGGAGTGTCTGTGTTTCCCCACTCCACAATGGGTAGTACAGGAGTGTCTGTGTTTCCACACTCCACACTGGGTAGTACAGGAGTGTCTGTGTTTCCCCACTCAACACTGGGTAGTACAGGAGAGTCTGTGTTTCCCCACTCCACACTGGGTGGTACAGGAGTGTCTGTGTTTCCCCACTCCACACTGGGTAGTACAGGAGTGTCTGTGTTTCCCCACTCCACACTGGTTAGTACAGGAGTGTCTGTGTTTCCCCACTCCACACCGTGTAGTACAGGAGTGTCTGTGTTTCCCTACTCCACACCGTGTAGTACAGGAGTGTCTGTGTTTCCCTACTGCACACCGTGTAGTACAGGAGTGTCTGTGTTTCCCTACTCCACAATGGGTAGTACAGGAGTGTCTGTGTTTCCCCACTCCACAATGGGTAGTACAGGAGTGTCTGTGTTTCCCCACTCCACACTGGGTAGTACAGGAGTGTCTGTGTTTCCCCACTCCACACTGGGTAGTACAGGAGTGTCTGTGTTTCCCCACTCCACACTGGGTAGTCCAGGAGTGTCTGTGTTTCCCCACTCCACACTGGGTAGTACAGGAGTGTCTGTGTTTCCCCACTCCACAATGGGTAGTACAGGAGTGTCTGTGTTTCCCCACTCCACACTGGGTAGTACAGGAGTGTCTGTGTTTCCCCACTCCACACTGGGTAGTACAGGAGTGTCTGTGTTTCCCCACTCCACAATGGGTAGTACAGGAGTGTCTGTGTTTCCACACTCCACACTGGGTAGTACAGGAGTGTCTGTGTTTCCCCACTCAACACTGGGTAGTACAGGAGAGTCTGTGTTTCCCCACTCCACACTGGGTGGTACAGGAGTGTCTGTGTTTCCCCACTCCACACTGGGTAGTACAGGAGTGTCTGTGTTTCCCCACTCCACACTGGTTAGTACAGGAGTGTCTGTGTTTCCCCACTCCACACCGTGTAGTACAGGAGTGTCTGTGTTTCCCTACTCCACACCGTGTAGTACAGGAGTGTCTGTGTTTCCCTACTGCACACCGTGTAGTACAGGAGTGTCTGTGTTTCCCTACTCCACAATGGGTAGTACAGGAGTGTCTGTGTTTCCCCACTCCACAATGGGTAGTACAGGAGTGTCTGTGTTTCCCCACTCCACACTGGGTAGTACAGGAGTGTCTGTGTTTCCCCACTCCACACTGGGTAGTACAGGAGTGTCTGTGTTTCCCCACTCCACACTGGGTAGTACAGGAGTGTCTGTGTTTCCCTACTCCACACTGGGTAGTACAGGAGTGTCTGTGTTTCCCCACTCCACACTGGGTAGTACAGGAGTGTCTGTGTTTCCACACTCCACACTGGGTACTACAGGAGTGTCTGTGTTTCCCCACTCCACACTGGGTAGTACAGGAGTGTCTGTGTTTCCCCAATCCACACTGGGTAGTACAGGAGTGTCTGTGTTTCCCCACTCCACACTGGGTAGTACAGGAGTGTCTGTGTTTGCCCACTCCACACTGGGTAGTACAGGAGTGTCTGTGTTTCCCCACTCCACAATGGGTGGTACAGGAGTGTCTGTGTTTCCCCACTCCACACTGGGTGGTACAGGAGTGTCTGTGTTTCCCCACTCCACAATGGGTAGTACAGGAGTGTCTGTGTTTCCCCACTCCACAATGGGTAGTACAGGAGTGTCTGTGTTTCCCCACTCCACACTGGGTAGTACAGGAGTGTCTGTGTTTCCCCCCTCCACACTGGGTAGTACAGGAGTGTCTGTGTTTCCACACTCCACACTGGGTAGTACAGGAGTGTCTGTGTTTCCACACTCCACACTGGGTAGTACAGGAGTGTCTGTGTTTCCCCACTCCACACTGGGTAGTACAGGAGTGTCTGTGTTTCCCCACTCCACACTGGGTAGTACAGGAGTGTCTGTGTTTCCCCCCTCCACACTGGGTAGTACAGGAGTGTCTGTGTTTCCACACTCCACACTGTGTAGTACAGGAGTGTCTGTGTTTCCCCACTCCACAATGGGTAGTCCAGGAGTGTCTGTGTTTCCCCACTCCACACTGGGTAGTACAGGAGTGTCTGTGTTTCCCCACTCCACAATGGGTAGTACAGGAGTGTCTGTGTTTCCCCACTCCACACTGGGTAGTACAGGAGTGTCTGTGTTTCCCCACTCCACACTGGGTAGTACAGGAGTGTCTGTGTTTCCCCACTCCACAATGGGTAGTACAGGAGTGTCTGTGTTTCCACACTCCACACTGGGTGGTACAGGAGTGTCTGTGTTTCCCCACTCCACACTGGGTAGTACAGGAGTGTCTGTGTTTCCCCCCTCCACACTGGGTGGTACAGGAGTGTCTGTGTTTCCCCACTCCACACTGGGTAGTACAGGAGTGTCTGTGTTTCCCCACTCCACACTGGGTAGTACAGGAGTGTCTGTGTTTCCCCACTCCACACTGGGTAGTACAGGAGTGTCTGTGTTTCCCCACTCCACACTGGGTAGTACAGGAGTGTCTGTGTTTCCCCACTCCACACTGGGTAGTACAGGAGTGTCTGTGTTTCCCCACTCCACAATGGGTAGTACAGGAGTGTCTGTGTTTCCACACTCCACACTGGGTGGTACAGGAGTGTCTGTGTTTCCCCACTCCACACTGGGTGGTACAGGAGTGTCTGTGTTTCCCCACTCCACAATGGGTAGTACAGGAGTGTCTGTGTTTCCCCACTCCACAATGGGTAGTACAGGAGTGTCTGTGTTTCCCCACTCCACACTGGGTAGTACAGGAGTGTCTGTGTTTCCCCCCTCCACACTGGGTAGTACAGGAGTGTCTGTGTTTCCACACTCCACACTGGGTAGTACAGGAGTGTCTGTGTTTCCACACTCCACACTGGGTAGTACAGGAGTGTCTGTGTTTCCCCACTCCACACTGGGTAGTACAGGAGTGTCTGTGTTTCCCCACTCCACACTGGGTAGTACAGGAGTGTCTGTGTTTCCCCACTCCACACTGGGTAGTACAGGAGTGTCTGTGTTTCCCCCCTCCACACTGGGTAGTACAGGAGTGTCTGTGTTTCCACACTCCACACTGTGTAGTACAGGAGTGTCTGTGTTTCCCCACTCCACAATGGGTAGTCCAGGAGTGTCTGTGTTTCCCCACTCCACACTGGGTAGTACAGGAGTGTCTGTGTTTCCCCCCTCCACACTGGGTAGTACAGGAGTGTCTGTGTTTCCCCTCTCCACACTGGGTAGTACAGGAGTGTCTGTGTTTCCCCACTCCACACTGGGTAGTACAGGAGTGTCTGTGTTTCCCCACTCCACACTGGGTAGTACAGGAGTGTCTGTGTTTCCCCACTCCACACTGGGTCGTACAGGAGTGTCTGTGTTTCCCCACTCCACACTGGGTCATACAGGAGTGTCTGTGTTTCCCCACTCCACAATGGGTAGTACAGGAGTGTCTGTGTTTCCCCACTCCACACTGGGTAGTACAGGAGTGTCTGTGTTTCCACACTCCACACTGGGTAGTACAGGAGTGTCTGTGTTTCCCCACTCCACACTGGGTAGTACAGGAGTGTCTGTGTTTCCACACTCCACACTGGGTAGTACAGGAGTGTCTGTGTTTCCCTACTCCACACCGTGTAGTACAGGAGTGTCTGTGTTTCCCTACTCCACACTGGGTAGTACAGGAGTGTCTGTGTTTCCCTACTCCACACCGTGTAGTACAGGAGTGTCTGTGTTTCCCCACTCCACACCGTGTAGTACAGGAGTGTCTGTGTTTCCCTACTCCACACTGGGTAGTACAGGAGTATCTGTGTTTCCCCACTCCACACTGGGTGGTACAGGAGTGTCTGTGTTTCCCTACTCCACACTGGGTAGTACAGGAGTGTCTGTGATTCCCCACTCCACACTGGGTAGTACAGGAGTGTTTGTGTTTCCCCACTCCACACTGGGTGGTACAGGAGTGTCTGCGTTTCCCCACTCCACACTGGGTAGTACAGGAGTGTCTGTGTTTCCCCAATCCACACTGGGTGGTACAGGAGTGTCTGTGTTTCCCCACTCCACACTGGGTAGTACAGGAGTGTCTGTGTTTCCCCACTCCACACTGGGTAGTACAGGAGTGTCTGTGTTTCCCCACTCCACACTGGGTAGTACAGGAGTGTCTGTGTTTCCCCACTCCACACTGGGTAGTACAGGAGTGTCTGTGTTTCCCCACTCCACACTGGGTAGTACAGGAGTGTCTGTGTTTCCCCACTCCACACTGGGTAGTACAGGAGTGTCTGTGTTTCCCCACTCCACACTGGTTAGTACAGGAGTGTCTGTGTTTCCCCACTCCACACTGGGTAGTACAGGTGTGTCTGTGTTTCCACACTCCACACAGGGTAGTACAGGAGTGTCTGTGTTTCCCCACTCCACAATGGGTAGTACAGGAGTGTCTGTGTTTCCCCACTCCACACTGGGTAGTACAGGAGTGTCTGTGTTTCCCCACTCCACACTGGGTAGTACAGGAGTGTCTGTGTTTCCCCACTCCACACTGGGTAGTACAGGAGTGTCTGTGTTTCCCCACTCCAGACTGGGTAGTACAGGAGTGTCTGTGTTTCCCCTCTCCACACTGGGTAGTACAGGAGTGTCTGTGCTTCCCCACTCCACACTGGGTAGTACAGGAGTGTCTGTGTTTCCCCACTCCACACTGGGTAGTACAGGAGTGTCTGTGTTTCCCCACTCCACACTGGGTAGTACAGGAGTGTCTGTGTTTCCCCACTCCACACTGGGTAGTACAGGTGTTTCTGTGTTTCCCTACTCCACACTGGGTCGTACAGGAGTGTCTGTGTTTCCCCACTCCACACTGGGTAGTACAGGAGTGTCTGTGTTTCCCCACTCCACACTGGGTAGTACAGGTGTGTCTGTGTTTCCCCACTCCACACTGGGTAGTACAGGAGTGTCTGTGTTTCTCCACTCCACACTGGGTAGTACAGGAGTGTCTGTGTTTCCCCAATCCACACTGGGTGGTACAGGAGTGTCTGTGTTTCCCCAATCCACACTGGGTGGTACAGGAGTGTCTGTGTTTCCCCACTCCACACTGGGTAGTACAGGAGTGTCTGTGTTTCCCCACTCAACACTGGGTAGTACAGGAGAGTCTGTGTTTCCCCACTCCACACTGGGTGGTACAGGAGTGTCTGTGTTTCCCCACTCCACACTGGGAAGTACAGGAGTGTCTGCGTTTCCCCCACTCCACACTGGGTAGTACAGGAGTGTCTGTGTTTCCCCAATCCACACTGGGTGGTACAGGAGTGTCTGTGTTTCCCCACTCCACACTGGGTAGTACAGGAGTGTCTGTGTTTCCCCACTCCACACTGGGTAGTACAGGAGTGTCTGTGTTTCCCCACTCCACACTGGGTAGTACAGGAGTGTCTGTGTTTCCCCACTCCACACTGGGTAGTACAGGAGTGTCTGTGTTTCCCCACTCCACACTGGGTAGTACAGGAGTGTCTGTGTTTCCCCACTCCACACTGGGTAGTACAGGAGTGTCTGTGTTTCCCCACTCCACACTGGTTAGTACAGGAGTGTCTGTGTTTCCCCACTCCACACTGGGTAGTACAGGTGTGTCTGTGTTTCCACACTCCACACAGGGTAGTACAGGAGTGTCTGTGTTTCCCCACTCCACAATGGGTAGTACAGGAGTGTCTGTGTTTCCCCACTCCACACTGGGTAGTACAGGAGTGTCTGTGTTTCCCCACTCCACACTGGGTAGTACAGGAGTGTCTGTGTTTCCCCACTCCACACTGGGTAGTACAGGAGTGTCTGTGTTTCCCCACTCCAGACTGGGTAGTACAGGAGTGTCTGTGTTTCCCCTCTCCACACTGGGTAGTACAGGAGTGTCTGTGCTTCCCCACTCCACACTGGGTAGTACAGGAGTGTCTGTGTTTCCCCACTCCACACTGGGTAGTACAGGAGTGTCTGTGTTTCCCCACTCCACACTGGGTAGTACAGGAGTGTCTGTGTTTCCCCACTCCACACTGGGTAGTACAGGTGTTTCTGTGTTTCCCTACTCCACACTGGGTCGTACAGGAGTGTCTGTGTTTCCCCACTCCACACTGGGTAGTACAGGAGTGTCTGTGTTTCCCCACTCCACACTGGGTAGTACAGGTGTGTCTGTGTTTCCCCACTCCACACTGGGTAGTACAGGAGTGTCTGTGTTTCTCCACTCCACACTGGGTAGTACAGGAGTGTCTGTGTTTCCCCAATCCACACTGGGTGGTACAGGAGTGTCTGTGTTTCCCCAATCCACACTGGGTGGTACAGGAGTGTCTGTGTTTCCCCACTCCACACTGGGTAGTACAGGAGTGTCTGTGTTTCCCCACTCAACACTGGGTAGTACAGGAGAGTCTGTGTTTCCCCACTCCACACTGGGTGGTACAGGAGTGTCTGTGTTTCCCCACTCCACACTGGGAAGTACAGGAGTGTCTGTGTTTCCCCACTCCACACTGGGTAGTACAGGTGTTTCTGTGTTTCCCTACTCCACACTGGGTCGTACAGGAGTGTCTGTGTTTCCCCACTCCACACTGGGTAGTACAGGAGTGTCTGTGTTTCCCCACTCCACACTGGGTAGTACAGGTGTGTCTGTGTTTCCCCACTCCACACTGGGTAGTACAGGAGTGTCTGTGTTTCTCCACTCCACACTGGGTAGTACAGGAGTGTCTGTGTTTCCCTACTGCACACCGTGTAGTACAGGAGTGTCTGTGTTTCCCTACTCCACAATGGGTAGTACAGGAGTGTCTGTGTTTCCCCACTCCACAATGGGTAGTACAGGAGTGTCTGTGTTTCCCCACTCCACACTGGGTAGTACAGGAGTGTCTGTGTTTCCCCACTCCACACTGGGTAGTACAGGAGTGTCTGTGTTTCCCCACTCCACACTGGGTAGTACAGGAGTGTCTGTGTTTCCCCACTCCACACTGGGTAGTACAGGAGTGTCTGTGTTTCCCCTCTCCACACTGGGTAGTACAGGAGTGTCTGTGCTTCCCCACTCCACACTGGGTAGTACAGGAGTGTCTGTGTTTCCCCACTCCACACTGGGTAGTACAGGAGTGTCTGTGTTTCCCCACTCCACACTGGGTAGTACAGGAGTGTCTGTGTTTCCCCACTCCACACTGGGTAGTACAGGTGTTTCTGTGTTTCCCTACTCCACACTGGGTCGTACAGGAGTGTCTGTGTTTCCCCACTCCACACTGGGTAGTACAGGAGTGTCTGTGTTTCCCCACTCCACACTGGGTAGTACAGGTGTGTCTGTGTTTCCCCACTCCACACTGGGTAGTACAGGAGTGTCTGTTTTTCTCCACTCCACACTGGGTAGTACAGGAGTGTCTGTGTTTCCCCAATCCACACTGGGTGGTACAGGAGTGTCTGTGTTTCCCCAATCCACACTGGGTGGTACAGGAGTGTCTGTGTTTCCCCACTCCACACTGGGTAGTACAGGAGTGTCTGTGTTTCCCCACTCAACACTGGGTAGTACAGGAGAGTCTGTGTTTCCCCACTCCACACTGGGTGGTACAGGAGTGTCTGTGTTTCCCCACTCCACACTGGGTAGTACAGGAGTGTCTGTGTTTCCCCACTCCACACTGGTTAGTACAGGAGTGTCTGTGTTTCCCCACTCCACACCGTGTAGTACAGGAGTGTCTGTGTTTCCCTACTCCACACCGTGTAGTACAGGAGTGTCTGTGTTTCCCTACTGCACACCGTGTAGTACAGGAGTGTCTGTGTTTCCCTACTCCACAATGGGTAGTACAGGAGTGTCTGTGTTTCCCCACTCCACAATGGGTAGTACAGGAGTGTCTGTGTTTCCCCACTCCACACTGGGTAGTACAGGAGTGTCTGTGTTTCCCCACTCCACACTGGGTAGTACAGGAGTGTCTGTGTTTCCCCACTCCACACTGGGTAGTACAGGAGTGTCTGTGTTTCCCTACTCCACACTGGGTAGTACAGGAGTGTCTGTGTTTCCCCACTCCACACTGGGTAGTACAGGAGTGTCTGTGTTTCCACACTCCACACTGGGTACTACAGGAGTGTCTGTGTTTCCCCTCTCCACACTGGGTAGTACAGGAGTGTCTGTGTTTCCCCAATCCACACTGGGTAGTACAGGAGTGTCTGTGTTTCCCCACTCCACACTGGGTAGTACAGGAGTGTCTGTGTTTGCCCACTCCACACTGGGTAGTACAGGAGTGTCTGTGTTTCCCCACTCCACAATGGGTGGTACAGGAGTGTCTGTGTTTCCCCACTCCACACTGGGTGGTACAGGAGTGTCTGTGTTTCCCCACTCCACAATGGGTAGTACAGGAGTGTCTGTGTTTCCCCACTCCACAATGGGTAGTACAGGAGTGTCTGTGTTTCCCCACTCCACACTGGGTAGTACAGGAGTGTCTGTGTTTCCCCCCTCCACACTGGGTAGTACAGGAGTGTCTGTGTTTCCACACTCCACACTGGGTAGTACAGGAGTGTCTGTGTTTCCACACTCCACACTGGGTAGTACAGGAGTGTCTGTGTTTCCCCACTCCACACTGGGTAGTACAGGAGTGTCTGTGTTTCCCCCCTCCACACTGGGTAGTACAGGAGTGTCTGTGTTTCCACACTCCACACTGTGTAGTACAGGAGTGTCTGTGTTTCCCCACTCCACAATGGGTAGTCCAGGAGTGTCTGTGTTTCCCCACTCCACACTGGGTAGTACAGGAGTGTCTGTGTTTCCCCACTCCACAATGGGTAGTACAGGAGTGTCTGTGTTTCCCCACTCCACACTGGGTAGTACAGGAGTGTCTGTGTTTCCCCACTCCACACTGGGTAGTACAGGAGTGTCTGTGTTTCCCCACTCCACAATGGGTAGTACAGGAGTGTCTGTGTTTCCACACTCCACACTGGGTAGTACAGGAGTGTCTGTGTTTCCCCACTCAACACTGGGTAGTACAGGAGAGTCTGTGTTTCCCCCACTCCACACTGGGTGGTACAGGAGTGTCTGTGTTTCCCCACTCCACACTGGGTAGTACAGGAGTGTCTGTGTTTCCCCACTCCACACTGGTTAGTACAGGAGTGTCTGTGTTTCCCCACTCCACACCGTGTAGTACAGGAGTGTCTGTGTTTCCCTACTCCACACCGTGTAGTACAGGAGTGTCTGTGTTTCCCTACTGCACACCGTGTAGTACAGGAGTGTCTGTGTTTCCCTACTCCACAATGGGTAGTACAGGAGTGTCTGTGTTTCCCCACTCCACAATGGGTAGTACAGGAGTGTCTGTGTTTCCCCACTCCACACTGGGTAGTACAGGAGTGTCTGTGTTTCCCCACTCCACACTGGGTAGTACAGGAGTGTCTGTGTTTCCCCACTCCACACTGGGTAGTACAGGAGTGTCTGTGTTTCCCTACTCCACACTGGGTAGTACAGGAGTGTCTGTGTTTCCCCACTCCACACTGGGTAGTACAGGAGTGTCTGTGTTTCCACACTCCACACTGGGTACTACAGGAGTGTCTGTGTTTCCCCACTCCACACTGGGTAGTACAGGAGTGTCTGTGTTTCCCCAATCCACACTGGGTAGTACAGGAGTGTCTGTGTTTCCCCACTCCACACTGGGTAGTACAGGAGTGTCTGTGTTTGCCCACTCCACACTGGGTAGTACAGGAGTGTCTGTGTTTCCCCACTCCACAATGGGTGGTACAGGAGTGTCTGTGTTTCCCCACTCCACACTGGGTGGTACAGGAGTGTCTGTGTTTCCCCACTCCACAATGGGTAGTACAGGAGTGTCTGTGTTTCCCCACTCCACAATGGGTAGTACAGGAGTGTCAGTGTTTCCCCACTCCACACTGGGTAGTACAGGAGTGTCTGTGTTTCCCCCCTCCACACTGGGTAGTACAGGAGTGTCTGTGTTTCCCCACTCCACACTGGGTAGTACAGGAGTGTCTGTGTTTCCCCACTCCACACTGGTTAGTACAGGAGTGTCTGTGTTTCCCCACTCCACACTGGGTAGTACAGGTGTGTCTGTCTTTCCACACTCCACACAGGGTAGTACAGGAGTGTCTGTGTTTCCCCACTCCACAATGGGTAGTACAGGAGTGTCTGTGTTTCCCCACTCCACACTGGGTAGTACAGGAGTGTCTGTGTTTCCCCACTCCACACTGGGTAGTACAGGAGTGTCTGTGTTTCCCCACTCCACACTGGGTAGTACAGGAGTGTCTGTGTTTCCCCACTCCACACTGGGTAGTACAGGAGTGTCTGTGTTTCCCCTCTCCACACTGGGTAGTACAGGAGTGTCTGTGCTTCCCCACTCCACACTGGGTAGTACAGGAGTGTCTGTGTTTCCCCACTCCACACTGGGTAGTACAGGAGTGTCTGTGTTTCCCCACTCCACACTGGGTAGTACAGGAGTGTCTGTGTTTCCCCACTCCACACTGGGTAGTACAGGTGTTTCTGTGTTTCCCTACTCCACACTGGGTCGTACAGGAGTGTCTGTGTTTCCCCACTCCACACTGGGTAGTACAGGAGTGTCTGTGTTTCCCCACTCCACACTGGGTAGTACAGGTGTGTCTGTGTTTCCCCACTCCACACTGGGTAGTACAGGAGTGTCTGTGTTTCTCCACTCCACACTGGGTAGTACAGGAGTGTCTGTGTTTCCCCAATCCACACTGGGTGGTACAGGAGTGTCTGTGTTTCCCCAATCCACACTGGGTGGTACAGGAGTGTCTGTGTTTCCCCACTCCACACTGGGTAGTACAGGAGTGTCTGTGTTTCCCCACTCAACACTGGGTAGTACAGGAGAGTCTGTGTTTCCCCACTCCACACTGGGTGGTACAGGAGTGTCTGTGTTTCCCCACTCCACACTGGGTAGTACAGGAGTGTCTGTGTTTCCCCACTCCACACTGGTTAGTACAGGAGTGTCTGTGTTTCCCCACTCCACACCGTGTAGTACAGGAGTGTCTGTGTTTCCCTACTCCACACCGTGTAGTACAGGAGTGTCTGTGTTTCCCTACTGCACACCGTGTAGTACAGGAGTGTCTGTGTTTCCCTACTCCACAATGGGTAGTACAGGAGTGTCTGTGTTTCCCCACTCCACAATGGGTAGTACAGGAGTGTCTGTGTTTCCCCACTCCACACTGGGTAGTACAGGAGTGTCTGTGTTTCCCCACTCCACACTGGGTAGTACAGGAGTGTCTGTGTTTCCCCACTCCACACTGGGTAGTACAGGAGTGTCTGTGTTTCCCTACTCCACACTGGGTAGTACAGGAGTGTCTGTGTTTCCCCACTCCACACTGGGTAGTACAGGAGTGTCTGTGTTTCCACACTCCACACTGGGTACTACAGGAGTGTCTGTGTTTCCCCACTCCACACTGGGTAGTACAGGAGTGTCTGTGTTTCCCCAATCCACACTGGGTAGTACAGGAGTGTCTGTGTTTCCCCACTCCACACTGGGTAGTACAGGAGTGTCTGTGTTTGCCCACTCCACACTGGGTAGTACAGGAGTGTCTGTGTTTCCCCACTCCACAATGGGTGGTACAGGAGTGTCTGTGTTTCCCCACTCCACACTGGGTGGTACAGGAGTGTCTGTGTTTCCCCACTCCACACTGGGTAGTACAGGAGTGTCTGTGTTTCCACACTCCACACTGGGTAGTACAGGAGTGTCTGTGTTTCCACACTCCACACTGGGTAGTACAGGAGTGTCTGTGTTTCCCCACTCCACACTGGGTAGTACAGGAGTGTCTGTGTTTCCCCACTCCACACTGGGTAGTACAGGAGTGTCTGTGTTTCCCCCCCTCCACACTGGGTAGTACAGGAGTGTCTGTGTTTCCACACTCCACACTGTGTAGTACAGGAGTGTCTGTGTTTCCCCACTCCACAATGGGTAGTCCAGGAGTGTCTGTGTTTCCCCACTCCACACTGGGTAGTACAGGAGTGTCTGTGTTTCCCCCACTCCACAATGGGTAGTACAGGAGTGTCTGTGTTTCCCCACTCCACACTGGGTAGTACAGGAGTGTCTGTGTTTCCCCACTCCACACTGGGTAGTACAGGAGTGTCTGTGTTTCCCCACTCCACAATGGGTAGTACAGGAGTGTCTGTGTTTCCACACTCCACACTGGGTAGTACAGGAGTGTCTGTGTTTCCCCACTCAACACTGGGTAGTACAGGAGAGTCTGTGTTTCCCCACTCCACACTGGGTGGTACAGGAGTGTCTGTGTTTCCCCACTCCACACTGGGTAGTACAGGAGTGTCTGTGTTTCCCCACTCCACACTGGTTAGTACAGGAGTGTCTGTGTTTCCCCACTCCACACCGTGTAGTACAGGAGTGTCTGTGTTTCCCTACTCCACACCGTGTAGTACAGGAGTGTCTGTGTTTCCCTACTGCACACCGTGTAGTACAGGAGTGTCTGTGTTTCCCTACTCCACAATGGGTAGTACAGGAGTGTCTGTGTTTCCCCACTCCACAATGGGTAGTACAGGAGTGTCTGTGTTTCCCCACTCCACACTGGGTAGTACAGGAGTGTCTGTGTTTCCCCACTCCACACTGGGTAGTACAGGAGTGTCTGTGTTTCCCCACTCCACACTGGGTAGTACAGGAGTGTCTGTGTTTCCCTACTCCACACTGGGTAGTACAGGAGTGTCTGTGTTTCCCCACTCCACACTGGGTAGTACAGGAGTGTCTGTGTTTCCACACTCCACACTGGGTACTACAGGAGTGTCTGTGTTTCCCCACTCCACACTGGGTAGTACAGGAGTGTCTGTGTTTCCCCAATCCACACTGGGTAGTACAGGAGTGTCCTGTGTTTCCCCACTCCACACTGGGTAGTACAGGAGTGTCTGTGTTTGCCCACTCCACACTGGGTAGTACAGGAGTGTCTGTGTTTCCCCACTCCACAATGGGTGGTACAGGAGTGTCTGTGTTTCCCCACTCCACACTGGGTGGTACAGGAGTGTCTGTGTTTCCCCACTCCACAATGGGTAGTACAGGAGTGTCTGTGTTTCCCCACTCCACAATGGGTAGTACAGGAGTGTCTGTGTTTCCCCACTCCACACTGGGTAGTACAGGAGTGTCTGTGTTTCCCCCCTCCACACTGGGTAGTACAGGAGTGTCTGTGTTTCCACACTCCACACTGGGTAGTACAGGAGTGTCTGTGTTTCCACACTCCACACTGGGTAGTACAGGAGTGTCTGTGTTTCCCCACTCCACACTGGGTAGTACAGGAGTGTCTGTGTTTCCCCACTCCACACTGGGTAGTACAGGAGTGTCTGTGTTTCCCCCCTCCACACTGGGTAGTACAGGAGTGTCTGTGTTTCCACACTCCACACTGTGTAGTACAGGAGTGTCTGTGTTTCCCCACTCCACAATGGGTAGTCCAGGAGTGTCTGTGTTTCCCCACTCCACACTGGGTAGTACAGGAGTGTCTGTGTTTCCCCACTCCACAATGGGTAGTACAGGAGTGTCTGTGTTTCCCCACTCCACACTGGGTAGTACAGGAGTGTCTGTGTTTCCCCACTCCACACTGGGTAGTACAGGAGTGTCTGTGTTTCCCCACTCCACAATGGGTAGTACAGGAGTGTCTGTGTTTCCACACTCCACACTGGGTGGTACAGGAGTGTCTGTGTTTCCCCACTCCACACTGGGTAGTACAGGAGTGTCTGTGTTTCCCCCCTCCACACTGGGTGGTACAGGAGTGTCTGTGTTTCCCCACTCCACACTGGGTAGTACAGGAGTGTCTGTGTTTCCCCACTCCACACTGGGTAGTACAGGAGTGTCTGTGTTTCCCCACTCCACACTGGGTAGTACAGGAGTGTCTGTGTTTCCCCACTCCACACTGGGTAGTACAGGAGTGTCTGTGTTTCCCCACTCCACACTGGGTAGTACAGGAGTGTCTGTGTTTCCCCACTCCACAATGGGTAGTACAGGAGTGTCTGTGTTTCCACACTCCACACTGGGTGGTACAGGAGTGTCTGTGTTTCCCCACTCCACACTGGGTAGTACAGGAGTGTCTGTGTTTCCCCCCTCCACACTGGGTGGTACGGGAGTGTCTGTGTTTCCCCACTCCACACTGGGTGGTACAGGAGTGTCTGTGTTTCCACACTCCACACTGGGTAGTACAGGAGTGTCTGTGTTTCCCCCCTCCACACTGTGTGGTACGGGAGTGTCTGTCTTTCCCCAGTCCACACTGGGTAGTACAGGAGTGTCTGTGTTTCCCCATCTCCACAATGGGTAGTACAGGAGTGTCTGTGATTCCCCCCTCCACACTGGGTAGTACAGGAGTGTCTGTGTTTCCACACACCACACTGGGTAGTACAGGAGTGTCTGTGTTTCCCCACTCCACACTGGGTAGTACAGGAGTGTCTGTGTTTCCCCCCTCCACACTGGGTAGTACAGGAGTGTCTGTGTTTCCACACTCCACACTGGGTAGTACAGGAGTGTCTGTGTTTCCCCACTCCACAATGGGTAGTACAGGAGTGTCTGTGTTTCCCCACTCCTCACTGGGTAGTACAGGAGTGTCAGTGTTTCCCCACTCCACAATGGGTAGTACAGGAGTGTCTGTGTTTCCCCACTCCACACTGGGTAGTACAGTAGTGTCTGTGTTTCCACACTCCACACTGGGTAGTACAGGAGTGTCTGTGTTTCCCCACTCCACACTGGGTAGTACAGGAGTGTCTGTGTTTCCCCACTCCATACTGGGTCATACAGGAGTGTCTGTGTTTCCCCACTCCACACTGGGTAGTACAGGAGTGTCTGTGTTTCCCCACTCCACACTGGGTAGTACAGGAGTGTCTGTGTTTCCCCACTCCACACTGGGTAGTACAGGAGTGTCTGTGTTTCCCCACTCCACACCGGGTAGTACAGGAGTGTCTGTGTTTCCACACTCCACACTGGGTAGTACAGGAGTGTCTGTGTTTACCCACTCCACACCGTGTAGTACAGGAGTGTCTGTGTTTCCCCACTCCACACCGGGTAGTACAGGAGTGTCTGTGATTCCCTACTCCACACTGTGTAGTACAGGAGTGTCTGTGATTCCCCACTCCACACTGGGTAGTACAGGAGTGTCTGTGTTTCCCCACTCCACACTGGGTCGTACAGGAGTGTCTGTGTTTCCCCACTCCACACTGGGTAGTACAGGAGCGTCTGTGTTTCCCCACTCCACACTGGGTCATACAGGACTGTCTGTGTTTCCCCTCTCCACACTGGGTAGTACAGGAGTGTCTGTGTTTCCCCACTCCACACTGGGTAGTACAGGAGTGTCTGTGTTTCCCCACTCCACACTGGGTAGTACAGGAGTGTCTGTGTTTCCCCACTCCACACTGGGTAGTACAGGTGTTTCTGTGTTTCCCTACTCCACACTGGGTCGTACAGGAGTGTCTGTGTTTCCCCACTCCACACTGGGTAGTACAGGAGTGTCTGTGTTTCCCCACTCCACACTGGGTCGTACAGGTGTGTCTGTGTTTCCCCACTCCACACTGGGTAGTACAGGAGTGTCTGTGTTTCCACACTCCACACTGGGTAGTACAGGTGTTTCTGTGTTTCCCTACTCCACACTGGTAGTACAGGAGTGTCTGTGTTTCCCCACTCCACACTGGGTAGTACAGGTGTGTCTGTGTTTCCCCACTCCACACTGGGTAGTACAGGGGTGTCTGTGTTTCTCCACTCCACACTGGGTAGTACAGGAGTGTCTGTGTTTCCCCACTCCACACTGGGTAGTACAGGAGTGTCTGTGTTTCCCCACTCCACACTGGGTAGTACAGGAGTGTCTGTGTTTCCCCACTCCACACTGGGTAGTACAGGAGTGTCTGTGTTTCCCCACTCCACACTGGGTAGTACAGGAGTGTCTGTGTTTCCCCACTCCACAATGGGTAGTACAGGAGTGTCTGTGTTTCCACACTCCACACTGGGTGGTACAGGAGTGTCTGTGTTTCCCCACTCCACACTGGGTAGTACAGGAGTGTCTGTGTTTCCCCACTCCACACTGGGTAGTACAGGAGTGTCTGTGTTTCCCCCCTCCACACTGGGTGGTACGGGAGTGTCTGTGTTTCCCCACTCCACACTGGGTGGTACAGGAGTGTCTGTGTTTCCACACTCCACACTGGGTAGTACAGGAGTGTCTGTGTTTCCCCCCTCCACACTGGGTGGTACGGGAGTGTCTGTGTTTCCCCAGTCCACACTGGGTAGTACAGGAGTGTCTGTGTTTCCCCATCTCCACAATGGGTAGTACAGGAGTGTCTGTGTTTCCCCCCTCCACACTGGGTAGTACAGGAGTGTCTGTGTTTCCACACACCACACTGGGTAGTACAGGAGTGTCTGTGTTTCCCCACTCCACACTGGGTAGTACAGGAGTGTCTGTGTTTCCCCCCTCCACACTGGGTAGTACAGGAGTGTCTGTGTTTCCACACTCCACACTGGGTAGTACAGGAGTGTCTGTGTTTCCCCACTCCACAATGGGTAGTACAGGAGTGTCTGTGTTTCCCCACTCCTCACTGGGTAGTACAGGAGTGTCAGTGTTTCCCCACTCCACAATGGGTAGTACAGGAGTGTCTGTGTTTCCCCACTCCACACTGGGTAGTACAGTAGTGTCTGTGTTTCCACACTCCACACTGGGTAGTACAGGAGTGTCTGTGTTTCCCCACTCCACACTGGGTAGTACAGGAGTGTCTGTGTTTCCCCACTCCATACTGGGTCATACAGGAGTGTCTGTGTTTCCCCACTCCACACTGGGTAGTACAGGAGTGTCTGTGTTTCCCCACTCCATACTGGGTCATACAGGAGTGTCTGTGTTTCCCCACTCCACACTGGGTAGTACAGGAGTGTCTGTGTTTCCCCACTCCACACTGGGTAGTACAGGTGTTTCTGTGTTTCCCTACTCCACACTGGGTCGTACAGGAGTGTCTGTGTTTCCCCACTCCACACTGGGTAGTACAGGAGTGTCTGTGTTTCCCCACTCCACAATGGGTAGTACAGGTGTGTCTGTGTTTCCCCACTCCACACTGGGTAGTACAGGAGTGTCTGTGTTTCTCCACTCCACACTGGGTAGTACAGGAGTGTCTGTGTTTCCCCAATCCACACTGGGTGGTACAGGAGTGTCTGTGTTTCCCCAATCCACACTGGGTGGTACAGGAGTGTCTGTGTTTCCCCACTCCACACTGGGTAGTACAGGAGTGTCTGTGTTTCCCCACTCAACACTGGGTAGTACAGGAGAGTCTGTGTTTCCCCACTCCACACTGGGTGGTACAGGAGTGTCTGTGTTTCCCCACTCCACACTGGGTAGTACAGGAGTGTCTGTGTTTCCCCACTCCACACTGGTTAGTACAGGAGTGTCTGTGTTTCCCCACTCCACACCGTGTAGTACAGGAGTGTCTGTGTTTCCCTACTCCACACCGTGTAGTACAGGAGTGTCTGTGTTTCCCTACTGCACACAGTGTAGTACAGGAGTGTCTGTGTTTCCCTACTCCACAATGGGTAGTACAGGAGTGTCTGTGTTTCCCCACTCCACACTGGGTAGTACAGGAGTGTCTGTGTTTCCCCACTCCACACTGGGTAGTACAGGAGTGTCTGTGTTTCCCTACTCCACACTGGGTAGTACAGGAGTGTCTGTGTTTCCCCACTCCACACTGGGTAGTACAGGAGTGTCTGTGTTTCCACACTCCACACTGGGTACTACAGGAGTGTCTGTGTTTCCCCACTCCACACTGGGTAGTACAGGAGGGTCTGTGTTTCCCCAATCCACACTGGGTAGTACAGGAGTGTCTGTGTTTCCCCACTCCACACTGGGTAGTACAGGAGTGTCTGTGTTTGCCCACTCCACACTGGGTAGTATAGGAGTGTCTGTGTTTCCCCACTCCACAATGGGTGGTACAGGAGTGTCTGTGTTTCCCCACTCCACACTGGGTGGTACAGGAGTGTCTGTGTTTCCCCACTCCACAATGGGTAGTACAGGAGTGTCTGTGTTTCCCCACTCCACAATGGGTAGTACAGGAGTGTCTGTGTTTCCCCACTCCACACTGGGTAGTACAGGAGTGTCTGTGTTTCCCCCCTCCACACTGGGTAGTACAGGAGTGTCTGTGTTTCCACACTCCACACTGGGTAGTACAGGAGTGTCTGTGTTTCCACACTCCACACTGGGTAGTACAGGAGTGTCTGTGTTTCCCCACTCCACACTGGGTAGTACAGGAGTGTCTGTGTTTCCCCACTCCACACTGGGTAGTACAGGAGTGTCTGTGTTTCCCCCCTCCACACTGGGTAGTACAGGAGTGTCTGTGTTTCCACACTCCACACTGTGTAGTACAGGAGTGTCTGTGTTTCCCCACTCCACAATGGGTAGTCCAGGAGTGTCTGTGTTTCCCCACTCCACACTGGGTAGTACAGGAGTGTCTGTGTTTCCCCACTCCACAATGGGTAGTACAGGAGTGTCTGTGTTTCCCCACTCCACACTGGGTAGTACAGGAGTGTCTGTGTTTCCCCACTCCACACTGGGTAGTACAGGAGTGTCTGTGTTTCCCCACTCCACAATGGGTAGTACAGGAGTGTCTGTGTTTCCACACTCCACACTGGGTAGTACAGGAGTGTCTGTGTTTCCCCACTCAACACTGGGTAGTACAGGAGAGTCTGTGTTTCCCCACTCCACACTGGGTGGTACAGGAGTGTCTGTGTTTCCCCACTCCACACTGGGTAGTACAGGAGTGTCTGTGTTTCCCCACTCCACACTGGTTAGTACAGGAGTGTCTGTGTTTCCCCACTCCACACCGTGTAGTACAGGAGTGTCTGTGTTTCCCTACTCCACACCGTGTAGTACAGGAGTGTCTGTGTTTCCCTACTGCACACCGTGTAGTACAGGAGTGTCTGTGTTTCCCTACTCCACAATGGGTAGTACAGGAGTGTCTGTGTTTCCCCACTCCACAATGGGTAGTACAGGAGTGTCTGTGTTTCCCCACTCCACACTGGGTAGTACAGGAGTGTCTGTGTTTCCCCACTCCACACTGGGTAGTACAGGAGTGTCTGTGTTTCCCTACTCCACACTGGGTAGTACAGGAGTGTCTGTGTTTCCCCACTCCACACTGGGTACTACAGGAGTGTCTGTGTTTCCACACTCCACACTGGGTACTACAGGAGTGTCTGTGTTTCCCCACTCCACACTGGGTAGTACAGGAGTGTCTGTGTTTCCCCAATCCACACTGGGTAGTACAGGAGTGTCTGTGTTTCCCCACTCCACACTGGGTAGTACAGGAGTGTCTGTGTTTGCCCACTCCACACTGGGTAGTACAGGAGTGTCTGTGTTTCCCCACTCCACAATGGGTGGTACAGGAGTGTCTGTGTTTCCCCACTCAACACTGGGTGGTACAGGAGTGTCTGTGTTTCCCCACTCCACAATGGGTAGTACAGGAGTGTCTGTGTTTCCCCTACTCCACAATGGGTAGTACAGGAGTGTCTGTGTTTCCCCACTCCACACTGGGTAGTACAGGAGTGTCTGTGTTTCCCCCCTCCACACTGGGTAGTACAGGAGTGTCTGTGTTTCCACACTCCACACTGGGTAGTACAGGAGTGTCTGTGTTTCCACACTCCACACTGGGTAGTACAGGAGTGTCTGTGTTTCCCCACTCCACACTGGGTAGTACAGGAGTGTCTGTGTTTCCCCACTCCACACTGGGTAGTACAGGAGTGTCTGTGTTTCCCCCCTCCACACTGGGTAGTACAGGAGTGTCTGTGTTTCCACACTCCACACTGTGTAGTACAGGAGTGTCTGTGTTTCCCCACTCCACAATGGGTAGTCCAGGAGTGTCTGTGTTTCCCCACTCCACACTGGGTAGTACAGGAGTGTCTGTGTTTCCCCACTCCACAATGGGTAGTACAGGAGTGTCTGTGTTTCCCCACTCCACACTGGGTAGTACAGGAGTGTCTGTGTTTCCCCACTCCACACTGGGTAGTACAGGAGTGTCTGTGTTTCCCCACTCCACAATGGGTAGTACAGGAGTGTCTGTGTTTCCACACTCCACACTGGGTGGTACAGGAGTGTCTGTGTTTCCCCACTCCACACTGGGTAGTACAGGAGTGTCTGTGTTTCCCCCCTCCACACTGGGTGGTACAGGAGTGTCTGTGTTTCCCCACTCCACACTGGGTCGTACAGGAGTGTCTGTGTTTCCCCACTCCACACTGGGTAGTACAGGAGTGTCTGTGTTTCCCCACTCCACACTGGGTAGTACAGGAGTGTCTGTGTTTCCCCACTCCACACTGGGTAGTACAGGAGTGTCTGTGTTTCCCCACTCCACACTGGGTAGTACAGGAGTGTCTGTGTTTCCCCACTCCACAATGGGTAGTACAGGAGTGTCTGTGTTTCCACACTCCACACTGGGTGGTACAGGAGTGTCTGTGTTTCCCCACTCCACACTGGGTAGTACAGGAGTGTCTGTGTTTCCCCACTCCACACTGGGTAGTACAGGAGTGTCTGTGTTTCCCCCCTCCACACTGGGTGGTACGGGAGTGTCTGTGTTTCCACACTCCACACTGGGTGGTACAGGAGTGTCTGTGTTTCCACACTCCACACTGGGTAGTACAGGAGTGTCTGTGTTTCCCCCCTCCACACTGGGTGGTACGGGAGTGTCTGTGTTTCCCCAGTCCACACTGGGTAGTACAGGAGTGTCTGTGTTTCCCCATCTCCACAATGGGTAGTACAGGAGTGTCTGTGTTTCCCCCCTCCACACTGGGTAGTAAAGGAGTGTCTGTGTTTCCACACACCACACTGGGTAGTACAGGAGTGTCTGTGTTTCCCCACTCCACACTGGGTAGTACAGGAGTGTCTGTGTTTCCCCCCTCCACACTGGGTAGTACAGGAGTGTCTGTGTTTCCACACTCCACACTGGGTAGTACAGGAGTGTCTGTGTTTCCCCACTCCACAATGGGTAGTACAGGAGTGTCTGTGTTTCCCCACTCCTCACTGGGTAGTACAGGAGTGTCAGTGTTTCCCCACTCCACAATGGGTAGTACAGGAGTGTCTGTGTTTCCCCACTCCACACTGGGTAGTACAGTAGTGTCTGTGTTTCCACACTCCACACTGGGTAGTACAGGAGTGTCTGTGTTTCCCCACTCCACACTGGGTAGTACAGGAGTGTCTGTGTTTCCCCACTCCATACTGGGTCATACAGGAGTGTCTGTGTTTCCCCACTCCACACTGGGTAGTACAGGAGTGTCTGTGTTTCCCCACTCCACACTGGGTAGTACAGGAGTGTCTGTGTTTCCCCACTCCACACTGGGTAGTACAGGAGTGTCTGTGTTTCCCCACTCCACACCGGGTAGTACAGGAGTGTCTGTGTTTCCACACTCCACACTGGGTAGTACAGGAGTGTCTGTGTTTACCCACTCCACACCGTGTAGTACAGGAGTGTCTGTGTTTCCCCACTCCACACCGGGTAGTACAGGAGTGTCTGTGATTCCCTACTCCACACTGTGTAGTACAGGAGTGTCTGTGATTCCCCACTCCACACTGGGTAGTACAGGAGTGTCTGTGTTTCCCCACTCCACACTGGGTCGTACAGGAGTGTCTGTGTTTCCCCACTCCACACTGGGTAGTACAGGAGCGTCTGTGTTTCCCCACTCCACACTGGGTCATACAGGACTGTCTGTGTTTCCCCTCTCCACACTGGGTAGTACAGGAGTGTCTGTGTTTCCCCACTCCACACTGGGTAGTACAGGAGTGTCTGTGTTTCCCCACTCCACACTGGGTAGTACAGGAGTGTCTGTGTTTCCCCACTCCACACTGGGTAGTACAGGTGTTTCTGTGTTTCCCTACTCCACACTGGGTCGTACAGGAGTGTCTGTGTTTCCCCACTCCACACTGGGTAGTACAGGAGTGTCTGTGTTTCCCCACTCCACACTGGGTAGTACAGGTGTGTCTGTGTTTCCCCACTCCACACTGGGTAGTACAGGAGTGTCTGTGTTTCCACACTCCACACTGGGTAGTACAGGTGTTTCTGTGTTTCCCTACTCCACACTGGTAGTACAGGAGTGTCTGTGTTTCCCCACTCCACACTGGGTAGTACAGGAGTGTCTGTGTTTCCCCACTCCACACTGGGTAGTACAGGTGTGTCTGTGTTTCCCCACTCCACACTGGGTAGTACAGGAGTGTCTGTGTTTCTCCACTCCACACTGGGTAGTACAGGAGTGTCTGTGTTTCCCCACTCCACACTGGGTAGTACAGGAGTGTCTGTGTTTCCCCACTCCACACTGGGTAGTACAGGAGTGTCTGTGTTTCCCCACTCCACACTGGGTAGTACAGGAGTGTCTGTGTTTCCCCACTCCACACTGGGTAGTACAGGAGTGTCTGTGTTTCCCCACTCCACAATGGGTAGTACAGGAGTGTCTGTGTTTCCACACTCCACACTGGGTGGTACAGGAGTGTCTGTGTTTCCCCACTCCACACTGGGTAGTACAGGAGTGTCTGTGTTTCCCCACTCCACACTGGGTAGTACAGGAGTGTCTGTGTTTCCCCCCTCCACACTGGGTGGTACGGGAGTGTCTGTGTTTCCCCACTCCACACTGGGTGGTACATAAGTGTCTGTGTTTCCACACTCCACACTGGGTAGTACAGGAGTGTCTGTGTTTCCCCCCTCCACACTGGGTGGTACGGGAGTGTCTGTGTTTCCCCAGTCCACACTGGGTAGTACAGGAGTGTCTGTGTTTCCCCATCTCCACAATGGGTAGTACAGGAGTGTCTGTGTTTCCCCCCTCCACACTGGGTAGTACAGGAGTGTCTGTGTTTCCCCACTCCACACTGGGTAGTACAGGAGTGTCTGTGTTTCCCCACTCCACACTGGGTAGTACAGGAGTGTCTGTGTTTCCACACTCCACACTGGGTAGTACAGGAGTGTCTGTGTTTCCCCACTCCACACTGGGTAGTACAGGAGTGTCTGTGTTTCCCCACTCAACACTGGGTAGTACAGGAGAGTCTGTGTTTCCCCACTCCACACTGGGTGGTACAGGAGTGTCTGTGTTTCCCCACTCCACACTGGGTAGTACAGGAGTGTCTGTGTTTCCCCACTCCACACTGGTTAGTACAGGAGTGTCTGTGTTTCCCCACTCCACACCGTGTAGTACAGGAGTGTCTGTGTTTCCCTACTCCACACCGTGTAGTACAGGAGTGTCTGTGTTTCCCTACTGCACACCGTGTAGTACAGGAGTGTCTGTGTTTCCCTACTCCACAATGGGTAGTACAGGAGTGTCTGTGTTTCCCCACTCCACACTGGGTAGTACAGGAGTGTCTGTGTTTCCCCACTCCACACTGGGTAGTACAGGAGTGTCTGTGTTTCCCCACTCCACACTGGGTAGTACAGGAGTGTCTGTGTTTCCCTACTCCACACTGGGTAGTACAGGAGTGTCTGTGTTTCCCCACTCCACACTGGGTAGTACAGGAGTGTCTGTGTTTCCACACTCCACACTGGGTACTACAGGAGT